>NC_086356.1:4305861-4905861 GCF_036324505.1 Eleginops maclovinus
GCTCCTCCAACAGCCCCTCCTAAAGCCGCCTCACACTACATGTACACACGACTGTCAGACGCATCGTCCTTGAACTCTATCAGTCAGCTTGTACTCTCTCTTCTGATAGAAACCATGGACCTTCGTGAGAACCCGTAAACCGTTGTCACATACACAACCAGACGCACAATCAAAACGTGAAGGAACTTCCTGCTCCTTTTATTCAGTCACAGGAACAGCAGGGGGCAGCGACAGCCCGCACAGCAGATGTCACAGGGACGATAAAACTGTCTCGACGTGTCACGCAGAACTTTACCTGGAGGGAGAACTGTGCATTTTGACTTTTTTTTTTAAGATGATTGAAATTGTTAAATAGCTTTTCTTATTGCGTAAAGATCATGGGACTTTGGGTGGGGGGGGGGGTACGACTGCCTGTTGCAGAGACGACCTCGGCATACAGCTGGGATTTGCTTGACCTTTTGTGGTCATTTATAATGAATCATTCCAGCGAGAAAACTGATAAATAATTTGTTTTGTTGCCAGTTCTTCGTGTCACTTCATCTTTGTTCCAGTGTTTGAACAGAAATGTCCGACATTTGCCACCGTAATTGATTAGGTATGGAGAAATTACAGAAACGATGCGGAAAGCAAACCCGTGGGGCAAACAGTGGACATTTGTTTTTGTTTGGAGTCTGAATTGATTTTGCTGTGCTTTTTCACTAAGCATGTTTAAGGGGATGTTAACGAATTTCTAAATCTGAATTGGAGGGTTTAAAAAAGACAAAAGAAAATGGTGCTGACAAAGGTTTTTACTTTTGTTTTAATTTTTATTACCCACGTGAACATAGATTGTAAGATAAGAGAACGTTTTACATTTTTTATCTTTCATTTTAACTCCACTTTTCTAAGCGTAGTGACTGTAGTTAGGCTATTTTTAATTTAGTTTCATGATTTTTGCCGACAGAAGCCAACCCGTCTTTTTAAATGTTGTTAGTAAAGCAGTTGTGCAAAGTCTTGAAAGGTATACATACATTTTAAAAAAGGTTATAATAATGCACTTCATAATGTTCTGTTACATATTTCTGGACCGTGAATCATCCATATTAATGGTTGTATCTTTTTCAATAAATTTACTACTAATGCATTTATTCTGATATGCTTTACTTGTTGCAGTTTCTTGAGCCTGTTAGCTTTAATGTTACCCCAAAAATATGTCACATTGCCTCTTTCTTTGACTCTCCTGAATTTTGCAGATGTTCTTCAGGTCCCGGAGAAACTGCTTTTCAGCTCCTTTTCCTGTCAAACACAAACACATCCTCAGCCTGACCCGGCACCGACCCAGCAGCAGCAGCAGCTCCGTTTGACAGACGGCGCTAAAATGTTGGAGGTGCTGACACTTCCCACACATAGTGAGCTTTAATGAGTCGGGATTTTAAAGCTTTCAGTTTGTGCCATCATGCTGAGGAGCTCATTGCAGCTAAAAGAAGCTACCAAACTGCAGCACAAATACTCCAAGGATTCCCAATTATCTTTAAATTAACTGAGATGAGAAGTTCTTTGAGCAAAGGACAGTAGGCTACAAGCAAAGCAACCTAGAGTTTTAACCTGTTTGCATTCAGTTCAGAAATACAATCGTTATAAAGGTATGAGCTTGATTGACAGCTCCCTTCACTCTTTAGTTGCACTTTTTATTGCGGGATAAATGATGCCGTAAAATCCGTTGCACTGCACAATACGTGGATTGTTTGGAACACAAGAAGTACCTGGTCTGTACTAGATTAAGATTTAAGAATATGAGTTTAATGGATATACTAAACCTTTCCCAAAATGCATTTGCTGCTCTTCGTACATCCAATAGTGGACATGGGGCAGATGATTTAGATAATTAGCCTGTAAAGTCATTAGAAATGATGACAAATAACCTTAATTTACAGTCAGAGGTTCAATGTGGGAGCTTATGAACTGTAGGAAACATCTAACACACATTTGAATTGGCCCTACAACATTTTTTATTGGAATAATGACAAACTATTTGAATTATAGCGTCTCTGTAGGGAACAGCTCAGGCTGATGGGAATGACATTAGTTTTTGCCATTAATTAAATGGCACTGCGCAAAATCCCATTGCAATCCAACCTGTTTTTGTTTGAAATGTTTGTCTACACCAAAGAGAAGTCTCCTCTGACGACGCCATTGCTATTGTAACATGTTACAATCTCAATACTAATCTGCAAAGTCACCTGTAAGAAGTCCCCTGTTGGAACACAGAGGTTAAAGGTAAGATCATTTCCTCTAAATCTAACGTAGAGAAAGTCTCAAAATTGAAATGTACACAATAATTTCCCATTATATTTATTACCGCTAACATTAGTTACTTCCCACCTCTGCAATTCAACTCTTTTTTAAAGCACTTTATTTATATAACTTTTTCAATTTACAGAACACAAAACAATACACCATCCCGCCCACCCACTCCCACAAAGCTACAAAATAAAATAACAAAATAAATAAAGATGTTCACATGTTGTCACACCTGCACAGTCCTAGTTACATGGACGCACTTGTACTCACGCACATATAAGATGAAGATGAAGAAGATTCAACTTTATTGTCATTGCACAGAGTACAAGTACTAGGACAACGAAATGCGGTCTCTGCATTTGACCCATCCTAGTGTTAGGAGCAGTGGGCTGCCATTATGTACGGCGCCCGGGGAGCAGTGTAGGTAACCAGTGTCTTGCTCAGGGACACCACGGTGGCACTAGGTCTTTCGGGGACTTGAACTGGTGACCTTCCAGTTCCCAGGCCAACCCCCTATGGACTTCGCCACCACCGCCAACGCCACCACTGCCCAATAAAAGAGTGTTCCCTGACCGGGATATAACCATACATGTGACTTATACACACAAAAGCATACACACATATACACATGTACCCATATACAAGTGCATACTCGCAAGTACATATGCATCTGATCCACCCAAAAGGAGAAAATAGATAAATAAATACCTAGCATATGTAGGCTCCCATAAAGTACACTGCTGGGGGAAATCTTATCTGTTACATAAATCCAGCTGATCGCTCTACATCTGCAAAGGCTGGCATGCTAAAGGGATGTCAGGTGAAAGATGTGTTCTCAATACACTCTATAAAGGGAGTCCAGGTTTGAATAAATCTGTCTTCGTTACTGTTACGGCTATATTTGAGTTTCTCTAGTGGAATCATAGAGAGCACCTCTTTAACCCAGTGTTTGAATGAGGGAGGGCTTACCGACTTCCACTGTGTGAGAATTGATCTCTGCGCCATCAGGGTTAAAAACGCTACGGCATTCATCTGTAAGTTAGTCAAATGTTTTTCTGGAAGTATTGTCCCAAAGATGGCGATTACTGGGTCAGGGTCTACATCAAACGTAACACCACGTATAAGATATAGCTTCAAAAATGTTGGTCCAGAAGCTGTTTAGAGACCTGCATGACCAAAACATGTGACCCACTGTAGCTGGATTGTGGCTGCATCTTGGACATTCAGGATTGACGTTAGGGTATATTCTGGCCAGTTTCTCATTTGAATAGTGCAGTCTATGTACAGCTTCAAATTGGATAAGACCATGCCGTATGCAAAGAGATGTGGTGTGTATACGCTTCAAACTTTTTTGCCATGTCTCCTCGGATAGTGCAATGTCTAAGTCCTTTTCCCATGCCAACCGAGTACTTTCCCATGACGGTGGGTCGATATCTTGTAACATTTGATAGATCTTGGCTACCCTCCTCCTTCCACTAGGGTCTAGCTCCAATATGGAGTCCAAGACATCCTTAGCCGGTAAGTGAGGAAATGAGAAGTGCTTCTTGGCAAAGCTGCGCACTTGCAGGTATCTGAAGAAGTGGTTTTTAGGAATATTATTGTCTTTCTGCAATAGGTCGAAGGAAGCGAATGTGCCATCTACAAAGAGGTGTTTGAAGAACACCAACCCATTTCGATGCCATGTTTCAAAAGCAGTGTCAGCTTGGGATGGGGGAAACAGGTGATTTCGTACCAGGGGAAGGAGAGTTATTGATTGATTGAGGTGGAAATGTTTTCTAAATTGCAGCCATATCTTTAGGGAATTTCTAATAACCGGCCCCAGGCGTTGAAGTCTTAAATTGCTGGGCAGGGGGCTGCTTATGATGGAGATCGGTGAAAGCGGCGAATTAGATTCGAGTTCCATTGTGGCCCACATTGGCCCCGCTTTGTTTTGATGTAAAGAGATCCAGTAATTCAACTTGGAGATGTTAGCTGCCCAGTAATAAAACAGTAAGTTAGGCAGGCCCAGTCCCCCCGTGCTCTTGGGCATCTCTAGTGAGGTTCTCTTAATTCGCGGGTGGGAGGTGCCCCAAATAAAACTAGTGATGTGGCTATTCAGTTGTTTAAACCATGACTTGGTTAGCAGAATCGGGATCATCCGAAACAAATATAAGAACCGTGGTAGCACTGTCATCTTGATTGTGTTAACCAGCTAGTGTGATAGGGAGAGCTGACCATTTAAGAAAGTCCTGTTGAGTACGTTCTAACAACACTTTAAAGTCATGGTCAAACAGGTCCTTATATGACCGTGTAACGTTTATGCCCAAATAGGTGAAAGCTTGTTGTTCCAATTTGAATGGGAAGCCGCTATAATCTGTGGATTTAGCTAGTTGATTTATGGGGAAGAGCAAACTTTGGTTAGGTTAAGACTATAACCTGATAGTTTTCCAAATTGCTGTAGTGTGTGTATAAGTTTGGGGATTGATTCCATTGGGTTTGATATATATAATAAGAGGTCATCTGCATACAACGACACTTTATGCACCGTTTCATTTCTGGTGATACCCGCAATACACTGTTGCATTCTCAAGGATGCAGCAAGCGGCTCAATGGCCAGATCAAATCAAAATGGTGAGAGGCAGCATCCCTGCCGTGTACCTCTATGTAGCCTAAAGTAAGTGGATCTAATGGAGTTTGTACGTACTGAGGCCATGGGTGATGCATATAATATCCTAACCAACGAGGTAAAAATGGGGCCGAATCCAAATGTATCAGCACAGTAAATAGATAATCCCACTCCACCCGGTCAAAGGCCTTCTCTGCATCGAGTGAGAGCACAACCTCCGCCTGCGGGCTTGAGTGGTTAGAATAGAGCACATTGAACAAACGCCTCATATTGTAAAACGACTGCCGCTCTGGTATAAACCCTGTTTGATCCGGAGCGATCATTTTTGGTATCACTGTTTCTAAACGACGCGATAGAGCTTTTGTAAGAATCTTGTAATCACAACACAGTAGGCTGATCGGACGGTATGAGCCACAGTCCAATGGGTCCTTGTCTTTCTTCAACAACACTGATAGAGTAGCCTGTGTCCTGGTGGGTGGTAGTTTCTTGTCTGAAGTGAATTCTTGAAACAATAAACGTAAAAAAGGTGCCAGCTTGGAAACAAACGTCTTGTAAAATTCTACAGGAAATCCATCTGGACCGGGCGTTTTTCCATTCTGCATGGATTTTATTGCCTGTGTTATCTCCTCTGTCTGGGCATCAAGTAAATCTCTGTCCTCCGTAGTGATTTGTGGTAGGGGTAGGTCATCTAAGAAATCCTGAAGGGCCACCACGTTTGCTGAAGCCTGTGATTTGTAAAGTTCGGTATAATATGCTTTAAAGCGTTCATTAATAGCTTGTGGATGTGAAGAAGTCGAATCTGATGAGACACGAATTTCTGGGATTGCGTTTTGTATCATTGTTTAAGTTGGGGACATAATAACTTCCCTGCCCTCTCAGAGGTTATCAAATTCTGTTTGTAGCAATAACCTTTCCTTAAAAAGTTCAGGTGTCGAGTTACGAGCCAGTTGATTGTCTATATTCAGTATTTGTTGGTTCAACTCCTTGAGGCGTTTGTCGCGTTCTCTTTTCTTATGAGTTGCATATGAGATAATCTGACCCCTGAGATATGCCTTAAGCGAATCCCATATGATGCCATATGACATTCCTTGGGTAGTGTTTGTCAGGAGAAAGAAGTCTATTTGGTCAGAGATACATTTTTCAAATGATGGTTGTTTTAATAGCAGCGGGTCTAGTTGCCATGAGCGCTGGGGCACAGAACTGTTCGGAAATGACAGTCCAACTGGACAGGGCAGTGATCCGAAATTGTGATTGTTAGCAGAGCAGCCCGTTACAGCGGCTACTCGTTGTGAAACTCAACTGTGGGGTGCACCGAACGTGGAGGACAAAGAAAAAGACGAGAGACTCTCTGCTGCTTCTCATGGCACTCACTCTGCAACTCAATCTGATGTTACAGCTTCTGTAAATGACACAGGTATGTTACACATCACACGATAACAATAATCAATGTTACTCTGGACTTGATCAGTCTCCTCCTCAGACACATATTTAGAAACACCACAATCTGTGTATCTGTCTGGTCTCCTCCTCTCTCTGGAAGGGTAACGGCTGCACTCAGGCTCACACTTGACCTCAACTGTCTGTGGTTGGTGGTGGCTGACTTCAGGTCTCTGTTCCACTTTAACATGATCTGGACTTCTGGACCTGTGCTGGATGAAGTCATCACTCTCAGGTGCAAAATCAGTCTGTGTCTGTCGTTCTACACCTGATTTAGCCACAAACTTTACCAGTCTGTGCTTCTGCACTTTCTTACTGACAGGAAAGTAAACAATGTATGCAGGACTGTTTTTGTCGTACCCGATAAAAACACACTTTTCGCTCCTTGGATCAAGTTTTCTCTTGTCTTGTTTAGAAGCAAAACATTCGGTTCCAAACCTTTGCATTCTAGACAAGTTGGGCCGTCTTCCTGTCAACATCTGGATCGGTGTCTGCCCTGTGCGTTTGTTAAAACACCTGTTCCGAACCACAGCCGCAGTCTGGACTGCATAGGTCCACAGTTGTCTTGGCAAACCACTTTCAATTAGCATGCACCTTGCCATGTCAAAAAGTGTGCGCCAATTGCGCTCAGCAGTCCCATTTTGGTGAGGAGAGTAAGGTGCTGATGTCTGATGTCTGATTGCATTTTTAATGAGTAAGGTCTGGTATGCTTTCCCTGTGAATTCAGTACCATTATCAGATCTGAAGCATTTCACTTTGCCATATAGGGCTGTATCAGCTAGAAACTTCTCTGTAGCTTGTACTGTGTCACTTTTATTTTTCAAGAAATACACAAACACTGTACTGGAAACATCATCAGTAAATGAAAGTGCATATCTGTACCCTTCTCTCGACTCTGGGTGGATTGGTCCTGCCAAGTCTGTGTGTACTAGCTCTAGAGGGGCTTTAGCCCTCACATCAGGGTCTCTGTTTCTAGTTTGGTAAAACTTGCCCTGAGTGCACACTTCACAATGTAAAGGTTTGTTCGTTGAACCCTTAATTTTCATACCGTCCACAACATCTTGTAACTTCTCAATGTCATTGTAGTTACAGTGTCCCAGTATCTCATGCCATGTCTGCATATCATGACATCCCTTGCATTGATCATCACATTCATTATCATCATTGTTTACCGTGTGCAAATAATATAGTCTATCGTGTACGTGAATGTGGAATTTGGTACCGTCTTTGTGGATCAGAACGTCCTTCCCCTTCTTGAAGATCACCGTCGCTCCGCTGGCAGTAGCTGCTTTCACGGATAGAATGTCTTGTGTGTAGGATGGGATATACAGCGCCTGCCTCAGCGTTGCGTTCAGGCGTCTTCCTTTGCTGTCGATCAGACAGACTTCTGGTTTCAAGGTTTTATTTGTCATATGCACAGCAGATACAGCGTATATGTTGGCAATGAAAATCTTATGTCGCGTGCTCCTCCAACAACTCAACATACATGGTGCAAAAGATAAATAAAGTAGTGCAAAAAGAGAGAAGAATATTTACAATATTAACAATAAAGATTTGAGGATGTGAAATATATACATATGTGGAATACATTGAAAGTATTTAAATACTTTACTCTGTGGAATGAGGAGGTATGGACAGATGCATATATTATGTATAGCAGATGTATATGGCAGATATGTACAATATATAGATATGTGTACTATAGACAGATATGTATGGCAGATGTGTATAATATATATGTATGTGTGTACTATAAACAGATGTGAGTAGACATTCACACAGCTCAGGAGTTCAGTAGTCTTATAGCCTGTGGTATAAAACTGTCTCTGAGTCTGGTGGTCTTGGTCCGGATGCTGCGGTACCGTCTGCCAGACGGCAGCAGACAGAACAGATTGTTGCTGGGGTGATGGGGGTCCTTTAATATCCTACCGGCCTTCTTCCTACACCGCTGGGTGTAGAGGTCCTCCATGGATGGCAGCTCCGTCCTGGTGATGTGCTGAGCAGTTTTCACCACCCTCTGTAGAGTCTTACGGTTGAGGGCGGTGCAACTGCCATACCAGGCGGTGATGCAGCCAGTCAGGATACTCTCGATGGTGCACCTGTAGAAGTTGCAGAGTATCCTGGAGTCCATGTTGAACTTCCGCAGCCTGCGGAGGAAGAAGAGCCGCTGTCGAGCCGTCTTGGATATGACCCTGGTGTGATGTGTCCATGTCAGGTCCTCACTGATGTTTACCCCGAGGAACCTGAAGCTGCTGACTCTCTCCACAGGAGTCCCGTCGATGGTGATGGGTGTGTGTGCCTCTCTCTGCCTCTTCCTGTAGTCCACAATCAGCTCCTTTGTTTTGCTGACGTTGAGATGGAGGTTGTTGTCCTGGCACCAAGATGTCAGGGCTCTGACCTCCTCTCTGTACGCCGTCTCGTCGCCGTCTGTGATCAGGCCGATGACGGTCGTGTCGTCAGCAAACTTGATGATGGTGTTGGAGCTGTGTGTGGCCACGCAGTCGTGCGTGAACAGGGAGTAGAGGAGAGGGCTGAGCACACAACCCTGAGGGGCTCCGGTGTTGAGGGTCAAGGTGGAGGATGTGATGTTCCCCATCCGCACTGCCTGGGATCTGCCCGTCAGGAAGCTCATGATCCAGTCACAGAGGGCGCTGTTGAGCCCAAGGTCCCTGAGCTTAATGATGAGCTTGGAGGGCACAATGGTGTTGAATGCTGAACTGTAGTCAATGAACAGCATTCTCACATAAGTGTTCCTCTGGTCCAGGTGGGAGAGGGCAGTGTGGAGGGTGAGGGAGATGGCATCATCCGTGGACCTGTTCTGCATCGCCTCGGCGCTCTGCGACGCCCTTGCGCCGCGTCCCGTCCGCCAGCTCCACGCAATGTGTTTTGGCCTGGAACCCGTCATCAAAGCTCTTAAACTTTGCCAGGTCTGTGACGATGTGCGAAGTTGCCCCACAGTGGACCATCAGGCACCTCACGTCCACTCCTGCTGCTCCTTCGCTCACCCGGAAGATGTACTCCTTGTCCTGGTCATCTGTCTGCCCGGATACCTTTCGTGCGTCGTCTCGGTCCCGCCGCTGCCTCCGTCTGCAGTTGTCCCGGTGTGTGTTGCTCTTGCAGTGACTACACCAGAGTTTACGCTGGCAGGCTCTGGCCAGGTGTCCCTTCATGCCGCATCTGAAGCACACCGCGTCTGCTGCGGCCCTCTCGGCTCCCTGGTCACCTGTCCCGGCGGGTCTCGCTCTCTGCTGCCGCACGTTCATCACGTTGTCATCTGTCGCTGCAGTGCGCATCTTCCCAGTGTCCTCATAGCTGCGTAGCTTTGTTTTAAACTCAGCAAAAGATATTGTCTCATCTTGTTGTGTTACATGGATCGCGAATGGTTTGAAGGACTCAGGCAAACCTTTCAACACCATCGCTACCAAAAGTCCGTCACTTAATGTCTCACAGGCATTTCTTAGCGCTGTGATTGCGGTCTCTGCCCGGATCACGTACTCCGTCACACTTTCACTTTCTGACTTCTGAAGTGAAGTCAGTTTTGTATAGAGGCTTATTATGCGTGGCTTTCCTTTACCTTGATAATAGTCTCTTAAAATTCGTAGGGCTTTCCGCCCGTCATCGGCAGCCTCCCGCATCACCAGCGACAAACTTTTATCGTCCAGAAACTGAATGAGTTCTGCATAGGCTTCCTCATTCTTTCTGGTATCTTCCAGCAGCTCATCCGCGTCGTCAGCAGTGGGCTCTGTTAGAATTGTTTCTTTTAAGCCTTCCAAACGAAGGTGGCCCAAAAATTTCGCCTCCCATAACTCATAGTTCTTTTCGTCTCCATCAAACAGGAGCATGCTACTTCCATCGGCAGCTCGTCCGCTCATGGTGCTAAAACTTGTTTCATAGTTTCTCTGGGCCCATAACCTGTTAGCAGAGCAGCCCGTTACAGCGGCTACTCGTTGTGAAACTCAACTGTGGGGTGCACCGAACGTGGAGGACAAAGAAAAAGACGAGAGACTCTCTGCTGCTTCTCATGGCACTCACTCTGCAACTCAGCGCAGCTGCGTGCAGGAAGGCCCTTTATTAGCCACGCCCACCACACAGGTGGCTTGTCAGTGTGAATCACAAATTAAGTATGCCCATCATTTATGGAAACAAAATAAACAATAATTGAGAGCACCATTCAACAGTGATACTATGGTATCTGCTATCAGTTACAAAGCACAATGTTCTATAGTCAATAAGGAAAAAGTTGATTCTTGTATATGAAAGGTGAACTGGCGAAAAAAAAGAAAAGTGTCTAGTGGAGGGGTTGGCGTGACTCCAAGGATCATATCATTTATAAGATTGCATGAAGGATATAAGTAGTGCACCTGATTTGGACAAGTTGTTGTTTTGTCTAGGATTAGATTTGTCTAAGGCTGGCTGTAAAGTACAATTAAAATCTCCCCCTAATATCAACAAATGTGAATTAAGGTCTGGGAGTTTTTCCACGAGGCTGGAGAAAAACCGAGGGTTATCCCAGTTGGGGCCATAAAGATTGACAAGTGCTACCAAGTTACCATACAGCTTCCCTCTTACTATAATGAATCGACCCTTGTTATCTGGTGTAATATCAATTGGTGTGAAAGGAAGACCTTTCCTAATCAGTATTGCAGCCCCTCTAGATCTGTCACCATAATCTGAATGATATACTGTACCCGCCCAATCCAGTTTTTCTTCAATTTGTCATATTCGTCATTTCGAAGGTGCGTCTCTTGGAGGTACATAATGTCTGAACCTAATGATTTTAGGCGTGTGAAAACCCTATTACGCTTGATAGGATGCTGGATCCCTTTAATATTCCAACTAATGAGTCTTATTGAGCCTAGGCCCTGGGAGCTTATTGTTGCCATCTTGATATGTTATGCAGATGTATAGCTGTGTGACCGGCCGGACTAGCTCAAGTGAAATGTATGTCCCCAGTGCAGTAACAGATTTTGAGAAAAATATACAAACATGTGAGTGTTTCTAATTAGACAAAAACATAAAATTACAAATAATAATAAAAAGGCCTTGAAACCCTAAACTGACCTGTTCAATCACCCAGGTCGCTCTAGCCTCTCCTAATTCTAGGCTAAATCCCCACATGAGTATATTGGGTTTACACTAAACAGTCCACTAAGAACCCCAGAACAAAGGGACAACAGTTGTAGCACTTAATAGTATTTAAAGTAAACAGTTATAGTAGTAAGTAATTAAGATTGGTAAACAGAAAAGAAGAGTAAAGTAATGAAATAGAATGCATATGAGTGGTCTAGTAAAGGCAATGTTGAATAACTGGTAATAATAATCAACATGGTAAGAGTAAGGTAATATTGCATCCTAATATGAGTATACGCCCTCTCTCCCCCATACCCTCACACACGCGCGCACATCCACCCACTCGCATGCTTTCTTTATATATTAGGAACGAGTCTTGCAGAGAGGGGCTCTAAGGTTTAGTTCAAACAGGCGCACGTTCACATGCACGCGCGAGTGTAAGGGCACGAAAGAAGAAAAGAGCGAAAGAGAGAAAAGAAAAAGATCAATTCTATAAAAATTGGCGGTATAATTTTGATGACATGAGATATGATAGTAAAGCTGGTGGTAGAGTTATCAATTCAAGGTAAAGTTTAGCTTATCAGCTGACTGAGAACAAAGTAAAGTTCCAATAAATGTTTCTTAATAGCTACTGCTCCAGAGTACGTTTCTTGTCATACCAGTCATTCACTGTGGGAAGCCCCCCGTGTGGAGATATTCTTCGAGATGTAAACCTGCGCTTCTTCTGGTGAGGAAAACATCCGCTCCTGGTTGTTGTGGGTGATCCTAAGTCGAGCCGGGTAGAGGATGCCATACTTAACTCCTTCAAGTCCTCGTAGTTGTTGCCTCACCGCGTTGAAACCTGCTCGAGCTTTGGCCACCCGTGTAGTGTAATCTGGGTATACAGAGATGGTCATCCCGTCCACCTTAGTCTGTTGCTTCGTCCTGGCCTGGCGAAGGATGTTAACGCAGTCATGGAAGTAATGTAGGCGAGCCACAATGACACGAGGCTGGTCTCCCCGTCTTGGCGCTGGCTGCAGTGAGCGATGAGATCTATCCAGTACCGGGGCCTCATCGAGGTCAAATGCCTTCTGTAGAAGCGCTGAAACAGCGGTAGCAGAGCTGTTCTGGCTCTCCGGTACTCCAACAATCCTGATATTGTTCCTCCTTGATCTCGCTTCCAAGTCTTCACACTTGTTTTGTAATGATTCAGTTTGCGCCTGGAGATGTTTAA
Source organism: Eleginops maclovinus (assembly GCF_036324505.1). Classification (NCBI taxonomy): domain Eukaryota; kingdom Metazoa; phylum Chordata; class Actinopteri; order Perciformes; family Eleginopidae; genus Eleginops; species Eleginops maclovinus. The sequence goes on from NC_086356.1 coordinate 4,318,467, forward strand.
CCTCGCGCTGTAACGTGGTGATATCATCTGTGCACGCGGACAGGCTCTTCTCCATTTCCGTCGTAGTGTTCTTAAGCGAGGTTAGCTCTTTAGCAACTGAATTCTGGTAGGATTGTAGTTCGTTTTTTACCGTGTTTATGTCTCCCCGAAGCCCCGCCATCTCCCTCTCGAGCACCTCTCTGATCTCCAGCTTGATAATGTGTCCAATGTCTTCACGTAGCGACGCGAGTAACTCCCGCCTGAAGGTCTCGGTCGCCAGCACTGAGGTCATCACGGCGGGGGTCGGGTTATCACTGCCGCTCGGGGATGTGTCGGCGGCCATAGGCGTCGATGCAGACGATGCGGTGTTACGGTTTTTTTTTGCGCTTTACCAGCCATGTCTTCTCACATAAGTTTTTAGAAACGTGTAACTAAGTGTAAATAAATAATAAACAGCGATAATTTGGTCCAACTTGTGCTATTTTTACGTTTTTTGAGAAAAAGGTTCTGGAGAGTTCCGACATACGTCTACTCCATAGCCTGCTCACTAGCGCCCCCTGCAATTCAACTCTTAAAGTTGTAAAACATGAATTCAGCTGCTGTTTTCCCATCACCCTGCAGGTTTGGATTCATAATGTCCCCTGCAGCAACGTTATGAAACAAAGCCCAGTAGGAAGTGAGTTTCTGTAACATCTGCAGGCCTTTTAGGTCCCATAAACTGGCCGATGATTGCTCCCTTCCTGGTTACCAGGGCGGACAGCGAAAACAGAGCCGATAATTGAATCAGTGAAATTTCTCCTTGAGCATGGAAGACGCTCGGTCTGATAACGAGGTTCTTAACTGGCAGGACAGGAAGCAGGCTTTTCCGCATTCCTGGGTGGGAGAAACTTTTTATCTTTGGTGCCCCTGCCCTGGTGCCCCTGCCCTGGTGCCTCCTGCAGACACATGAACTGTGTAATGGTCAAAGGGTTGATTTATTCCACTCTTCAGTTGGATTTACCTCAGTAAACCTGGATAGCAGTTATGAAGAGAAGTCTTCTTCAAAAATCCAGATGGGCAGAGAGACGGTCAACTGTGGTTTATGGTACGTTTATTCCACTTCTTACCACCTATGATTGGATTTATTTACATGTCTTTATTGCATGACTTACCATAGGTAGAAGAAGCTGAGTGGAGGCCCCTCAGTCAAACCAATGGTAGCTTTACCTTTTTATTTCACGTGGATAACTGTAATACAGGTTTACAATTATACATCACCGACTCTAATAATAATTTCAATTCCAAAGGTTTTATTTGCCTTTTCAGTGCCATCACAACTCTAACTGTCATAAAACAGGCTGTCTCTGTGCTGAGCGTGGCCTATTATTTCACAGTCCTGAGGGATCTATATAGAGTAATAAGCAGTCAAAATAAATGGTGACAATATTAATAATAATAAATGGCACTTAACATGGTAAAAAGAGCAATAACAACAGTCAAAGCAATGACGTTATAACAAAGAATCAGAGCAACAGTACAAAACAACTTCATTAGAGGCATTACAACTATGAATCAAGAAGGGGGGGTTGACACAAATAGGTAGGTTTTGAGTGCAGTTTTGTAAAGGGACAATAGGCAGCAATAGAAGACAGATATTACGGCGATGTTAAAAAAAATCTACAGTGGTTTAAAATAAACACACAGCAGACATTTTGGTCATAGCAACCAAAAAAACACAAACCCAGGTGTTACTAATTACATTAATCATGGCTCTGTTCCATTCAGGTGTGCCAATAAGTAATTACAGTGTGACAGCGAACCAGCATGCACATTACCAGCACCCTGAAAGTGAAAAAGCTAAATGGAATCCATCCATCCATCCATCAATTCATTAATTCCACCTGTGGTTAACCTACTGTAAGGGAACCAATGTCTGTGACAAGTACTTATTGTGGCTTTGCCTAATGACTGACTCAAGAGATGACTGAAATTAATATTTGACTTGGGAAAGCCACATATGCTGAGTAATATGCTTAAATAGAAGCTATAAAGAACTATATATATCTTTTGGGGGGAATTTTACACCAACTATTTAATTTTTCAGACCGGTGCTGTCTTCCTACGGTATTTGTGTTTCATTCTAGCATATAACATGTAAAAGTGTGCATAATAAAGCAGAAATGGCATGTCTTCTGGGTACTGTACGTATCATTTCTTTCGTACAGCGGTGCGCTCAGCCACACTGGGCTCCTGGAGGATGCTCACCCTGGGGGCGGAGTATGAGGACACCTGGGCTCTGTCACCTGACCAGAGGGGCCGCCCGGGTCTCCAGCAGGCAGAGGGAGAGCAGGGGCCTGTGGAGGGGGAAGACACCGGTTTTGGAGATCCGGAGGGGCCGGTGTGGAGAGCGGACACGGCGCAGAAGTATGACACGGTGTTACACCTGGACGACGCGAGCAGAGCGGGAAGAGGAGACGGTGTGCGTCAGATAGTCCGGAAGCACGAGACGCTGAACAACACGCCATGGCCTCGCAGGTTAGTCAAACAAACATTTCAACTAAATATTAACGGGTAAAAATGATCCTTTTAAGCAGTGGTGTAAAGTAACTAAGTACATTTACTCAAGTACTGTACTTAAGTACAATTTCAGGAGACTACTTTTGGTACTTTATGTATATTTTGATGCCAACACATTTTGATTGCAGGACTTTTACTTGTAACAGAGTACTCCTACACTCTGGTACTTCTTATATTTACGTGCAAGATCTGAGTACTTCTCCCTCTCCCAAAATGGACAGATAGACACAAATGATGCTTAAAGATCAAGGAATAAGATTGAGTTAACTGCAAAGCCCCTACCCTTTTCTTGCCTCCTTGCAATACACTGTTTCTGTGCTGTATTTGGCCTTCTTCATAGGTCCCACATAGGCTCATTGTGTAGTATTTGCATAAAACACACTTTGAAATGTTTTAACTTAACTGAAATAATTCAGGTATTTAAACCAGTCACTAGGGAACCTCTTCAAGACAGACATTCAGAAATCGATGATAGTTTTCAATGCTTCGGACATATTGGATTCCTGATCGTTGAATCTTTTTTTCCCATAGTGTTTACAGGGTTTGCATAACCAACTGCAGTTCATGGATATTTATTTTTGGGAGATTTATTTCAAAAGCAACATTATTATCTCCACATCAGTGCCTTCCTCTATCAGCACAAGACCAGAAAGATAATACAGTGGCTCTTGTGTTGTTTTTGCAATACAACAGCTGAACCACTAGATGGCTCCTCAGCCGTGTGGAGAGGGTTTGTTTCAGAGAGCTAAAGATATTTGGACAATTACCAAAATATAATAAGACTGAGTCCCTTTAGAAATCTAGATGAGAATAAACAAACTACTCTGGTGTGCAGTTGAATGTTCCTCTAGAAAAGCTCTTTATTTAAATGAATAGTGGTCTTACTGAGTTCCTGTAGCCACTATCAACTCACTACTCATACAGTATATACAGAAATAGAATAGTTAGATAAAACACACATCACATAACAATACTGTCACCATGAACATTTAAACAGCAGACAAACTTCTTGTTTTATAATCTTGGCTTTGTAAATGCATACGGCAAACGTGGGCATGCATGGTAATGGGTTGCCACTCTGTTTTCCTACATGGTTTGAATGAGGTAAAAGGAAAGGAGAAAAAGTGTGTTGATTTTGCACATATAGTGGGCTCGGTGTGACCCAAAACAGTTAAAAGCTTATGTTAAAAAAACACAAGGATTAACAATGTGAAATGAAAACTAATGTGGAAGCAATTGGTGTATATATTTACATATTATAATTTACCGGAGGGATATTTAATTGACCCAGAGGGAAGTCTGTATACACTGACCCACAGGAATAAAGAATGAACGCCTAACAGGGAAGTCGTGGTCTGGCCAACATAACTACTACAGAAAGCTGTCACAATAAAAGAGTTAGTGCTGATAATGGAGGTCTTGTTTTGCACGTATGATGACTGAAGTAATTCAAACAGTGCGAGCCTAATCATCCCAATGATAATTGAATAATTAACAACATTCTTTTTCCCAAGGCAGGAAATGTATTCTTCGTTACGCAAACAAGTGTTATTTTAATTTTAGAGTCCTCCAAACTGCCAGTGAAAAACATTCTGATCACTTGGAAGATATTTTATTGCATCACAAGGTATCTATCTGTGAGCTTCTATCTCTGTGCCGACATCACGTTTTCCCTTGATGACGCTAAAGGAAGGGTTGATAAACTCTTGTTCTGACCCGCAGGGCTTTAGAGATCCTCATCAGTTGCCCAGACGCTCTTACGAGCAGCCAGCACACGGTGAGCGCGTCTGTGCGCTCCACTCACTGATAGGCTCGTGTTGGTCACATGCGCTCTTCCTTGTTCCAGTGAGGACTTGCTTTATAGCCCTCAGCCCACATACAGCGAGCGATCAAACAGAAATCACAGGACTACTGCTCGTGTTGGATTGTCTTTTTATTGCTTTTAATTGGGGAAAAGAAAAGCAATTCCTGTGTTTTTTTTAAATCCTCACTGACACCTGAACACTTCAACTGGTGTTTGGATGCTGACGCGATGCTGTCAGGGGTTTGGACAGAGAGGGTGATGTGATTTCAGCGTGATTTTATTTTTCTTTCTCAGAGCACGGCCGCTATGGATGCAACAGCCTCAGAGAAGTGACTCCATATACAGCTAAAGCCTTTTTATTGCTTTAAACTTTTCCATGTCCCTGAAGATGAGTGAATGGAAAGGATCCAGAGAACATGGTTTTCTATGAGACCACCCTATTTTTCTTTTCCCAAACGCAGCGCTTTCTGTACCCTCTGAGCTGTGCTTTGGATGAAGTGTGTTTGTTGTGATGCGTCTCCCCTCCATTTCCACTGACACCAGTTTGGATTTACCCTTTTGGATCTGTGCATTTCCAGGATGCCTCGCTTCGCAGAAGATCTGCCCACCCGCTATGGAGGAGGCGCAGGCGGTGGAGGGAGAGGCGGACCGGGCGCCGGGAGAGGGGGAGCCCGGGGTGGCGGCGCTCCGGGCGGCCAGAGGGTGTACAAGCAGTCGATGGCCCAGAGAGCCCGGACAATGGCCATATACAACCCGAACCCTGTCAAACAAAACTGCTTCACTGTCAACCGCTCCCTCTTCATCTTCCGCGAGGACAACCTTATCAGGAAGTATGCAAAGCGGATAACAGAGTGGCCATATCCTTTCTGAGCACCGTGCGCACAGAGCAGGTGCATGTGTAACCCGGCTGTCCCTGCCTGGCAACCCCACACAGATGGTTAGAAAGCAGAAACACACCACCGCCCGCAGGCCTGTTTGTCAATCTGTTCTGTTGATTATATTCATTGGTTTCAGTTCATGTTGCTGTTGAATGAGCAGTTATTTTCCACCCGTGGAGCAGCTTCCACACTGTCATCATACCTCTCCGCGCAACGCTGCCCGCACCTGTCGCTGCGCTGCTTATCTGCCTTCAGCCTGACACAAAGATGTGTCCTGAATAGGTGCGGGGATAAAAAGACTTTACATCCGCCCTTTGTGCTGGCTTTCTGTTCCCAGCTCAGTATAGAGTCTCTAGGCGTGCGCATCGAGTGATAAGTTCTTTTGTCAAAATGTGAGCTGTTCACTGTCCAGCAGCAGCACCAGCGTCACTTAATGACGACCAAACATCGCTATTGATCCACGCAACTAGAAGTCAATAAAAAGCTGCGTGCGTAAAAGGGCAGTGGTAAGAAAGTGCTGTGGCTGTGTGCACCGCCTGACCTCCACCCCTCGTGCCCTCCGGTCATGTAATCTTAAGAAAAGGCTTGGTTTGTTTTTGCAAAAAAAAAAATAGACCGCTCGTCCAGGGTTGCAGCTCCGCCTCGTTGTGTTCGTTAGGATCCCTCTCCATGGTGCTGAAGGCGCCCACGCAACTCTTTCAGAGCTGCAAAAAAATTCCACTTCAACAGTCATGGTCACCCTTCAAATCTTTGCATTTTCACTGTTAGAATAAGTGAAACATTCTGCCAGGGTAACATTATTCAGCGTAACTTTGGCAGGTTTTATTTATTGGAAGATGGGAAAACTGTCAACATCTTTTATATAAGGTTATATCCACAATAGCAGCCTCCAAGGACCATTACATTGAATTCAAGACAGTCTTGAAAGCTGCAAAACTAAAATGTCAGTTAATTAAAACAAATATGATGAAAATAGGCTATTTTAAAACTCATCTGTTAACTAAAATAGACAATTATTCTGATCATGACGTCGTTTAAAAGTCAAGTAAATTACCTGCAAAATCGTATCTAAAAAGGTAAAAGTAGCGATCATGGCAATTGTTTATCTTTTTCACTGACAGGAAGACAGACAGTGTTATGGTTGTATAATAAGGGTGCGTAGTAATTCTATCTCTTGGCTGTAATGGTCATAACCTCCGTATTCCCCTCGCGATTCGCAGGCTCTCAATAGGCCCTGACCCGCGGGCAGTGACCCAGTGAAAACGGATTGCAGAATGCGCCAACCACTGAAAGTGGTTGGAAATGGTCAACCATCTGGAAATATGATGAGCGCATCTATGGGACGCTTTCTCTCTGTACGGCCTTGCAACACAGCCTGTGGAAGGTTTTTGCTTAAAGAACACGTCCAAATGAATGTCATTTTGCAAACAGCGACATGAGAGATAACTTAATGATGTTAATGTGGTCTGCCATGATTAGACGCCCTTATTTTATTGGACTAAGAATCACTAACCTTGATTGGTTACTCATGGTCTTCTGGTAAACACAGTTATCCTGGTAAATATTCCTTATCAAACTGTATAGTTCATTTAAGCTGTGAAATGAAATGTATGCAAATGTCTCTCTTCCAACTCTTCCTTAACCCTGTCACTCCATTTGAGTACATGATCCTAGCTACAATTATCGCCAACTGCATCGTCCTGGCCCTGGAGCAGCATCTACCTGCCAGCGACAAGACGCCCATGTCAGAACGCCTGGTAAGTGCTTCCACATGCTGCGCTCACTTCCTTTCAGACAGAGAAAGTAATCAGAGTTAACCTCGGGTAAAAGGCTTTGCCTCTATTTTGTCAGCAGAAGCTTCCATTGAGCTAGTCTATTCCCCAGCTTCTCAGTTCAAACAAACATTAAAACTGCAAGAGTCACGTCACATAGCTAACCAGTATCAGAGAGAGCAAACCAAACAGACTGCAACACTGGGAGGTCAAGAGGCAACTCCCGCCTGGCGTACCGGAGGGAAAACACAAACAACGCTCCTCTTGTTTTTAAAGGTGTCGTAGCTGAGGGGAGTGTCTTTAAATAGCAGCCAGAGTGTTACGATGAGCAACAGCTTGATGTTTAAAAGTCAATGATTTCCTCTCGAATACCCACTCCTGTTTTTAATCGTCTCCGCAGCTCTAATGCAAATTCAGCAGTGAAGATGTTAACAACTCGGGAAACAAAAAGGTAGCATTCATCACCTGAGAAAGGGATTAGAGTGGCTACACAAAGGAGAAAACAGGCATCCTGTCCCTGCCTCCTCCACCTCGAGCATGTAATACAACAAGAAGCCTTTTAATTAGAACAAGGGATCAGCTATTATTTATGAAGCTCTGTCAACAGAGTAGGAGGCGTGCTGTAAGTGGAGGCGATGATAGAAGCTATTCAGTGAGGGTATTTCACATCCATTGCTGATCTTAAGCGCCACGATCCTTCGGGATATCCCCAGCCGTTTTATGCAAGCGTATTTATAAATCAGGAGTATTTTAGATGTATGTATAATAGATGTTAACACACTAGTAGTACAGACATTTATCCTGGCAGCCCCCGGGCCCTGCCCTTACATAACACATTCAATTGTTTTGTCTATGAGTCTTGTCTTTGCATAGCATGCCAAAATGAATCTACTGTATGACATTGAACGCTTGATGTGAAACGTTGCAGGCTCCTACAGCTTCTCTTATTGGCCACGATCAGTATATCTGCTTCTCAACAACAAAAAAACTGTCATTATTTAACCACCGCAGCCTTCACGCATGAAACAGCATCTCTGGTCCAACAAACATTATCTCTGGATGTGCACCGCAGTCAGCCGGCTCCATAGAAAAGGTCACGTTTCTCATAGCGCTCGAGCCTGTCACACTGCTTTTACGTGATTATTTATGTTGGAGACCAAGTGACGCTGGGGGTTGGGGACACTCTTTGTCAGGTTCTAGTATGCTGGGAGCGAGGGTGGAAAATCGCGGGGGAGAGAGAGGTTAATGTAGGCGTGAGATATCTTCTGCTCATGCACATCGCCCCAGGCTTTGGCAGATAATAATAGAGGTAAAGGAAAAAGTGTCGAGTCATGCACGCCTGATCTATTTCCCTTACTTGCATCCAGGCCTGGGATTAACCTAGGCACACATGATACAACTGTTACACTTTTAGGAGATGACGCAGAGTGTCCCAATCAATCAACCAGTCATGTGTGTTGGGCATTTTCTCTCACTGCCAAACCGGGAATGTGGTTGTCCTAATGGGATAATGTGCTTTTGATTTGCCCTGATTTTACACTAGAAGGGCACTTCTGGTCACTCCAGGGACCTCATACATTTCATAATGCCTAATTTCTGTCTTAATGTCACACCAGAGTGGCACTTGAATAATGCAAAAATGTTGCTCCAGTGCATTTCTGTTCTGTACACATGCCCTTTTGGGTGACCCAAATGCTTAATTTTTACCCCTATGGTTGCAACAAGAGCCCCCCAAGTGCTCTGTGGTCGCTCCAAGTGCCTGCTTAATTCCTTGCTTGATTTTTCTCACACTGACGAACCACAGGGGCACTTCAATGTCCCAAGTAACCCACTAGTTGGCCCATGTGCCCCATTAGTTTCCACGTGTAGCTCAAATGGTCCCGTGTTTGGTCCTCTTGATGCCCTAGTCGTTCCTAAATTCCTCCTTTCATTCTTTTATCTAAACATAACAACAGACAATTCACATCTTATTTGCCCAAATTCAAACCTAGGAGGCCCCCCCCCTGTAGTGCCTTTTCTAGTACGTTTACACTTCCTCAGCTGGTTAGTCTAAGGACTCCTGGTCATTAGCCAATATCCCCCTTTAGTACTGCCTTTGCTCTCACCCAGGTACCTTTCTACCTTCTAGTTATACCAAATGTTCAGTAACCGTGATCTGGTTGACTCAGGTAGCCCTCTCTCTCTGGAATGGTAATATGACAAACTAACCTCTAACCCCCAAAATAGGATATCTGTATATTAAATAATACATTAAAAATATTTGAATTAGCGTTCATGAGGCTCCTTTGAGTTGAGATATTGTGTGTGAGTATTTGTTTTCACTGTATTTACTCTCTTTTTATCCAAAGAAGTGGACTGCACTTCTGTTCATGCTGCTGCAAGAAGTGAAAGAAGCCGTCTTTCTTTCTTTGACTTACCCCCCCCCCCCCCTTCTCTCATTCCCTTAACGCTTCATCGACCACTCTCTGACCTCAAACAAAAAGATCTTCCCCTGTAACTCCCATCCTCTCTCTGTCTTTCTGTAGGACGACACAGAGCCCTACTTTATTGGAATATTCTGTTTCGAGGCCGCCATTAAGATCATCGCCCTGGGCTTCGCGTTTCACAAAGGCTCCTACCTCCGCAACGGCTGGAATGTAATGGACTTCGTGGTCGTCCTCACGGGGTGAGTCCCTCGACCGCTGGTGGTCTGAAGTGAGAGAGTGGTTGCTTTTGTGTGTGTCTGTGAGTGCACTGAGAGAGAGAGAGAGGGGTTGTGGAATCAATCTCTTCCAGTTGGAGATTCTGCCTACTAGCATCAACACATCTCAGTAAAAAATGTGAGACAAGTTTCACAAGGAACATCTGTTGCTTTAGTCTTTCCATCTCACTCCTTTTTAGTGGACCACACTACATGGATTCTCTTCATGGCTTTCAACCTCATGGTGTTAACTTTTTATAAGATATTGTGAAACCTTTGTCTCAACAGCCATACTATGTTGTCCGGCTCTACCCAAAAGCCTAAACACCTCAGCATCTGCATGGCAAATTGAGAGTACGATAAAGTAGATATGGACACTGCATCTAAAGGCACCACAGAGTTCTGCAAAGGGTGCTTTTATTGTTCCTTATGTCTCGCCTCGAAGCTTGGAGACATGTTTGTTATTATCAGAAAGGAGTCCTGGAAAGTCAATGACGGAGCACTGGCCAGCTCAATTGTTCTGTGAGATTACTGCTGGGATTCCAATTTAGGCGGCCCTAAAGCTCTGGCTGTGAAGCGGTATGATGCCTCTTCTCTGCTTTTAACTATCGATGGCAATCAGAAGGTTGTCGGCATAACGGATGTTTTCCAACTCGGCTTTTAATTCCTCCATCTCCTGAGAGCCTTTATTTTATTGTTTAAAGAGACACTGTCCTGTGGAGCCATTTAAAGCTCCATAATCTTTAACAAAACAGTCTGTGTGTGTGTGTGTGTGTGTGTGGAGTATTGTAAAACACAAGCTGGCACATTTAGAGCGTTTGAGTTGTGATATGTTAATCTTCTTGTTATTCTCTCCCTGTCCTTTTTATCTGAGTGCCTATAACTAAATCACAACTTGACTCTGGTAAATGGGATGCATCCGTTTATATGCATTAGTTCCCCACTAGAAAGACACTTGATGCATATATGATGCAATCAACCACATGTTTTGTTTTTTAATCACAAGGGCAGCTGTGTAGCCTCAGCTCTTTAATCTCAAATGCGTCGTGATGACGCTTGTTTTTTACTTCTATAGGGACGCATGAATTGCTTGATAGCTTCAGAACTCTTTGTGTGTCTTGGTCCCATGATAGTTTACGCTGAGGAAGTCGTCCTTTTTAGCTCAACCAATGCTCCTCCACACCTCTGAGTGCAGGAATACCAACAGTGGCTTCCTCAACAGCTACCACCTCATGAAGTAGCTCACAGAAGCTTGGAAAGCTCTCAATCAATGTTGATCATGTCACTACTGACGCCCACCGCTGGACAAACCATTTGATTTTTACTTCACAAATATACAATGGAAGATCAGTCCATTAATCCACTCTTATCATGTCCCTGTGTAACCCTCCACAGCCTGAATAACAGACAAACACTGTCAAAAATGCGCCTGATTCACCCAGGTACACTTGATGCTAACAGTAATTGCTCTGGTGCATTTATGAGCAGATGAATGCTGTACAGCGTTATTGCTTTGTGGGGACCAGATTGGATTTGAACTGTAAATAGTGTCCTGTTTCAGAAGGTCAATATGCAAACAAATCAAGGTGTGTATTGAAAGAGGAACAGAACAAATAAAGTGTTTGTGATGAGAAAAGGACAGAAATATGACTGAAGAGAGGGAAAGGGCTTCATTGATTCACTTGTCATATTTTATTTGGATTCCTTGTGTTGCATTTTAAGCCAACACTCAGAAAGCTGGTGCTGAAAATTACATTTCTTCTGCTGTTTCAAGCCCCTGCCAGCACAATAACAGTTCAGAGATGCTCTTTTCTTTTTTTTTCACACGGAGCATAAGTGGGAAGATGTGTGTTTGGAGCTGTGATTGGACTTAATGTTCCCCTGCAGTACCTACACACAGAATAGTAGACTTGTGTGTGAGGAAGATGAAAGAAGGCTTTCTGTAAATGTGAGGCTAAGATCACAGGCACATCTTCATGGCACATTGCTCTGAGCAAAACACTTGAATTCCACCATCTTCATGTGGAAGAGGCTTCAGCTGCTGTCAGTGCCTACACCTTGCAGATCAATAGCCAAACAGCAGTGGTGCTTAGCGTCACATCTTGGTCGTTTGTAAGGTTGAACATAAGAGGAGTCATCATTATGTTCCCATGCATAGGAAGTCGTTGCAATCTTTAGTAGCCAATTAGATGATTGGATATTGAATTTAAAGGGTTATGTTAATATGTTGTTATTTATTGGGTAGCATGTATCTGAAAACCTCTTGAAAAGCTAAAGCAGGAGAAATAGCTCTTCAGTTTTGACTACCCGTTGCTGACACAGCTGGATCCAAATGAACCACTATGTTGTGTGTGTGTGTGTGTCTCCGTTTGGTTGCCAAGCGACCACGGTAGACAATGTGCCTCGGCCTGATCGGGGGTTTCTGTGTGTATGTGTGTGACGCTGTGTTTGCTTTGTGCTCGACATGCTCCTGGGGGATTGTGAGGGCAGGGGGGGTGGGGGGAAGGTGTCCGTGGCCGGGCCCACATCAATACGAGATCAATCAGATCACCACTGGGTCGCAGTATGAGCAAATTCTGATCCTTGGAGAAACTGTCCCGATGGCAGATTGATAAAAGGCAGAGAAGACATTTGAAGCTTGTCCTCAGATGTTCAGCCTCCCTAAGTGAAGTTAAGAGGATTAGACGGACTTTAGTGCACACCTGGGTGTTAAAATCTGCTCCAGCTTTGTCCCGTGTACTCCACACCGGGGAGGAGCCGCCTGCAGGCCAGAATCAATCGCCATACTTAGACTTTAGTTGGTATAAAAGAAGAGCTCATAACTCCGTAAAGATATTTGGAGTAGCAACAGAATAATAAATGGTGAGCGAGAAACCCTCAGAGGAACTTCAACACTAATGCAATTATCAATCAATGCATGAATAATAGATGAGAAATACTTTATAAGCGCTGAGTAATCAATCAAAAGTCATCGTTGAGGCTTTCTATTGATCTATCTGGTCAGAAATCTAATTTAGGATACACTCTGAGAAGATGTGGCCGTGGATCTGCTATGATCGAGGGGGAATAAATGCTTTACTTGAAAAATATTCAGCTCCGTTAATCAAGTCGACAATATATATTTTGTTTCAAATATGTAAGAATCAGTGCTAGTCTTCCGCCTGTTAGTGCTTAGGATGATTATGCGGCTACGGCCATCCGATCTAAATGATAGTGTAGCTCGAGGCTGTGGCAGACCTTCAATCTGTCCTGATCAGGCATTAGGATCCCTTAATAAGAGGGCAAATCTGTCAAAGGCCTAATCAATAGAACACCGAGCTGGCCAGCCCAGGAACACAGCATCCTGATGAGGAGCCAGGCTCGTCCAATCACACGCTGAGCATGGCGGCGTCTGACATAAAGAGACTGCGTGAGTAGCCTGCTCTGCGCTGAAACCCATTTTCTTTTTCTCCAGCTTTTAGAACATTTGCCAGTAGGAAGCGTCGTGCTCGCAGAGACTGGGTGATCATGACTCAGTGACTGAATATGTAATAAAAAGATCCAAGAGGGAAAAAGATTAAATGACTCACATTTGTTCTAATTTTCAAAGGCTGAACTTAATAGGAGTCAATTAAGTCTGGTTTCCCTCCAGAAGCTGGGAGAAGCCGTTAAGGTTACATATTCTTCCTTAAAGCCATGGAGTAAAGTGGTTTCTTACATTCTTGAAATGTAGCCATCAGTCACCCAGCCAAGGAAGTGATTTATAATACTTTCTATCATGGCCATGGGGAGTTATTAGGCCTGATTGGCAGTTTTCTATATCTTCTGTGGCTCCTGAGAAACTCAGTCTGAGGAAAAATCACCTCGGTTCTCATACACGGCTCGTTCTTATACCTATGTAGAGCAATGCATTATAACTTGTGTAAAACCCACATAATCAATTTCATACGCATCAAAGTAATCGTGAGCGAGGGAAGGTAACGTGGTATATTGAGTGTGCCTGTAGGGTGGCGGCTGCAGCGTATAGGAGGGTGTAAAAACCCAGGGCCTAACGTAAGTATATATTTCATTCATACGTATTTAAGCTCATATCAGAGTCAAAGTCAAAGTCCACTTTATTGTCAAAGTCTCCACATGTGTTATACATAAAGAACATTGAAATACCGTTTCTGGCCGTCCCACAGTGCAAATATAAAAGAACATAAAACATAAAAAGATAAGAGCCTAGAAGAAAAGGGGGGTGGGGGTAAAAAGGGGTATACAAAGAAAACTAAGTAATATATAATATATACATATGTTAGACACAATCAACACAGTTTGACGGTAGTGCAAGTAGTTCTTTAGTGCAAAAAATACTTTGTGACTGGTGCTGGATGAGGGACGGGTGTGTGAGGGAGGGGGATTAATGTCCTGGTACATTTCCATTGACGCAGCGGGGAAAGGTGGGTCATATATGTCATATGTATTGTATGTCACTAGGGTATGTAAACGTACACGCATGAGACAACTGGATCATTCAAAACTTGTATAATATGAACCTCTTTGTAGATCATCCCCCTTTTTTTATTAGCATCATGAGGTAAAAAAAGACGACTGTCCCAAAGCTACTTGTATTACACGCCTGGCTGCAGCTCCTTTGCTATAATACTTTATTATCCATTGAGACGTTCCACCTGGAGCAGCGCCATTTATGCACTTACGCTTTTACAAATTAGAACATTTAGACATTTTTCACAAAGGATATCTAGCAGAAGCCAAAGATGGCTAGAATCTGATGGAAACATTTACATTAAGCTCAAAATATTCATTTAATTCAGGTTTACATACACTTCCAGTCATGTAACATGCACCCATACTCTCTTGTATATGTTCTACTGTGTGTCAGTGACTGAATTGCTCAGTGGCTCTACATTTAAACCCCCCTGGCTCTTGGCCTTTTATTGCCGTTATTGACCAAAGCCTCTGATGGCCTTTCTCTGGCCGTGCAAACTCTATGGCAACGGCAACCTAAGGCTGCCGGGTGAACTCACCGAGAACAATAATCCCGCTGTCATCTCCAGCGTAACAAAGGCCAGGGCAGTTGTTTTATTTATTTATCCGAATGTTTGATTCACGGGTCTCGGGGCCGTAAGTGGTCGGGGCGAGCGTCTGCGCTTGTGTGTCGACTTCAAAGTTGTGATTTGCTTTCATGTGCCTCTCAGGCGGCGGGGCGACCACAATAGAAGGCCTCAAAGTACAGTCACGGTGACTACAGAGGTTGGGACACTTTAGCTTATGCCCCCGCCCGGCAGGATAAATAAACGCTCCCTTTGAAGGTCTGCCAACTGTCTGACCACCTACTGCTCTGACAGCCAGGGCTTTGCTGAAGTACAGGTGAGGTGTCAATCTCTGTATAGCTGCAGCTTAGTATAGGGGTGAGGTTCATTTCATTTCAGTTTTACATCCGCTAATCATAGCTAGTGTTATTTTGTACCCCATTTTGAATCTGTTTCTGTACATTGTTACCTATATAGCAGAATGCATGACTCTATGGATGCCCAACTGACCGTCCAATCGCCTGCTGATATATCCCAGCAGCTACTGGATGGATCTCCTCCACATTTCATCTAGGCGTTCACGTGTTATTTGATACAGGCATTTTTTTATTCTCCTCAGAGTGAGTTTGAATCCAAATTAAATGTTGCATCTTTAATTTGTTCAGGACTGACTGCATTCATGCAAAGCAAATTACATGTTCATTACTAACAGCTGTACTTTGTGTGTGTACTAATTAGCAACTAATTAGCAAATGTTAGTATAAGCAGTTTCATTTAGCACACACCTGTGTTATGTCACAGGTTCCAAATGTAGTTAGACAGGGGAATCACAACCAATATGTGTCTCTCATCGATAAATGTGTGGTCCATTTTTAAAAGGTTTGCCCATTTTGCTTCCAAAACACGTCTTCTTTGAGACAAGTGGAAAGATAACACCCAGAATACACATAAGAGTTCATTTAACAAACTATTTCTGTTGGGTTCAATTCTCATTTGCATATTATTACTTTCATGGTGGTTTCTTTAGGTTGAATGTGTTTCTTTATTCACACTTTTAATGAATACAGTGATTTCTATTGGTGCTAATAACATTGACTGGATGTAAAGTGGTCTGTTTTTTTATTTCAAGCATCTTCAGTCAACATGTGGAAGTATATTTGGGCCTATATTGGCTGATGTCTTTCTCATAAATGTTCTTTTGTATGAATGTATCTGCCTGAGAGATTTACCGTTGCATTACCAACCTAAGGCTGAGGTCTGGATACACGGCTGGGTTTTGGCTGGGTTTCTGACCAGTTGAGGTCAAAGTTGGGGCAGGAGGATTTAATGTCTGTCCTTTTTCTTCACTCAGCTGCATCCTGATAGCTGTGTGTGAAGTAGAAATAAAGGACGGACACACAATGCTCCTCCACCTACATTTTGTCAGTCTTTATCCTTTATCAACTCTCTCCTCTCCTCCCTTTCTTAAAATGACTCTGAATCCAGATGCACAGTCCCACGGGTATTTCAGTTTGATCACTGAGCTTCCCTCTCACTGATGTTATCGATCCCTGTCTCAATATCTGCTGTACTGACAGATGTGGTCGGTGACCTGACGGCTTTGAGGTGTGCTCTCGGTACAGGCTGTTCTGCATCACGTCTTCTAGCCTGTTAGCGCAGCCTTCAGTGAGTGGACACTGTGTGCCCCGTGAGGCCGGCTGCTGATGCTGATGCCATGTCGTCCACATCGCAGCAGACTGACACCAGCTCCGCTCCGTCTGTCCTGAACCGCCCTGAGCTCCTTCTCTTCCCGCTCACGCTCACACAGGGATGTGGCCAGGAATACAAAATCTATAGAGCTGCACCCAGATATTATTTTTCATTATCCACTCAACTGTCATCCTTGATTAGATTCTCCCTTTGGCCGTTTATTTTATAGAATACGAAGTCATCACAGAGCTCAAGGTACATTTAAAAAAATTATTATAGAATCAAATAGCTACTGGTGTACTTTACCTGGGGAGTAAAAGTAAGACTTGCCATCTTCAGATATAGATAAAGATATGTACAATATGTTTTAGCACAGCAAAGGTAAATATAGTTTTAGGAGAAAGACAATATTTTAGTCAGAGCAAAAGAACATGTTTTTCCATCACTCAGTTTATTGCTTTCTTACAAAGTTTAAAAAAAATAATAACCGCAATACTAAAAAGTATGTATTATATCAAGTGAGCTAAAGTTAAATGCTCTCTACCTGATATAAATCTGTGAAAAAATACATCTTTTTGGTATTAAAAGGTAAACAAAATGACCATAATTTGAATTCCACACATCAATCCATGAGGCTTTTTGTCAATTCTCACCTATATTTTGAAGTGGACGTGACACTCGTAGCATTAACATGTTTGGACATGACAATCGGACTAATCACAGCTCTCTCGCAGTTCATGAATATGCATGAGCGCAGTAAGCGAGGTGAAAAATCCAGCTCGCATCTGTCCTCCTGCCATCGTGCCTATTTACGTCTTGCTGACTGAAATGGCTGCTAGCTAGATGGCTTCACATGCAGCCGCTCAAACAGTTATCATGATGACATATATTTGGCAGGTTCTTGGCGAGACGGTCACATTTGTTTTTGCATCATCTGCTCCAGTGGTGACACACAGCCCCTAGTAGAGATGTAATGTAGACGCTTACAAAGAATAACTTCATTTAGCTGAGTCGAAGGTTGGCACGGACACAGGGACACATTTCTCACAGGTTTTCAGACTAATTGCAGCACACACACGTGTAAGGGAAGTTCACACAAGCACTGAGTTCACACAGCAAAACTCCCGTAACTACACACACACTTTGCGTCTCTGTTGGCTGGGCTTGCGAGCTTCCAGTGGAGCGTGGCCGACAGTGAGGCTTGTCTCTTCCTGTAGCAGTGGAAATACACTATACACCGCGGCTGATGTGGCAGACTGGCAGGTTTCCCTCTTCACACATGATTCAATCCTGAGCTAATTACAAACAGCGTGTTGTCTCCTGCCAAACATCAGTCAAATGTCAGGTATCCAACTGCAGTTTGTAGGAAATATATGCTCATTGAAAATGAGATGGTAGTGAATCTAGAGCTGCATAATGGCTGTTTTCACTAGAAGTGTTAGGGAATATTTTGCTTAGGGGTTTAACCTTTGACCTAGTTCACCATTTTCTCCTTCCTCTGTCTGTATTACCATGGCATAGTTCTTCGGCCTTGCAGGTGCTGTTATCTTCATTAAGGAGGGGCAGCCTGGGCTTCCGAACCTTGTTGTTCCCACAGTGGGTACAAGCTCATGCTGACCTAAGATTGGCTTTATTATTTAGGGACGGATGGGTGCCAGTTTATCTGGCCCAAGATGCTCCGGTAAACACCTTATTTGTGACCTAGAAGACAGTTTTAGTTAGACGTATTGTCCGCACTTGTTTAGTCTGGCGTTTGAAGAATGTTGATTACCCATGCGGAACTAGTTAAAACCTCTTCCTATTTTCGAGATCTTCAGAATTGGTTTGGAAACCACTGTGGCAACTCATGGCTGCAGTATATGTCTTGTCAATTCTCCGGATCTAACTCCAAATAAATCCATCAGTGTTTTGCCATCAAGCTCCTGCTCTCCAGTGTCTCAGTGGCTTCTGTGTCCATTGCTTCAGAAGTTTCCACCACAATAAGTAACCTAACTAATGACTATGAGAATTAGCGTAAGACTTCACCTATGTTTGTTTACGTGGCAAACATTAAACAGTACCTGCTTAAAATTAATTTGGAAACATTTTCAGAATGCTAAAGTTAGCCTTTAGCTCAAAGCACCACAATGCCTTAGAGCCGCTTGTGGGGTCTTTTTGTCTTGGTAATGCAAGCAGTGCTCCTACAATTTGATATATTTTCTGACCTTCGAACACGTGTTTTGTTTGTTGCCCAGCGCAGAGTACACGGTGCACGGGTGGGAGGAGAGGCGCAAACAGGTGGGATGTGCTTTCAGATGAAGCAGTGCAAAGCGAGACGTTTGTATTTGGATGGAAAACATGTCACAGATTTTGCACTGAGCTGATCTGTCCAAAGAAAATAACAAAATCAGACAACACAACAAGTGCTATAGGATGTGTTTGCGGGGTCAAACCTTTAAAGCCAAGATTTAAACGTCCAGTTTGTGTATCCTCCAGCAGGAAGAGGGTCAGCGCTGAGCCTGGACGATTGGTTAGCGCCTCACACAGCTCACGGTAAATAACAGAGACCTTTGAATGTTCAGGCCTGCCGTCAGCAGCACGGAGGAGAATGTCAGCGGTTATCATGTTGAACATGTCGCGTCTCAAAGAAGCCGGAGTGACAGGTCAGCCTGCAGGATGTTTACGTGACTGACAGCTGGGACAAAGACCTATACACAAGCTATAGTCTATCCTGCTTTGTTAACAGGCATCATCAAGATCAGGAAGTAAAGCAAATATATTTACAGGGAAAATTCAACCTCGGATAGAAATGATTGAGCTTTAAATGTCAGCTTTGTTCAGTGAATATTCACAGCACTGTGACTAGTGGTCCTGCTTGACCCGTTCTTTCCCTCTGATGAGGTTACATG
Source organism: Eleginops maclovinus (assembly GCF_036324505.1). Lineage (NCBI taxonomy): Eukaryota > Metazoa > Chordata > Actinopteri > Perciformes > Eleginopidae > Eleginops > Eleginops maclovinus. The sequence goes on from NC_086356.1 coordinate 4,337,728, forward strand.
TTTGCATCTCTTATATTAGTCTTATATTAGTCTTCGTCTTACTATTTCCAGTTTTTCTCATTCCGAATTTGACAGAACATACGGCACATCAGAAGCAGGCTGTCTTCTGTAACTCTATCAGACTTCTTAAAAGAACAGGACCCATGACAATGCATACCCTGCTTTGAATTTGTGTATTTCCTTTTAACATTTCTGGTTGTATCGTGACAGTAAGCAGGACAGCTTTATGGCATGACTGCCTTTTTTTTAGGACATCCAAGTATCTCTGATTCAGGTGCGTGGGCAAATGTCACTCGAGTCTTGAGAAAGTAGATCCTTTCATTGCTCTGAATCACAATTGATTGCTTTTCAAGAACGTTTGTGGACCTTTACCAAAAGAACACTTTGACTCTTGATCTTTAATGTGTCAACGACTCTATTGAGGCAGACCCTCTCTGTATGATATTTATAAGCATCCACCAATACTTGAAGTGTGAAGCTCTGGCCATGTTAGAGTTATTCTAAAGTGAAAATCCCAGAGCACATTGCTGTCAACTGGCAGGCAGAGGGCTTTTTCTCCATTTGACTCTTTGATTTCTGCCTTTCTCTTGCAGTTTTATTGGCATCCTTGACAGTGTTGACCTCCCGGGAACTCCAATCCAAACCATACTGAAACATTGTGAATATTGTATTATCAAAATGAATCTCTCTCTGGCCTGCTAGTCAGCGTCCCTCTCCTCCCTCCCTACGAGTTCAACTGCGAGGGCAGCAGCTGTTCCACAAAGTGGGCCCCACTTGCTCATTTTGCTGGTGTAATGGACGGATCGGCTCCCCTCGCATCCTACTGAGTCCCTTTTTAAAAGGCTTGAAAGTGGCTTTTTGCGCTGTCCCCTCTTTCTCCCAACATCTGCGTAATGGAGCGAATCCTGGCACAGAGAGCATCTTCTCCTGGCTGCCTGCTGCCTTCGAGCAAAGCAGGGGGCGTGGGTGGTTTAGTTTTCATTGTGCGGGAAAGAAACAGAAAACCTCCCTCTGGTTTTTCCTCCCCTCCTTCTCATTAGCTTCACAAGGAAGGTGTTGCTCCTCTTCCTCTCCACCTTGTCTTTTCTCCGTCTCGCCTCAGTGGAGAGGTGCTCTGTTTGTAAACCCCCCCCCTCTGGACCCCATGTAAGCGCTCTCACTCTGGAGTAACCAGAGAGGTACAGTGCACAGCAGAGAGGAGGGAAAACGAGGGAGATAGTGCTGAAGTATTAGCTGGCACAATGAACAGTATACATAACCTGCTGTACTTCACTCACACTGACGGTGATACATTAAAGCCTCAGTTTGCATTGTTTTTATATTTCTGTGTTACAATTCCTACAGGTTTGTACAACCATTTAACAATAAAGTGGATTTAATAAAGTAACTCAATACACGTCAGAGAACAGGATGTACTGTACCGTGTGTGTGTGTGTGTGTGTGTGTGTGTGTGTGTGTGTGTGTGTGTGTGTACAGTTTGTACAGTAAGTCGTCTTATTGATGTTGTCGTTGAACATCGTGGTGTCTGTATGTATATGTATCTCCACCAGGTGTAAGTCTGAAGGGAGAATGCATAATTAATCTAATTGGAGCTATTCAAATTGTCCACTTTACTGTCTATGTGTTGTTAGTCATACTCTACACTCCCCCTTAAAGGGACAGTACAACATTTGGGGAAACGTTGGTTTATTTGTTAAATTATAGTTAAAATTGTTAGCTTAGCAAAAAGACAGGAAGCAGGTGACATCCGCCAGTCAGGTTATTTTCCAAGCTCAACAACACGTCTATCAAGACCTCTAGACCTCGTGTGTGTGTGTGTGTGTGTGTGTGTGAGAGACACTTGTTATCCATCCTTCAGGGGCCACACGGATGACCCTGGAGGTGCTTGGTGTGTGTTTTTTAAGCCTAATTTTTGGGGCTTTTTGGTCGTTTCAGCAAGAAATGTACTGTAAGTGTGTTTGTTAAACCAAGGCAAGGATAAGTATTTCCTGATACTTATTGGTTTACATATTTTAATTTGAACCTCTACACAGTGTTACTTCATTAACAAACAGATGTGTTGTCTCAGATGCTACCAGTGTAAATGATCTTTTCATGTAGTTCTTCTTTAGCTCATTAATTCAGGAGGCGTTTTCAGCCGTGCACAGCAATTATTGCAGTTTGAGTGCTAATGTTTTCCTGCTGCTAATTCGATGTTCTGTAACACCATAATTATCCCATCTCTTATCCAAGCAAATGGAACAAACAAGGCAAGCTAACAGTTTCTTATTAGCCAAACAGAACCTTTTTACACTTTCTAGCCTTCAGTGTGACACAACAAGTGACAATTTACCAAGTTACAATAAGTCAGAATTGAGTCTAAGGAGATACTTAGGCTGGGTGAAAGCAGGGGGGAGCAGAGAATCAGTGATACCTTTTGATTAATCTGCTAGATGAGCATCTCTTTCTCTTTACTGGTCCATATGAGCTAACAGGCTAAACGTCTACTCAGCAGTGTGGGCGGCTGAACGAGCCTGATGACACTTTTCCAGAGGGGATATTTAGGGTCCTGGACCAAGTTTGTCCTTTACAGTTCAACAGTGGCTTACATGTATACCTCATTGTGCTCAGCAAGTTTTATAACAGTCTGTTATGAGATATTTTGAGTACATAGTTGATGTTGTTATCATTTCCAGAAATTGGTGATCCCAAGATTGTAATTTGTTGGTAAAAAAATGCATGGTGGAAAGGTCATGGAAAATGGAAATCTTGCTATCTGGCTATCTAAAATAAAGCCGGTATAGAAATAATTTTAATCCACAGAATACAACTCATTTGCCTTTTCAGTCTCACACAGTGTTCATGGGCTAGTATAAAGCTAAAGCTAATTAGCTACACTAGCTAAAGCAACACATGTTGACACAGACGGCCTGTTTACTCAACTCCACTCTGTATCCTGGACAAGGTTCTGATTACGCAACCATAAACTGAGCTTGGTGTTATAAATTAAGGCGTTCAAAACCAATATACTACGAGATGGCGGCTCTCATTCAATACCGTCTCAACAAATAGTAAAAACTCTTCATCCTCTCCTCTCATCCGTCCCTGATGTTTACGCTCTGATTACTAAAGACTCTCGTAAAAATGGCCGACAAATGCGTGGTAAACTGTGACTGTGACTTCATCACAGAACACAGTATTGGTCAAATGGACTTTTAAATTGATGTGGGCTCTACTTAAAGGGTCCAAGGATCACCAAAGTTATCAGAAATCTTCCTTTGATGGCTGTGAGTAAATCTAGTTTAGAAGATATCAAAACGCCTGACAGCGTGTCACATTTGCGATTGGCCATGGAGCGCTGCGGGGCAGAAATACTGATTCTATAGGTGAGGCAAAAAATAGGAAAAGCCAACCCAGTGGCACACAAAGTAACCCAAGATGATAACTGTTATTTCTCCATCTCAACACCTTTTCCATCCCAATCCCCACCGTCCCCGACCTGTGCGCCTCTGTTCCAAAGATAGATCGTTGAATAGGAGAAGTTTGTGCTGTGGCTCACCGAGACGGAGAGTCCCGAGAGAGGCAGGTGAGCTGCGTGTTGTGAGACTCCCAGCTCATCTCTGGAGAGCGCTGCTAATACCAGAGTGTAAATGGGAAAGAAAGTGGCCTATCCCCCCCACCACCTCGACAAAGAAAAGCTGGATGTTTGTCCTTCAAGAAGTACACTCAAGGTCTTTCAACACAATCTCTAAAGAACCAGTGGCACAAATGCCCGTCGAAAATAATAACGGAGAGTATGCATCTGCAAACTTTGAAATATCTAACGGGGATAAACTGAAAATACAACATGCAACACATAAGTAAAATACTAAATATATTAAAGTGACCCATGACCTATTACCTATTTTAATCCTGATCATATATCAACTTTAAATAATCGAAATCACAAAGGTAATGTCCACATGTCTCCTATGACAGTTTCACATCGCTTAGGTAGCATTTTCCCGCTTCTGAAGCATTAAAATGGTAGTGATAATAGGAGATAGCGACCATTTAATGGGCGTTTAATGAGTGTTGTACAACAGATACTTATCCAACCGGATTACAGTGAGTATATTTTGCACTTGACCTCTTTGGATAAACTATAAACTGGGCTATGTTTTTACATCTCTGACTTACAGTAATACCCATCAGCTCTATTCAGTATGTGTGAATACAGGCAGCCAGGTCACAACTTCAGATCATCACTGTTTTTAATGTAGGACGTCTTGAGGACTGAAAGTGGCGACAAATATCCTTAATTAAAGAAAGCCTTCATCTTTTTATAAACACAATCCCTTCCCGCTGTGAGCGGACGGAAAAACAAAGGCTCCTCTTTCTCTATGTCCTTGGATCTAGATGAATACGAATGTAATACACACACTAAAAGCTGTGTGACATCAGAAGTCTATATATATATCACAGGAATAGATAAGGCATTGAACACAACACCCGCAAAACTGACAGGGAGACGGACAGATGTCTGTAGGCGTGTGATAATTCAGATGCTTTTACCTTATCTCCATGCCAACCAGTGTGGGTATTATGTTTTATAAACCTCCATTGTATTGTGTTTTGTCAAAAAAATAGTCCTTCCTGGAAGACAAAAGGAGCTCCCACAGCACGCTGCTGACCACACTATCTTTTAATCAATATCCCTCCTCCTCTCACACACCTTCACCACAATATATGGCTCTCAAAGAGTAAGATATTTAGGAGTTATATATCAGATTGTAGCGGGGCCTTTTAGCAACCATTGCTCATTCACTACTCCATATCCATGCTGAGAGAGAGAGAGCGAGAGAGAGATATGAAGGGGTGAGTCAAACAGAGCCTTGCATCATATCCACTCATGGCGGTGATCAGCACTAATAGGAGGGAGGAGAATGGTCACTAATGATCTGTAAATGGCTCACACTACTTCTCAGTATATATGAATGGAACTTTGTGTAAAAAGGGAGTGTGATTTAGCACGGACTCAATCCTACTGATGAGCTCTTGACATTGTAGATGGAGATGTCTATACACAGATGTTAATGCACACGGCACCATGCTCCTTTGCGGTGTTTCCCAATAGTGTAGTTGTAGAAGTCCATATACCCACACACAGTTTGGAGGTACAGTCGGGTTGTCATCACTTCTTCTGTAATAAGGATACAGCTATAAGGAAAACTACAAAGTGAGATTGAAAGGTAAACAAAGCATCTTTGGTTTTGCAGATGACCATTATATGTGGTGCCGTTCCAAGAGTTTGGTTTACAGTTTACCTCTTGCCTCCTGAAACAGATTTCTTCATCGGAGGAAATACCGAGCATAATGGTATTTAAAGATACATGCAATTAGATTATGGCATACACAGTTAAAGGCACAACTTATTAGAGTGTGTGTGATTATCTCCGCTGGTTTCTGGGAGCACCTGGAATGCCTTGCTCATTTCGGCAGGCCCAAACTGGGGTAGAGCAGAAGGAGGATTTGTTGGACATTTTGAAAGCATTTCTTCTGGTGGCCTTTTCGTTCGATCTCATTTGCTTTTTAATGGATGCATTTTTCACAAACATAGCAAACTCTCTTCAGTCAGAGTTCAATTTCAATTCAACTTCAACAATCTTGATAAATGTTTTGAGTGTCAAACAGGGATATATAATATTAAAGGCTATATTCATTTTACAAATAGCAAGCATTAACTTGTTTTTGTTTGGTAAAACGGGACGAAATGCTGCAGTTTTATTCCCCGTACACACTCTTCACTACTTCATTATATTAAAGGCACTTTATCTATCCCAGAAGTGAAATTAGATTGTAGAAAAAGGCAACGATAATGAGAAAAACACAACACACAACCGCCTTATGCAATATATATCAACTAATAAGCCAAAAATGACTTCAAATAAAATAACTAAAAATTCATATTTTTATGAAACCTTCATGAAATCCTTTAATAAAAAGAAAAACCTGAAGTTATAAATGCATGTCATAGCCTTTTAAAAGCACACATATTTGTAGCTTGTTGTAAACGAGCGGAAATAGAACAAGGCATATCTGCAGTTAGCATAGCTGGTGCACCTTTTCAGCTTTCTGCTTCACTACGTTTGCCATTCATAGCTTCATCACAGAAGGTCTATTATCTATTATTATGACTTTGCATTTCTCCTGCTCAGCTGAAATGTGATGTGGTATGCACACAGTTCATGCAACATGCAGCGTAACTCATCTCCTGATTTCAGAAGCTGCATTACAGTAAAGCAATGTCTTTTTTCTAGACTGTATATCAACATTTTTGATACTTATTTAATGAAAAGCTCATTGTGAAAAGCACTAATAGTACACCCTTTAATATCAGTGCAATATGGATATCCAGTATTTTGGTCAAGTGAATGATGGTGTCTTGATGTGGGTTTTTAAGACCTTCTTGGCCTCTGCATATTTATTGTCACGACTGTGAGCCCCAGGGAGCTGTCCAGCAGCGCACAGTCCTGACATTATTGCTGTTTGAATGCAGTGAGGATGGAAACTTAAAAGTGGTTTTCTAACAAATGTTATTCTCCGTCTTATGTCACACTATGGCATTCTCTCCGAAACCTCTCACATCATCTGCTACAGTATGCTCCACATATACTGTAACTAATGTGCTTTAATCCACGGCTCCCTTTTGCTGTAGTCATCGTTCACTTTGCAGATTGTTTTTTGAACAAAAGGCATGTTCAGTTGAACATGAAAAACTTGGAACAGTGAAATAACTGCGATACAAAAGGGAAATGTGTGTGTCAATTAAATAAAACACACCTTAATTTCAGCTTTTTTGATGACTTTATTGTATTTCAGATATCCTTTCCACTCCATATAAAAAAAACCCTACATTTTGATTAACCCTATTAACTTGTCGCAGTAAACACGATACAGGGGAACAGCCCCAGTTGTTTCTATGGATGGATGCCTATAGTCATCTCTCTTGCAGGCTGCAGTCTAAGTATCATACATAAATCATATATAACTGCTGTAATGTGATGTCCACATAGCTTTGCAGGAATGTCTCTGCTGAGGACGTTATTGGCCCGACTTGATTACATTCTCAGGCATAAATCACAGTGCATGTTGTCAGAATGGCTCCTGTGGGGAATCACTTGTTATTGCTCTGTTACATTGAAGTTATTGTCTCCATTTGACTCAACAGGGCGGGTAACATACAGTACCTCTCTCTTTGTTCCGACGCCAAAACCAGGCATGCTCCGTTCATTCAGCCACATCGTGTCACATGAACACATTTAAAGTTTAGTTTGACTTTTTAAGACAGAAACAATCAGTGACTTTTCTCAGCCTTGTTTACAAGATGGAAAAATATATTCAAAGAGAGTCTCATTATACCTGTCTTTGAAAATGAGATCTAACAATGACTCGTTCTTTGGACTGCATCTTTGGACTGTGTTTACCGAAAACTGTCACAAGGAAGGGAAGGGAATATGTGTCTCCTTTTTATGTCGGTGTCCAATCAATGTTGATGGTAAATACAGTCGATTGAAGCAATGAACTCCTTAGTGCGTTCCGTATTGATTAAGCTAAATTTCCCTGTAGTAATTCTCCTGTATATCTGTTCATCATTTGCAGTGACAGTTAGAACTTCAGGCTATTTAATTGTGGTTTCTAGTCTCTGGGCAGCCAGGTGCTGCTTCTTCCTTCCCTGTTCCCTTTGCTCATATACCAACTAGTAAAACTATGTTTTCTAAAGCAATAATGGCATCGCCAAATATAATTTACAGAGGATGTTATATAGAAGATATGGTATAGCTTTCATGCTCATTTAGCTGTTGCTTTGGGGATTAACATTGAGCTTTGCATACGGCGATTAGCATAAAAACGCCCCCATGACTTACATGCTTTGGCTAGATCTTCTACATTAATTGGACATAAATACATCCCAAAACCTGTTGATATTCAAATATTTCATGATATTTAAAAGTATTTATTTTAAAAAACCTATAAAATGATATGCATACTCCACATAAGTGTCCAAAGAATGCTCCTTTAACCCGTAAAATATCCCACATGCAGATATTAGCATGTAGCTCAAAGCCCTACTGTGCTGTGGTACAGTCTTATAGAGCCAATAGCAAACCTTAAGACTATCACTCTTGTGAAATTGTAGCTTAATCATGTTGAATTTGACAGTCAGTGTTAGTGCCGACACAACAAACCAGAGCGTTGATCAGTCGGGAAACGCTCCCTCCCTCCTGCTGCACCTTTCTCTTCTGTTCTCCGTTTATTTCCTTCAGTGGCTCTCTTTATCTTTTCATCTGTTTTTCTATCCGTTGACGATTACCCCGAGGTCATGCGCTGCCAACAAGTCCTCCCGTCCCAGCAAATGACATTTAAATGTTAACTCCACATCAGATGTCCCCAAACCTCTACGAGGCACCGTGTCATTCTTTCCAGCTTTTCCTCATTGGCCTGAGTCATTGTTTCCTCTACTGGTGAACAGGACATGTTTCTGCTTCCTGTTGCATCAGTAGGTTAGAGTAGAGTTGATAAGAAAATACTTCTTGAATTGATCCCCATTTTTACATTTCAGTGTATGTAGAGGTTACATGAACTGAATACATTCTGCAGGGATGCTTTAGTGTAGGCAGAGTAATCAACTCATATGGGCTAGCTTTTCCCTTTTACTCAGTCTTTACTGAATGTTAAGCAAGGTTTAAAAACTGCCTCAGTCTTGTAAGGATAATAATTAAGCATATTTCCAAAACACTTCCTCATTCTTTTATTTTAAAACGTACAATCTGTTTAATTTTCAAATGTTTTGGTTCAATTTTCATGTCAACTCAGGATACAGCTACTGTAATTAAACTCCGGGGAATCCCTTTACACCAGATGAGATGAAGTATAAATCCCTTTCTACATGCAGGACTTTGCGTTCCCTACCTGACATGCTTTTTCTCCATTAGCAATTATTGTCATGGGCTTCCCTTTCATTCGAGGATTATCTTTTCGTCTTCAAGCCTTGCAAAATAACAAGGAATCATGGTAGCATCAGTGCTTGGTTTTGGAAGGAAGTTTTTCAGATTTATGACACAATTAAGCACACGCGTTGGACTCAAACCAGCTGATTTGGAACAGCTTAATTGGAGGACACATCAATCATATGTTCAGCATGGTGTTAAGCAGAGTCTGCAGAGCTTTATGTTCCTTTAATGTTCCTATTTCCATTATTGTAAATACCACTTGTACCACCTCAAATATTTCAGCCAGCATATGGAATAATTTGTTAATGAACCTCTCTGTGTATCAGAAATCCTGCTTTCCTTCCACTGCATCTCATCGTCAGCATCTGGTCAGAGACGTTCTGAATGTAAACAGCGCCTGGAGTGTCATTTATTTTTACATGTCTCATATTGTAGTCATTAAATGAATCCATATGTCCAGGCACCAGAGTGGCAGAGGCAGAGAGTGAAATTAACAAAACAAACAGAAATGTATGATTCATTCCCCCCCCCCCTCTCCTCTCCTCCCTCCCTCCCTCCCTCCCTCCCGCCCTCTCTCCCACATCACTTTCTGACTCTCGCACACATTCCCCACTGCTGCTGTTTATCTTTCATGAGCCCAATAGAGCCATTGTCATGCCGCCTTCCTGTTTCTATGGTGACGCGGTGTGATCTGTCGCCGCCGAGTCTCTCGCCCCGGTGACTTCCAAGCATGTCCACTTTCTCATAGATGACAGTCAGATCCAGGAGGCTTAAGTAGACACACACACACACACACACACACACACACACACACACACACACACACACACACACACACACACACACACACACACACACACACACACACTCAAAGTGTCCTTAATACCATGACCACTTGAAGTACAATAATGCCAGTGCAGGTTGTGCAAGGCTTAGGGTTTAGGTTGTCATTTACGATCAAGCAAGCAAACGTGGAGGTGCCTTAAACCTGCATTCTTTCAAATATCCAACTAAGGGGAAATCTTGTTTGGAAGTCTAAGAGAAAGCATGTCCACTACATTTTTAACGATATACACACACTTGTGTTTTTACTTCTTTTTTCTTTCTTCCATCATGAAGCAATGAAAAAGTCCACTCCTCTGATTTTTTTTTGCTTCTCCAGGCTTACTCGGTAACCCCCGTTTAACGTTCCAGCTCTTTGGCTTTCTGCAGAAATGCGGACAAACAGAACGTTTGCAAAAAGGCTCAAACTGTTTGTTAGAGAGCCCCCATGCATTTCACTATTCTGTGAGTGTGGACACTTGGATTTGGCTGCTGTGATTTGTCTGGGTTGCCAGGTTTGTCTCTGTCCACCAGCCTCAACAGTCAGGCTGTGGCCACCCTCTTTGTATTCAGTTCAAGTCCCCTTCGGATGCTTTCCCACCTGAAGATCACTTTGTAGAGACAAAGGGAAATCATTAATTATTGTTAATGGACTGCTTAAGTACATGAGTGTAATGCAAGCAGTTTTTGGTTATTCTGACTGCCTGTTACCATGGTTATTTAAAGGTGTTTTATAAGATCACTTACTAGATGGATTAAGGTTTGGCTTGTGTCAACACATCACACAGGATCCTGTGGTGAAGGTTTAAGCTTGGATTTCCCCAATATGTTGTTTTTCCTCCATCTCTTGCTTTCTCTCTTGGTGACGTCACATCTGGATCATTACCAAGAGGCCACACAGGTCTTCATGTCCAAACGTGGTCTCTTTAGCTGGAGGTATAAGCAGAACACACACCTGCTCTCTTTCCTAGACAGGAAGCTGTGAAATGACTTTGGAGCCTGTTACGCTGACACTCGTCCAGCTGGTGCTGAGCCTCAGGCAGCTGCGAGCAGACATGATTAGCACCAGCGCATACGTACATGGTAATACGCCACGATGCAAGCGTACAAACGCACACATGCACATCTCCTCTGAGAGTGCAAGATAACTCAACACACCATGATAAATGACATGTGCTTACACATCATCAGAGACACGGCTGATACACGGGCACATCATCCACTTTATCTGCTGGAGGACACATGTGTTCGTAGATGAGACGATATGAATCTCTCACAGGATATCAGTAGGAAGAGTGCATACCTCTGCTATTTCTCTAAAGAGGTTATTTTATTAAAGTCCTTTCTTATACAACTTCTCCACATTTCAATCCCAAAACAAGGAATCCTTCTTTATGATATATCAAAAATATGTGAGCATTGCACTACATTTTATAAACGTAAATACACATAAACTAGTATACATTATTGAAGGTTCAGCTACCCAGCAGTGCAGTGTAAAGCATATGTTATTATCTCCATTGTTGTTAGGTTTCACTAATGGCAAAGCTGCATTTTTGTGTGTTTGCTGATGCAACATTAGCGGTGGTTCTGCAGGTGCGTTGGACTGTTGCGTAATCGGGGAAAGGCCACGACTGATGTAGCTTTTACGTATTGATAAAAAAGTATCAGGAATATATCAGTATGTTTTTGTGTCGAATCAGTACATTCTCAAACCTGTTGTGGTTGAACAAATGTGGCATTTATCAAGTCAACAAGTCATTTTCTTCTGAAGTACTTGAAACGTCTGACGTCACTTCCGGTCCAAATGACGTCCCCGCTCACTTCCCGGCGAAAATAACGCATTAGACTGAAGCGCTAAAAATGATAGTTTCTTCATGTCTTAAAAGCTGCTGAGTCATTGCACCTTTTAAGCAACACATAAATCCAGAGTTACTGATTCTTTACTCCTTCCCAGACCTCCAGACAAAAGGAGAGTCAAAGAAAGGATGTAATTCCGAAATCTCAGTTTCAGTGTCAGCCTGCTGCTTGCCACTCGTCCACCGGCAGACCCACCGGACATCCATCCCGTATGTATTCCCTGTAAAAATCAAAGCCGTTTCTGCCGTCTGACTAAACATTTGACACCATGTTCATATTTCTGGAGTAATTATTCCATGTTTTGATCAACATAAATATTGTTTTCTGACATCACTTTAACATTTTACGTGGAAAATCTGCATTTTGGTTTCAGGGCGCAGGTTCACTGTTACCAGGTTTAAACAAAACCCTGCTGAGCATTCAAACAGTGTTCGCTTTCAGTACATCATACAAACATTTTCAAGTGAAGACTGCCATTAACACTGATATATGTCAGTGCCGTGACGAAAACACTCCTTTCTTTTTTTTGTCGCAGTCAAAAAGAAAAAGGCAATACATTTCCCAGCTCCTCAGAGTGCTCTCCATCACCTGGTTTGTCTGCTCTCTCCCCGCTGATTACATGAATCATCATCTTGTAGGGGTTAAACCCACTGAACAGCACATGATCAAATGTAGAGAACACACCTTCCTATAAGTCACGTGATTCATTCGGAAAAAGACACTTGCATTGATTTACAGCTGCATGATGTAAATCACAAAAGCTGGTTTGATGCCAGAAAAAAAAAATCCACTGGGAAATCAGGTTCAGGGAAATCAGGTTCTGGACAAAAAAAGGTCTGGATGGAAATTAGAAAAAGAAAGTTGGCAAGTGTAAAAATGTGCTTTAGCTGAGATACTAAGAGCTCCCTTCAAAGTAATTAAATTGATCTCATGATTCATGATCAATTAGACAGGCTCAGGTTTGTAAACGTGAACACTTTTTGCAGTGAAGGTCTTCCTGTATACATTTCATATTTTCTGAAGTGTTTTCAAACAGCGTGACGAGCGGCCTGGCAAACAGAGTGAAACAAGCACTCACTCTCGCTGGCTCCCAGGCTCGGTGCCAGCCGGTAAACGGGTCCAGCAGATTGATTTGATTCACTCCTGTGATCCCATGCCTCATTTTCTGCTCCTTCCTTTGTTTAAAACAGTGTTCTGCCTTCACCTTTGTCTCTGATTCAGTCAGTCGACTCGCTTCTCCACTCATATACTTTACCCTCTTCTGTAAACACAGTATACTCCAGTTAGTGAGCAGCGCTAGTGATGTATCTCTGAATGAATATTCACTGGAAATAAATCATTTCAGAGGGGAACAAATGCAGATTTGAAATGGATACAAATAGTGAGATCATACTGCACTTTGAATGTTTTCTTGCTTCTTAACAATGCCTATTAATTTCTATGTCATAGGGAATGTTACTCTTGTCAATTGGAACTTAAAATATGGCATTTAAAGGGATGCATCTAGAGAGCTTTACAATGTAATGAAAGCTCATGTGAGTGGATCGTAGCTTTGGCTTGATAAACGTAGCCATGCATTTCTATAATGTCTATCTATACTGTACCCTACTGGTGCCAAGCCATTGATCTTTAACCCCAATAGCCTGAAAAAATGTCCCTTTGGACTGTTTAGTATGGTTCAGAAGATTGACGAGTCAGCAGTTAATGATGACAGTCAATACAATCTGATTTTTAGAAATTATGAATGGTCTCAAGCAGTAGAGATCCTTAAACTGACAGTCTTAAATGAGCAGAAACATTTGTAATGCTCAGGGATGCAGAAATATTTCAGATTAGCTGCTAATCTAATTCAAATAGCTTTATTGGCATCACCGTAATGACATACAGCATCGTACAAATAAGGACAATTACAGCATCCTTCTTATCTCATTAAAGTTACACAGAAGAAAGACACCTAGAAATGATATAGACAAACTATTGATTATTGGGCATGATATAACTGATAATAAATACATATTGTTTTAATACATGAATAGAAAGAAAATAGACGTCAGCAGGTGTAGACAGAGCAAGTCCTTCTGATTCCTCATTTTGTGGCAGGCAGAGAGAGACTTCCTTCATGAATGCAGCTTTCTTTCCTTTAGCCCAACCTGTGGGTGCATACTAGAGACTTTGTGTGAGGGTGAGCTGCTCTGTCTCTCGAGCAGTACCTCCACACTGTTGGTACAGTCACTCCTCTTATGGGAGCCATGTTTTCTCTACCTGCCACTTTCTATGGTCATACTGTGAGCACTCAGTCGCTGTGCTGAGGTAGTATGATGAAAGTATACATATGTATCATTACTGGGGTCTTGCTGAGGCCACTCTGTGATGTTAGCGTATGTGTTGATGCAGTGGAGTCTCTCGCTGTGGATGTGCCCCCTGACCGACCGTGAACACAACGTGTTAGCGTAGCTGCTCCGCATTAGCAGCTCTGTGTCAAGGCTTTTCCCGCTTCCTCTTCAGCTCCAATTCACCAACATAATAGCAAGACATCAAGAGTGTAAGAGTGTGGGGGGGGGAGATGCAGTCGCTGAAAAATTGTTTTTGTGCACGTGTGAGTAATGTTTTAACGTGTTGATGCTCATGTATGCATGCTGTCCTCTGTTGCCCCCCCCCTTCCATGTTTTATGAGTCAAAGCGCTCGCAGCTATCTGCAGATGGATGATGTATTGCTACAATACTGCTGCTGGTAGGTAAATAATAGAGATATTGAATGTAATTAATCATGAAGGGGCCTCAGTCAGATTGTACTGAAAGCATTATGACATGCAGCAGCATGTGTGTGTGTGTGTGTGTGTTTAGGCCTGTAGGTTTAGCTCAGAGGAGGCACAGGTGGGAACTTCCCAGGACTCTCTCGAACAGAACCTGCTCATTTGCCACTTCATTTATCGTAGCCTCGATCCAGAGCCCCTCTATTGTCCCCGGGATTCTCTCTTCTCACACACTCCATGAAACATTCTCATCAAACTGTAATCTGAACCACATCTTTATGAATGTTGATGGAAGTGCAAGCAACCAAAACATAGATGCACTGACACTTTGTGCTATTCACAGTATTCACAGTCAATTCTCCATTGTCAACCATGCAAAAAGGACATAGGATATTTATATTGTTCTGCCCCTGTGAGGTTTTCCTATGTAAAAGACTAAATGTAACATGCAGAGTGGAAGGTTTTGTTCATTTTGAGAAGCCTAAATTCGTGTATGATCACATTTCTGTGGATTCATCATTGGAGCTTTAACACATTTGATATGACTTGTGAGTGAGATGTCTTTGCTCAGTTGTCTCGTATCGTTTTCAAGTTCAAATATCCCAAAACATCTCAGTAAAAATGTCTCAATTAAACTTTGTAAATATCTACACATCACATTTACAGGGGTAAAACCTCTCTTGGTGACAGACTTCAGACCTTTTAATGTAGATCTTATTACATGGAAAGTAATTCATAACAGAATAACTGTAACCTGCTATTATAAGCTGCTACCTCAGAGGGTTTGACTATAATTTTCTCCTCCATCACCTGTCTTGCTTCTCTTTGGACGTGCTGTTTCGATGTATGTGAGATAATTATATACGACATACAGTATCAGGCTTCTCAATAATTCGACAGTTCGGACTACTGATACTGGTCCTTACCCATCATCAGCATCACATATGGACATGAAGATTTAGGCTGGTTTATAGCATAGGTCTAATAAGAGACATCCAGTGGGTTAAAAGCCATTTTAGATAATGTTCTGAATCTATTTCTGCTACTATTGTTCCGCCCTCCGCTGCCTCTGACACTGACTGGAGTTCCTGTGATAAGAAGTCCATTATGCAGCACCATTGTGTGGATTTATCTCGCTGTTGCTAATGAGTTGAAGGCTGATTACTGCCTAGTTAATAGCTCTCAGTGATGGCCTTGTATAGACAAGGTGATTTATGGGTAATGGTGTTCAGAATAGGCATGGCCGCACAGGTTCATTGTCAATATCGATTAGCTATAGCCAGCATTAGTGTGTGGATATAGGCAACGTTAATGCTCATTAACTCATGTTGGTCTCATGAAATGATCATATTTGAATTGTTTCATGCTGCTGTAAAAAGCTTGTAAAATCTGTCCGGGTAAAAAGTGAGGATTGACAACATAGCGAAAGCAATTGTGAACTGTGATGAGAAAGAAGAGAACACCTGTCAGTTCACACCATCTGTGAGAGAACTGTCACCAGACCTTCACACACAATCCTGACGGACCCGTCACACATTCTGTATCTGACAACCGCTTAAAACTCTCCGTCCACAAAACACCAAAAACAATATTCAACAAGAGACCAGGTTCCTCTTTCTTTATGTAGCTCACAAGCAAGGAGACTCTGCTGCTTCAGTTTTGTGATTTATGTTTTTAACAACCTATTTATTGTGTCTCACAAAGCATGTGTAATATTATACATATGATTTCTGAACTGTCTTGATGTTACACTGTACTGCGCTGTTGGATAATCTTTCACAGTGAGTTTATTACAGCTGTGTGTAGCACTATCACCCAAGCTAAATTACCCCTTAGGGACATAAGAGTATCTCACCTCCTTTAGCACCAGCCAATAAAAAGCAAACGAGGCACGACTAAAAGGGGACATATCACGAAGGAACACTAGCACTTGTGTACATACATTTGGGTATATGGTGTGTAAATGGAAAACATGGGAGAAAACAAGCCTTTAAGATTTGCCTCCCATTCCATCCTGCATGCTGTATTACAAAACACCCGCCCTACCTACCAGTCTCTTCACCAAGGGATTGAGGACTGCCTTTGTAAAATTGCACCATTAAAGCACGTTAACATGTTCAAGTAGAAGTGCTGAACCAAAAATGAACATAACATGACTCTCTTTTATGCTATTTATGCCAGGCTTTGCATGTTGAACCACCATGTGGCATTTGTGCTATAATGGTGCCTTTTGGGATTAAGGTTCGACTCTACTGGAGTTGCATGGCACCATTAAAGACGCAAGACATACATAAGAGTAGTCATAATCACATGGTAGGAGTCAATGTCCCCTTGGAAACGGACAAATTATCCTTTCAAAGCAACACATAATATATGCATATCTCATTAGGCAGAAATTGGATTTTTAGAAGTATTATTCTCACCTCTCCCATCCGACAATGGGTGGGGAAAATCATTATCTACCACATCCAGGCCTGATTGTGAATGGGTAATATGCAGCAGAGCCAGAACAGAGAGCTGGCCGTTCATGACGTCAATAATTCAATGATTCCTTTTGCCTCGTGCGTGAGCTTTAATATACGCCATAAAGGGTTGCACATGTGCTGCGAAATGAGGCACGTGAAGCACAAATATTTGTATCATATGTTTCGCTGTTTACCGAGACGCATTAGCTGGTCATTTTCTGCGTGAGACAAAAAACAAATATGATCTTTTTCTTTCTTGCCAAGATAATGGATGTGTGTAATGTTAAACACCCTGGAGGGGGCCGGACATGCATGTTAATTGATTAGAGGCGGCTACAGCGGGGACATGATGGGTTTCCTCTGCTCTTTTGTTTCCTGCGTCAAAAACACCACTCACTATTTGTTCTCGGGATGTTACTGTGACTGAGTGATAAAGCTAACAGGTCAGCTGTTCAGACCGAGTTGTTTTGTTAATGCCAGTAAAGCGGAGGGGGAAGTAAGCAGTAGGCTGGGCGTGAATTATGAGAGTGTGTTCTGACAACAATCAAATCAACTTAAGCCTCTGAATCCCTCTTTGGCTATGTTTTCACTATATCTTTGTCTGATTGTCTCCTACTTTGTGCAGTAGGGTCAAAAAACGAGTCCTACAAAGTATTAAACACATCACCTCCGGACTTATTTTATTAAGTTTATATCTCCCAGGATACAATGTTCTTTATGTTTGCTTAAAAAGTTTAATTTGTCAACACAGAGTAAATTGATTAGCATAGATTAGATCCTCCGCCACCCGTAAAAACCCCGGGCGCCTGCAGCACAGCAGATTTCATTTAGCCTCGCTCCACTTAATTCTCTTTTCTCAGTCAGATCCCATTGACACTGAGTCGGAGTAGCATCTGGTTACCAGGAAACATGAAATTCTACGGCCCTCTGGTGACTGTGTAAACAAAGCTGATGGTTAACTTAACCTCCGAGCTCTTTATATTCTGAGACAATATCCCATATGAAACTGTCACTCCTGACTTAGTGCATACATTTGATGATTTTAAGTGATCAGTTTCCAGCATTTACTGAAACACGACTCACAAGTGCATGGGAAAAAAAATGTCCCTTGAAACTGTGATACTGCTTTTACGTTATTAAGGCCTCCTCTTCCTCCTCTTCGTGCAATGCAGAGTAGTTAGCATGCTAGTTTCAGTCGATATCTTTGCCCACAACTCATAGATATCTTTCACAAAACTTTAACCTCTTCTTATTCTGTTAATAATACGAGTACAATTTTCCGCCTTAAGGACAGAAAACGTGGTTATTTGTTCATTCTGTTTGCTCAGAACGATTAAGTGTGAGGCCAGATATTTGACACTGTAATACCCAAACATGCAAACACAACAGCGTGCGTCCTGTATACGTAATCTGTGTTCGCTAGGCTTAGGTAAAGTACATTATCTCAGCATGTGAGTCATGCTTAAAGTGCAGGTTTCTAAAGGTTGTGGCCCCCTCCTCAAACTCCTGCCTTTTTTTTATTAGATCTGCTCTCCTCTCTGTGGGCACTTTGTTTCAGCAGCAGTAAGATGGTGCATGTTTTTGTTAGACACCGTGAGAAACAAACCACTCATTTAATGTAAAGATACCATTCCTTCTTTCCTAAGTTGGGTATCGATAGAACTGCATCAATACAAAGCTTTGTAATCACCTTACATGGCGTGCACCCATCAGTCTAGTTATAGTTGCTTTCATTTCAGAAACAATCAGTTGTTTGTTTTTATTGCATTTGCCCCCAGCTGTTGTGCTAAACACATTAATAATGTATGACATAATTGTTCTCATTATTATTGCCTCACTCAGTTGCAGCCACTATGTGCTTATAATTGTCACACACTTGCCAGCTGTGTGACTAAACAACACAAATATTTATAACTTCTATATTTAGTTTTGTAATGAGCTTTAATCCCCTGTTACTTCCAAACTATTTATCTTGATAGCTGCGGTAATTTGAGGTAATTCTGACATGTATTAATAGATAGCATTTTCTGTAACTAATACTGTAATGGAGCATCGTTTTGGGAATAAATGTGGTGTGTGTGTCTTGTCAAAGTGGTTTATTTTGGTGTAAATGTATGAATAAAGAGAACCCAAGAAGCTGTTTTTTGACAGAGTGTGACAGTGATCCAAATTCAGAAAGATGTGGGCGCACATTAGGGAGCTTTTCTTCCAAGAAAGACCGATCTCCCCGCTGATTACACTTCTGTGAGCGACAGCCTGGCTGCTAGCACGTCGACAGGCCCGGAGTTTCTTTTCACCACCGATGGCACAAAAACCTGTGACAAAAGACATAGGAATAAATGCCGGTTTGTTCACACTGGGGCGGTGAAATGTTTACAGAACAAATGTGAAGGCAGCATGGAGTTTTGATTACTTGGTCAGCGATAATTTTGTGATTTGAAACCAATGAAGCTGAGAATAAATGACAATAAAGCAATCTACTGCAAATTACAGTCGTATCTTTTTCTAGTCTCAAAGCACTGTAATCATGAAGCCTTTCCTTACAAAATGTCCTTAATTTATTCTATATTATCTTTCAATTATGGCAGGCGGGGTAGGCCGTCAGATTGTATAGAAGTCTATAAAAAAATGAGTCTATTTCTCACTTGATTTATTACCTCAGTTAACATTTTCACAGTTAGTTTATGGTCCTTATTGGTTCTTTATGCTCCCATTTATAGTTAAACTGACCCTAAAGCAGTATATACTTGCGTGTGTTTTAGGGGGGGGGGGCTTCCCTTGTGATTAACAGGTTGCTACACCAGTGATATCGGTGTTGTTGCCTTAGAACCTAAACTTTTTCCCAGCGTGTTTTTCAGGTCACAATCCAAAAGCAAAGATGGCGACGGCTTAAAAGTGCCCAATTAGGCCTTTTGTGGTTTTCCCTTTCCTGTAGTGTGTTATATAGATTTGTGTGCATGTAAATGGTCTGCAAAGGCTCAAATCCCCAAATGTCCCTCAAGATGCCTGAAACGCCTCCATTGGACTCCTTTGTTGAGTTCTGTAACATAATGACGTCACTATGTAACACTCACGCTTCTATTGGCTAGTGCTCCAACACATTGTATGTGTTAGGCTAAGGGGAGGGACATCTCTGCATATGCATAATGACCTGTGGTATGTTTTGGGCAGACCTTATTAAGCAGAATATGATTTTACTTTTGTCTTTGTTGAGCGTTGCAGATGGAGGCGAAAGGAGACGAACAATATTTGCTAAGTGATATGCCTTCCTCTGGCTGAGATGAACATGCTCTCTCAAATATTTTAAGCAATATCTTCACTGTCTGGCCTTTTATTATTAATCTGCTTTATTAATGTTTGTGTCTGCTGTTGTTACTCTCTTTTCCTCCGTTGTTGTTTATTAGCTTTTTTTATTAGCACCTTGGTGAAGCTTTTCCTACTGTGGTTGAAATGTACTGTACTGTACAGACAGAAGAGGGTCACACAGAATACACTGTTCCATATAAAGCCCCCCCCCCCTCCCTAGGCTAGGATCACATTGATGTATACCATAAGAATCTAGGGGAATGTGTGCCATAACGTCCATGCAGCTTTGTAGAAGGAATTCAGCAGCGGAGGTTGGACTTGATTGCATTCAGCAACATAAATCACCGCACAACTTGTCAGGATGTCTCCTTGGAGGGGAAGTGTCCTCTAACAATAATATCCATACAGGGAGCACATGGTCTTACATGTTACTTAATGGCCTGGTTACTCGATGTACGGAACATGCGGTACTCCCTTTACAACCGGTTTTCACTCCCAATTTACAGCAACTTAGGGAGGGGCCCTACAGGTCAAACTGGGACTCTTCTAGTATCAGTTTTGGACGATGCAGTTCTGCGATTAAGACCATAAAATGGAAGTAGAGGACGCAGTCATGTGACGTATTATGAAGAGTGATAATTTATGTGGGTAGAGAGGAGGTCGGGTTGTGTGAAATAAACACAGGACTTTTCACAACGTACTTACAGAATGTACATAAAATATGTCTCTTACGGACCTAGTTGTGGGACGTAATTGCGTAACTTACTTAACTAACTTACATAACAACCCAAATCAGGATGTTTTTCTCAACCAAACCACATTGTTTTGATGCTTTAAACTACCATAACGTACTTCACCTGCGTTAGATAAGTTAAAGGCTTAAATGACATCATATACGTGACATTACTTTAACTTGTTGTGTTGATCTGATATCTGATCTGCAGATATCTTTTTGAGAAACCTCCGTCTTGTTGTGTGTATCCATGTTTACTTTGCAGTTTCAGCTGCATTTGCTTTTCACCTTGTCACGTTGTGTAGCAGTATATCGTTAAACCATTGGTTGAGCATTGTGTCACCTGCGTACAGTTTTAAAAGCATTGCTCCGTCCTGCTGATGTGGTCAAAAACTACACGATGAACTTTGACTTTTTTCAAGTGTAAACAACCTAAGTATAAAAGTCCTGTCTAGTATGAATACGCAGCACACTGTTCACAATGATGGAGCAAAGGCAATTTCACCTGAGCGTTGGAAACCTTTGAAAAACTTTAATTCTGGCAATGGCTAAATGATTAATTGGACATATTCCTCAGTGAAAGATTCAGGTAAGCCCTTCAAATTTTTAGGATTTTAGGAAAACTTCCATCATTTTCACACTCTCATTATCACAGAGCCTCTGAACGAGGTCTTCATGGCCCCACTCGGGTAATAACCCAAGTCTTGCCAGGTCCAAATCATCCAGTCTGTCATCACAGGAGGGAAATATTCTTTTTGAGGCAGAGAGAAACGGTAGAATCCCAGATAAATGAAAGGTATTCCTGCTCACTGATGCTTGTTAAAGTTGGAGCCTGCTGGGAGTGTTGTTGTCTCTATCTGGGTCTGTTTGGGTTCCCCACATTCTGGATCAGGTCTGATCATCCTCTGGGTTTCTTCACACTGAGTCTGATGGGATATCACTATTAAAGGATGTGTTTGTAATATATAAAGAATAAGTATGAGGCAATAAATTGGGACATAGCTTGGGTTTGTTTCGAGTTGGACAGAGTGCAAAACATGATGTTGCTGTTGAACTAGGAAGCTTCGCAAATGTCTTTCTGGTGATCATTAATCACCAGGTTCAGTGACTCTAAGGGCCCCTCTGTGGACACCACTGCTGCTACCCTCCTTCTCTGTAACCCCTTTTCCTCTTTCTGTTTCAGCTTCACTCTAGACAGTGTGTGTGTGAGCCATTGTTAAATAATCTGGAGCATCCAGCGTGTAACGTTATCTCAATTTTGGATTCATTTCTGGGTTTCTTAAGGTTCCTACTTCGGTTGATATGGAGGGAACAGGAGGAGAAGAAAGGGTGAATACCTTCCCACTCCTTTTGTTGTATTGTTTATGTTTACTGAGGCAAACAGCACATCTCAGACCTGTGCACAAAGTGCTCTGATCACTGACTCTGTGATGTGCTCTTTTCTTTAAGTCTTCTACGCTTTATTTACTCAAACCCACAGTAGTGTGTTTGGTTAGCACTTGCTGAGAGATGACATGATACTGTAAATACTAACACGCTGGGCTCTTCCGCTTTACATATTGATACACTTCCACCCCGGCCTTCTTCCCAGGACATCAAATACAATGCTAATACCCAAGTCACCCTTGAGTGCTGTATGGGACTACATCCAATATACAGTAAATAAGCCCTGGCTCTTGGTTCATGTTTTGATTCTTCCCAAAGGACTGGGATGGGTTTGAGGTCAACTGGGAAAACAGTTTTTTATGAACCTGCTTTTGAGCACATTTGCCACTTGGTTCAAATCCAGCCTGTGGTCCCTTATAAGCGTCTCATACCCTCTTTTTAAATCTACATAGATATCTCTAATAAATGCTTAAACTGGCTCAAAAATAAACTCTAAAATGATTTTGTTTGTTTCAGTTTTGTCGGATGTAAAGGAAATAGGAGCTTGTCAGGTCCGAGCTGATTGAGCGTGATGAGTAGAGTCAGCGCTAGGAGACATCATAGCCTGAGGATGTGAGCTAGCCTGTTTGTTTTTTTTTAGTCCCTTGCCTTTGACTTGTTTATGAAGTTAATGAGGAATGTGTGTGTGTATGTGTGTGAGCGATAATTTAGAACCCCAGCATTACTACAGCAGCCATGTTTGACGGCGAGTGGCTCTGGCAGCCGCGATGACTTCATGAGTACCCCCTTCTGTCCTCATGTGCATTGTGGGAATTGCTCGCTCCCCTGACTCCGTCGCAGCTGTCCACTCACATCATATAACGTCACGGCGATGCGGCTGCACCACCATTCACAAACATGAACACAAACATCTCCACAAGCAGGATGTGGCAAACTGAAGCCCGTCTCGTGATTGGTCGCCTCGTTTCCTATTAGAGGAGACGGTAGAAATGAGGTCTAATTGGTAATAAATGGTCTGTGTCTAATGATGAGGTCTGTTTCCTACTGTGTGTGTGCTGTGTGTGTCGGCCTGCGCATCCACACACTCCTAAATAGAAAGAATCTCAGAGATAATTTTTACATATTTCTATGAAGCACGATTTTAAGTTTGGCGATTGACACTTACAGAAAGACAGTTCGTATACAATTATCTATTTTGGTCTTTTGGTTTAGCATCTTCTTATCCATATACTGTATAATGTGTACGGAAGAGTATTAGGGCCAGGCCTAAGGGAGAAAGGAAAGCAAGAATAGAGTCAAAATGTTGTGAATGAGATGAAACTTTAAGTATATTTGGATTTAATTGGATTTTTTATACCAATTCATATGAAATTTGACTTTATTCTTGACCTTCTGACTTATATTTTCCTCATGCCAGGCCACTCATATGCTTCTGTAATGGTGGTATAGCACATCATCTGGAAATGAGTTGCAGACAAAGTTGTATCCAGATATGAAATACCTGGAAAAGGAGGTCAGCTCAATTCTCATTTCTGTAAAAATCCTATAATTGAACATTGTCTCCACAGTAGTTTTCAAAAAGTCCTCTAATGGACCAATTTGGTAAAGAGGAAATGTTGAGACGGTTGTGGTACCAATGAATCATCCTCCAGGGATCAGTGATGTCTGCACCAAGATCAATGGCAATCTGGTCTGTAGTTGCCAGCCAATCTACTGCTAAAAGTGCAAATTGTTTCCTTTGGGTGTGGGGTAAACAGCAGATCAATTACATTTGACATTGATGGTAATCCAATAGAACCAGACAGACATTTGTGTGGACAATAAGAAACAGGAAGCAAGAAGTATATCTTTTTAAGTGAGGGCCATTATGTGCTCAGTTTGTATAATGGGTCCTGACATTTTGACCTGATATGCACAACCAAAATAGTTTTTTTCTCAGGTTAAAATCTCCGATCTGTTTCCCCCAGATAACAGTGTCTGTAAAAAAGTGTTAGTGGTATGTCTTGTAGAGAAAGTTGTTTTACGAAACATGCATTAGTAGTAGTTATTGGAAGATGATCCTCCAGAATAAAGATGGAGCCTTTTTAAAAGACGGTGTTCCAACAGGCGTAAAAATACTCCAAAGTCATTTTAGACCCGTGGCCCTGACTGGTCATTTTCACCCCTCGGCTGAAATGACAGAAAAAGGAGAAAGACATACTAACAGCACCAGCTCGACCGGCATGAAATAAAACATTCTCTGGTAGGTACGTTTGAAATGTGAGGAAGGCACGCAGCGGAGAGACAGACAGTCTGCGAGCAGCTGGTGACGCTCAGACAGACAGGCAGATATTCAGGCAGGGTTTTCAGCACCATGTTCTCTTGTCTGTCCTCTGGGAGCCTCTGTCTCCTCTTACCAGGATGTGTGAAGAACTCAATCACAGCCCCCGGCCCCCAGCTGGGCAGGGTCGCACACTCGCAGTAATTAAACTACATCACTCAGCCTCAAGAGGAGGGCGCGCTGCTCCATTTGCCTCTCTTTTTTCTCAGCAATACAGCGTTTTAACTCGGTTTGTATTTCATTTCGTCTGTTTTTTGACCCTTTCTTAAAAGCAATAAGTAATAATAATAAAAATAACTTAAACTTATATAGCGCCTTTCATGGGACCCAGGGTCGCTTTACAAATAGGGAGGAGAAAAGGGGAGTGGGGTTAGGGATCAAAGACTTAGTGCAGAGAAATGTTTTGAGGTGCTTTTTGAACATGGGCAGTGATGGGGCAGAGCGGACGTGGAGTGGTAGACTGTCCCAGAGTGTGGGAGCATTGGCAGAGCAGGCCCTGTCCCCAAAAGTTTGCAATCTGGTGCGGGGAGTGGCCAGCAGGTCCTTGTCAGAGGACCGCAGGGAACGTGACTGAGTGTAAGGGTGGAGGAGATCTGTGAGGTATTGTGGTGAGAGTCCATGGAGAGATTTGTAGGTGAGCAGGAGGATCTTGTAGGTGATGCATGACTTGACTGGCAACCAGTGGAGCTGTTGGAGGATAGGAGTGATATGCTGCCAGGGCTTTGTGTGGGTTAGAACCCTGGCTGCTGAGTTCTGGACGTACTGGAGTCTGCTAAGGGCCTTGGTGGGCAGTCCAGACAGGACACCGTTGCAGTAGTCCAGACGGGAGGTGATGAAGGCATGGATGAGTGTCTCTGTGACTGAATGCGTGAGTGAAGGCCGAAGTCTTGAGATGTTTCTGAGGTGGTAGAAGGCAGACTTGGTGATGTTGTTGATGTGGGACCAGAGGAAAGAGTGGAGTCCAGGATGACGCCCGGGTTGCGCACCTCAGGAGATGGGGAAATGGAGCAGCCATCCACAACCAGGGCCAGGTCACCAACTTTCCTGAGCATTGGTTCAGGGGCCACCACCTTGAGCTCTGTCTTATTGCTGTTTAGTTTGAGTAGGTTTGTGGTCATCCATGATTAGAGTTCCTGCAGGCAGTTGACAAGTTGTGAGGGTGGGAGCTGGGAGGAGGGGTTTGTGCTGATATAGAGTTGGGTATCATCGGCGTAGCAGTGGAAGTTGAGTCCATGTTTACGGATGATATGACCTAGGGGTAGCATGTAAATAGTGAACAGCAGAGGACCTAGCACAGATCCCTGGGGCATGCCATGGTTGACGGGTGCTGTATGACAGTTGGAGCCATTTACGGTGATGAATTGTTTCCGGTCTGTGAGGTAGGACCGGAACCAGGACCGTGCTGAACCACTGAGCCCGATGAGCTCAGAGAGGCGGTGGAGAAGGATGGTATGGGAGACTGTATCAAAAGCTGCAGAAAGGTCAAGGAGGATGACTGTGGCACTTCTAATGTTAAAAAAATGCACTTACCAGCACTAATAGATCTTTGAAATCAGCTTTTTGTACAAACACGATAACACTCCATGATTACTGAGCTTTAAAGATGCTCTTGGGTATTTATTTTTAAACATCTTGACAGAGCTAGGCTAGGTGTTTTCTCCTACCTTGCAGTCATTTTATGCTAAGCTAAGGTCAATGGCTGCTGGATGTAGGTTTTCCATTATGAAATCTGTGTAGTACACACTTTCAATTTGTGCACAGAAAGTCTCGACATATAGCTAAAAGGTTTTATGTTCTTTGAACGTCAAATAATCGATACTCCTGCACATTGAACACATGAAACAAAACACCGTTTGTCACTGTTTCAGCTGCCACTCTTATAAATAAGTCTCCTACTTCTTGTGCACTGGTATAATACTCTTTTTCAACTGGAGAATTGAAGCCTCCTACAGCTTATCTCCATAAACCAACACCAAGTATTGCATAATGGTTCTTAAAAATCATTCATTTGCATTTTTATTTGGTCGGTTTTATCGAAATGCGGTTAAGATTTGCATGGAAACCTGGGGAGTTGTATATTCATTTCCAAAAATGTCAAACTTTTCTTCCACACTTTAATCTAAAACAAGCTGCCCAAACAAAAAGTCCTGTCTTCCCCCACTGGAACGTGGGAATGGCTGACTGAGTTGCATGTCTAAACACTTCATCAGTATTGTGTTTACTGCTGTCCTTCCACCAGTCATGTTATGCTTTAACATGTATTTTTTCACAGATGAAAAGACAAGCAGACCAGTGTGCTGCCTCCCACAGATTTTGATGGGCAGCATGAGTCACTCTTATCTCTCAGTCTTGTTCTGCCATTGTTTCTTCAAGGTTAAAATAGTTCACGTTCTATTTTTATTCCAGTGAGGAAAAAGCTGAATCACAGCTGGATATATATTTGTTGAAGCGCACAGGAGATGGGTACTTTCTTCTGTGTGTATTTGTACACCAAGGTGACAATCATGTGTGTATGAATATGTATGAGTAAATGTATTTTCCCCGGGCGCTGCACAATAGCTGCCCACTGCTCCTAGTACTACGATGGGTTAAATGCAGAGGACCGATTTCACTGTGTGTGCTCTGCTGTGTGCATGTATGTGACAAATAAAGGGGGTTTCATCCTCCGAGTCTATGCGCCTATTTTATTTATTCTTCAGAAAGGCTACCTGCTCAGACATCCTTTAGTGCTTGTACCTGTGTGTGATGAAACAAACGGAAGTGGCGTGCGTGTGTGTGTGTGTGTGTGTGTGTGTGTGTGTGTGTGTGTGTGTGTAAGCGAGTGACAGACGATAGCATCACCCTCCATATTTCCTGTGCCGGTGTCTGGCGCCCACATGGATATATTGTGCCGATGATAAAGGGATATTAAAACTCATGGCTTCTTCTGCAGCCTGCTCCCTGCCCGACTGTCTGTCTGCAGTCATCAATTCCTCTCCTCTCAGGCAAACATGTACACACACACGGACACACATACATGTGCGCACTTAGCAGAACAAAGTGAGTTATTGATTGTCGAGGATATAAAACTGCACAGAGGGATGATTCATGTTTTATATCCTCTTCATTTTGCTCCTACAGGTCACTGTTGCTTTGAGTGCAGCCAAAAGACTATTCCTGCTTCTGTTTCAATTGTCCACACCGTACGACCGGAGAAGCATGTTTATTATCTTAGCATCTAAGTGTTTTAATCATAAGGAGATTAATGAAGACTACATCCCTTTAAAACATTGTATAAAGTAGTGATTCTGAAGCTATACAAGCTAAATATTTCAGGGTCTGCTAGCTATGGCTAGGTGTTTGCTAGGGTGTTGCCGGTTTCTCGGTAGGTAGGTTACCATGCTACGGGTGGTCCTTGCTTGGTCGTGCCTTGGTATATATATATAAATAAAGTGAGGCTTAAAGGTATAATCTTTGGTTGTTCAGTCTTTCCTTAGGTTGAATGCTTTGGGACAGAGGATGGGTCACATACAATACCCTTCTCAAATTGAGCTTCAGTTTTTGCAGAGTGTCAGTCGCTTTGACTTCTCTTCATTGTATCACTCGTTAGTAAAGCCTTTTTGGATTGTGTGCAACCGGGCAACTTCAATTGGAATGAGTCCTTCAATCAACTCCATATCCAGTTCTCTTTATACAAGAAGTCGACAAACAGTATTCTCTAAGCATAAGGAGGCTGTATTGCATCTTAAAGTCTTTGGCAGCCTTGAACTGACAGCAGCTACTTTTCCTCTACACCCAATTTTGCAGCCCTTATTAATATTTAATCTTTCAGTCATCCCTCTCACTTCCTATCCCTAAATATAGGCTCCGTTTCAAAACAGTTTGATGAATAGAAATCACAATTTGTATGTTGAAAGAGTAATGAGAAACATATTAAAGGGAGCGTTTGGAAATCCATCACTGTCTGACGATGTGATCATTGCCAAAATCCTGTGCATGAAATATGTATGGAACAATGTACTGTATATTACAGAGCAGCCACTTCCATCCCAGCTGCGTGATTTCACCCATAACGATAATTCCCATTCCCACAGATGTGCTTTATCGGTTACCATGCCAACTGGTAACCAGGGAGCATTAAGCGACCTTTGTTGTTTTCCACTTTTTCTGTGTGTGTGTGTGTGTGTGTGTGTGTGTGTGTGTGTGTGGTATTTCTCTTTTCCTTTCAGGCGTTTGAGTGTGTGCTACCCTCCGTATAAAAGCTATTGTACCCTTGAGGATTTTCTTCCTGCTTCTGGTCTCCCGCCGGTACTTAACTCAGAGGTTTAAAAAACATACCCATTTGGGATGTTATGAATAATGTAATTTACACTGAAGTGCGTAAAAAAAAATATACGCCGTGAATCAGCAGTTTTTTGATAAGCTAAGGGAAAACCAACAGCTGGCAATTAAGTCTAATGATCAATCCACGCTCACCTCTCAATCCATCACGTCTGCAGCATTGTTTGTCCGAGAAACTCAAATACAAACCCATTTCAGTGTTGGGTTTTTTTCATAATAAGAATAAATTACCTTCCTTTTAAAAACATGTAAATCTACGCCTAAGGTGTGTCGGAATGGCCCTCGTTTTTTTTCCAGATTTTTCCGGGTAAATTATTATTATTCCCGGCTGCGGTTCTCTCCGTAGCCTCGAGCATGTTGGGTTTTTTTTCCTTAATGTTTCAGTGGAGCACTCAAGTCTCCCCCTCTGTGTACTGCCTGTAATGAGGGCTGCCAGCTGTGTCTCTGTGGCTCATACACACACACACACACACACACACACACACACACACACACACACACACACACACACACACACACACACACACACACAAGGACCTGCCACAGTATGTAGCTCCTCCACTTGTACTGTAGGTGAAAGCAGATATAAACAGCACATGATGTAATCGACACGTGATCAACCTACAGAGTGTGTGTGTGTGTGTGTGTGTGTGTGTGTGTGTGTGTGTGTGTGTGTGTGTGTGTGTGTGTGTGTGTGTGTGTGTGTGTGTGTGTGTGTGTGTGTGTGTGTGTGTGTGTGTGTGTGTGTGTGTGTGTGTGTGTGTGTGTGTGTGTGTGTGTGTGTGTGTGTGTGTATATGTATGAAAATGCTTGTCTGTGTTTTAGATATTGCCAAATTAAATTTATTTGTGTTTCGGGAACAAATGCTTCTTTTTTTTATGTGTCACTTGACATTTAACGGAAAACAGAAGCCAGTACTTTAGCAAAACCAACGAATGAAAAGAGTCATTGTAACTTGCAACATATGCTATGATTTTCAATGCTACAGTGACATGTTGTGTAACCGTCCTTGTTTGTGTGTTTACAGAATCCTGGCCACGGTGGGTTCAGACTTTGACCTGCGGACACTGCGAGCGGTGAGAGTGCTGAGGCCCCTGAAGCTCGTGTCGGGAATCCCCAGTAAGTCCCTCAAAATCATGAAAATATTTACACAAAGCATGTACCATGGACAATCTGGCTCGTACACACTGTTGATTTATTCTTTACTTTATCTGCAACAGGAAAATTGAAGCAAATAACACCCACTACACATTTTATGGAAGCATGGGTCTAAATAAAGTATTTCACGAACAGCTTTTGGGCTATTCTGCTTCATTAACATGCCTTAGTTCAGATAAACGATGAAAAATAACCCATCAAACTCTGAAGATTTCTCCCAAATGCTTCCAAAGTGAGCAAGTGAATGCCTCATTTGTATATTTTATCACAAAACTTCAGAATACTTAAAGCACAAAAATAATTGCCAGGACATTTGAGCAGCGTAACATTGCTCCAGTCAGACGATCAGAGATTACAGGCCAACTTTTACCCAATTGGAGAAATGTTGTTGTAGTCTCAGATATCAGCATTATTATGGATAAACATTAATGTACAATAAACCTTAATCATCCTTTGAAACAGCCCTGCTAACTCTCCCCTCTTTCCCCTGCCCCTCAGGTCTCCAGGTGGTGTTGAAGTCCATAATGAAAGCCATGGTTCCTCTGCTTCAGATCGGCCTGCTGCTGTTCTTCGCCATCGTCATGTTCGCCATCATCGGGGTGGAGTTTTACATGGGCAAATTCCACACCACCTGCTTCAAGATAGAGACGGGTGAGAGCCACATTTTGAAGCCAACACTGAGTTAATGCCAGGAGAAACTTTCAGCTGCACATTTGTTACGCACCAGAACAGATTTTGCATCGCATATTTATGCAGGCGGACATAAATGATTCATAAGTCGTGTATGTATGTTTGTATTCGGCTTAGGAGTGGCTGCACATGCCCAGCGCTGGCAGGCAGCGTGCCTATATCAACGCAGCAAACAAAGTGCACAGCAGAATTTCTGACAGCCATTTTTCACACCTTGATTTTGATGAATGGTATTTTTTCCACAGTCTTAGGGTTTTGATTGATAGCTTCCACAGTATCTCGATATGAGTTCTTCTGCTCCCCGCCCCCTGATCGAACGCTACATCAGACGGTGTCATTGAGGTTGAAATTCATTAGTTCTGTCTCCTACATCAGAAGGAAGTATACATACTGTAGAGTTTCCAACTAAAATCCAGCTTTACATCTCCACGACAGCCATCTTTATTATCAAAGCATCAATTAGTCAATCAACTCATTTCATTCACAACAAACAAACTAGAGATACGTGCAATAAGACAACCTGATAAGCCTTCTGAAGCTCCAGAAAAAGGGCGAAATAATACAACTGATAGTAAAACCATGTAAAAAATAGGAAGACAATCATGTATGTAGTTATATTTACAACCTAAAAACAACCAAAGAGTGTCAAAACTAACTGACGTAGAGGAGGGAGCGGCAGAAAGAAAAGCCTCCTCCCGTGTCTGTGAGTTAGCATAGCAACACAACCTATTTCTGATCAGTCACTGCCAGTGTACTACTGCAGTGGTATTATTATATGCAGCACTACAGTAATTATAGAGAACACAATCAGTGCGCTCCAATGAAATTACCCATTGTCTGAGACAGTGATAAAAACTGCTGGTGTCAGAGAGAGTGTGAAGGCGAGCCTGCGGGGCTATTGGCTGGCCCAGCTGTAAAAGTGTGTGTGTGTGTGTGTGTGTGTGTGAAGTTGTGACATCCTGCTAATGTACAGTACGTGTGTTATTGCGTTATTTTTGTCCAGAAACACAGCAGAGTTTGATTAGACTGAGCAGCACTGGTGACAACTTCTTGCCATAAAGGCTCTTTTTTGTGTGTGTGTGTGTGTGTGTGTGTGTGTGTGTGTGTGTGTGTGTGTGTGTGTGTGTGTGTGTGTGTGTGTGTGTGTGTGTGTGTGTGTGTGTGTGTGTGTGTGTGTGTGTGTGTGTGTGTGTGTGTGTGTGTGTGTGTGTGTGTGTGTGTGTGTGTGTGTGTGTGTGTGTGTGTGTGTGTGTGTGTGTGCACTGTATGTCTGAGCATGTTTGCATGTTTTTGTTTTTTCAAGTGTGAATTCATTGGCTTCCGCTTCACTTGAGTGCGAGGTTATTGAGGAGCTTGGCTTGTTTGTCTTTTGCATACTATAGGAAATTGTGTCTTCTTCTCTGTTATTTTTTCAGCTGGCGCTTTGCCTTTAGATCAGAGACAGACATTTCATATTCAGATTTGCAAGTGAGGCATTGTCTTACTGCATCTGTGGTCCATTGTATGTATTTCAAAACACAAATCTAAACATTGGTTAAAGACTGATTCATAATTCTTGTGAGTGAGTCAAGAGTCAAATATTTGAACAGAGGGAATTTCTGATATCTCCGTCTATTACTTCATGAATCCATTAAAAAAAATGACATGAATTGCTTTATAAATCAGGGTGAATGATAACTGAACATGTCCTACTGTTAGAAACCCTCAGAATATATGAAATGAAGTTGTATGGTGGTATGTGCTACTGCCTCAGAGTTTAAATAAAAACACAAAAGCATTTTTAAGAAACATTTCCGTAAATTGTTTTGTGACTAAATTTAATTATTTAAACAAAAGATATTATAACAAATACAATTACAATGAAAACAACGACATTAAAGACACTTTCCCCTTGATTTTTAAATGTTTCATTAAAAGAAAAAGCCCCAATATATTAGAAACAACACTCAAAGGAGAGAACTGAGATCTGTGTTCCTGTGCCGCCCGTGGACACTGAGTACACCGGCTGACACAGCACCTGTCAGTAGGAAGGAAAGGGAAAGGACACATTTTACTGGAGTGACACCAGAGGGATGTTGGCCGTGCAATCTGGCTCTGCAAATCATCGTTAAAACCTGGCAAGGTCTGTGATCATGGCACTATCCCTCATGAAACTCTGGGTGCACATGGCATCTGTTATACTCAGCACATTTATTCTTCATTCTGATCCCCATCTGCTGACGTGTGTTCCAGCACATCCTTTAGAATAACTCTCTGCTTCCCGCCTCCATGTACTCTGGTCCCTCCTCACCTCAAAGTCCCTGCTCAGTCAAGCACATAGTGAAACATCTCACTTGGTTAGGACACAACCGTGATAACCTTGGGATTGGGAGAAACACCATTTCGATCTCCCTGTCTGTATCACACAAACAGAAGACTGACAATACAGTTGACTTTGATTTGACTGAACCCTGAAAACACTACTCCTATAAACACATCTTTATCAAGTTTCAGTTAATTGTTTGATTCATCTACTACTTCCATTAGATGTATGTGTTGTGAGGCTTTACGACGGGGTGTAAAAACAGTTTCAGATCAAAAGAACATACTGTACATATATTGCAGTTTAAGTGTAGATTATCTTGATTTACTTCATAGCCTGACATTCCCTACTCTACTGTTTGCACTTGTATGCTCAACAAGTATGCTCCACTGGATAGAACGAAAGATGTAGAGCAAGTACAACTACAAGTACAACAAAGATCTCAGCCTAATATTTAGACTATGTTACTTTGTTGGTGCTTCAGTTTTGTTTAATTGCAAACGTACTATAGGTCCGATCTGCCCATTTTGGATGTTCCCCTTTTATTCAGGTTAGTTGACCTCCTTTACAGTCTGTGCCCACAACGTAGTTACATATTTCATAAATGTTTTGTTTTATTTGGGGTAAAAAATACCACCCTTTGAACATTTTGTCATATCTTCAATTCTCCCAGTCACTCCAATAAGGTACAACTCTTTGCCTCTGGACTTGGATGTGATGTAAACACACATTGGCTTGATCATTCATGGTCTGTGAGCACCAATCGTTTCTCCTGCACCATCAATGGAGTGGAACAATTATAATGAAATAAAACCCATTAACAGCATATTGATCTATGTTTAATAAATGGGAAAAGGAGCCAACAGTTTACCTCCAGATGTTGTGGGTGGAGATGAGAGGCTGTTGGCCGGGTGCCTCAGCTGCGATAACAGTGCCGCTCTGCTGGAGCACGCCGCTGAAAAGGGAGCCAAGCCACAGCAGAGCTCTAGATTCACCTGTCCATCTTTGTACCGGCCCTCACCTGTAGTCCCAAGCTTTGTGCAGTGACTGACAGAATGAGGTTGCAGTCACACTGTGCATGATAAGGTCCAGAGATCAATGGTCTCTATTGAGAAGAAGCAGTCTATGAGGGCGGGGCACCTGGGAGGACGTTCCTAGGCATTTTCCTATGGAGGTGTGACTGGTGATTAATTGTTAAGAGATCGTGGGCTATATCCGGGCAATATAAGGCAGCTGAAGAATGTTGCAGGTGATTTGACCCGAATAAAACATGCTTGCACTTTGGAGCACTGGAATCATTTCAGTGGCTTTACACTTAACTCACTTTTGCATCTCAATTACTCATCTTGTATTACCTTGATGCATTTTCCTCCATCCTTAGTATTATGTCATATATCCATTTTACTGTACATTATAAGCTGGACGAGCAGTGTAAGACTTTTTACTCGGTAACATTTAAAGGTCTCCTATTATGCTCTTTTATGGCATATATTATAAGTCTCAAATATATCAAAAAAAATACCAAACAGATGGTTGATTTCAGCATGTCCTATCCCTCTGTTTCAGCCCTGTTTTCGAAGATGCTGGTTCTGTGACTGTCGCTTTAAATTTGAGCTGACCTGAAGCTGGCCACACGCAGCTCTCTGTCTGAAGAGAGACGTTTCTAACGGAGAAACTCAGCTAAACGCTGCCGTGATTAAACCCCGTATTATGTTCAAACCACATCAAGCATTAGTTCTGAAACAGCCAGGAGTTCAATGTAAACCCACCCCACATTTCCGATATGACGTCATATCGGCAGCAATCTGGATCAGCTCGTTTGTACCCCCGTTTTTAGAGATGTGGGTAAGGAGGAAAAGACAGAGGGTTGTATTTTCTTTGTGAGTCTCCTTACACACCGGGGACACACATTTATGTATGAAAGACAGCATATTATTTACTTAAATTCCTTAAATTGTTCTTCTTTTGTGGACTCTTGGTCTTTCCATTAGACATATAAGAAGCTGTTTAACATGTAAAATGCCCTGAACATGAACTCATTCTCTTTCCCTTTATTATTCTTCTCTGTGTCAGGTGAGAGAGCAGCAGACTGGCCTTGTGGTCTGGAGCCCCCGGCCAGGTTGTGTCCCAATGGGACCCAATGTAGAGAATACTGGAAGGGACCCAACTTTGGCATCACCAACTTTGACAATATCCTGTTTGCGGTGCTGACGGTTTTCCAGTGCATCACCATGGAGGGCTGGGTGGACATCCTCTACAGCGTGAGTCTATATGCCCTAAAAAACTCCAGTATAAGCTTGATTTTCTGCCGTCTGTGTGTTTTTCGATCAAGTTCTACATCAACATCTTACATTGTATACTCTACGTTCAGCTATTTTCCACTTCCTAGCACTTCCTTAGCTTCAGGATGTCCTGTTATTGTTTGGTTTGTTAGTTAATGTCTCTGATCCGTGTATCAAAACAATGACCTGCCATATTGTTGTGTATATTCATGTTCCTAAGAAATGTATTATTCATGATTATGGTGCCTCCACAAGCTTCCAATGTTCCCCTGGACAAACGCTATGAGAATACATCTTGAAATATAAGGACTGAATGTTATTGATAGTAGTCATATGCATGGCTAATCGCAACCGTATGAAATAATATGAGAACTTTCTATTTCCCCAGATGAGCAACCCTTTTTAATTAGACAACTCGTGAGCTGTCTCCTTCTGCTGTTTTTCTAATGGGCAGATTGCCGTTCAGTTTTCTTGATGTTTTGATGAGTTAAACCATGTTGATTAAATTACCGCATGGCTCTTACTCAAGTGCTACTCCCTCACCTAACAATGTTAGCTCTACCATTGACAATAAGTGGTTTGGAGGATTACACTGAAGAGATAAATGTTGTTTTTGCCAACCGCCAGTTTATTATTTTTAGATAATTATCATTTTAACATTTTGGAGCCAGCAGGGGTGTTTTGAACTCATAAAAGCATGAATATTTCACACACAGAAAGACTTATTTGAGAAAACACTCTTTTTCCGCCACCGATCTGCTTCACATTTATATAAAGATACATGTTCAGGCCTGGAAGCTGCCAACCTTTGGAGGATTGTTGTTTTCGCTGAAGGGCACCGCAAAGGCAGTTGGTCATAATCCTTCATTTTACCCGCTTAGATTTTAAATACCTGTCAATGTATTAACCTGCGAGCCATACAGTATACGTGCATGTATGTAAGCCAGCATGTTGCCTGAAGCACAGAGGCTGACTTCAGATGTGCCAGTTCTGGTTCTGCATGAATGAATCAATGTTAGCAGCAGTGGCACAGGAGACACACTGTACCTGTCAGGTGTTAGTCTTGATGTACTGTTTGTATTTGATATATTCTCAACCAAAAAATGGCATCTCAGTGTCTCAGTTCACTCAACTTAAGAAAGAAAGAAATACAAAATTGGAAACAAATACATAACATGTACAGAAAACATATTAATGGACTATAAACAATATGAGGAACATAAACCATGATCAGTTCAAATGCACGACACGATGCACGATAGGCGTCATCTGTATACATTTGGAAATTCAGATGGAAGCCTCTGTTTGGGAGCATGCAAAATCAGAAAAGCAGTGGCTCTATGACAGAGCCTTGGGGTGCCCCACAGGACAATAGTAAATGTTGTAATTAACAGTAAGTGTCCAAGTGTGGCCACTTTCAATATGCAAACCTACCTCATATTGAAATATTGAATAGAGCCTAACTGAAAGCTAGGCTCTGTGATTAAATACGAAGAACATGCAAAGACATGAAGGAAATCTTCTGCTGATTTTGGGCGGCTTAGATTGCGATAACTTGTCCTTGGCATCCATTTGAAAATGTTTCTTCGTTAGTGGAAAATGGTATCCTATCCGAGGCATATGACACCACTTCATTATTGTTCAGAGACAGGATGATGGAGGAAAGCTTTTCTCTGTATAATCTGTACATGTGACTAGATGCGCCTGTCCACAAAGAGGAAACGTGAACGCCATTTGTGTCTTAAACAACTGGGTCACTGGGACGACCCCTCGAGCTCTACACATTTTTAGGACCTTTTCTCCCTGCCACTAACCCCACTGTTTTGTTAGCTAAATGCCAGCACCTCTGTTTTTTTTAGAGGGCACCCAAAAGCATGATAGTGCCTTTGTAAAACCCCTGCACACAAAAAGAAAAACAAGAATCCCTTTAGGATAAGTGGCGGCCAGCCAAGCAGAACTAAAACGTCTCACATCGGCTGTCTGACTTCAAGCCTCAAGTGTTCATCTGAAGACAGAAAACCTTCCCAGTATTTAAAGAGTAAAAATGTGATGAAAGATGTGACCTTGGTGCAGGGACACTTTCAGATGGTTTCAATAATGAAATACAGTTCTAAGATTAGATTGTTGAGAACGTTGGAAACTTTATTACACCTTTCATTTTTAGTATTTCACTATTCCGTCCTTTACATTAATCTTCTTCTTTTCATCTGAAAAAACCTCCCTTGTTCCTTCCCCCGTGTACTTCCCTTTTCTCACCACTTCATTGTTTCCTTTCCCAGGAGATAGCAGCTGACTGGCACTACATTGTGAGCCACTTTCAGAGCCATCCTTCCTCCTCCGTCTGCTTCTCGCTCTTCATCCCTGTCCAAACACCTCCCGTAGTTTTTTCTGGCTCATTATCCTAAGCGATTCAGACATACGTTTCTAAGATCGGAGAAAACCTTTTCTCTCAGTTGGTACTCTTTCTTTGTTTTTGGTATTTTGCTTTTCCTTGCTCAAAGTCATTCCTTTGGATCCTTCAGTTACTTATACTGCAACCTTTTTGAGTCTTCTTCCTCTGCTCATCCAACCTGCTGAATTTCACCATCCTAAATATTATTCACAAGTCCCATTGAGGCATATTTAGTCTGTTTTGATTGGTGTCATTTCCGTGCTCAAGGTTTTACTTCACCACACGCGGATGATGTTGAGCTCATTGGAGAGTGTTTTCACAGTCCTTAAAATAGTTTCCCTGAGGTTTAACACCTTGCTGACCATCTGTCTGTTGAAACCATGGAAAGCAGTGGTTTGTGACTGGCTGACAGGTGTCGAAACCCATGAGCCCAGTATATCTTACAGCAGGAAGTTGCTACTGCTAATATTTACGCTCATTATCAGTGGTGAAACCGAACCTATATGTGGGTTTAACCTGATAATTCTGTTAGCAGAATATTTCTTGGGGAGCAAGAAGTCTCGTGTTCTGTTCAATTAATATATGAATAACATATATCAATATATAAATGCAGAGGCTGTAGTAAACATGATGCAATTTCCTTCACAAAAGTGCTGTGGTTTGCATAGTAAGAGTGGTATTAACCATTTCAGGTTTCTCTTGAAACCCATTGGTTATCGTCTGTCAACAAATCTTTTTATATTAGCTTAAAATCAGCTTGAAACCAGCTAATTGTAAATGTACCCGATATCAGAAGTCATCTCCCAATTCCATTCTTGTTTTTAAATTTGCTAATCAGACTATAACAAAAATGACTGCACGGAGAAGGAAGTGTTGGCCCTGATATTGGATAGCTACACAGGATCCCCCAAGGGTTTGGAAATTGCTAACAGGGGCTGAATCATTGTAAGCCCAATAGCCAATGGGATTGGAGGCACCTCCTGAAAGTACCTGTTACTAACCATCCGAGCAGAGCCAAGATGTTCCACCAAGTCGTCCAATAAAGAAATAAAAGATAAACCATGACGGCGTTATTTAGTGGAAAAGTGCCATAGGTGTATTTGTGTAGACGCTATGGAGCGTACAGGCATGACATGCATTATCATCCTGAATCTACAAATGTACATGCACTCTTGGTACAGAAGCAGAGGGGGGGGGGGGGGAGGGCAACGTCTAAAGCATCATGGCTCTGGGGACACTGTGGCTTATATACTCTCCTGTAACCTAGCGTTAACCCTGCAGATTGATGACTGTATGCTAACTCTGCCCAGGGGGGAATGCTCAGACCTTCCTCTCTAATGGAGCAAAAGAAAATACAGAGTACCCCTCCCCGTCATTACCATCCTGCCCCCTCTTCTTCTTTTTATTTCTTTATTGCCTCCTCCCTGCCGTCCACCCCCACCTAATCCCCTCATAACTTCACCTCCCCCGGCTAGGCCACATCCCAGGATCCTGCGGTCTCCCAGCAGCTGATGTAGTGAAAAGATGCACTGCTGTCTGCCGTGTTATTCCTCAGCTTAAGGAGAAAATGAGGGTGCAGTCAGACTGACAATATGCCTCTGATGGTGGGAGCGTGTTGTTACAGTAACCAGCGATACAACTCAATACAAACAGTCCAGTTTGAGAGCAGAGTAGAAGACACTTTACATGGTTAAACCCTAAGATAATTGCTATCTGCAAACTAAGATTAAAGGCAGAGGAAAAAGAAACTGAGCCCAGATTGAGAGTAACTATTTATGAAGCGTGATGAATACATACATCCTATCAGAAACAAAATAAGCAGATTGGTTTGATTTTTGTTCTGTAATAAGAAAACATATTTGACAACTTAAGAATTACAATAAAATCCAACTTATAAAACAAAAATCCTTGCCAAAACTCAATTCTACGTTTAAATAAACATAGATCATTAATATTAAATGTCACCATACAAATCAAATCAATCTCTTTTTTTCCAATAGTTCTGGTTATCCTAAAAGGAAAATCCAATAAATCTATATTTGAACATAATGAGAAACGTAGAGAGGCTGACAGATGCTGTTTTTGGCCTGGGACTTAATTATTAAAACCGGCCTTCCTGTTTCATAATTAATGACGTCGCCTGGTCCTGTAACAACATGACTACCAACCTCTGCCCCCTACGTTTACTATCTTGGATAATGTGTTTGGTCTGTCTGTTTTCTCGAATTAGCCTCTTGTTTGTTATGCTCATTTACGACTGTGTGCTCAAGGACTTCTTGTGGTGGCGGTGATTCATAATTATTGGAAAAACTCATTCTGAGACTTTTTTACACCATGATTCACTGCTGACTCCTCTTCACCAGCCTAACAACAAGCCTTACCCGGTCTGAGGCCAGGCGCCACGGTAGTGAGGGGGCAATATTCAGCATGATCACACCACGTGGACTTCTGTTCTCCACTGAGAGCCTTTTCCTAGTTTAGTGCCGTTTGATAATCGTTAACGCTAATGTCTTGTGGGCTGCATTGTACACAAACGAACCAGTAGACTATTCTGGTTCCCCTTTTATCAGAATGAATAGGTAACGTAGAAAGTACAAGGTGTTCTAAATGCTCTATTTGTGAGTCAATTGCATATCCTTGACAGACTTTCCTCAACAACAGAGAGTACGTGGTTTGATCCTGGTTATGTAGGCAATTACCTGCAGCAGAATTAGCTCCTCTTAAGGAGGATGTGGCGTCATCGATGTAACACAAGAGTCTGCTATGTTGTCCTGTCTGCTTGCAATGGTGTTAATGAGTTCATTTGAACTGCAACCACAATCAATCTGTAAAACTAACCAAGCCTAACCAAAGCTTGACTACAGAGATGGCAGGTCAGAAAGGCTTGCACATTATATATATTTGGAACATTATACAAGAGGTCAATTTGGATTGCCTTAATCATTTCCGTCGATAAGTTATTTAGATTTTCCGGTTGTTGTGTGACGTCTATATTTTCAAAGATGCCATTCAGCACCCGCTGCATTCTCATTGCACTCAGTGAGGATGTTCATTTTGGGGGCAATGTACTCTCCACTTGGTGTGGAAGACAGAGAGCCAGCACGTCCTGGTACACGATGACATTTTTCATAACCAGTGAGAAAGCCTGGGAAGGAGAGAATGTCACCAAACTCAGGCGATGCTGCTTCTTGATGCTTTAATCACGAAAGGAGCAGAGGAAATGTGAAGGCAGTGCATATAAAGAGCGATTTCAGCTTATGCTAATAATCATAACGTTGCCAGCCGCTGCGGAGCTTTTGACTCGAGGAAAAGTATCCTCCCATCAGTGTCGTCTTTAGCGGCTAAACCGCACAGTGGATGTTACAGATATGCGCCGCCAAAACAGCTGGAGGCCAGATTATGGGGGAATTTGCTGCCAGAAGTTCATACTATATCCACACTGGGAAAAATAATAAGGATCATCCAGCCAAATTATTCAGTCATTTGCTAGATGTTCCTTCATAGGTTCCCCCCTTCCCCTACATCCTGTTTTGATCATAACAGTCAGTGTTCAAGGTGAGATGCTAGCATGAAGGCATGATCATTTCCCTTTATGAGCGACACTATTGTTATTTCACACGACAAATGATCTGAATTGCTTGTGGGCCTAAACTGAACATGCCATGGCATTTGTCTGTCTCCTGTTCCAGACATGTCCACCTTCATTCTCACCTTCAGATTCCATATCCGATATTAATGCCATGTTATCACCAGCCGGCAGCAGCTAGATTAGATCCGACTTGTTCATTCTGGCATCCTTTTCTCATTGGAGTCCCTTTTTGTCTTTCTTTGGTCAAGCATTCAGACTGTATATCATGGATGTTTGGATAAAATCACTTGGTTAAAGTCAGTAAGAAACGAAACAAACAGATGTGTGATTACTTGCCGTCACTATGGAACAGATGCTAATGGGAAGTAAATTCCTCTTTCATTGAGTACAGTTATTCCCGATCATCAATGAAGGGAGGAGGTCATGGTGCATTGATGGATGTATGGGGCTTACTTCACTTACATGCATACATTATTTAAGCAACATATAATGAGGTGTTTAGAGGTTGTATTCTTTTAATCTATTTCTTTTAGATCTTTGACTCTCTGAAGTCTGTTTACTGGTACAGTCCAGTTTGTTTAACCTCAGACCTCTGCAAAGCCTAATTAATTGAGTGATGATACTTGCCAATTTTAGTTTCAATTAGGGCAGAAGACAAGTTGAAGCGAAATGCCAGAGGACATTAAAGGCCAAACACTTTCTAAAGCAAAAAGAAAGCGAGTTAGGCTTGCCTACGTACATTTTCTTTTACCTTCATGAACTTTAAAATGATTT
Source organism: Eleginops maclovinus (assembly GCF_036324505.1). Classification (NCBI taxonomy): domain Eukaryota; kingdom Metazoa; phylum Chordata; class Actinopteri; order Perciformes; family Eleginopidae; genus Eleginops; species Eleginops maclovinus. The sequence goes on from NC_086356.1 coordinate 4,379,852, forward strand.
TTAGAGCTCTAACAACTCATAACTAACACAGCTCAGGTAACATTTTGACTATGGTATGCCAGCAGTGATCTACAATTGACAGCAAAGGGCTGCTACAACATTCAGCTGGGAACAGACCCTGTTGTAGATGTGTGTGTAGTGTTTCAGCGTTGATAATATGGCCATCTTCGTTTCATGCCCTGTTACGTTATTACATTTCCTCTGTCTCTCATGGAGACCTAATGGCTGCCATCAAATTAGATGCGGCCCTAATTACCTCTGCAGTGTCATGTTCAGGCTGCAAGAAATATACTTGTCACTTAACACTGCTTTGCAAAATCTTGTGTTTTAATCCCGTAAAATCTTCCCCAGTCAGCTTCCTACGTTAGGTGATGGGATCTTAAATGAAAGCGTAGGAAAGCATGACATTTGCTTAATATTGATTTAAAATATTGTTTCTTGGCATCCCTCTTTCGAGATGTGAGAGATGTGTGTGTGTGTGTGTGTGTGTGTGTGTGTGTGTGTGAGAGATGAAAGGGGTCACAGGCTCTTTTTCTTCTCACTTCATTACAGCTGTGAGCCACAGAGGCAGGCGCACCTTGACCTTGTCATGGCGACATCTTGTGCTTGTCAAATCCTCGTAAAAATAGAGCAGAGAGGGACAGTTAGATACCGTGTGAACATTCAGAACTATGTCAACGCATAGGCTTTTGAAGTTTAACAGACATTCACTGTATATACCGTCCTTCTTTCAATCTCACTGGTCTGATTTGATGTGAGACTCATACTTGTCGAGTACTTTGAAATGAAAAGAAATGTGTGTCCATTTAAGAGGCCAGCCTATTAGACTAAATATCACCAAAATTAGCCTGCAGCAAATTAATTCACCTTCAAAAGAGCAAAAAAAAAATGCTGTCTGAGGGAGATAAGAGTCTCGAGTTGAGTTCAAACGGTTTGATATAGACTTCTGCTTTCTGTTGAGCAGCTATGGCTGATGTTGTGGAGGTTTCAGGACAGTATGGAGCTGCACAATTGATTCAGAGTCACTGTCTTTATTTCATCAGGCTTCCCTCGGCATAAGAGAAAACGCGTGTGTGTTTGTGTGTGTGTGTTTGTGTGTGTGTGTGTGTATGTGTGTTGGCAGAGCTGTAAGCAGAGAGTGGGAGTACACTGTCACACCACAACTGCATGATGTATGACTCCAAATTATGTGGCAGCATTTTCTTTTTTCCTCACTGATCATTGAGAGCAGAAAGCGAGCGATGACTCATGGGAATAACAGAGGTGGAATAACGTTATCAAGTGAACTCAGAAAAACATCAAGCTCAGTGGATAGAAGTCACTAAAGTATGCCTTTACATATCTACGAAGTATAGGAGGAGTTGAACTAGTTGAAATCTTAAGCATGATGCATCTTGAGTTGCTTCATAAAGGTTTATTTGGATTGAGTGTCTCTCTGGGACATGTCTCCGTGCTTTAATGTTCAAAAAGCTCTTTATTTTTCTCATACTGCCTGTGCTGCAGCACCTCTTTTCACCCTCTGTCTGAAACCAGAGCCCAGTCTGCTCTGATTGGTTAACTGGCTGGCTGTGTTGTGATTGGTCAACCGAGTAGAGATGTAGTAAACGGAGGAGTCAAATGGTGGTTTTTCAGGCAGGGGTAGGAGTGTGTGGTAGAGAAACTACCACTTTGGGACTTCAGCCTTTGCAGACCATTTACATGCACAAAAGCCTTTATCAAACACTACAGAATAACAGTATCAGATCGTTGCCAAAAACAATATACCTTACGCTCATTATAATAACTACTTAAACAACATACGGGGTCATAAGAAGAAGCGGTGAAAGGCAAAATATTGCATCAGCAGTTTTGTAATTTACTAAATGAGTCAAGCCATTACGTGTCCTGTGTCTGCTCTCCTGCTCTGCACACTGTGGCTTAATCTCATTAAAGGTGGGCTCTGAAACAGATCTGGGGGGATTGCCATTTGGAAAAAACAGCAGGATTTGGAGACCAGATCTTTATATCTGTGGAATATAGAATATGACATCCTTTAATATGTTGCATTTCGTATAAAAGGCTTAAAGCAATTAAAGTACAAACAGAAAACGTGTATTCCGTCCTTCAGTTTGTGAATCTTACCTTGGCTAGCTTGGTAACCACTTCTTTGTATCGTATAATACACCCATTAATCAGCTGAGTAGAGGGCCACATTATTATTTCGTAAACACATTATAAAGTAGCTGATTCTAAAAATGTAATCCAAGAAAAACCTGCAGCCAAATGGAGAGAGAGAGTTTGCAGGAAACAGGACTCAAGTATGCAAACATCTTATATAATATATGGATTACATGTAGATGGAAGCACAGATGTGTTTTGCCTGACGGTGCCAGGGGCTGTTTGTTATATAGCATGTTGGATCACACCCTCCATCCAGAAGTGACATACTATAAATTGAAGTGATGGATGTCCTTCCGTGCTGCCCTGGGGCCACGGTACAGGTGTTCTCTTCTATTCTCTTCTCTACTCTCCTCAGAAGATATATACATTGGTGCTTATGTCACAGTGTTTATTGGTAAAAGTAACATTTAAAAATAAGAAGAGTGAGATTCCTAAATCTCCTCTTGGAATAAAATAACCAAACCAATCTGTAATGTCCTACACCAGATTCTTCCTGCTCTACTGCTTAAAGCCTCTTCAAACTGAAGTCTGAGCAAACCGGCAACTGTGAGGCCACCGCAGAGACCTTTCCTTGTTTCTGAATCTGAAAAACATTTGCACAAGCTCAACTGAACTCCCCTGCCTGAGCAGTCAGCTGAAGAATTAAGGGTGCATCAACAGGAGTCTTCCCTCCTCTCCAGCTGACTCTGGAAAGCTGACGCGACAGAGTGCATTTCTACTTAATTGTCTCCACAACAGGCATCCAGATTTCCCCAGTGAGTAAAACTGCAGGCTGTAATGCAAACTTCGCTTTAGGGTTACTGTTTCAACACATTTGTTTTCAGCGGACCATGTTTAGGAATCCCTGAAAATGACCAGGAGACCGTCTATTTTTGGGGACGTTTTGGACTGTTTTGTAATAACGGGCAGTCCCCGAGTCTCTGCAGCCATCTGTCGCCCTAAAACCTATTCATGTACGGTGTTTAACAAACAAACTGTAAAAGCGCTAGAAGGGTTAATAGACCTAATTTTGAACATTAGGCAAAAGTTGTTCCCCTGTTCTGATGCTAATTTAGGCTTACTACCTCCTGACTCCACCATTGAACATTATGAAGCGACATGAGATGAGATTATATAGATCCTCTCATCTCACTTTTGAAATGAGAGCATATTTTCCAAACCATTTCCTTATGCTTCATTGAATTGAACTGAATCAATAGAGACAGGAGATGGGAGGATGCTCATGTAAAATTCATAACAAGAGAATTTAACTAAATGTTTGGAGCAAGAGGGAGAGAAGCAGACGAGATGTTAGACTTGAAAAATAATTGATGAAGAGCAACAGAGTAAAGGCAGACATTTATCCTGGTGTGTGGGCTGCTGCTCCTCCGGGGGCTGAGACAGAGGGCGTGCCACGGTATACGTGTGTGTGTGTGTGTGTGTGTGTTTGTGTGTTCATCTTACATCTTCGGACGCATAATATAGATCTCCTGCCTGCTGATTCAGCCGCCCTGAACCTCCCATCACAATTACAGGCAGCGCGTGGCAGCGCTCCGACACTGGCGTCTGCAAAATGTCACCGTGCCTCACACAGCCCATCGCTCCGCGGGCTGTCCCCCGATAACAGAACGCTGTGTGTGGAGGCGCTCCCAGACACGGAGGGCGCTGACTCCCACAACCCCCCCGGGAGAAACGAGCATAAATATGTGGCTTGCTGCTCAGTCTGTGCAGAAGTACAGAATCAGTAGATAAAATGTACAACTCAGTTTTAATTGCTGTAATGGAATGTTTGGCAACTTGGACAACAAGCTGAAAACACAGCTTAGACATACTGACACATACGAATAACTGGCTTTCTTTTAGGCAAACGTTTGTTCACTTAAACGGAGCAACATCAGTCTTCTTTAGGAGTGTGTTTGTGATGATTCTAACTTTTATATGTCCACTTCTTTATAGCTCTTTTAACTCCTCAAGAAAATATAATTTACGCACCTAACAACTCAGGCTCTTATTGACTTTATTTGGGACATTTAGATCACAAATCCAAGGGTTTTTCTTTGTTTATCCTTAAAAAACAGCTTAACATAGACACCGTGTGTATAGAGAATATTATTTAAGACATTTTGTTATTGAAAGAATCACCTTCAGCTTCAGGATGATATATTTAAGGACATATGGGAGAAATAGAAAATGTGTATATCCTCAGAATAGCCTTCTTAAAAAAGCATTATGACATGCAGCAGCGTGCGTGTGTGTGTGTGTGTGTGCGTGTGTGCGTGTGTGTATGTGTGTGTGTGTGTGTGTGTGCGTGCGTGCGTGTGTGTGTGTGTGTGTGTGTGTGTGTGTGTGTGTGTGTGCGTGTGTGTGTGTGTGTGTGTGTGTGTGTGTGCGTGCGTGTGTGTGCGTGTGTGTAATTGAACCAACCTCCAACCATGACGGCTCATTTTTGGAAGACTGACTCATCACAGCTGATTGTCTGAGGGACAATTTATAGGAACGGATGTTTCTGATACGTGTGTTGAATGAAACTGTTGTTTTCCCGTGATAGCAACATTTTTTGCCGGTTTGTTTGGAAGCGTACAGAAATGATGCAGAGACTTTTAATTGCTTTTTTCCAAAGTTTTGCTCATTCAGCCCGGTTTATAAAAAACAAAAACACACTGGTTTTCACAGCTGTGGATGGGAAATAGGAAAGTATTATGGGACATATTCAAACACTGTCAGCTCAGACTGTTTCTATGTTTACAAAATCCCAATGACTTTTAGTTTTTAGCTAATTGGCAATGTCTTACTCGCACATACGTTATTTAAACAGGATGGAAAGGAAGCATATGACCATCCTGTTGTTTATTTGCGTGGGTGACTTTACAATAAGCTATCCTTTTTCCTTCTGTGTTGTTGTTGTGTTTCCAGACCAATGATGTGGCGGGGAACACCTGGAACTGGCTGTACTTCATCCCTCTCATCATCATCGGCTCCTTCTTCATGCTCAACCTGGTGCTCGGTGTCCTGTCTGGGTAAGCTCCCTCTGATCACAGGAACATATTCCCGGTCTGCTCGCATTACATGTAAACCCAATTAAGCCTAATGACTGATCCAACATTGGTTTTTCATTTGTTTAAAGGACATGTTGGATTTGTTTTGCATTGCTTATATGTGTTTGAAAAAGGTCTGACAATAATTAATGAAATACAAAAAGATTGAGAAAAAACTGGGTAAAAAAAATCTGATTTTAGATTTGAAGTTGAAATACGTTAATAAATTTGGACTTTCTTTCCAATTTGATTTTATTTATTTCGGAAAACATTATCTAGGCTTAGTTTTGGGGAAATGAGAACATATTTTGAGGGAACTTTTATTCTACGAAGTTATAAATTGAAGAATTTGCGAATACTTTTTATTTCGAGTAGTCACATTATTGGCAAGGTTGGACTTTTGTTGATATTTTTAACTTCCTTTTCCCCATTTCTTTTATTTGTTCACCTGCAATGGCCAATAAGCTTTTCGAATCTCATTTGAGAATACTTTAGAAATGCATCTGAGGGCCCTTTTGTATTGGCTTCGGCTACCTGCCTGATTCCCACTCAGTTTACTGTCCAATCATATGATAGGGATTGAAGACAGTATCCCTCCTGTCAGTTAACTACCGTGAAGAAGATAATCATGTCGTGGCTTGTAAGAAAAATAACTAATGAAAGCTGAAGTCATCTCGCGCTTCTCCTTTTTACTTTCTGTCCTCTCATCATCTGTCCCTGTCGTCCTCTCATCATTAAAGGCCTCGCTCTGGGGCTTTAATCATCCTGCGGCTCCGTGCCGGTGGATCTGACATCTGTCCGTCTCTTTGTGTCCGAGGCAGCACGCTAAGAGCCTTCCCTCACCTGCTGTGACTCCTTCTCTCCCTCCAAAATCGCACTGAAAGCAAACTTGTGCATATCAATGAAACAGACTTTCAGCAGAGGTCAAACAAAGTTCAGCCCTTTAAAAGTGGCCATTATTCATTGATTTCTTTCATGGAAATAGTTTATAGATAATAGTCGATTGGATTTCCAGTTTCTCTGACTTTTTGTTAACCTTAAGCAGTTTTTTTATTCATCCAGCTTTATTTTACTGTAGTTAATTGGTGTATTACCTCAACCAAGAACATTTAGAGTCATTTGTTTGTCCAATGGCAAGATATTTAAAAAAACTGTGAAGCAAAGGCTAAGGAAGAACCCATAAAAACGTATTCATCACTCCCATTTACTTGGTCTTCTAGTTCTATCTAGTCATTTCTTTTAATTGACATCCCTGAGCATATATCGCCATACAGTATATATTGTATGCTGTCTTTAAGAACGACATGTGATGCCTCTCTGATCTGTCATATCACATCATCACACTTCACTGCTCTTCCTCTGCCCTCTCACATTCCATAAGTTACATAAACATCTACTCGCTCCAGCTCCGCCAACGGCCTTTTCCTGCCTCTTTCTTGCCTCTTTCTTGCCTTTAACAGCTGCCCTGCTGTCGCCTGAGCCGCACAGTTAATATTCCTTCAGATGAACTCTTTAACCTCTACTTCCTTCATACCAATAAAACTCATTTGTTGGTTTTGTAATTCACAAGATCCTGTTTGCGAACAAATGCATGCAGATTGTCCATCTATTCAGTTTTTTTTTAGCTGTTCTTCCTGTGTGTATTCTTCAACAGAGAATTTGCCAAAGAGAGAGAGCGCGTGGAGAAGAGGCAAGAGTTCCTGAAGCTCCGGCGGCAGCAGCAGATCGAGCGGGAGCTCACCGGGTATTTGGAGTGGATCTGCAAAGCAGGTCAGACTCATCTCTGAAACAGCGGGAGAGCTGGCTCCTATGTGTTTGTTGTGTTAGAAAAACATGACAAATTGATAGAAAGTCCCTCTCTTTCTCCTTTCTCTCCTTCGCTGCAGAGGAGGTGTTGCTGGAGGAGGAGGATGAGATAGCAGAGGAGAAGTCCCCGCTGGACGGTGCGTGGTACAAGAGGAAACAAAACCTTCCAGGTATAAAGGAGGCTGAGTAACTGCTGCCTGCTTTATCATGATACATCACTACTTCTCTAGCCCATAGTAGATGTATTAGAGAAACGTTTTGCTTTCATAAGTCACCCGTAAAGAACGTGATCGGTTTCCCTTTTTGTGAAGTGGACTTTTAATTCTAATTCAGTCAGCATGTCGTTGTGTCCTTTGGGCAAGACACTTCACCCCAGATTGCTCCTGTGGTGATTGCCCACAGTATTGAGTGTATGTAAGTGGCTTTGTGACATTTAATGCAATGTAATAGCGAGGCCTCTTGTGGCTTAAATGACTATGACAACAACAAACATTTTTTTTTAGCACACTGGCCTTCCCATCTATCATCTACAATTATAAAACACTATTCCGTTTGTTTTCAGCCTTTTCTTATAATACTTAATATAAAACCACGTGTAAGGCGGTCCCTCCTACCCCTAATGCACAACGGTGTAATTGTGCCGTCTGCAGCCACGCCAGCCAACCGTTAATCATATAATCAGCACTTATGTACATCATTATTTAACTGGTTGCCATGGTTTCCACTCTGTACTCTTGTTGCCTTCCTTTGGAAGAAGAGCATGCTGTTATTCAATTACCTCCCTCTCCCTCTGCCTCCTTGCCTCCCGCCAATGATGTCAGTCCATCAGGCCTGGTGTGAAGGCAAGGGTTAATTAGTGGGATTTACAGCTTTAGTCTGATTGGATTTGTTAAAGTAAATTCCCTATGCCACGCTCCCCAACACACACACACACACACACACACACACACACACACACACACACACACACACACACACACACACACACACACACACACACACACACACACACAGCTACACACACAGGCACACACTCACATTCTGAGTCCAGTAAAGTGACAGCCCCCAGCTGCCTTATTTTCTCAGTTAGTTACATATCAGGGATTAAAAACGTGCTTTAGGAAAACCACTAAAGTATGGAGTATAGAAAGTATGGAGATGGCCTTCATCAAATGACTGAAAGGTATGAATATTGGAGCAAAGTGCCAATCACAGCTGCCTGGCTCAGTACAGGTGAATTAAAAAGATTATGCAATCATTTAACTGGTGCTTAGAGATAAGAAATTGAGCAAATCGTCCTTTAGGTTTGTCGAGTTTTACTTTAGGACGTTCATTTTTGTCATTTATTCCCCAAATTTCACTGAAAATTACATAATTTCTACTTAAATAAGTCGTAAACATGATGGGAAAATGGAAAAACAGAACCAAATCCAGGTCCCTTCAAAGGTTTTTAATCCCAAACACTGTTTTAATTGTATTTAGGAAACACTTTAAAAACACTGGTCATGAAAGTAGTTGTCTTCGTTAATTCTTAAAGATTCATGAAGGATATTATTTTGATATTTACATGTCTTTTTTATCATAAAGAAGGTCTATAAGGATATCAAAACGCTAAACAGACCATATTCAGAGACTGTGCCTTTTTAAAAGAGCTGTCGGGCTGCCCTAAGGTTGGGATGTCACAAAGGTAAAAAGTCCAATCAAGTAAGTTTTAATTGGAAGCAGATGGGATTATCTCTCTGCGCTGGCAGACTCCTTCACTTTTTTGTGCCACTCAATTACAAACTGAAAGGATTCCATAAAAAAATATATATCTCAGATCGTTTTTCCTACTGGTTCTTCCTCCCAGCAGCTTTTTTTTTTTAGCAGGGTTGGTGGGTTGTAGATCTTGATCCTGAGCCCACCGCTCCACTGACGATCGCTCTCATGTTGGGCTGGCAGTTTCTCATTCCAAGGCTGGCAGAAAATCTCCCAATGAAAAACATGATTGATGTCTGCTATTCATAGGTTCCAATTAGCTCACCCCTCTAATTTGCCACACACACACACACACACACACACACACACACACACACACACACACACACACACACACACACACACACACACACACACACACACACACACACACACACTCACACACTCACATATATCCTGGAAAATTCTGGCTTTTTATTTTATATTGATGTCTTGTAATCATTTTTACGCCTTATTTATTGTACTGTGTTTCTGTATGCACCATTATACACGAAATATTCCTTCTGTGTTTAATTGTACTCGGAAACCTGATGCTGATATCATATTTTGAGACTCATATCTGATCATTTTGCCCTTTCCTCACAGTCCTGAAACGTGGCAAAGTTAAGAAAGGTAAAAACGACCTGATAGGAGCCGAGGACGGGGAGGATCCTTTCGCCGACATCTCCTCCGTCCGTAAGTCTTCTTATCCGCCGTCACCTGCAGCCCACCTCCCACCTTCACATGCTGTCTGTTCTCAAAGATGACCTTCAATATAAAAGCCGCCATAAAAGCCTGTCTTTACTCCGACTCACTGCTCTCCATTTATCAGATGTATTGTCCCTTAAAAAAGTGAGATTTCTCTCGAAAAAATGAACGTTACAGAAGCAGCTCCGCTAAAGCTGTTCCTCCTGCAGCAGAGGCAAACCACCTTGAGGGAAAAGAAGTATAATTAACTTTTCTAATTAGACTGTTACATCCAAATGGCAAGAGAATCACCTGCAGCATATTAGAATTAGACTTTTTTTTAAATTAATGGATAAAGACAACATGTAATTGCCTGTCTGTGGGTTGGAAATGAGCAGAAGCACGTTAATTGAAACCATTTGGTTGCCTTCAATACTTTTCCCCTATCTCATCATAAGATTGTTTTCCATTTTAAATTAAGTGCCGAGGGAATAGAGGCACCGCGCGGTCAAATTTGGTCTCCTGTCTTTTCGCACACGATGCCTGCAGTCCTTCTCCACGGTACAAATATAATAGGTGCATATTTTTTAACGAGGTAAGTAAAATGGAAGTGTTCAGGTGATTTTACGCTTTGCTTTTGGTCCCTTTGGAGAGGTGTTGTTGCTTTTACAAGTTGGAGTTTTGGCCACAAACATCTTTCAGTGCTTGTTAGCAGGTGTGAAGGAGAATGGATCTCTACTCAACAAATCACCGTCTTGTTATGCTTCTGTCTTTGAACCATCTGCTATGATTTCCCACAGTGTAATTGCAGTTGTTGCGCAAACTGTGCACACAACAGGTGAAAAGTTGTTCTTTTCATAGTCAGTTTTTGTGTGATAGATTTAACATGTCATCTATATTTAGAGAGAAAGTAAATATGTGCATTAAATCAAGTATATACTTAAGTATATACAATGTTCACATACTTGTACTTGACTTTAGTATTACTTTCTAGTTGTGCGCTAACGTGGCCGACTGTGGCTGCTCCCAATGCATGAACAACTGTGTGTGAATGTTAGCTTTCTTGAGCGATGTAAATCTCTTTGAGAGATGAACTCCATATGAACTCCACTTTATTTGATAATTCCAAATTCAAAAATGCTTGAACGTTGTGATTTGATGCAGATTTGATCTACACCCTACCCAGTAAAGCTGGCTGCACAGTGACACACTTCTACATCACAATCATTTGTATTTCATTGAATTATACATCATATAATGTTGTCAATGAGCCATTCTGCATTTCTTCTACGTCTGATGTAAAATAAATAGTTGTCTATAGTTTATTTCATCTAGTTTTTGAGCGACTAACGACCCATAAAAGAAACAAACCTTTAAAGCACTTTTAATAGAAAACCTTACCTCAGTGGTTTGGAGCTGAAAAAACATGCAACCATTTTTGACTATTTCCAGTATTGTGAAAACTGTCTGTAATTAAATGGAAAGGCTACGCAACACGCTTAAGATGTGTTGGCTGATGCTGCTAATTACAGTAACGGGAAGAAGGAAAACACACACACGGTGATTCACTCTGAAGCTGTGAAACAGTGACACATATTTACCTACACATTTCTTCTCTCATCACCGCTCCAGCTCCGCCTGGCTCACCGTTCGGTCGGGCCAGCGTGAAGAGCAGCGGTAAGATGGACAGCTCCTCGTACTTCCGGCGCAAAGAGAAGAGGACCCGCTTCTTCATCCGGCGCATGGTGAAGGCTCAGAGCTTCTACTGGATCGTCCTGTGCCTGGTGGGCCTCAACACTCTGTGCGTGGCCATCGTCCACTACGACCAGCCCGAGTGGCTCACGAGGGCCCTCTGTAAGTCACACAAGCAAATACACACCTATACATCTAAACATATCGATGCTCAGGCTATGAACTGCTCTCTCTGTCCATCTTGGATCCAGACACAGCAGAGTTTGTGTTCCTGGGTTTGTTCCTGACCGAGATGTCCTTGAAGATGTACGGCCTCGGAGTGAGGAATTATTTTCACTCCTCCTTTAACTGCTTTGATTTTGGGGTAAGTTACTGAGACTCAAGAGTATATATTTAACATAAAAGCAGTACGTGAAAAAAACGCTATCCTCTGCTCTCTTGTCCAGGTGATTGTGGGAAGTATTTTCGAGGTGATCTGGGACATGATTAAACCCGGAGCATCGTTTGGTATCAGCGTGTTGAGAGCGCTGCGACTGCTCAGGATATTCAAAGTCACCAAGTGAGTTCAATTCAAAACTTCCCACAGTTGTTTCCTTACTCTTCCGTTAGAAAACATGCATCCATACATTTCCCCAAATCCTCTGTTTTGATTATATTACCCAAAGCATTTTCTCTATTTTGCACCTTATTCTGTTTATCAGAATCACAACATGGAAGCATTACACGTCTGTTTGCATTCAGAAGTGCACAGCAAGATGGGATGGGTGATACTTTTTCTATAATGCAACTTGAGCCTGTATAAAAAACAGCGCTGGCCAATAGAAAGAATGCAGGTCAATGGCATTTCCGCATTGGCTTCACTTAACAGACCCCTTTGAATGCAACACAGTGTAATCTTTCATTAGACCCTCATTGCTCCACATTTTCTTCTTCCAAAGCTCACACCTCCTTTTTATATTTGCTGTGATCTCCCTGATGACAACATAAGGGTTTTTCAGACTTTGAAAAATATTATCCAGAGTAAAAGAACACTTTGATATGACAGATATCACAGATCATATTTGCTCCGAAATGTGTAAAACCAGTGCAGTTAAAGTAAGAAAAAACTCGGGTTCTTGCGGTTATTTCACAAGACATGGTCCCGGATGAACTGTCCATCTAAAATGCATTGTAATTGGCTAAGAGCTTTTGTTTGGATACTTCTTTTAAAGCACTGCATTTTGGAGATGCACATTTTTTTTTCTGCAGGAGCTGTGCTTTTTCTCAAGGCTTAAGTGTCAATTTTTTTGAACCGACAATCCTGTTAGAGTTCAATGGCAATCCTTTTATTTCATTAGATTAGCTGTAATCCTGTGATTCACTGGAACTGGCAGCTGCGCACTCTGACGCATTGATTTGTTTTATGCCACCTACATTTCATATGGCCATTTGTTCTTCTCAAACCTCCTCTGTGTTTCTGTCTTTGTCCGTGTGTTCTCTCCAAAGAAAAATATGTGATTTATCCGTGTCTCTGCGTGTTTGCCGCTTCCTCTCAGATACTGGAACTCGCTGAGGAACCTCGTGGTCTCCCTCCTCAATTCCATGAAGTCTATTATCAGCTTGCTCTTCCTCCTCTTCCTCTTCATCGTGGTCTTTGCTCTGCTCGGCATGCAGCTCTTCGGAGGACAGTGAGTGTTCTTTCTTTCCCGTCTTGCTTTCTGATCTGTGTTTGCATCCAACACACACACACACACACACACACACACACACACACACACACACACACACACACACACACACACACACACACACACACACACACACATACCTTCTCCTTTATCCATCTCTTCACCTGACCCTGCTGCTCCGTGTGTGATCCGTGGCCCGGCGTGGCGGCGGTGACAGACGTGTTGACGCAGCAGGAAGCTGGCAGAGCAGTAGCAGCCGCTGTGGCCCTTTGATGTGGCTCTCAGCAGGAGCCCCGTGTCTTGTAATGGCAGGAACACCTCATGATTCTAGGCTGGCTGCAGTTAATCAAACGCCTGGCACCCAACCCTGTCTGACTCAACTTACATAAAAGCAACACTTTACTTCCTGTCTCTTCACAACAACAGCCTCTATTTATCCTCGTGTTTGGCTCACAAGGAGAATAATGCTTAACTTTATACCTAAAAGCCCCAAAAGGATAGTTTAGTCTTATTACGACTTATTATCTTCTCAGTTTTACAACATTATAAACAAAAGGGAAATTGCAAAGGAACACAGCAAAAATGAAGTCCAATGGGACATGAGGCACAAGCAGGTGTTGTAAACAGCTTATCTAGATTACCTCCATCACTTTATTTGGATATAAAACTGCAAGGGAGACACAGCTGAGACAATGTTAGTGGTCTCTTAGTGCACAGTGAGACTGTGTGCACAGCTACAATAAATACCAGGATGTTGATCCACAAAGAAGTGATGGATTCTTACAGATGGTCGTTCTGGTTTTCAGCTTACACGTTACCTTTGTTTTCTCTTACAAATCAGTTTGACTAGCTTGTTGGTTTGTGTACATGGTTTGAGTACAACCTTGTCCTATCATATGACAGCATGTCAACTCATCAGAAAATCTGCTCTAAACCTCTTTGACAACAAGCTTTTTACTAATTAAAATCTTAATCAGGAACTTACAGGAGTCCGATCAAACAAAGAATGGTCAAAACTGATGCAGCACCGACCGACTTTTAATCCCCACTAAAGTACAAAACAGTTAATCCTACACTTCCCATGATGCTACTTGAAATGAATTCTAGTATTGTTTTGATTTACATATATTCCTAAGCTTTTCTAATTGAGGTTTGTCTGCCAGTGGTTTGTTGGGCTTAGATTCATGACTAGAAAACCCTCCATTTTGTAGAATTTAGCCATGGAAGATGAGCAGAAGTGCTTGCTTAAAGTACTGACAGATTTTTACACATGTAATGTGACATATGCATCTCATTTTGAACACTTTACATACTCTAGACTTAAAGAGGTTAGAAGCAATAAATAGATTAATTACAATAAGCTTGTATTAAAAAGTACAAGGTAGTGACTCTAGGGTTAATTTGCTTAATGATAGGCAGGTTCTCCTATAAAGAAAACCCTATTCCTAGCAGAGAACTACTTTTTCATACTAAATATCTTCTTTTCTAAGGTTACATTGAGCTGTCATAACACACTTAAGTAAAAAAAACACTTTACTTGCATTGCATTTGATATTGATGTTAATCTGGAGTAACTAAAATGAGGTTAGTGATTACATGTTTACAGGCATTTAGCGTTTGTAATGGAATACATTTTGAAAGTGACCCTCCCAACCCCCGTCTCCTGGGACTGACGGCCTTCACAAACACCACAACTGGATGTCTCTGAGGCAGCAGGCTGTTGTCATGGCGCCGAGCCTCACATCGGTCTGCGCCATCATTAGCATCGCATCAGTCTCTGGTGACGGACACGTGTGAGATGAGACTGACGTCCACATGGTGCTTCCAGCCAGCCGAGCGCATTTTCACCTTAAAGTCTAAAAATGAACAGAGTATGTCAATTAATTTCATTTTCTTTAGATATGAATCATAGGGACATTCAAAACAGGCACTATACTGTTCTTTGGCTCGCAGATGATGTCATTGTTTGTGTCGATACTGAAGAAATTCATTCTTTTCTTAGGCAGATGATTTCAATTGTTTGATTAAAAAAAGTCTCTCACCCCTAAATAAAATACAGACTGTATTTCTGGCTCAGAGATTATGTTCTTCCTCTCCAAACACCCAAAGTAATCTCCTGGTAAAATTGTGAGAATTGAAAGATAAACAGCTTGAGGCAGAGGAGCGTCTCCCCACTGAGACTCACAGGACATCACCGACTGTTTGGAGAAAATGTGTGATAAGCTGAAACGGTTAGGATTTACTGTAATAGAAAGAGGGATTTTTTTTTTCCTGTGGGCTGCTTTCTAGCTTTCAGTTTTTCATTTGTTGTTTGACTTCGTCATATTCAGGAGGAATGGCATTTATTTTATTTTAGTGGAGGCGTTCCTCTGTGTGCAGGCTTAGTATAACCCTTGGGTGGATGGCAACAATCACCTCAAAACTGTTTGCAGGACCAAAAACTATATGGAATAATTGGTTTTAATTTAAGGAAACTGTATGGTTTGACCACGTTATTGACAACATAATTAGTACAGAAGATCTGGGAACTCAACATCTGGAACTACTGTAGTATGTATACAGTGGTTTCAGCATACAGAGATGATCTGGGTTTTAAATCCAAACTGTACAGGGTCCTTCTATGTTAAGTTTAAGTATTACCAATAGAGGAATGGTAGAATTTAAAAGCAATGTAAGTACAAACACTCACTGTCATGGAGATCTAAACTGAACATGTTTTGGACAGCAGCAGTCAAGGAGAAGGCACATACTGTAGTTCCATGTTTTTGGGAATGCTCTGGGATATGTAGATTCAAATAGATTTTAGTTTCCATGTCTTGTACGTGGTTAGGATGCCACAACGGCTTACTGGCTTTTCTAAAGTTAACATATTTAGAACAATGTTTGCCCACATGAACGTCTTTACAAAATTGGCAGACTGGTTTATTAAGTGCGTGCCAGTTTTTGTTATTCGTTTAAATATTCAGTACAGGCAGGATAAAAGCACCAGTTGTAGATGCAACCTTGTCTCTGACTGAATTGTATTGACATGTTTGCTTTGCGCTCTAAGGTTACGTGCACTTTAAGATATGTTGACTGACCTGAATTGAAATAAAATATATAAACATATGACTACTTTATCTAAAAACATGGTTTCTAGTACCTATAGAATAAATACTGATAACAAAGTCACGTTGGTGGCTACCGACAGTAATGCTTCAAATCTAAAACTCATTTTTGCACCGTATTGATCTTAAAACACACAATCAATTTGATGTTTGCAGCCATTATAGGAATTACTTCATAATCATTCAAATGAGATCC
This sequence comes from Eleginops maclovinus, assembly GCF_036324505.1. Classification (NCBI taxonomy): domain Eukaryota; kingdom Metazoa; phylum Chordata; class Actinopteri; order Perciformes; family Eleginopidae; genus Eleginops; species Eleginops maclovinus. The sequence continues at coordinate 4,395,918 of NC_086356.1, forward strand.
AGGGAGGAGTGATAAGTGACGCCCTAATAAACAGTAAACAGTGAGCTGCTGTTTGTATTCAACACACGCCTCATATTGTAAAAGCCAGTTCTATTTCTTGACTTCTGCAGGATGTCATGCGTGATTCACGTCACAGCTCCATCGCTCAGCAGTTTGATGTTGTTTGTTTTTTGGTGAACCTGCTGCTGTTGCTGTAAGTATCAGATATTGGGAGGGATAGGGCACTTGCTGGTGGGGAGTTTGGCTTCACATGAATCTTGTTTTCAGCATTGATTTAATGAAGTCCCCGTGGATGATGTGCGGAAGCCAAGCAGCACGCTCCCAAACCCTATTATCAGAGTAAACAGAGGTCGGAGCACACAGGCGCAGCAGCAGCCCACCACCATCGACACTCCCCACACTCAGCCTGCTTATCCTCAAGGAAAGAGAGTGGGGGGGGGGGGGGGGAGAAAGGAGGAGAAAATGAAAATGGAGAAAGTGATGGAGGGATGAGCAATGGGTATTGAGAGGTCTCGTTGATGGATTATGCAGTAATGACACGGAGGAAGACAAAGATAGAGGGGGGACGCACGGAGGGAGAGACTACTGTATGGTGACATACCAAGGGAGGGAAGGCTTATTGAATTAGTTGCCCCTCCCCCTCTCATCTCTTTCTTCCCCCTTCTCCCTTATGCACGTATTAGGGCCACACCAATACATGCTTTGGATATGGGGTTTTCAATGGTTCATCACATGGTCAAGTGTTTATAAATACCTAAACATTATAGCCAAGAGTGATAGTTGAACATGTCATTGAACACCTATGAAAAAAATGCAATATATAAGGAGATCATTGTGAGCCAGGACAGGAGACAAAATGACTTTCATTACGTATCTTATATACTTCACCAGTGCAACGCAAGCAAGTAACATGATAGAGAAGATTTACCAACAAGTTATGATCTCTAAACTGCTTAAGCGAATAACCAAGCCACTACTTCCTCTTTCTCATGTTTTAAAGTTTGATTAGAAATTGGAGTTAAAGGTCATGTATTATACTGTATTTCAACAATATGTTATAGGTCTTAGATATATACAAAACATGTCTCTGAAGTGAACAATTCCAAACAGATCATGCATTGTAGCATGCCGTAAACCCCTCTTTCAGCCCTTTTCCAAATGCTGATTATGTCGCTGTAGCTTTAAATGCAAACGAGCTGCTGCTGGCCACGCCCCTTTGTGATGTGGTTCTGGTTCTCCGCCTCCCTCCCATGCAGCTTCACGGTAATGCAGCAGAGCGAAGCATTTCACAAAGTCCACTGGCAGAAACTCACTTGAATGCACTAACTTTCTACCTACATTTAACCATGATACTATATTATACTACGACGACTACAAACCAAAACCAGAGGGCTTTTAGTTTTTTACATTTATGATTCAGTTGTAAAATGTCTTCATTCAGACATACTGTCATCAAAATACATACAGTAAACAAACAAACACATATACCCAGATCTGCTCTATTGAACAGAAACCAGCTGTCATTGTGCTCTACTTCTTTTCCTCATTTTCACAGACCATTCTTCTTCCTCTCTGCTCTCTTCCAATACTTACATTTGTTTCTCTACTCTTGCTCCTCTGACTGCTTTACATGACCCTATCACATGATTTGAATCATAAGGTTCGTTCATCGAAGTGTGAACGACATTTGATTCATTCCCTTCAGCAAAAAAGTATGACATTTCAATGAAAAATGTAAACTTCTGAACCCATATCAAGGGCTTCTGGGGGTCAATATGCATATGATACGAAACACGTAGCTATACATTACTAGGATATGCATAAGCTCTTGCCTGAATTGTGTTGTGTAATATCAACTTTATTGTCTATTTCAATCTTTTCTTTATTAGAAACTGCTTTCATACACCTTGATATCAACAGGTATAAGACCTAACATTAAATCTTCATATTTAATATACCAATGACACTAGATTCAACTCACATTGTGCACATTTCTTTTATAGGGTGCACATACAATCCTCTATCTGTGTAACCTTGAGAAGTAATTACTGGCTGTAAAGGCTTGTATTTCTTTAGGTAATTCTTAGAAAGCAATCTAGAAATAATAAGTGTTCTGTGAATCCAAGTATTTCTATGCGTACAGGAGACTGACATGGGTTCATTTTAAAGTCTTAATGGCAAGATTGTGAAAAGCACATGTCGATAGAGAATACTTTGCCCTTGGTTTTATCTGCATTTAAACAAGTGTATGATTAATATTCTGGAGTAGGAGCCTCAAGGGAAGTAAAATTAGAAGCATAAATGATGACCTCATCAGCATAAAGATACACTTGTATGTACTTAAGTGGAATTAATTAGTATTATTACATAACAGTAATAGGCCAAGAAAAGACCCCTGTGGTACTCCATTACAGATGGCAACAGGGTTTGATTTAACATCAAATAGAAAAAGTTGTCGCTTTAAGGGAAACATGGACCCAATGAGTGAGGCATCGTCGTGTACCTTACATACACAGCTGAAGTTTCTATGGGTGCTGAAGCATTGAAACTCTAGAAGTAAAGGTTTGGTTATTTCAGGCTAGCTCCTGTGAGGGGGAAATCCAGGCAACTTTGAGTATCTGCTCTTGTCAACTGGTAGCATATCTTCTTCTGTGGTGGTGAAGTTGTCACAGGGGACAAGGAGAGACTTAGATACTCAGACCCTATAGCCAACGTTCTCAGTATTATGAACACATATCTTCTTTAAATTACCAAATCTTGGCATCAACTACATATGCTTGATACTTGATTGTTAATATTCCCTGTAGGTTTTTTGACGTGCTGCGTCGCAGTGTCTTAACTTTTTGCATGAGACACTCGTCACATCGTGCAGCCCTGAGCTGCTGAGGCAGTGTGTTCGGGACTTGAAAATTTGAGCTGTGGCCCCCTGAGGACTAGTGTTTCCTTCTGCTGCTGCTGCATGTTTCACTCCCTGTCCTTCTGTCTCATCCATTATCAATACAAAACAACTCGTTTCATCTATGAATACTCTAGTCACCTCCTCAAGCAGTAAAGGATTCTGCAGAACTTCTTTCCTATGCCTGGGTATCACTTCTTTTGAAGGACTGATTTGAGTTATAGACTTTTTTTGGAGCACATTTTGTCTGGTTTTCAAGTAACTGTTTGGTTTCAAATGTGAGGTTTGTGTACTTTACATATGTGACAGACCAGGGAAGGGAGATACTACTACAGCTGGGACTCATGTTGTGACTGTATTCCTCCTGTTTCACATCTTGCACTATTTGATTTCTATTCTGTTGTTTCTTTCCTTATTTGTATTGGTTTTATTGGTTTTATGTCCTATATGTGTTTCTTTTGCATTGTTCGTGGAGCCTGGGACTTTTTCATTTCCATATCTACACTCTACTGTGCACAATAAAGCTCTGAAGAAAGCAGAAACATGCGTTGGTGTTCAGAAAGTTCAGCAACAGGCTCCTAAAATGAATCCCAGTGGTGTCTCTTATATATATTTTTTATTTCCCTCCCTTTATATAACAATGTTCTTATTTTGATTCTTTCAGGTTTAACTTTGAAGACGAGACGCCAACAACCAACTTTGATACGTTTGCAGCAGCCATCCTCACTGTGTTCCAGGTATACAAACATGCTCACACACACACACACACACACACACACACACACACACACACACACACACACACACACACACGCTTATCAATGAGGTGCACTTAACATGGTCCGAATTAACGGGAGAACATTGGATTTATGGAAAAAGAAGGATTGTTATCAGGCATTTTAATTAGAGGGAATGGCTGGTCTGTGTACCTTCTGTCCCCTAATGAGCTCGTAGATTATCCTTCAATTAGTCTGCGCTCGTAACCCTTCACTTTGTAAAGTCATTTAATTGAGCTTTACAACCACGGCGTCGCTTTGAGTCTCTTGTCTTCCTCAGATTCTGACTGGTGAGGACTGGAACGCTGTGATGTACCACGGCATCGAATCACAAGGGGGCGTACGCCGGGGCATGTTCTCTTCCGTCTACTTCATCGTCCTCACGCTCTTTGGAAACTGTATCCTCTTTGACGAATTAAAACTCAAGTGTGGAAATCTATATTCTTACCTTAGATTTTTGTAACTGAGTTAGTATCATTAACTTGGTGGGAATGTTTAATGGTATTGGGAAATGTCTTAAAAGTTTAAAGCCCTACTAAATGCTCCTGTACAAACCATATACTGCAGGAACAGCAACGCAAACTGTTTTGGTTATCAGTCGTGGAGTGTAAACCCTCTTTCTTGGGAAAAGCATTAAAACAATCATTATATTGGACAGTAAGGACTGATACATGGACCCTCAATCGGAGATGTGGAAGAACCCTGCTTGTTGCCCAAATATCGGGCCAGCAGGCGGAGCGACGGATTTATCAAATAACAATTTTGAAGCCCTTTTCATTACATGATGCATGTACTTTCTCCTGAGTCCTGTTGTTCAGACACCCTACTGAATGTCTTCTTGGCCATCGCTGTCGATAACCTCGCAAATGCACAGGAGCTGACTAAGGTAGCCTCGGTCTTACTGTCTTAAGGCTATTAAGACGTATTGATATAAATGCGGTAGTTCTTCTTTCTACTTCACAGTGAAAGATGTCAAACAGGAACCTGAGTAAAGCCTAACAGGATATGAACAGGTCGTACATGGATGATTTAATGTCTTTGTTCTTATTGGCTAAAGGATGAGGAGCAGCAGGAGGAGGCAGCCAATAAGAAGCTGGCCCTGCAGAAAGCCATGGAGGTGAAGGAAGTCAGCCCCATATCAGCAGCCAACATCTCAATCGCTGCGTAAGTGTCCAAGAATCGCTCTCCTCTGACAGCAGCTGGAGATAAACGTCCCTTTGTGTTCCTGCACGTTGTCTTTCTGTATGTTCTTACACTCTGAAATGTGTGTGTGTTTGATGTTCTTCCTCCTCGTTTATTCCCACTAAGGGAGTGCTCCTGATATGTTGTCTACTTTCTTCAATATTTGCTTCAATCTCTACAGTACATGTTCGTTTGCACCAGCAGTTTTCTTCGGTCTACAGTTTTGTGTTTTCATCCAAAAACCTCTTTAGTGGCGAAATGTAATTAAAACAAAGCTAAATTATCAGAGAGAGCAAGATAAAAGTAAACTGAGAAGTTCCCATCTCCTATTATATGATAATGATATAGCCAGACACTGTCATTCAAAACCTTGGACCCGCCCCTCCACCTACCACATGTCTGTGATTGACAGGTATGAGGGGGGAGGTCAACTCAAATTATGTGCGCCTTCAAATTGCACCTATTTTTAGGACCTAGATGAACACTAAAATGAAGAGTCTGTCAGGAGGAAATAGCCGTCGAAACAGAGCTTTATCTGCGCTTTATAGCTGCAACTGTCTATAATGCTAGAGGCTAAAATATGTTGATGTTTAACACCCATCTGTTCGGCTAATGTGGGGGGAAGAAACCCTCATAATGCAGCAGATAGATTTTATTGCGAGGTAAATACTCGGAGCACTTTGTGTGATGTGCACATCCATCTATTCAGTTAATTAAGTGAAATCATCGATTCCCGCTACTTAATCGCTGTCCTCCCCAGTAAGAAACCGGCCATTAGACTGTACACGGTGATCAGGAGCCGGATGAGCTGCTCAGGAATTCAAACACAGCATCTGTTAAGTGGAGTTTTACACATTGCTATATTAAAAGAGGTCGTACAACTCAAACCACTTCCTATTAGGAGATTATATGTTACCCTGTGCCTGAAGCATAGATAGAAACTCATGATGGCCGTTTAATGGGCTGATAACATTCAAAATGGTTGTCTTTCTTTGGAGTTACACATTACTGAAGTCTGTTCAACACAAGACATGTCTAGGTAGGTTTAGGAAGAAGGACATAGTGTTAAACCTCTGTTGTAGACCCCGAAAAAACCTAAGTTGATAGAGTTGGCGGGCCCTGTACTTGGGCTAAGTCCGGCCTGCAGCGATGCCGGTTCGATTCCAGTCTGTGGCCACTTTGCATGTGCACACCCTCCATTTTCTCCTTTCATCCATCTCTCTTGAAATGGCTTTACTGGCCAGCTGTAAAACTACATAGAACAATGTCTATTGCCCCCCTAGCTCTGTAAATAAGTGCATTTCCAATCTTTCCCTTTCACTGTCATTACTGATGTGATCCTGTGCAGAGTATTTGAAGTTGTACACTGAACACGTTTGTAACTAAGCTCATACACAACTGCTTTAATTGTAAGTTAACTGTTAAATGTACATTATGTGCTGTCACAGGGTTTCATTACAAAACAACTACAGCCTTTTCCAAACAAAAAACCCTGTAAAGATGATCTCCATTTCTTTCTTAAAGATGATGTCAGAAACTCTCGCTTTGCTTGTGTTTGTAATGAAACTCCTGACATGTTTCCAGCTGTCATTATTGAAATATCTCTACTGACGAACACGCTTCTGTTGTTTGTGTTCTTGCCGTATTTGCACAGTTTAGTTGTTTACTGTAAGACGAGAGGGGCCAGGTGGACAGCCTGAGCGTCCACCTGTCCCCCTCGGATTTGTGTCTCATTTTTCTTTTGTTTTTTGTTCTGCATGTACAGTTTTGTAAAGCAAAATCGAGAAGCACTCTCTCGCAGGTCGTCCATCAACAGCATTCAGTCAGCGTGAGTTATCACTCTCTGTTACAATTTTCTCCTAGTCTCCTGCTCACCTCTCCTCTCCTTGTATCCTACTCCTCTTCTGTCCTCTCCTTTCTGGTGATCATCTGCTCTTCTCTCCATTTCAATCAATCCTACATCTTGAGACTAACCTCTCCTTGCCTCCTCTCCTCTCCTCTCCTCTCCTCTCCTCTCCTCTGGACCCTCATAAAACTAAAAATCTTCATTTCTGGTTAAATGAAATGTACTATAATCATACAAACCATCACAAGACGTCTCAGCGCGCAGAGAAACACGTTTGAAGCTCCGAGGCCAGTCGGGGTGTCACGTTAAGTGAAGTTGCTGATGCATAAACACACTCTGGCCTTAACCAACCATTGTGTACTTAGTTGATGGCTGCGGCTCCTCAGTTTGGCGCCTACAGTAATCCATCTTCCGCTCCGTCCTCTCTGGTGTGAATAATTTGAATATAAATGTTTCATTTCTCTAAGCGTTGCCGTCACCGAAGGCACTTTGACATTTCCAGTCTGTTTGTAATCGTGGACCCCGGGACAGCACTTTAAAAGACAATCTGAGCCGATGCTAAGATTGTGCTCTCCTGCCCGGCAGTCTGACGTCTCAATCGATCACCAGAGACGCTTATTCAACCAAAAAGGATTACTAGAATTCACCGTGATTTCTGTGACATTGCCTTTCTTGTGTGTTTGTCAGTGTGTGCATGTGCTTTAATATATCTCACCCACAAATCCCCCTGTCCCTACGCAGTGTCTCATCCCTCACTTTCCTTTCTGGGATCTTTAAACACTTCCTGTATGTCAGCATCTCACCTGTGTGTGGAAACCTGTCCTTTGTCCTATGTGTCTTCTGTCTGTCCTTTTAGGAGTTATTCTGTCTACTACTCTCCTGACCGACGAATCATGAGGTACAGGTGACCAAATGGAACGAACTAAACTAACCCATAAAGCCCCATTTTAATAAATCATACTGCGCAGACACAGTATGCAATGTCTTCATATAGCATGGAAGGAGACATGGACTCATCAAAGGATTTTTGATTAGCTTGTTTCAGGTCTTTAGAGACATATACATCCTGGATCTTTTCAACCAGGAATCAGCCCGTTAGAGACGATACATGCCAGGAATGACCTTTACTCACAGCATGTGGGTCATACCTGCCCCATTCAACATGTGAAACACTGATTCTCTTGCATTTTACTACACTAGGCATCATAAAACAGCCTGGTCTCCTAAAAATGACGTTCATTTTTTAACTGAATTCGTTTAGGGGAAACAAAGACATGAAGTAGCTTCAATATTTAGCGACACATCCTTCTTTTTCATTCTTCTCACAGCCTCAGATGGTTGGTTTCAGATTTGTTCTGACAGGTTTTCACTGATAATGGACATTTTGATATGCCCCGAAATGCCTGACACCGTCTATCACTGATCAAGGTATTATGATGGCCCTGTTAAAGCGTAGGTTCTTATTTATGCAAGACTAACGAGACACAACGCTGTAAGTGTTCCTCTTTTTCATACTGGCCGCAAAGAAGTCCTTAAAAAAGGGCTGCATAAATGTCATTTTAAAAGATGGGGACCAAAACAAAGTCAATTAAAAATAATTGAATGGGTACTTTCAGTATGTCGAGTACAGAATTCCCTCTGCCGTGGCTCAGCAAGGGAAGAGTAACTTTGGAAGATACCTACTTTGTTTGTTTAACTTCTGTTATATCTATCTTTCATGTCCTGCAAAATATGCTTTTTTCTTAAGTATGGAACAGGCTTTACGCTGTTGTATGCTTCTGGTTTAGTCGTTTAGACAAGTCCAAAGTAGCCCTTTGGTGAAAATACTTCCAATAAAGTTGGTAATTTGCAATTTCCTTTCCCAAAGTAGCAATTCATTTGGAGTAGAACTGAGATATTCAGATTTTTTATGACACCAAAAACTGAATTGACATTTGTGAATTTAATGGACGCCACACACATGTTAATTAGCAAAGCTGGAATCAATAAACACATTGTTAAACAAAATACCCTCATCAAGGTCAACCATGGATCGCTATAGATAGTACTGTATAAAAGGGTTAAAAGTTCATCCCAGTATTTTTAATTCACTTGTTCTGCCTGCATCAGAGACTTGTAGGAAGACTTCCATGAACAGGTCATGTCATGACCGCAGCATGTAACACCCCTCTGCAATGAGAACACTTTACTGTCTTATAAACTTTACTTATTTTGCTATGAAGGATGCTGTCTCCCTGAAGCATGGTAAGTGAAAGCTTCACCATGGTGAACATTTGTGCTGACGCATCCATAGACCCACTGGTGTCTGCTTCATTTCTTACTTTACTTCATCAGTAGTGTTATTTGTAGAAGATTTTGTGGCTGTGGATGAAACAGTGGATCGTGATGTTCACCCGTTGTAAAAAATAACTCCCATAATTCTGTTCTGTGGGTTTGATGCCTGTTTGCAGTAAGGAGCTGCAGCGCTCCGGAAAGTCCATGTCAGTGTGGGAGCAGAGGACCAACCAGCTGAGGAAACACAACATGAGGACGAGCAGCGAGGCTCTGTTCAACGAGCTCGACCCTGAGGAGCGCCTGCAGCTGTCCTCGGCCCTGCACCTGCACCCCGACATGAAGACCCACCTGGACCGGCCTCTCGTGGTGGAGGCCAAGAACGGTGACAAACTCTGCAGGTCGCCCGACGGAAGACGGGAAGATATGGGGGAATTCAGGCATGACGGGATGGGAGAAAACCACACCCACTCCAGGAGGCATCACCGGCACCGTGACAGGAACGGGGAGGGCAGGGAGGAAGGCGAAGGCCACGGAGGGAGGCACCACACCCACCACAGCCGGAGCAGAGACCACAACGGCGAAAGAGAGCGGAGAGGGGACAGCAGCCACAGCCGCGACGGAGGACAGGGACACCGGCACAATCACCAGGCCGGCTCCCCTGAGGAGGAGGCCAAAGACTTCAGAGGAGGAGAAGAGCGGGCGCACCGGCACCATCACTCCCATCGCTCACCTAAAGAGGAGAACGGGGTGATAGCCAACGGGGCACAGGGAGAGCACAGGGGGAAGGGGGGAGGAGGAGGGGATAGTAACGGAGAGAGGAGGGGACGCTGCTCTCGGATGGTCAGAGCGCAGTCTACTCTAGATGGAGACGACTTTAAGAGGAACAAGAATGGATTGAAAGGTCACAGGTGAGGCTGCAGACATTACACTCTATTTAAGTGTTCATTATTGGATATGAAAACAAAAACTGGACAGAGGCCATGCTGCATCCTGACCGTCCTCACATCAAACTATTCACAATTACTACAGAGACAGCAATCAGTCCAAAATCAAACGAGTCAGCATTTCTGCACTTCTTGGTTCCATTGCAGTCAATAGGTTTTTTCCCATGGGTGTTTTGTTAGAGGTCTATAATAAGGTATTTTGTAAACACATGTTTTGCACTACAACATAAGTGCCAGTAATGACCCAAGACCTAAATTCTAAAGCTTTTAGGTGTTTTATAAAATGTGTTTGCTAACACACTGACGCTGCCCCAGAACACCGGTTTCATTGATGTGTGTATCGTGACTCTGTAGTGGTTATGGCCCCTATATTTCATGGTCTTCTAGCATTTGAGATCATCTAATGACACAGTTATGAACACCAGGTGGATCAATTACTGCCTAGAGGAAAGGCTCTGTAGGGGTCTTTTGGTAAAGTGCCAGTGTAGGGTTGGCTTTTTACTTCAAGAGGTAGCAGTTTCCAAATATTATGCAATTGTTGTTTGTTTCTGAAGATTATCTTACTTAACGAAAACGTGGGCTTCTTTACAAAAACACGTCCTCCCTGCAGCACTGTTTTTGTATGGTTTTATACTTTTCAAATTCTACAAACTAACTTCTTTGCTGCTCTAACGATTTGCTTGCAACGGCAGAAGCACTAATGCGCTGTGTTTGTAAATGGTGAATTCATTATTTTAGAGTGTTTCATTACCATACAAAGTACAGCATTACACAGCCAGAATACAAACTGCAAAGCATTGCTTGCATCTCTTTGCATCTGTTGGCTGATCCTTAACTTTTCACCAAGTTTAGTTCCTGAATAAATTTAAAGTATGAAACCAGACGAACAGTTGCAGAGTCTTGCTTCATTTTGTATCCTCTTTGTTTTGAATATTTGTTCATGGGGTATAGGCACAAGAGCTGCATGTCATAACATCCAAACAGTCTCTTCAGCTATCTGTTTTGTGTCTGGCTCGGCTTAATTTATTCTCTAGTGGATCTTTGGACAGAAAACATATTCAGAAAAAAAAAGAAACAAAGATGCACTGCCATATGATATTGTGTTTGGTAGCATAGTCTAGCAGTATAGATTGTGGTCTCTTCCCAGGAGGACAGAGAAACTTTATCTAGGTCTAATTTGGCAGAAAGCTTTAAGAACCCTGAGAGCAGAGTGTAATGAAGCCTGTGATACATGGATACACATCTCTCTCCCCAGGGACAGGCAGCCGGATGCCGAGGACGACGGCCTGGCCTCTAGTCCTCTGCAGCCGATGCGCAGTAACCTGAGTCTCGGAGAGAAGCAGGAGGACGCCGACAACCAGAAGAACTCCACCAGGGCCAGCCAGGCCGGCCTCAACAGCAACACCCTCGTCATCCCCGTCACCATCACCGCCCCGCCCGGAGAAACCACCATCATACCCAGTGAGTACACAAGGCCATCAACGGGAGAAAGGTTGCTGACAATAATTTGGGATGATACTTGCATCTGTTATGAGTTTAAAACATCTTATTATATTGTTTCCACCAGTCATCCATTTACAGCAGTGTCATTAGGGCTAATTAAGGCGAATTGAGCACATCGCCACAGCTTCAGATCTCAACAGGAAAAATTAATGAGTCAAAGTCACATACAACAGGAGTCATAGCCGGAGGTGCCCAAATAAGAACAATGTAGAAGAAGGCATCATTTATAAACCCTGCAAGTGGAGTATTTATTTAGATTTGCAATGCAATACTAACTGTTTGCTAAGACTAACAGTTGAAAGCCAACTTTGGCAATGAACAGCCTCTCAACGCTAATACTAGCACACATACATGATCAGAGACAATGCTAACATGCTAATGCTTAATAATTATAATGGTTACCATGTTAACCATCTTAGACTAGCGCCTATTTGCTAATTAACTCTATCAAAAGGTAGAAATTATGCTGATGGGTATGCAATTAATGTCTGGTAACTCCAGTTTCTAATTGTATGAAAAAGAAAAAGGAGGATAATTTTTTTCCCGCTTTTACCAGATGCTACAAGTTGAACAATGCTATATGTTTTAATGGGGACTATGGACTAGCAGCTTCATGAGTAGAGTTAGTATATGATTTTTGTAAGCAGTTCTTATGATAAACCAATATTTTCAGGTCTTTCACGCCTCGTCTCATCTTGTTAAATTAAATATATTTCAATAAAAGCAGAAATATTATCCTAAAAAACTACACAGACCAAAAGCCTGCATTTTGTCTCCATATTTCTCTTTTGATAATGTTTGTTCTGCTCTGAGCTAATGAGCGTGTTTATTTTTCCACCCCAGTGAACAATATCGACTGCGACAACTTCTTATTCAACGACGAGAAGAAAGACCTGGAGGATGAGGAGGCGGCTAATGGGCCTCGGCAGATCCTTCCCTACAGCTCCATGTTCATCTTTGGGCAAACCAACCCGTAAGTTGTAGCTGCAAGTGACTGAGAGCAGTGATGTGGAATACAAACGTGGGTTAAATTAAGGATAGAAAGTTCATAAAGCCCACTAATTATAAAGATGCTACCACGGAGAGTGGGAGAAATGTGTAAGCAGCACCTAGCGTAATCCCCTCACTTTGTTAAAGCAGTCCTTAAAACGAATAGAAAAATATTATACATACACAACATCTTTTCAATGGGAACATATCAGACTCACTTTCCTTACTTTAAAACGGCCTCCATATCTGGATTTGAACATACCACTTGTTTATGAGTAGGAGTCTGGAGCGTTGCCACTGGGCAGCAGGCGGCGTGGGTACTCGGTGGACTGACCCCCCTAGCTACTAAAAGTTGTTATCAGGATGTTGAATCTCTTCTCTCTCTGGTAGTGGGGGAACACAGCCGGTGCAGCAGATTGAGCATCGACAGAGAGATCAAGTTGAGCTTAACTCTAAATGCAGCACGGCTCAGGAATTAAAATCCTGGCTTGACTCTTCTATTTTCTGAGATGGGTGCTGTGGCACTCATGAGACTGCAGCTGACCAACTGTGTGTCGAAGTTTTCCCTAAAAAAAACAAGAGGCTCTTCTCTCGGTACTGAATCTGTCTGAAGGCGTGTTCAGACCTGCATTACTTGTTTGAATTATTTTGCAGCTCATGGATATTCACCCTTAACAGCTAATTGAAGTGTAGCTAACGCCTAATGCTAACTTGGTTTGCAGTCAATTACAACCTGGGATCAATTAATAAATATTGTCCCGTCCTTCTTCCTTGTTCTGTAACATGCTGAAGCTGAACTGTAAAGCTGCAGCAACAATGAGTTTGAATTTGTTTGTTTGTTTGTTGCGCTCCTGTTGTGTGATGCAGTTTAATGTTGGTTTTATCGTATCACATTGTCAGGTCTCTAGGTGCAAATCTAGTTCCTACGTAGCCAGACAATCTGGCAGTCCACAAGATTAACTGCCTCTGTAAGAACTTTTCCCAGATTCTGAAACTTGGGGCATGTTCCTCGAAGGAACCGTCATCCTTCGAGCAGTGTTTGCTGTGTTTCTCCTTTGGGCTGAAGATTAAGTTCTGTTGGCTTAGAAAACGACCTCCAGCACACACTGGGGTGGTTTGTAGCTGAGAGTAAATCAGTTGGGAAGGGCGCCAGCTCCTCAAGTCTGAGGCCATGGCACTTTACTCAAAAATGAAGTGTTTGTGCCCCAAGGGAATTAGTGTCTCAGGATCTGAGGAGCTGAGGCAGAAGATGAATCCCTTGATTTAATACTCCCTTCACATTCCAAACCAACATACCACCATGGAGTCATGATGGGGATTAGACAAATTAAATGCCAGATTCATTTCCACCTAAACATTGTTTTGACAAGGAGGAGTATGCGTGTGCTTTTTGACCTTTTATAGACGGACGTTACCTATGGAGCTGTCACTTCTCTGTATGTACTCTAACATTTGTGTGTGTGTGTGTGTGTGTGTGTGTGTGTGTGTGTGTCTGTGTGTGTGTGTGTGTGTGTGTGTGTGTGTGTTGTCTTGCAGGGTGCGGCGGCTGTGTCACTACGTGGTAAACCTACGATACTTTGAAATGTGCATCCTGATGGTCATCACAATGAGCAGCATCGCTCTGGCAGCCGAGGATCCGGTGCAAGCGAATGCACCGCGCAACAACGTGAGTCACACTGACATCTGGAACTCATAAATACACATCTGGAAGGACACGGCATCATCACAGAGACCAATGCTTGCCTTAAATGTGCTCGCATCCCCGCGGATTCACACACTGACTGGCTGATTCAGTCAGAATGATTCAGGGTTTGACAGGTTTGCCCAAGAAGCATTTTTAGATAATTCTTGGTCAATTGTTGTCACTGATTTGGCACTCATCCAGTTTGGCACAGTCTTTGAACACTGTTTACATCCGTGCACAACACATGAGCCCACGTTGGGAACAAGGGGATAAAACATGCACACAGACTTGAGCTTTTGCATTCTGACAGACAAGCACAACTAATTCTTATTCAAGTCAGGGGCGCAGAAGGAATGCGAGGTGATGCTGTATGTTTGTTTGTGTGGGTGTGGGTGTGGGTGTTCAAGCAATCTGTGTTAGTGCAGGGGAGTGCAGAGCTGACAGACCTTGAGACCTCTGACAGGGCAGAGGAACATGCTGTGCATAACTGGTCCACACACACACACACACACACACACACAAACACACACACACACACACACACACACACACACACAGACACACACTTCAAAAGAATCTTGATCTGAAAAACATCTGTCACTGGATCTGACGAGTCATCTCACAGGATGTTTTCTTGACCTCTGTTCTGCAGGTTCTAAAGTATCTGGATTATGTCTTTACGGGGGTCTTCACTTTTGAGATGGTGATAAAGGTGAGTACGCACCTGATGTTCAGGTTACTTAACCACGGTTCCCTCAGCATTCAAAGACTATGTTTATGAGGGGGTCATGTTGAGATCGTAGTCATTTCAAACCATTTTTAGCTTGCTTTCATCAAGATGTCCTTCAAACTGCAAATCACCAAATGGAAGTTTACTGGCGTTGCTAATTGGGTCTGTGGTTTACATTTTTCAGCTGTGATAACCCTGTCCTACTTCCAACATGAAAATGTGCTCCGTCACTAAAAGAGCTAATGAGGAACAGGGTCAAAATAGCCATAAAAGAGGCATTAAAAGAACAAAAATGTCCATCAGCTTGAGGTTTTTTTCTAATTATCCTGTTCTTTTATACTGTGACACCAGATGATTGACTTGGGACTCCTCCTCCACCCTGGCGCTTATTTCCGTGACCTGTGGAACATTCTGGACTTCATCGTGGTTAGCGGAGCTCTTGTGGCCTTCGCCTGCTCGTAAGTCAACTTCTCCTTTATTCTAATCCCAGCAGAGCTCTGAATATAAAGTGTTTCAGGGATAGAAAAACAACCACACCACAGAAATATGAAGCCTTTAGTCAATGTTCGTAGCTGAAGTCAGCCTCTTTCCCTGGAGCAGGCTAGCCTAGCATGCCAATTCCCTGTGACTAGATGCCCCAGCGTGTTTGTTTCGTCTAAAAAAACAAATCCATTCAGATCTGGTTTAGTGGCGCCTTGGGAAATGTATCAATCACAACTATGTCACACTCATCTTTAATTATTACACAATTCTCCATGCTCCCTCCGTGCTCGTCAACAGCGCACAGTTTAGATGACAGCTTTATGTTTCAGGAGGCGAAAGAAGTCTCCAAGCTGACACCTAATTGCCACTCTTGCTGCTCCATACTCTGCAGAAGTTATTATTATTTGTTCTAATGATGGTACTTTTTCTCCACGGTTCATTTATCTGTTTAATGAGACTCCTTGGAAGTCAATATATGCTCATGTTTATGCTGCCATAGTCAGAAAGAACTTCAGCAGCATTTTATAATCGAATAGGCCACTTGTTGAACCTAACTCAGCTTCACATCTTTGCCTCGTCTCACACATATCCGAATAACATTCACATACTAACATGTTTACATTAGATGGACATGAATAAAAAAATGCCAGTACCTTTTTTTGGTTGAGCACTGGTTAAGTACATATTAGCATTGAGAAGTGACAAAAATAAAGGGTTATTTGCAGATCAAATGAAATATATGTAAATGTTTCCCTATTTTATTTTTTATTTTTCAAGAAAAATGAAATGAAGTTGTTATTTTTAAAGTTTTCAACATTCAAAAAATATGCATAGGTACCCTTTTATGATATTTCTATGACTAAATGTAGGAATAGTTTCTTGTAAATGTACCACATTATTCAGAGAATATCGAGGTTTCTTTTGCATACAATTTATGAAATGTATTCTCAGAATGCTACCAACCTTTCCTCGCTCTGTACCTGCAATGGCTCGAATGTGCTGTTGTATAAAGTGTCATTTTGCATGATGGGAAATAAACGTTATCCATAGCCACATAATAAAGCTAGTTAATGAGCCCCGTGCCGCCCACAGACCTGCCTTCTGGGTCTCTGGGGTTGGAAGGTGATTACATATTCTGTTTATTTTCTCACTGTTTCACATGCAGTATTGATTCTTTCCTGGAAATGTGTCCACCGTTAGTCACCGGTGTATTTTTCTCTGTACTGCTCTCTGCTGCTGTGTTTTCTTCTCTTTCGCCAGCTGTAGATAAATGCTTCTCTCTGTCTTTTTTATCTGTTTCTGACTCTGTCTCTGTCTCCTCTCTTTACTTTGTTTCCTGCCTTTCTTTGTTGTCTGGCTTGGATTGCTTTCAGGAGCCTCATGGGGTAATGCTGCCTGCTCTCTCTGCCTGCGTTTCTGTCTATGAGCATGTTTTTTATTTTCTGTCTGTCGTCTGTTTTCCTTCTTGTCCATCACAGCCAATGTCATTTGCAGAGTTTAGACGCAGCAACCTCCCTCTAGCAGCAAAATGTTTTGAACAAATGTCATATTATGCTGTTCGCTATTCTTATCTTCACCGCCACCGTCACGAGCAAAGATTCTGGCATTTGCTCTGTTTGTGTTATGCAACTTTGTTTGTGTCACATCTGCATCTGGGTTACATAAGTGCAATTACCTGGTGTCCATTTACCGGATATATTTCACGAGTATTAGTAATAGGAACAAAACATACATAATGCACAGCGTGGCAGCACTGTGAAAAAGAAACAAACTGTCCGAGGTTTTAATCTTTCGTAGGGGTAAAAGGTCTTCCAGATATACACAAAGGACCTGTGGCTGCTCTGCACAATTAACACACACACACACACACACACACACATACACACACACACACACACACACACACACACACACACACACACACACACACACACACACACACACACACACACACACATTTAGTGCTAATTGAACACTTTTTTAACAGAGTGGTAGAAATAAAAGCTTTCTATTTATTTCCAAACACAGAAGAATTCTTTCATTGTATTTATAAATATCATGCACTGTTCATTTATAAATATCAATCACATATTGTAAGAGTACTTTGACATTGTCCTGTTGTCCATATATTCAACCACTACTCCTTCACTTTGTTCCATCTGTCATCATCTCACTTAGCAACTACCTTTCATGACATGTAAGCGTGAACCAGGCTACATTCACACTGCAAGGCTGACAGGATAATTGTACTTCCCTGGAACTAGGATCTTATTACGAGAAATTCTTAGATTGCTTGTAAAAAATATACTCAGGTTAGCTGCTATCGATTTGACCAGGAAAGAGACTAATGGGTGAGAGAGAAACCAAGGAAACTGGGAGAACGCTTTAACGCTCATTACAGTTTCGCATTTTCAATTTCCTGCTTCAACTCTGACATGACCAAATGTTATCAGCCAATTGAATGGCCGTTGTCACTGGTTATTACTAACAGAAACTCGTACAACAGGTTCACCTCTCATCCCATTTGAATATCTCTTATATCATTTGGATACCTCTTATCTACAGCTAAAAAAAAAACCGACCTATTTCGGGTGTCAGAAAAATTCACCCATTATACTCTATTCTGATTGGTCGATTTGGCCCTTCAGGGTGATTCAAAACCTAACCTGATCACCCAATCGGGGATCCTTAAGCTACTGCATCATGACCAGATAACAGCATGTTATCCCTTACCTAAATGTCAGGGTATACGTTATCCCTATATCATAATCTTAAGACGTGGCAAAAGTCAGGAATTTGGAATAAAATGAGTATGTTTGTTTCGAGGGTTAAGTTAACCTGCAGACTTTGTCGCTTCTCATACTGTATCAGCTGAATTTATCCTCTGCTTTCGTTAGAATCAATATGGCCTTTAGAGGTCACCAGGTAACAATTATTTTTTAAAGATTTGACTTGCAGAGTACGGCCATTTATCCTCATGTTATGCTCGGTAAACAAGATTCAAAATATCAAAAATGTCGCTGTCTCAAAATGTAAATAAAAGTAAACCTTCAGGTAACTTGCATTCAGGACTTCAGCCCTCTTGTAAAAGCATGGCACAATGCTTTACTCTTTTCCAGCTGCAGAGTTAATGTAGTCGTATTCATCAACACTGTCATCTCATCTTGGCTTCTCTCCCAGTAAAAAAAAACTGTCCATTGCATCTTGATCGTCCTCCTGCTATAAATGGGATTTATTCACCTGTGGAGTTCAGATAATCATCGTGATATTCGTCACTTGTCTATTGCTTTGCTCTTTCACAGGGTAATTAGTTTAAGTGCGTCTATTTGTGTCTTATCTTTGCTTTCTTTCCAATGTAAGTTTAAAAGGGCCGGATAATGTCCCTGTATCTTCACGCCTGTGTGATTTCAGCTTAAAATGTTTATTTTGCTCTGTCTTTCTTTACATGCTTGTGTGCTCTATTTATGTGTGAGGTGTTTGTGTTTTTGTGCTGTGTTTGTGTCATTGCTTTTTCTCATCAGATCGCAACAAAGCGTGGCCAGGTGGGAACTGTCCCTATCTACTTTTTACTTATTAAACCCCCGTCCCCCCCCCCCCGTCCCTCTTTCCCCACATGAAACATCGACTCCCCTCTCACCAAACTTTCTGAATTAACTGTGTCCCCCTCCATCCCAAAGTGCTTGGGATAAGACCATGATTTCCCTCCATCCTTCCTGTCTTCCCTTTACAAAAACCTCCTGTCCCAATATTGGGACATCCACACAGAAAGACAATATTGGAAACTCTGTCTCGTAGCTTTCAGAAGACCAACACATAACCACTATAAACTGAGTATCTTTCCACTCATCAGGTATCAGCTGTATCAAAGAGAAGACGTCCTTATCTGATGTTTCTCCCTCATGTTAATCTCCTCTAATCTTCACTAAAGTGGGTTTAATTGGCCACATCACCAAGAGATTATAGCCTGCAGCTTAATTCACCTCCCTGCCCTTCACCTACATCTCTGCTTGCATTCAAAGAGAAATCAATGGAGGATTATAGCTTCTCAGCTGGATTCGTCTTGAGTGGCCGCATCATAAGCGGGGTACTAGCATGTGTATTTTTAGAAGAATAATAGCAGATTAGTCATTCTAACTGAGCTAATGTTCTACAATTTCCTTTTTCCTACTGGGTCCACATACATCCTTAACGTTTCAATCCTTCTACAATAATTCTGTATTTTTTCATGACCACTTGAAGGAATCCTGATCACTCCCCTTGTTAAACTCAGAAAATGCTCCCAGTGATCAATAAAAATACAAATGAGAGTATGCAAAAACAGTGAAAATACAGAGTTTGTGCTCTGTATTTAATTTATTCCTTGGTGAACTGTGACTGCTGGACAGAAGGAGCCTTGCTGTTTAGCCGAGGCACTATAAAGCACCTAAAAACCCTGAACAGGAAATGCTCCTCGCCCAATAGCGGGCAGCTGATATGACAAAGTCACGATGACGGAGGATGACCTCACATGCAGCAGCTGAGCACATTATAATTAAATTACATCTCTGTTTTCCGTCTGCTCCAGCATTCTCATGTGCTCAATAATAACTTCTGTGACCTCCTTTGAGGAATAACGAAAACAGTTTCAGCGAAAAGAAATGAGGACTCATATTGTGTTTTCAAATATGAAAGCAGAAGTCTGAAAGACAGCCAAAACAGTAGAATGAAATAATGTTATGTATTAAAATAAATGGCTTCTCACAAACAAAAAAGAATCTCAAATGCAACACAATTTAGGGCGAACAGAGACCACAGAAAATGTGGAATAATACACGAGAGAATTAGTACCCTGATCAGACATATGAATCAGCCATCCTTTTATGCCTACCAATATTGTCTTGTGCTTATCTTTTTCACTTAGATTTTATTATATATTTTCCAAGAAAGAGGATACAAGGACAACGGTCAAACAAAAATAAAAACAACGGAAGTATGATTGTGTGATTCCATAATACATAGTTAGTATTTAGACTGCAGAAATGATGGACTTAATTATGTTGGACTTCAGGCCATCAGTGCTGAGTTAATGTGAACACACAAACTTGTATCCACACACACACACACACACACACACACACACACACACACACACACACATTACATGCTCCTTGCCCACGGCGCTTCTGAAAGCTATTGGGAGACTGTTCTTGCCGTCTCAATGTGTCGAGCTCCTTGAATAGCGAGGACTGGCATTGAGTTTGCAGATTGCATGCCAGGGTAACCAAGTCATCCAAGCATGAGAGCTGCATGCTATTTTATAGGAGAGTTTTCCATTGAGAAGGGAAAAGGCATCAAATGTATGGAACTCCCCCTTTTACACAGGCACGTTTTACACACATGGAAAATAGGTTTATTTCATTTGTGTAATTATCAAATGTGTTGCAATTATTCTCATGGATGAATATAATTATTTTTGACAGACTGATTATGTGTTTGACAAACCTTAATGCAAAGGAGGCAACGGGAAGAAAAGACCGAGGAGGAAGATGTTTAAAATCACACATCATTACCCTCGTTTCCACATTACGTTCCTTCATTTGTACATTATTTTCCTAGAAAGACATTTCTTATTTGTCAATAATCATAAGAAAATAATGCCCCATTACTCAGAAGGATCTATTTTAGTGTTCAAGGATAACCAGGAAATGACTAAAAGTAGTTCAATTGAGTTTACGTTTCTACTTCCAGGGTATTTTCTATGATAAACCGCACAAGTCTCAATTTGCTGACCCAGTGTTCAATTACAGACTTTACTCTGAGGTCTATTTTTATAATGGTATCAAGATGACATTACAAACTGGTCATTTGCTCTGCCCCGTTCCCCTTGTCTTAGCCTGTAGTGTTGCTACGCCCGTCCAGCTGCACACTACAGCGCTGCAGTTGATCTTGATGACAGCCCCTACAGCCAATAGCCGGCGGACGTTATACTCCTCAAAAACCGTCTGTTCTACACTTATTAGCTGGGATAAACAGCGTCACTTCAGGAGTTGTTGTTGTTGTCCCCTGGGGATGAAATAATTGGTTGTTGTGTACAGTAACTGTTGTGAGAAACAGAAGGGCCTCTAGGGGCCACTAACAGTGCTTTTAGACTTATTTTTGTGTCCTTCGCCACATCCTTGCACATTAAATTATTTACATACACAGATAAACACTCTCGATTTCTACGTTATAGACATGTTTGAAGTCATAATGAACAAAACAGAGTGACAGCCACTTTGTGTGTTCATGTGACTGATTAATTAGAAATCCCTCTCCCGCCGTCCTTGGCCAATGTCAGTGTCTGAGTGAATGATGGCTCAGCTGTATGTCATAAGCATAACAGCTAGTTTTCAAAGCACGGTGGACACCCACCTCCCACTCTGTGACCAGTTTAACCTGCAGCGTCTGCAATGACTGACAGCAGCGGTTCCTGCAAAGAAGCTGCTTCCTCCACCAGGGGCGAATTCTTTGTGCATTTACTCCGAACACTTGGAGATGTCTGAATGTTATTCTACCGAAACAGCATGCTAGCTTTGTGTGATGCTTATCCTTAGGGCTGAGGGATGCTCACCAGGGCAGTTGTGGAAAAATGTGTTACCTATGATGTAATCTAAGTAAAATTGGTATTTCCATAATGGAAAATACATCAGAAGTCAACAGTGTTTAGAAGTAGTGCTCCAATTGTTGAGTAAGGGTGGAGTAAGGATGTACTGTATGTGTAAAGAAATATTGAAAGAAATAAACAGAAGAAAGAAAAGGCAGGAAAAAGACAGAAAATCTGAAAGAAAGACAAGACTAAACAGGGAAAGAAAGATAGATATGTGGAAAGACTTTGAGAAAGAAAGGCAGAAGAGGGATACTGTGAGATAGAACAGAAGAAAGGGAAAATAGATAAATAAATAAAGGAATCGAAGAACACGCAAGAGGAAGGAGGGGCGCAAAATGAGAATAAAAAACAGGTTAAAAATGTTGTGGCGGAGCAACATCTGAAAGGTTTACTACATTACAGCACTTGAGGAAATGCAATTGGGTTACTCCAAACAAAAAGCTCTTCCTCGGCTGTTGCATGCTTCTGTAGAACAAGATTACCTCGCATGCATGCACTCTACTAACAGAATATCAAAATGCATCTGTCAGAGTACACAGATGTACTTCAATCTGTTCTTGCTACTGGAGGACGGGTTAGTCTGAAAGGGTTCACAGGCTTGCAGGTGACACAACATCACACACACACACACACACACACACACTAACTGTTCTCTCAATCTGCACAGAGGGACGAAAGGCAAGGACATAAACACCATCAAGTCCCTGAGGGTCCTCAGAGTCCTGCGGCCTCTCAAGACCATTAAACGTCTCCCCAAGCTGAAGGTACAGTAATCCAATCTGTCACCCGCACAGTGCATTATGAGGAGGAAAAAAGAGCTGGGGCCACATCCGGTGTCAGCATCATGAGTCAAATGCTTTTAAAGTGTACAGAGCAGAAGTGGGTATATCTGATTTAAAACAGCTGTGTATTAAATTGTGTATAAATCTCATAGCGTAGCCCTCTAATGAAAGGTTGGCGCTGTTTGACCTTTGGAGTGTTCTGTGTTGTGGAGAGAAGGGAGAAGTTAGAGTCCACAAATTGGATCTATGTGACTGGAAATTGCTTCCGTCTGCAGCGGTTCTGTGTAAGAGGACTTATTGATAGCCTGCATTTCCCACAAAATACACTCCTCAAAAGGCGCGGATAGAATAAAAACATTGAGAAACTGCTTTCATCAACAACTCCATCCTGTAGGGTTTGAAAGTGGAAAGATTGTAGCTGCTACCTGGTTAAGAACAGCTAATCTAGTTAGCATGGATTCACAGCAGTTACATTCATTTCAATTAAAGCAGTCAGAGGGAAAACAAGTGTCAAATTACCTTTAGAAAACATGCTTAACTACATCCTTTTTGTTATGATACTGTAGCTTCTGTTTCTCTGTAGCATAGTTAGCTGTTTATCTCTGTAGCAACAAGCTATGTTTGCTAGCGATGGTCAACACACAGCGACAGATGGTGAAGCTAATAAGCAGAGGCTGTGTTACCTTGTTCTTTGGCAAAACAACCATTGGGAACATAGTGAGCGTATTGGGTGTGCTTCTGTCCACCTTTTCAATGCTTATTTTAGATTTTACAAATGAAAAGTGGAAAAGTAGACGTCTTGAGCATTACACTTGGATGAGACAATGGGGTGCAATGGAGACTAGGGTGACCAAACGTCCTCTTTTGCCCGGACATGTCCTCTTTTTACGTCCTGTCCGGAGCGTCACTTTTCACTGTTGGGACCATTAAGCGTGTACTTAAATTGACTGGCGCTTCCCCCCACCCCCCAACAATCGCAAGTGTCCTCTTTTTCGCCACCTCAAATCTGGTCACCCTAATGGAGACAGATTTAGCAACAAAATTACGTCGATTAATTTTACATCCACTTAAGCTCTCCTTGTCGCTCCACACAATTCCAAAATATCAATCCCTAAACTAAAACGGGAAACGAACTAAAAGGTAATGTGTTTTATTCGTTTTTAACATTTCTTTTCACAATGTGAGCTGGTGCTCTTTAATTTACGTCTTCATTTTGCAAACCTCTTCGTCTTCAAAGGTGATATAGTTGCCTGACGCTACCTACCACGTACCTTAAAGAAATACAGGACCTCTTTATTATCCCATAATAATCACATGCCGTTTCTTTTTCAGTTATAGTTTTATAACACTTGGATGGAAACCTGTCTAAAGGAAGCGTCCTGTTTTCCAGTCAGTTTTTCTTTCTGTAGTGATCGTTAAGGGTCTTTTATTCAACTGAAATTCAAACTTGATAACTTTATCTACAGTTTGTTCATCACGAGGCAGCGGTCCCATCACACTCTTTTATTGCTGAACATTGCCAATCAGTTAAAAAGCCATCATCATGAATATGAGGTAAAAAAACTCCTAAAGATGGTCTACAGTTTCCAAGCTAGGTTTTGCAAAAAACATCCACTTAAATTTTTTTAAATTACACCAATGGTATCACTTCTTACATCATAGAATCCCAGGAAAAATCCTTTTGGATCAAGTCCAACATGTTGAACTTCTCCATAGGGGCTTACGATAAAGAATCTCCAGCATTGTGTGTGGGTCGGATCATTTCAATTAATAGACTGGGACCCTCATCAGGGAGAGACCCTCTCTGATGCAGAGACGACAGCTTCCATCTGCTGTGTGATGAGCTGATCAACCCAAAGTAATGCATCTGACAAAAATTGAGAAATCTCATTGGAGCGAAGGGAGTGAGATGATTGAGGCAGATCAGAGCTGGCAGACGGACACTCACCCACAACTCTTCTTGGATAGTTGGCCGGAGCTGTTTGACAGACCATGCTCTGTCCTGTCTCTGGAGACAAAAGCCTGGCCATCATTCATACAAGAAGCATATTCATTGGTTAGATTGCATGCATGTCAGGAAAGATAGACAGGGCACTCCGTCTTATTGAGAGATCACAGCACAGGCTGACAGAAGGGAGATGGAGAGAGTGAGTGACAGGCAGTCGGACATGAAGAGAGACTCCATGCACAAGTGAGTTCATGTTCTCAGTCAGCTGTGATTTGGTAGGTGCAGGTCTAGACATCTAAAACAGGGCTAAATCCGGGTGTGTTTTTAGACGTTTGTGCTGTCTAGAAACTGTCCGTGGTTTCAGAAGCAGTTCTCTTTTTTAAATAAGATTGCAAATAGTTAGTTAAAGATAAATAAGTAGTAAGTAAATAATGGAATAAAGCTCAGGTACTGTACTGCACACCTTTTTTCATACCTTTGCTTTTCCGGGAAAAAGAGTCAAATTGATGTTGAATGATTTTGTTAACTGAAGGATGAAGTGTTCTTCATGCATGTCTCCTACTTTTTGAGCTTAATAAACCCTTTCAAAATACTCTTGTAGGAGCTGAATATCTGCATCATCACAAATCTCTGAACGAAACTAAGGATGTTTGCGCTTCGATGGGAGGGATTGTACATTCATGCTGTGCCTTACACTGACTGATCTCATACGTGTGTGTTTTCAAGGCGGTGTTCGACTGTGTGGTGAACTCTCTGAAGAATGTCCTTAACATCCTCATCGTCTACATGCTCTTCATGTTCATCTTCGCTGTCATCGCCGTGCAGCTCTTTAAGGGAAAATTCTTCTACTGCACCGATGAGTCCAAGGGTCTGGAGAAGGACTGCAGGTGCTGTTCTCCTGTACATTCAGAAAGGGTGTTTTACATTTGCTAACAGAGTATCGTATACGGACATTATCTATTATTTTTCTTGCGATTGAACTATGACTTTTGACTGCATCTCCTTCCCCCTGATTCATGTCGTTCAGGGGTCAGTTTCTGGACTACGACAGGGATGATGTGGCAGCTCAGCCCAGAGAGTGGAAGAAATACGAGTTCCACTACGATAACGTCCTCTGGGCCTTCCTGACGCTCTTCACCGTGTCTACGGGAGAGGGCTGGCCACTGTAAGTAAAAAAAAAACTGCTTATCACCTCATTTGTATCCCGTCTAGATCTGAACTAATAAAACAAATAACTTTTGGGAAGTAATTGGTTTTAAAAGATGTCCACGAAACATAACTTTTGTTACATATCAAAACTAAAGTAGTTCAGGTTTTTCAGCTTCATCTTCATGTTATCATTTCCTTCAGCAGCTTGCTGTGAAATGCTCTCAGCACACCTGCGGGTGGATGGTACAGAAACTGATTTCTCTCAGGTCTGATTAACTGTGCGTTCTCTCAAGATGCAATCAAGGCTCATGCATAGATATCTCCAGACTGCCACTCTGTGTCTGACTTAAGAGATTGTCATCCTCGTGCTCCTCTCTGTCAAGGACCGTTGATGGCTGTTTGTTTATTTTATTTATTGTACCTACCTGATGATCAAAAGTAAGTTGTTGCAATGACAACACTTATCACGATCTTCTAAAATCACTGACTCCTAAACAAGCAGCGACAGAACAACAACATAATCACATTGGCAAATTAAGTTTACATTTAATTACAAAGTAGTTTGGAATATGTTTTCCTCTCCAGGGTCCTGAAGCACTCTGTGGACGCCACCTACGAGGACAAAGGCCCCAGCCCTGGCTTCCGCATGGAGACATCCATCTTCTATGTGGTCTACTTCGTGGTGTTCCCCTTCTTCTTCGTCAACATATTTGTGGCTTTGATCATCATCACTTTCCAGGAGCAGGGAGACAAGGCCATGTCTGAGTGCAGCCTGGAGAAGAACGAGGTGGGGGAATGGTGGAAAACTAAATGACGCACTTTGTAAAAACCCTCTCCCCATTATTTCTAAAGAAGCACTGGTTTTTGAAAATGTTTCTTCAATAAAAATCCGAGCACATGCTGATCCACTTCTGCACATCACTTCCAGGCATTATGTCCAACATGATTCCCCTCAAACAAAGCGAATCAGTGAAAGAAAGCAGTGGGGTTTATCTGCTCCACTCTCTTCATCTCTACTTCACACACACTTCAAACATCATGCTGGTCTTTGTCTGTAAAGAAGTGGCTTGGGTTCAGAAAGCCTCAATATGTAGTCTCATTTTTTTGCATCACAAAATGCTCGTTAAAACCTCTCGTTGCGTGCCAGCTGTCTCATGTTTTTATGATTTCCAGCACTATTTTTGTTCTGCGTAGTGGAGTGGACTCGCATGTGGTTTTTTCTCCTCTAACAGAGGGCCTGTATTGACTTTGCCATCAACGCCAAGCCGCTGACCAGATACATGCCGGAGAACAAGCAGTCCTTCCAGTACAAGATGTGGAAGTTTGTTGTGTCGCCCCCGTTCGAGTACGCCATCATGACTTTAATCGCCCTGAACACAGTCGTGC
This sequence comes from Eleginops maclovinus, assembly GCF_036324505.1. Classification (NCBI taxonomy): domain Eukaryota; kingdom Metazoa; phylum Chordata; class Actinopteri; order Perciformes; family Eleginopidae; genus Eleginops; species Eleginops maclovinus. The sequence goes on from NC_086356.1 coordinate 4,423,116, forward strand.
TGATGATGAAGGTCAGTCAGTCCTCTCAGATCCAACTCTGCCAGAGAAAAAGTTGGCTCAGTCAACTGGGGCTCCACACATGATACAGCGCACTGTTTAAATATTAAAGAGGAGGATCGCAGAAGCAGTTTCAATAAATCTGTACTATTTAATAATTTAGCTCTTATGGCAGAGATGCAATTATGACACCAACTCGGCCCTGGCCTTGAGACACGGTCAACAAGGAAAAATCAAGCAGCACCATCACACCGCTGTGACACAGAACAGAGCTCGCTGCTATCAGAGAGACACGCTCGTGACTTTGCAATTCCTTAATTCCTCTACTCTGTAGGCGAACATGTCTGAGGGAGTTAAACAGTTGGGTTATGCAGGCTGGAGAGGAGCTCTGTTTGCCAGGGGAAGGGGGATGATAAGTCAGTTAAGGGACTAACCAATGTTTTGTCCAATGCTAGTTTTAAGTCATCATAAAGATTTAACCTGGGTTCAAACATAGACAATTGACATACTGTTTACTAAGCCACGTTTATATTCTCCAATGAGCAATCGTAGTGTACCAGAATGTTTTTCATTCTGCAAATTTGAGTAACATTTCAGTCAATCAGGCATATTTTTGTTAAAAGAAAAATAACAAAAATAAAAACTTCCGGAGGGATGATTCACGGTTGACTTCCCACGTAATACAAACGGTGTAAAAGCAAAGATTAAAGTCAAAGAAGATAACGTTTGTAAGCGACTGAAGTGCTGCTCCATCAGTGAGTCCAGCGCTGCCCAAATACAGTCATAATAGTAATATGTCATAAACCCACCATTTCACCTTCAACTTTTCTCTGAACAAATGTGAAACATCTCTTCTGTGAAGTCTCAGATCAGCCTCCCACAGCACTTTCTGATGATATATTAAAATGTATGTATGCAGCTGTGAGTGACAAATACATGTACACCCTTTAAACATCCTACTTGAGTGCATCTGAGCAATCAAATATAATTGGACTGGAGTGCTGGTTGCATTTACATGTTCAGTTTTCTGTATGCTATCTGATGTGAACATTAAACAGGGGTTAAAGGATGCAGCAGAAATATCATGTGTATGTGTTTTCTCCTTCTGTCCTCAGTTCTACGGAGCTCCAGATCTGTACGAGTCCATGCTGAAATACTTAAACATCCTCTTCACAGCCCTCTTCACACTGGAGTGCTTCCTCAAGATTATTGCCTTCGGTCCGCTGGTGAGCCCGTATGCTGCGCCGTGCCGTGCTAACACCACTACGATTATTCACTGTTGCATTGTGTTTCTGTTTACACACCAGAGGAAAATCTTTCTTTGGAAATGCAAATCAGGCCGGGGATGACTCCTGCATTAAGCTGCTTTAATTGCGCGTGTAGTGCTCAGTTAATTAAATGCCGTCCTTGTGAATGCGAAAACCAGATGTTTAGATCGTCTTTAGTACTTAAAGAGACGCAGAGGGTATTTTTTAAATGAAGCAACTAAGACTCAGTCACACTTGAAGAGATGACGGATTGTTTGTGCAAAAGTACAAAAAGGATGTGTGAGATGTCACATAACGGTCAAAGTAAAAGATTTAAAGTTTCAAATTAAGGAAAGAGGAGGTCAGACTAGAAAGAAATAGAAGGGATGAGGAATAATAAATCTTCCCTCTACATGGGGCCGTCTGGCCCGCAGCGAGGCATTTCATCTTCAACTCCGTTCCATTTACCAGGCCCATTTATTAAATGGCTTTTCTCACACACCACTGGCCTCCACCTGTTTAGCTGTTAAGCCCAGACGGATGGACTCGCATCAGCTGGTATAAACACTCTGCTGCTGCTTCTCCTCAGACTGCAGCTGCAGGGCCGGCAGCAGCCTCAGGAGGAGGATTGACCAGTCTGTGGGGAGCCAGGTTGCAGGCGGCTATTCATTTATGCAGGAGATTGTATCAGCATTTGTTCGTGTTGTATATGCACATATAAATAAGTGTGCCCAAGGGAATGTCCAGAACTCTGTGTGTTTTGGTTTGTTTGTCTTTTTATTTATTTAGTTTGTATGTCTACATCCAACTTTTGCATCTCCACATTTGTAAATCCAAATGAATTACAAGACGGTAAACTGTGCAATACAAGAAGTTCCTGCACAGTTTGTGTATTCTTGTTTACAAAGACAGACTGTGATTATAACAACGTTTGGATGAACTCTGTGTGCCATCTTTGCGTTTCAGAACTACCTGAAAGCAGCCTGGAACGTGTTTGACTTTGTGACTGTGCTGGGGAGCATCACGGACATCTTGGTCACTGAGATTAAGGTAAGAGCTCCTCTTTCCTCTGAGGGCCTTCCGCTATTTGAGAACTTGAGTTAGATAATGGAAATAGTGGGAAAATTAGACCTTAGAGGTGGTTCAACTCTCCCTAATGGAGGATATATCCTTTTGATAGATGTAAAAGTGATGATTAGTTTTATTACCTGTCTGTCTTTCTGTAATGTTTAGGCCGACTGATCAATTGTTACCTAGAAAATGTCAGAAAATGTCAAAAATGTTCGGATATCGTAAAGAAATCTGACAAATCATTTGATTTTTTCCATTTTTTCCATCTGTTAAAAAGCTATATCATATTAAATGAACAACTTTGTTAAAATAAAGAAAAGCAGAAGTATTGACCAGTTTTGGAAATTGTCACAAAAAGGTGTTGGACTTATTGTTTCAGGGCTTGTATGTCTTTTATTATGGGTTGTGTTTATTAAAGATGGATCTTTTTTCAAACAAAACCAATTTCTTTAAACCACTTTAGCTCCAAAACCACAAATATGGAAGTCATGCTTTGCTATGCTCCCACAGTCTCAGTCCTCAAATGCAAACTCAGCAGAGAAAGATTGTAAGTGAGAAACAATGAAATCATGCGAATCAATAAATCAAACAACAGGAGGAGAAATAATGCTGTTACAATTTGAAAGTCTTTGTTGAAATCCAGCAGATGGAGAATGTAAAGTTTTGATTGTGGAGATTGAGGGCTGAGTACTGTTGCTTTCTCTGTGGCAAAATCGCTCTCTTTCTTTGTCTGACTTTGTTTTCATGGGATCATTAGTCTTCTTCTCTGCTGTGTGTATTTCTCTTTCGTTGTTTCCATCTTCTGCTGTGTGTCTCCTGGCGCCTGTGCCCTCACTGTGCCCCCTCTGTCACATCTGACACCTCCAGACGGTAAGTGGCTTTTCTTGTTGGCCGCTGATATTGTCAATTCCCCCGTCAGTGTGTGTTTGTCTCTCCCACAGTTAAACTGAATTACCTGCTGAATCCTACAGTAAAACACTCATTAAATTGTTAGATTTTTTTGGTTTAACAGCGACTTAATAATCAATCTCAGTTACACAAGAGCTGAAGTTCAATGCAGAAGATGTTCACATTAACAAGTCATCTAGTCTCAGTATTAAACAATACTTTTAGATCCTAAAAATAAAGTATAAATCTGTCTAAGGCTAACTTGTTGCTCAGAAGCCATAGACTGTATTTACAAAGAACAAGTGCAAGTACTTAAAGGGACAGGCAATCAATCTACTGGTTTGCTAACATTAGCCACCATAAGCTACTGGTCAATACATTTGCACTGTCTCTGTGAAGTGATACAGAAGAAGCTGTTTGATGATGTTTTAGGGGTTTGAAAATGAAGTTTGTTCACTTAAGATTAATTTCCAAAGTCTTCATTTGATTTGCTAACCTTAGCCACATAAGCTCATTTTAATAACAGACCAAGTAGGGCTGTAGCAGACCTGTATCTGTAAAGACTTCTACCTTTTTTGGTAACTTTTCAAGAGATTTATATTGTGTCTTTAGATCCTTTTTATCTTGGGTTCATTACCTCACACTGTCTTTGTTTTGCCTCCCAGGATAAGATGATCAACCTGAGTTTCCTGAGGCTGTTCAGAGCTGCGCGCCTCATCAAGTTGCTGCGGCAGGGCTATACCATCCGCATCCTGCTGTGGACCTTTGTTCAGTCCTTCAAGGTGAACACACACAGTTGCCTACACACGCAGACTAACAGTATGTGTGTACAACTTGAAAGAAACCTGAGTTAAGTAGCAGATTTCAAAAGAGGTATTCTACCAAAAGCAATGAGAGTAGTTCAGTCAGGAAGGACACAAGTGGAATACAGATTTATTCAATAGAGGTTATGCTTGTCCGTTAGATTTACTTATGCTTGAATAAAGTTGTGTTACACGAAATACAAGCTCCGGTGTAGAGAGCTTTAAAAGCAGGCCAGGCACACTGCAGACTTGTTCTGTTTAAATTGATCTAAATAGCTCTTTGCAGACAGTAGTTGGGATTTTCACAGATTGCCGCTTTGCTCTCCAAATCCTCGGGGACAAGTTGAGTTAAATACGAAGCACTGGGGCGCAGCCGAGGGAATTTATAGCAGGTTTAATGTCAGTGTTGAGAGCTTTTAAGCCCAATGGAAATGGACAGTAGCTGCAGACTGTTAATAGGTGGCTATTTAATTACAACAAATGTTCGCCTCCTCCTCGCTGAGATAAAAATAGCTGATTAAAAGAACAGACCCTGCAGGTCGGGTGGATGGCACAGGTTCTTAAATAAGACTGTGAAAGGGCGTCCGTCCTCTTTGAAGAATCCGATATGTGTGAGTGTGCCGAGGCAGACAGAGAGATCAAAAAGAGGTTGTGTGTGTGTGTGTGTCTCGGTGTCTTTTAACTCTACTGATCTGTTTGTTTCCAGGCTCTGCCGTATGTCTGCCTGCTCATTGCCATGCTGTTCTTCATCTACGCCATCATCGGAATGCAGGTGAGTTGTGAATTTGAGCAGCTGGACTAAAGGAAGTCCGACTGTAAGGATTCAGTGATGGTTGTTCAGTCTTGTAACCTCACCAACAGGTGTTTTTACCTTTTTCGGCTAATGGTATTGCTCCCAGAGCTGCGTGGGATGGCTAACACTATCACTATTATAAGTAATACTATATCAGCGGGCGTTAAATGTAGTCGAAGTAAACACTACAAGCAACAAATCAACGGCAAAGCATGGCCAGCTATTTAGTCGCAGAGTTGCTATTAAAGTGTTGTTAAAGCGTTTGTGAAGTTGTCAAGTTGACGTCCTCCAGAACAACATCACAAACATTACCTTTAAAAGCGGGAGCTGCGTCCACACATACCCAGTGAAAATGTAATATTAAACATTTCACAAAACAAGTATATGTTGCACGACTCTTGCCTCAGATTGCATGAGATTGTGCAGGTGTTTGTAGAGGTAGCTGATGGAGGTTAATCTACTTTTCATTCCTCTCACATTGTCACAGTTAGGGTGCAGAGGAAGTTGTTGTCGTACTGCAGAGGGTCAAGATGGTACATTCATGTTTGAAAGCTGGCAGACATCTCCTGGGCCCAGCAGCCAGGGTTTACTGGGCAGCAGCGAGGACATGCCCAGGGGGAAATAAATATTTGAAGAGAGACCTCAGGGTTGTTTTACTAGACTCGCTTTGGGACAATACAACATTGTGATAATGCACACGAGTGCCGGATAAAGTAAATGATGCCTGGATAGAATTTTAACCGAAGAAATACATATCCAACTTTCCCTTTTTGACTTAAAGTAGAGTGCAGCCAAAGCTGTTCGTGCAAAAGCTACCATTCAGTTGGAAGTTAGAATCGGAGGATGAAACCCCTCTTTATTAGTCACATACATGCACACAGCAGAGCACACACAGTGAAATTGGTCCTCTGCATTTAACCCATCCTAGTACTAGGAGCAGTGGGCAGCTATTGTGCAGTGCCCGGGGAGCAATGGGGAGGGGGGATTGGAGGTGTCCAGTGCCTTGCTCAAGGGCACCACAGCAGGGCATAGGAGGTGAGCTGGGACCTCTCCAAGTAGCAGTCCACTTTCCATATTTTCGAGTCTGTTCGGGGACTTGAACCGGCGACCCTACGATTCCCAGTCCAAGCCCCTACTGACTGAGCCACTGCTGGAAGTTTGTGAACAGCAGGCTTAGTTGGGTCAAAACTTAAGCAATACCTTGTTTACATCTTCTTAAGCACTCTATAGCTATGATTAAATTAGCAACACATTTAAAGTGTAATGTATTTAAAATAAATCGGCTTCTTTAGAGCTGTTTTTGGCAGCTATCATTAGATTCTTAATCAAAAAATCGATTCCTGATTGGTGCAAAGAAGTACATGACATAATGTTTTCCCGCCCACTTCAAATCAGTGAGATGAACAGAGATCTGTCCTCTGAAATTAGCCAAAACTGTTTTGGAAAGAGAATATATATGTCACTCTGAGCCAGTCGCTATAACATCGTGGGTGTGGTCTGAGTCTCGGCTTGTGGAGTGGACAGACTCTGAAGTACTCTCTCAGTTGATTTTTGGTATGAATTCACTAAGCGCCAGCTGTTCTCCTGCCTCCTCAGGTGTTTGGAAACATCGAACTGAATGAGGAGAACGCCATAAATCACCACAACAACTTCCAGACCTTTTTCCAGGCGTTGACTCTCCTCTTCAGGTAATCCTGCTTCTATATTCCCAAAAATGCTGCTATGCAAACAATCCTTTATATGTCCGAGATAACTCCTGTGTCTGTTTCAGGAGTGCGACGGGCGAGGCGTGGCATGAGATAATGTTAGCGTGTCTTAGTAACCGGCCCTGTGATAGGCTCTCGGGAACCGTGGGGAAGGAGTGTGGAAGTGACTTTGCCTACTTCTACTTTGTCTCCTTCATCTTCCTCTGCTCCTTCCTGGTCAGTGTGCAGGAAAACAGGCCATCTGTTTTCATACTGAGTTGTACTGAATATTATATGAAAATGTAATGGCTGTTTCATTCCCTATGAAATTATAATTTGGCCTGCTGTGAGAAGACACTGTTTGGAGTAAACAAGGTCGTCTTTGAATGAGCACAGCTTACAAAATGCAAACAGTTATAGGAAGTCAAAAGAAGAAAATGCAAATGAGCTGCGAACAATAAACAGTTTTTCTAAAGGTATTTTGGGTTTTTGATCAACGTTGTGTAATATTAATTGATTTGCATGAACAGAAAACAGTTGAAGAGATTAAAAAAAGGAAACTAATCCTTTACAAACTGAGAAATCCTAGTTATTTATTATTTATATCAATTATTCAGGAGTTATACTTTGAATAAAATGCGCAGTTTTGGTGATAAGACCATTAAATGATGAACTAAGATGATCCTTTTAATCATTATTATCTGACGCTTTATATATTGTTTTCATTCTTTAGATGCTGAACCTGTTTGTCGCTGTCATCATGGACAACTTTGAGTATCTGACCAGGGACGCCTCCATCCTGGGGCCTCATCACCTCGATGAATTCATCCGTGTGTGGGCGGAGTACGACCCTGCTGCCTGGTAAGTGCTCCTGCTCGCCTCTGACCTGTGTGGCTACTGTACAGTGTAGTCCCTAATATCAGCCAGTTCCAGTTTGAAAGAGGAAGGTGTTTGTGTTTATAAGAGGTGTAATAGGAAACGGGGAACTCTAAGCTGCGAGTTCCAGCAGGATGACTACCGGAGAAATCCCATTTTAGAGGCGGCGAATGAATGACGCTAAGCCTGAGCGCGGCGTTGGCGAAGGCTGGTGACGAAGGCTGGTGACGAGCCCCCTGTCGGCCGGACTGATGCATGTAAATCCAGCGTTTCACCCGGCGTCCGTTGCCTGTAAGCCTGCAGGCTCCAAATCTCCTCACTGTGGCAACGAAGAGGAACATTTCTATCCCTCTAACGGGGGGAATAAAGGTTGATGTGTGCGCCCTCTCTGCCCCGCACACTGTCAGTGTTTAACGGGACTGAAGCACAATCAAATTCTGCCTGAGACAGTGCGAGGTCTAATCTGTCTCAGATTATGTAAGGCTCATTAAGTTTTCACAGGAGCCTTGTCAGTGAGTCAGGACTCCAAGAGAGGTGTGAGATGTGAAATGTAAAATTGCCATCTCCTGACAGACATTACGGGGGAGGAATTATTATTTATTCCTTTGAATATAAATGAGCTGCTCTCAGAGATGTTCCGACAGTTACATTCAGCCAGTGTTCGACTGCTTTTACTCTTTAAGGCTCAACAAACTGTTTAAACTGATTTCCACACTTGATGCCTCTTCATCCCAAAGTTATTCCGTTTTTAACGTATACTCCAAAGCCATTTTGGGGGTTTTAAGGGGGACTTTAACATTACACAATTTTAACTTACACATTTTATTATTTTAAAATTAGGATTCCAGCATTTTTACACATAATATACATGACTGCTGTAATGTGAACTGATAAAACATACATTAAGGATGAAGGTTTAGTCCACATCACACATATAACATGATATCTTGAACCAAGTTTAACAAAAAGTATAAATTTGAATTAATTTCTTTACAAAAAAAGTCATGGCTGCAACCCTGAGGGGAAAAGAAAATGTGGATGAAATCCTGAATAAAGGGACAAAAGTATGTTTCATAAACTCTGTCTTCTCTCTCAAATCTCAGATCTATTGAGAAACAGCAGTCTTTATACTGCTTCTCCTCGGGTGTTTACCCAAATGTTTATTGCTGCTATCCAATCATTAAAGATGACATAACTTAACCTGTGACCTAACCTGTTGAACATGTCTTGTTTTTTTACAGCGGGAGGATATGCTATCAGGATATGTACAAATTGTTGCGTTTTATCTCCCCTCCCCTGGGCCTGGGGAAGAAGTGCCCTAACAGAGTGGCTTATAAGGTTTGCACTCCCACACAGTCCTTTTGTTGTCAAAGGGACCGTGATGGTTTCGGACTGAATGTCTGTTCTCATTCGCTGCGCTGCCAGAGAATGACCCGACCCACATGCATACAGAAACACATCGATCCTCCACTAACCAGCTGGCAGGTAACCATGGCGAGTGCACGAAACAATGCCGCAAGTCAGCCTCAAACAAGCGGCATCTCACGCCACGTCTAAAATATTTCCCTGCTTTTTAAATGAGTGGGTAGTGAAGAGAGCATTGTGTGCTTTGTTTCCACTCTGGTTACCGCTAATGTCTCTTAGCATGCAGAAACAGAGGGCATGTTAAAGCAATACTCCACTGGAAAATCTATCTTTAGACTCTGAAATAAAAACAACCTTTAAAAGTGGCTCTGAAAAGTCTGGAGCTCCTCGTTTGAGCAGCACAACAGCTGCAGTCAGCTGGGGTTATTAAGGATTTCAAAGACTCAGGGTCATGGCTAAAAGAGAACAGAAAACATCCACAGAAATCTCTCGAATCACTCCTGCAATGATCCACATTATGTCCGTATGTTACAAACACGTCATTTCTGAACTGTGTGAATGGTCTAAAGTAATCTCACTTCCAAATACTTGCATAACACAAATAAATTAACTCAATCTGAACCTTCTCTTGGGACTCAACATCCCATCTACATTGGGATAATGGAAAAAGTATGTTGAAAAGCAGAGCTAGAAACACTGCTCCTGTATTCTTCTTCTTCTTCTTCTTCTTCTTCTGATGCCTTGAAATAGTCCTGCAACTTCAGTGTATATATAGTAATCTATTGGAAATTGGAATAGAGCAAATATAAGGCTCACAGCGAGGAAGGGGATTATATTTGCTGGAGTGGTTTAGGAAGATTCCTGACTTGGTTGCCTTTGGAAACCACTGTACTATGAATCAAAGCTGTACAGTTTTCAGAGCCAGCTTGGTGATTGGATACTCAGAAGATCAATTTCCAGTGGCTTTAACATAAAATGCGCTCTCGTTCCCAAATGCATATCTTCCCCTCGTCATCCAGCATCTGTGCATAGGGGGTCCTCCGGAGCATTTCCCCCTCCCTCCTCCTCTGGGATCCATTCCTGAATCCTTGGATCCAACCAGGATGGCATCCAAATCATAGTAACCTGGAAATCTTATTAACAAGGATTTCTGTGTTCTCCTCTTTTGTCCTCTCCCATTCTCTCTTTTGGATTTTGCCGCCTTCTGTCATCATGTACCTCCCCCTACCCCTCCTCACCTGGGAAATCTCCATTCCTCCTTCCATGGCCTCCTCCTACCATCTTTCCCCCCTGGAAGCGGCCGCATGTCTTACCGGGACATGTACGAGATGCTTCGCGACATGTCCCCTCCACTAGGTTTGGGAAAGAAATGTCCGCCCCGAGTCGCCTATAAGGTAGAATCACTCCCTTCCTCCTTTGCTCCCTCCCCCTCTTCAGTCACTGCTGGTTCACCTGTTTCCACCTGTCAAACATCTTCAGGCGTCTGTCAGTCAGTCTTTTCCGACCTGCTGTTGTGTTGTTCTTTCTGTTTGACCGTGACGCTGTCTGGACTCGTGCTGCCAGGGTTTTGCACATAATAATATTTCAATTTTCAAACTACGGACAGTACAGAGCTTTAGAGATGGTCCCCAGAGGGTGGATGCTACAAACAATCCCCTGACTTCTTATCCTAGCATGATAGGATGCTAACACTTGTCATTATGCGCATGTTAACATTGTGTTGTTAGCACTTAGCTAAAAGGACAACCTAGCTTTGCTGTATACTGGGTTTTCTTTGGGAACGCACTATAGATAAACTGAATTATAGAGTTATATACACAGAATGTTGAAGTCGCAAATAGCTAGCTGGTTGAGACCAAAACCAGAGGGAAAGGAGATTTAGTATTGGACATAGAACTTGGAATAGCAACTAAACTATAACTTAAACTGGATGTAAGGTTTGGAAAGGCCCCAGCAATTTAGTTTAGGCAAATGCTCATTATTGAGTGAACAGTGCAAGTCATTTAGGAACACTTTCCCCGTCTTCTCAGCAGCCTCTGCTCAGACTTGAATGATTTATCTCATGATTTAATGTAAGACTTTCCTTCTAGTAGAGTCAACAATCCTCAGGTAGTCCCTGTGCCAGCTGTTTACCTCTCAGCATGCAGGCTTTCTGTGAATTGTTTGCCGTGCACCCACGCAGCTGTCCACATGAATCACATTTAAGGCAGTCCTGCCCTCGCCCCAGTTATAAATGTCTTGGTCTGAATCGGTCGCATATCCAAATATAACTCGGGTTTTGTGAATAGGCAGAGAAAGACACGAACAAAGACACACACAGAGAGAGCAGCAAGGCTAGGGTTTTTTTTCCCCCTGTCGCTATTTTTTGTATTTCTCGCCATCCACTACTTTGATAACCTCCCTCCCTCCCTCCTTCCCTCCCTAATGAACACATCTTCCCCTGACAGTCACAGTTGCCCCCGTAACACTCTTGTTTCCATTTTCACGTTCTGTCTTCAGGCCTGAGCTTCACCCTCTGTTTTGGATGATCTTTCCTTCACTCACTCTCGGGATTTATTTCCTCTCCTGTGTGTGTGTGTGTGTGTGTGTGTGTGTGTGTGTGTGTGTGTGTGTGTGTGTGTGTGTGTGTGTGTGTGTGTGTGTGTGTGTGTGTGTGTGTGTGTGTGTGTGTGTGTGTGTGTGTGTGTGTGTGTGTGTGTGTGTGTGTGTGTGGTGTGTGTGCGTGTGTGCGCACGTGCATGTTGAGTCACGCATGCATAGGTGTTTTTTCATCTGCAATTGTCATTCTTGCTCTCTTTGAAAAGATGGTAGACTCGCATGCATAGATGATTCCCAGTTAATCCTCCTCCTCCTCCTCCTCCTCCTCCTCCTCCCATCTCTCCATCCCTTCATATCGTATGTGTTTTGTCTTTTGCCTTTAAGAGAATGCGAACCATCAGCTTCCCTTTTCCTTTTTTTATACAAATGTTTCTGATGGTCTTTTCTTCCACCTTCGGCTCTTAATTTATTTCTTTTAATTAGAAGTTATATATCCAGCACACGTGTCTACCCCCCTCCAGCCTCACTGTCAAAGTGTTGTACTAACTCAAACTTGCGTGTGTGTGTGTGTGTGTGTGAGAGTGTGTGAATCATTTTAATGCAGCATTGATCCACCAGCCCTGCATGGTGTGGATTTATGCTGATAGCCTTTTACATACAAAATGAATGCCTGATGCTTTTTAAGTTCTAAAGCCTACTGAAGAAATAGTGATGCATTGAATATAGGTGCGCCTCTGTGGCTGCAAGTATTTTTTAAATTAATAATGTCATAATATAGTCCAAATATGTTTCATTTCTAGTGATATAAAATCGAAACAAAGCAGTAAATCCTCACATTGGAGAAATGTGATATTTTTGCTTGATCAATGACTTCCTCTTTATCAAAATGGTTGTCAACTAGTGATTCATCGCATCCATTAATCAATGTATACTCTCAGCAACTATTCTAAAACCAACCCAGGTTTCATTTTCTCTGGACATGTATTGATTTATTTCCAAATCTATCTGAACAATCTTCATTCTGTGCAAAATGCATTTTAAAGTTCAGTTGAAGCTAAGAACAGGTTGCAGTGAACTAAAGAAGGGATCTCTTACAGTGTTTCCGTGCATGCTCTGTATGTTTGTTGCTGGGAAAACCCTTTACAATAAATCTGCACAAACAGCTGCTCTGTTAAAGCGAGCAATATATATACCCCCCTATGTTTGACAGTGTAGCTGTAGAGTTTGTTATCAGTATGGAGAGGAGGGGAGATTACAGCCACCCATACCTCTGTCAGTATACATCTGACATGTGAGTAAAGATCAGACCTTATCATGTTAGCAGTTTAAGTCCAGTAACAGTTTGATTGACAGTTTCCTGTCCAGCAGCAACCTCCCTGTCTCTCCTCTAAGTCATTATTTTCAGAACAAACACGTGCTGCTGCATTTTTCCAGCCGCAGTGAGAGCTTAGCAGTCTGAGCTCACAGCGGAAAGCATCCCAAGCTAATCATATTTCAGCTTTTAGCAGAAAAGGCTTTCGATGGATTTTGCAAAGGTCTCGTAGCAACAGCAGCTGTTTTAACCAGAACAAAACCCAGTGCATTCATGTGTTCACTGATGTTAGTTTAAACAAGGTGTCTGCTAGGCACACTGGCAGAGGCCTCTCATTGATAAAAAAAGACTAATTGGCTAATTGAGAAGAAATTTGAGGGAAAAGCAATAATATTAATATGAATATTTTAGATTTAAACAAAGATTCACTGCTTCCAGCTTCTCAAATTTGAGAATATGATGATCTTCTCTGTTTCATATCATTGTAAATTAAATATCTTTGGGGTTCACCCTATTGGTCGGACTAAATAAATCCCAAATCGGAAAATTACAAAGATCAGAACCGAAATCAGAAGCTTGATCGTTAAAAAAAAGAGTCATTATTTGCAACCCTTAAACGTTACTATGGGTGTTTTCCACCACTTGTTTTATGATAACTACTACTGGTAGAGTCACTCTGTATGAAATACTGACACAATTTAAAATGAAAATGATTAATATTTATTATTTAAAGGATTTAAAATGAAGTTTGAAACTGCTTCAGTTTAACTTAAACTGTAGTTACTTATTTAATCCAGCCTCCTTTCCATTTGCTGTTGGTCGAGTGTTCCTGATTCATGATCCCTCCACTTTACTCCCGTTCCTCTCAGCGATTGGTCAGGATGAACATGCCCATTGCAGAGGACAAGACGGTGCAGTTCACCTCCACGCTGATGGCCTTGATCCGCACGGCCCTGGAGATCAAACTGGCGTCGGGTGAGTGACCGACGGCTCTGATTTTTAAAGCTGTGACGGCTGTGGAGCAGATTTGATGTGACATGTTTGTCGGCCCGTCCTCAGGGGTCCTGGCGCAGCATCTGTGCGACGCTGACCTGAAGCGGGAGATAGCCCGAGTATGGCCCAACCTGTCGCAGAAGACCGTCAACCTGCTGGTGACGCCACCCAAATGTGAGCTGCTGGCCACTTGACCTTTTGTTCATTATGGTTTTACACATCAAACATCTTCTGCAAAATTATTCTTGTGATCGATTTTCTAAGTCTGACGTAAATAAGTTTCTCTTCTGTGTTTATGTATTTAAAAAAGGTTTAAAAGTGTTTGAAGTATTATCTTTATAAGCTCCTTAAAAACATTAAGTCTGTGAAACAAGTGGGAAAAAGTTTGTACCAGGGGCATATTATATGTTACTTTTCTCAGTTAAAAATATATGTATTTGTGGTAAACACAATTGACAATATAGATCGGACACTACATAGATTATCATCATTTGTGTCATGTGATTTGCCTCTCAAGGCTTCCGTAGAAATCTGTAGTGTGGTGAGATGGGTGTAGCTTGTGTTCAAATGTAAATGTAAATGTACTTTATTTATACAGCCCTTTACAACAATCCTTTCGGAGTACCAAAGTGCTTTACATAGTGTAACAATAAAAAGACAGAAATAAAAACAATTTAAAAACAATAAAAACAGTGAGAGCAATAAAATACAGCAAAGTCAAATAAAATAAAATAAGATAAAAGCGCCATCGTTCTACTGGGTATTAAAAGCCATCCTAAATAAGTAGGTTTTTAGCCTGGATTTAAAAAGGCCCGGGTCCGAGATGAGACGCATCTCGGTGGGGAGCTTGTTCCAGAGCCTGGGAGCAGCGACGGAAAAGGCTCGGTCACCCCAGTGTTTATATTTTGATCTGGGCGCTTCCAGTACAAGTTGATTTGTCGACCTCAACGCTCTACCTGGATCTCGGATGGTTAAAAGTTCGGATAAATATAATGGGGCAAGGCCATGAAGAGCTTTAAAAACAAACATTATAAGTTTAAAATCAATTCTAAAAAGGACAGGAAGCCAATGAAGGGAGTTAAGAACAGGGGTAATGTGCACAGTCAAAAATGTTTATGTATTTATTAAAGTATTTCTAGCTCAACAGTCTGTCTTAGGCGTCTTTAACATGCTGAAAGACACATATAGATATTTGATTTGAATTGTTGGATATTAACTCCAATTAGGTCAAAACTTCTGCTAGTTTTGTGATCATTTCAGGTCATTTCTAATACAAACCAACACTCATTCTACAGTCTCAAGAAGATTGTCAAAGTTGTTACTTCTTTTCCTCAATCTGATGGTTCTACAATACACATATTAATACAGGATTCTCAAATAGCTTGAAAAGTAGTCGCTTGTTTTTTGTGTGATCCTTAGTACCGCTCACTCTGAGCTCTGTGTTGTTGATCACGTGGCGCCATCTCCTGGCCACCTGTAGGAACTGCCTCTCACTCTCCCCTCTCCTCCAGACAATGAGCTGACAGTGGGGAAGGTCTACGCAGCTCTGATGATCTTTGACTACTACAAGCAGACCTGTGCCAAGAGACTTCAGCAGCAGAACAACACAGGCTTACCTCAGGTACAAGAACAACATGATATAACCCCATAATATTTCATTTGACCTCATGCTCTTGTAAAAACTGATCTGGTTTTTTCTTAATCTGTCCTGCAGAGTAAACTCGGGGCGCTGTTCCGTCCTGTGCTGCCTCTCACTCAGATACAAGAAATAGAACCGCCGTTCCCCATCCCCAAACGGCCCAGCCCCCCGCAGCCTGAGCCAGAAAGCAAGCCTGTGGCGCTACCCTGTACCAGCATCCCGTCCATCAGCAGGGACACAATGTAAGGAACTGTCACTCAAACAGTATATTCTGTGAGTGATATATTACTGTCATGATCACCTACTGTATGTTTACCTTGTTTTTGGAGAGCCTATGGTAATGAAGACTCACTTGCAAGAAAAAATATATGCTTTTAGTCCTGTTTGGACTGACTTGAAACAGAAGGAAGAAAATACATCCACAGCAAAAGGGGTAGCTTTGTGTTATTGCTGATGTAAATTCATCTTTAAGTACAAGACAATATGTTCAGCAATACATAGGGATTCATTAGTTTATTTATTATGTCTCCTTCTTCTGTTATTGAAATGAAAATAAGGGAAATCATATTCATTATTAAACAGTTAGGACACTCAAACTTCATGCAATTCTTATCCATTACACATGTTTCCTTCATGCTGTTTAGCTTCCAGTATTACAGTCAGAGCTCTTGTGTATTTTCACACAGGCTCAACCAGAGGAGTGTCATAAAACACTCCCAGTCTGGAGACGTTTCTCAGATGGCACAACAGAGACCCAAAGTCCGGAGGAAACTACAGAGAGGCCAGTCCGAGGATGTGCCATACACCACCAGACCTCAGGTACTGCAAGGAAACTCTGTCCTCAAAAGTTATTTGACGCTCTATTGTTCTGTGTTACCTACATCTTCTTTTTCCATGCAGGAATTTGTTGAGCTGAAGAAGGTGGAGGACATTTCAGACTCAGAGGCCTATCCGAGCCTGGAGGGCCACTGCAGAGCGGCTTCTCTGCCCAGACTCAATGCAGAGTACTACGTAAGCTTTACAGCGGCTTGGAACACCTGAGAAATAATCTAACGGGAGCTTCTGCAGAGTAAAACATGACGTACAAAATTATAGACATGTCCGTGTTCGGCAGTGAACAGGTGGCCGAGGTAGGCTGAAAAAAGGATTGTGCAATACTGAGTGGTGGCCCTTTTAGTGAAAGCAGCCGTGAGCTAAGCAGAGCAGAGCCACTCTTTTGCTCTGTCAGTTCACATCAGTTCATCCTGCTGACCCCCGCACCACCTCTCCACTCTGACAACTTCACATTTATTACAGATGAGGAAACTCAGGATAGACATCGACTCCGCAAAGGATGCATGAATCAGAAAGTTACGAAAAGAGTAAAGACACAAGAAAAAATCAGATGCTGGTTAGACCATTTTTACATCTGTACCAAAAAAAGACAGACGTGTTTTAATATTTAGATTGCATTTTTGAGAGCTGCATGAGGAGATCAATACCACACTCGTGGCTCTGCTTGGGTACTGAGGCTTACCATATGAACTAGTTAAAGAAATATTATTAGAGGTAGCAAGTTCAGCATCTTTCTGGATCTGTTAGAATTCAATATACTTAGGAAACAAACCAATTTGGCATTCTCTCGAAAAGGTAAATATTCCTTTCCAACGCATCCACAGTGATTAAGTCATTAAGTCCTTTTGTATTGAGCATGAAAGGAAACTGATGTACTACAGATACTGTTTCCACGTGTTACAGTAAGTATTGAACCTCATCATGATACCCTGAGCTTGTTAACACATAAGATACATTACTCTGTGTGAGTTAATCTCTTAGGTATCCCATGGATGTTATTTTAAAATGCTTCAAATGTCTTTCTTATATTTCATACAATAGTGAAACGCAACTGCAATCTAATCTTTCATCTGAGTTTTACATATCTGCAGTAATCCATTGATTTAAATGAATTTCACTTTTTGTCTTCTGATAATTCTTTAACTTTCATTGTCATTCTGTGAGTTTCCAGCTGCTCTCGTCCGTTGCATACTTGTCTCATGTCAGGATGATTTTTTCTGTCTGTCGCTTGTCTCCTTGTCTCCTGGACTGTGTCACCTGTCTGTTAGCGTCTCTGTGTTTCTGTCCCGAAACTCTTAACATGTGCTTTCCTTATGTTTATGTTGCATTTTGACCTCTTACTCTTTCTGTTCTCTTTTCAAGAAAAAGGCTGAACTTATTTTCAACAAATGCCACAACGAGACCAAAACCAGCCATGTGTCAAGCCCTTCTTTATGGAAAGATTTAATACACACTGTAAACTATAAATAAATGTGGAAGCCCAATGCATTCAAGTGTGAGAGCGAGGTGTCTGTGGTGATAGTCCTGGGAAAACATTTTTCAAACGACTCGAGTGAGGTTAAAATAATCAAGATAACTAAATGGCTGATTGCAGGACCACCTGTTTTGGTATTAATGCACCTTAGTATTTGTTTTCCATCACCCAGCAGTGGTTTTTAGCAACCAGAGAAGGCAATGTGGAGCTAACACAACAAGAATGCGCTTTAACTCAATCGTGTTTGAAGTCGTATACTTGTATTTGCGCGTCAACCAAAAAAAAAAAAGACCTTTAATGACTAGTAAGATGGAATAACAGATAAGCAGATCTTCATCGGTGCAGAAACGAGAACAAAACCGAGACCCTCTAGATTGTAACTGTGACTATTTCATATAAAAACTGGGCACTGTTGTTCTTTGCAAATGTTACAACAAAGCGTATTTATCAGGGACGATTTTCAGTTGTGGATTGTTTACAACAGGATAGAAATTAAAGTCTTCATGGTAATAAAGAAGCGTTTAACCAGGTGTGAATCGACAGATGGAGGAAGAAAGTGTATCATGCTTTAGAAACACGGATAATACTTATGAGAAGGTTAAACACATTTTGGTCTTGTCATAGTATTTCTTGTCAATAAGGAAATTCCAGCTTCCTGAGTCTCCTCTCTCCTCTTCTGTCCTCCCTCTCACCTGATTTGATGCCCACTGCTAATGTTTGCCCACCTCCCTCTTGTGTGTGCTGTCTGATAGCGGAGCCACCCTCGCCACGCCCCTGGGACCCACCTGGCAGTATGTACCACCTGTTGTGCCACCTCACTCTTTCACTTCTTCTTCCTCTCTCCTCCTCTTCTCGTCCCCTCCCCTACACCCTCCTCTTCTTCTTCTCTCATGTCTGTGTTTGCCTCCATGCGCTCCTCTCATGTCAGAGTTCACATCCTCCTACATATGCAGTATATTCCTGTCATAACATGGAATTAAAACACATACACTGTCATCACAGTACATAATACACTTTAGTAACATGTGGTTGTGTGTACTGGATGTGAGTTTCATTATGTAGTATTGCAGTAGTGTCTTTTTGTGAGTCTGTGTGTGATTGTGGAACAAGGCGGAGACAGTACAGCTGCTTTCTTGCTTTGAAATAACTCTTTTTACATTTCTCTTTTAACTAAACCATAAACAAAAAACGTCCAACCTCATCGGTCATTTGATGTCGCTTTCAGTCTTAAAATCTTTTTGAAACACACAAATACACAAGCAAAGTCTCATTTATCACTTGAACCTTTTCCTGACCTTCACTGTCACACTCTTTTTAGAAGCTTGAAAGAAAAGGGGGATTTATTTCATCGCAATTAACGACATTTATCGGATAAGGAAGATTTTAAGACTGCATACTATATCAAATGACCTGCTAATATGGATATTTTCCAAAGTGTTGTGATCATTGTTTCTGACTATAGCTACAGGCCAGGCTGTGAGGTGGGAACGAGAGAAACAGCAAAACCACCCTACATCTGTCTGAAAAAGAACAACTAATGAGTATTTAGTGTCTGATACATTTTAACGAAAGTCCTGAAAAACGAATCCCTTTAATAATCAGACATGATCCATGCAGTAACCAGCAGGTGGGGTGGTCACTTAGCTGCTGTTCCAGTTCCTTCTTACATCAGTCTATCACCTGCTAGCGACACTGTCAGTCAGATAAGAGGAGGTGGGGTGAAGGTCAATGTTCTCAAAGCATTAGAGTCAGTATTATTTGTTCATGCCAGTTTTAAAGGGAAATCCCCACTGAATACTTAAATACTTTTTTAAAAAACACTGTGGTATAGGAGAGGGGTTACTTATCATCAAAGTGGGTCATAGTGATACAAACCATATTGAATTATTACCTGAATCTGCAGCTCCTCTCAACTTACAGGGCTTTACTGTAGCCTGATTCAGTGAGTTTGTATTTTCTCTAAATGATTCCCCTAACACATTTTATGATGGCTTTGAAACTGGAGTGTAAACATTCCCCCTGATAGTAATAAGGCCTAAAGTTAGGCACAATAATATTAAGTATGACATCTTTATTTGTATCAGTGGAGTCATCCTTTTGGTAGAACACCATGTGTTGAATAGCAAGTATTAACTCCTACAGAACAGTACACTACAGTCAGAAATGGGATGATAAAAATGCCAAAATATGCTAAAAGGCCAATGTCCACAACCCCCCTCCTCTTTTGACTAGCAGAGACTCCTGCTAGCTTACAGACGATGTAAGTGCTGTATCAGTAAGTATTCAAGTTGTCACAGATTTGTGTTCATTCTTCTCAGTTTTCTCTTACATCTGTGCGTAGAGAAGAACGGGTAGGACGTCAGTCTTAAGACAACCGTCCACTGGTTGTGTCATGTGTGTGTTGTGGCTATTTTGTTGATGCAGTGTAGGTGGTTTGGGTAAAACCTCCACAGCCGTCCCTCTCCTTTCCTTTCTTCTTTCTCATCATCATGTTTCTTTCCCCCCCCTCAGCCGATTGTGGACCTGAGTCCTATCAGGCGCTCGGCCTCCTCGCTGACGCCACAGCACTACCAGGAGGTCGGGCTGAAGGAGTACGATCTGGAACGGCCCGGCTTGGCTCAGTCCTCGATGAGCCCAGGGCAGGTCCAGGACCAGGACAGAGCCCACCACCATCACCACCACCACCGCTGCCATAGACGTAGAGAGAAAGATAAAGACAAGAAGCAAAAGTCTCTGGATAGAGCTGGATCAGTGCAGCCGTCCAGCACTGTTGGTGAGACAAAAACAACTTTTATGAGTTAAGATTTTGAATCAAAACCCAATAAAAGGCTTTCGATCATCATACTGCAGGTAAACATAACATGAACATTAGAAACCAAGGTCATGGTTTGACTGACAAAAAAGTACAAGGCCATCCGACTTGAAAAGTGAAACCTGGATTAAAGCAACCAATAAAATACTGTCCGATTTCAGTAAGGTACATTTAAGTAAAACAAGCATTATAGTCAATGTCTGTGAGGATAAAGGACCAGTGTGAAGGATTTAAGCAGATATATTGCCCCCCATTTGTTGTAAAATTGAAGCCAATAGGGAAGTGCCTTATACTTGGATCCTCTCTAATATCCAGCATGAGTAACTGAAGTCAAATTGCACAGAAGTCTATGAGAAAATTCGCTTGATTCGTCTGAGTTTCATTTGCTTTCAGAGTTCATATCTGATCGTTTTAACTCTTATAAATCCCACCTAAAGCAGAATATGTTTTAGGGAGCGTCCCTCTGATTGACAAGTGGCTAACTAACTTTGGGTCCAGAGTGGGCCTCTCTTGTTCTTGTTACCGTGTGGCCTTCAGGTAACACAATAAGCCTTCTCTGGAGCCAAAGTGGGCACAATGGGCTCTTCACACGCTTAGAAAAGAGAGGGGTGGGCAGAATGGTATGCAGTTGATTGCAATCACAGCTACATGCCACTGGAACTCTCACAATGCAGCAGGGAAATTCAATGTGCTGCTATCCTGTAATTAACAGTATTGGACACACAGGTTTCAGTCTTGCTTCACATGCTCTGTCTACAACACTGACATGATTGTCATCAAATATAGCCTAATAGTAAAAGGTATTATTATAATTGATATGATAAAAGTAAATTAAGTGGCTTATTATAGGTTGGTGAGAGATTCATTATTTGACTGGGCCCTTCATATAATACAGCGATAAAACTTAGAAACTTGGCATCACTTTAATGGAGAGACAGCGATGGCAGGCCAGGCTTTCCTCGTAGATTACTTGGATGTCTCATCGTAGCTGCAGAAATTCTTTATAGGATTAAGGTTCCATGATCGGGTTATGTAGGTGAAGGGGTTTCTGCAGCGCTTCATCCAGGGATTGTACATGTCAGGCTTTCCATCTGATTACCTCGGAGAGCTGTGAGCTCTCAAAGGAAAATCTGCTTTGCCGGGGATTTATTATACCTTTTTGTTCTATAAGTAGCTCCCTTTGTTCCCCATGAACTTTAACAGATGTATTTATAACATGTAGACTGAGTTCCATAGCCGTCGTACATCAAGAGAAAAGGGTTGTCTTCATTTAAGGGATGGCAAACTGGAATGAGTGGTTCTTGAAAATAAAGCAAAGGTTGGTATGGACTTGAAAGTGCAGAGATGTCTAAATCACTTTAAAGGCAGATTGAATCTTGATATATTTTGAGCTGAACGCATACCATAATGCATAACAATCGATACTATAACTCTGTGTTGAAGGGATTATATTGTCAAAAGTATAGGTACCGAGCACAGAACCTTGTGGTACCCCTCTTGTTATTGTAGGGGGTTGTTTTGAGACCAACAGTGCAGATTGTGTGTGTTCTTTACTGTCCAGTTCTGAGCGAAATCATCACCTATGCTGGTGCCCTTAAAGACAGTATGACACGTCAGATTCAGCTGTGTCAGCTTTGAAGAAACAGTGACCATTTGTAAAAAAAAAATCAGTTACTTCATGTAGTACTTTTCTCTCTATCCATGTTTGTTTATTCTTTTCCCTCAGCGTGAGATTTGAGGACTTTTCGCAGTGTCGATAAACGCACATCAGTAAATATTTTCCAACTGATTCTCAGAAGTAAATAACTTTACAATGATGTTTTATATTAGTTTGAGGAAAAGTAGTACACAGGAGAGCTTTGAACTTATGTCACTGAAGTTACGGCGGGAGATATGAAAGAGCCATTTGCTGAAACACTGTACTGTCCCAGCTCTCCTCAAAACAACTCTGTAGTTCTTTCCCCTTAATGGCTCTTTTTACCCACAGAAAGTTAGGGATCAAACATTCAATCAACAAGACATACCAGTTCCATTTCTTAGAGAGTAACAGCTTGCAGAGGCTTTGGTCTCTCACGTATATACTGTCGCATATAGCAGATATTGAGTTGACAACCTTGCGTTATGCAGAAGAAAGGAGGATGTCATCTCTCAACACAGCTGATGAAGAAATCCTGAGAGAACAAGCACCAGCTAAACTTCATACAGTTGGGCACCCCAGGCCAAATGCCTGCTGCCTGTACAGACAGAGAAACAGAAACTGAGGCAAGGAAAGAAGTGAAGGATTAAGAGAAGGGGAAGGTGACAAATTACAACGTTATACTTGTTTTCTGCTGTATGAAGGTTCCTAGCCACACTTTGTTTGCCATCGGGGGTCGTCTGCTAGAGGGATTAGAGCCTGAGAGCGGGTGGCAGGGTGTTTTTTGTGTTAACACTGGAGGGCAGCAGCTGGGCTTTATTGCCGAGATAAAAGACCACAGTGGACAGGTCCAGCACAGGGATTTATGGGTACCTCTTGGTGAGATAGCAGAACACCCCACAGCCCTCTCTACATCTATTAAACTGGGAGAAGCAGCAGGGAGAGTTTCACTCCTCAAAGCTTGTCGTTCTCCAGGCAGATCTGACACATCACAATGATGAATAGGCTTCTGTGTTTCTGTCATCGCGGTTTTAATCTAAAAAACTGGAGTCATTCCAGCGCTGAAGAGAGTTGTTTCTTTCACAGTGCTTTGCTTTATGCCACACAGCCACAGTCTAGATAAAAACACACACACACACACACACACACACACATACAAACATAGATGGGCCATTTGTCTTTAATTAGAGGTGTAGAGAAATACTGTGGAATCGTATTTCACATCACAAAAACACGATACGTCTCGTGAAACTAAAACTGGACCACATGTTGGTGATGTTTACATTCTTTAGATTGATGGAGTGTATTATTGGTGATGCATGCCAAGTCTATATGAAAAACTATAAATTGAAAACACGGTTATCGCCTGAGGAATGATGACTAAGGTTTTTCTACAGCCCTAGTTGATTTTCATTAAAAGTCCTCATGTGTAAACTTTGAACATTTCTGACTCTGACATCCCTTAGGGAAATAACACTGCCACCAATAGTTGAAAGCAACATGTACAATATGTGTTACCAATTTTCACCAGCATTGTCTAATTTCCCTGTAAATCATATACATATTGGCTTTGAAGTTTGTTCAACGTTTCAAATCAAACTGAACCTTATGTCACTGAATTGTGATCTGATGTTTCATGCTATTTGAATGAATGTAAATGAAGCTTGAAAGCGTTTGTTGAGTTTCCTTTTCTATCTTTTATCGTGCAATATTTGTTTGCCATATCCCCTACTTTTCATTCTTCTTCTTTATTGGTTTTGCTCAATAGTGTCGAGTTGCTTTAATCTTTAAGGATGCTGAAAAAAATCTAGAGAAGATGATGTATGCTGGTGTGTGAGGGTAATAGGAGGGTGATACTCTAAGAGTGTCAGTGATTAAGATCCTAACTTTACAAATCAATAATACATTTGTTTGTTTCCCCTCCTATTTCTTCAAATATTATGTCCCCCAGTTTCGTTATTTTTGTTATTTCCGTACCTACAATGACCCTGGATGCACTGTCGTTTATTATGAGATGTATACTGTATTTCTACCTGGCTTTTACTCGTTTTGTTTGATGTTGCCGTCCTCCAGATTCGTTTACCGACCCTTCAGCAGAGGGTTTGTCCAGAGAGCGAGCGAGGGAGCGTGACCGCAGCCGGCCTCATGAGAGGAGGCATCACTCCTCAGCCGGAGAGAAGCAGCGCTACTACTCCTGTGAGAGTTACGGCAGCAGAGAGCAGTGTCACACCAAATCAGCGGGTCCCAGCAGATCCACGTCCCCCGGAGAGGGACAGGAGGCTGGTCTGCTCAGACAGGTGAGTTACTGCTAAAAACAAACTGACTGTGAAGTTGAAGGGTACCTCTTGGCTTTTATTTGTTCACTTCTTTTTATTTTGTCTCTGCATTTACAACTCATAACCCATATTATATTGACTTCTATTGTTCCATTTGCATGTTAAGTCCATGTTCTATCCTGGCTTTTCTATGGTAGCTCACAACCGAACAACCAGACTCTCCAGAAAAGGACTTTCACATTTTTAAGTTACCTCAAGGCCACTGTAGTTTCTCTGAAATGCTGAGCTGAGATAATTGAATGGTGGGGTATTCATAGGGTTGCAATCTGCACATAAACCACTAGATGTCACCACCCTACACAATGCTTATTTAAAGAGTGACAACACAGTCACAAATGTGCTCTGTTACACCTTTAACCACACCTAATAGGGATGTCACGGTATACTGACTCATACTTGCGTACACATCTACATCACTGCAGCAAGGTGAGAAGTTAAACTATTGGAGGTAGGGAGAAAACAGATTTTCTGTTGAACCTGAAGAATCACTTGAGTACTAAAACACAATGTTGTGATTAAAGTGCCCTAAAGTTCTCTTTAAAACGTCAAACAAAGTATGAATTGAGACTATTCTTTTATAGAAAGTCCCTCTCATCCACATTTTGGATATTTCCGATCATTTTAGATTTACGTTCTTGTATTGGACCTGCAGAAACATTGTATTGTATATCATTTTGTTTCCTCAGCACGGTAGCAGTGTGGTGAAAGCTGTAACGCTGCCCTCGGGTTCGAGCACTCCGGGCCGCGGTCGCAGGCAGCTCCCCCAGACCCCCCTCACCCCTCGTCCTGCCGTGGCTTACAAGACCGCCAACTCCTTGCCTCTCCAGCCCAGTGCCAGCACCGCCGCCACGGGGCACCAGACTCGCTTCAGCCGCGGCCTTTCAGAGCACGATCGCTTAAACTGGGGCCACGACGAGTCCCCGATACCCGTCACACGCATCGGTTCGGACTCTAATTTAAACCGGCAGTCGCAGGTGGCCCCTCAACAGGCACCCCATGGAGAGGACTTCCAGGACTCTGTGAGCAGCCACGGAGGGGGACGCTTTGCCAGGAACGCAGCGTCCTCCTCCACCACCACCACAGCTTCGGCTTCACACGGGACTGCTGCTGCCTCCGTCACAGCGGCAAACTCGCAGAGTCGGTCAGGGGTGCCTAACGGGTACCACTTCACCCTCGGGGTCAACTCTGCGTCTGCTGCTGGGAGCCGAGGGAGTCTCAGGGAGAGGGAGGAAGAGGACTGGTGCTAACGTGGTGGAAACGTATCAGTGTTGTACAGCGCTCTAACAGGTCCAATGAGCTGACAGGAAGCCGGCGGATTAATCCAAAAGGAAAGTCTTTGAGGAAAAAGCCAGTGGAAAGTGCCGTAAAAGGGGATCAGAAACCATTCCAGCTTTGTAGTGTTACTGTCCTTTTTTATACAACAAACATTTAAGGATATGTAGACACTGATGACTTTTTCTACCCCCTTTACTTGCACTGAAACTATAGCACCTGTGAAGACCCTTAAGTATTTTGCCTTGGCCAGTAAAATCAGTGATGGAGCAGAAGACAAAACGCCAAAACATCCTCAATCTTTGAGCGGAAGTGTGTTTCAGACTGGTCTGAATGCCTCATAGCTGGCATCAACATGGCTGCTCACAACACTGTTTTATTTTTGTATGTTTCCTGTTGTTTATGGATGCTATGTCGGTGAGAGAAGAGTTACAACTTGATCATATTGATGCTTCCACCAAATTATCTTTGTTTTTCATCAGCCTTTACTTGGGGTTATCACCAAATTTTGTCCAGCTGGAACAAATTTATGTCAATATCAAACGTCTGCCATGACACCTAAGGGACACACCGAGAAACGTGACAAAAATGAAACAATGTGAGAGGTTGGATTTAGAATTAGAGCCCAGTTTTCATAATCAGTTTTTGTAAATTGTACCAGATGTACATTTTTTGAGTGCACATAGGGAATAGATAACTCTTTTTTGACGTTAAGTGGCTGATTACTAAGTGCCTCGTTTTCCAAGATGTATTAAGATGCAGCCTGATCAGATGGACTTGAATATACAGTAGAGGATGTGAGTATGTACAAGGCTGAGAAAAGTGTAGAGAACAAAGTTTAATCTGGTATAGTGGACCGAATGCAAAACAAAAAAGTCAAACACGTTTTGTATTGAATCTTGTGGTAGGTATGTCTGATTTACAGATCCAAAGTAAGCAATGTAGTGCATGCCAGGGTCTTGAACTTGTCAAAAATAGTGTCTGTACTTTTTGCTTAAGGGTGTGTGGTAAGCATTTGCCTTTCTCTCTCAAATATACTGCCAGCCAGTTGGTAGAAATGGTCTCTGAATGCAGAAAAGTGCCATGTTTTTTATTTCTAATCCACAAATCTCAACACTTGCCTCCTCAAGCAAACATCGTTTCTGCCAAATTTCAAGGTTTACACTTATCTCTTTCCCCCCCTGAGTGCAGTATTTTGTGAGGGTTTGAGGAGAGGTTACCTGTCTGTGTATCCGCAGGTACAATAAAGAGTTGTGTTGTTGCTGCTGACTGTTGACTTCAAATAGGGCTATGCAACAAGACGACACTTCATCTGCCCTGTAGCTTTACCGTCTCCAATCTCCAGGTTCAGGCTTTAGTGTGACTGCGACCAAATATTACATTTATGTATGAAGAGTTGTAAATTGTATATGTATTATATGATGTACAGTTAACTGACAAACACACACTGAGGCACAAATGGTATCAAAGCTGATATATGTGAATCACAGGGCATTTTAGAGGTTGGGAAGTTGACTGCATGAAGCCTACCCAGGTAGAACCACCCAGAGTATAAAGCTGTGTTCTATCCACAGTTGGGTCAAGTTGTGTTTTTAAATTATTTTTGAACGGTTTTAAACTTGCTTGAAAACCAGATACATGATCGATTGATACAGTGGATAGTGTGAGGTATAACTAATTTAGTTAGAGTTCTGAGTAAAGAGCTGATCGGCCAGACCCAAGACCCCCTTTATTTTGCTTTTTCCACCTTTTCTGCAACATGTTGGCTACAATCCTCCCCACTTTCCATTGGGCATTGTCAACAAATCCAATGAATGACCAATTCCAACAACATTGTGTTTTTAAACACATTTTAAACAAGGAGACTTTACTGCCCATGAGATATACACGGCCTGGCCAAAAAAAAGGTCACACTCTAATATTCGTTGGCCCGCCTTTAGCTTTGATTACGGCACGCATTCGCTGTGGCATCGTTTCCACAAGCTTCTGCAACGTCACAACACTTATTTCTGTCTTGCACGTATTGATGACGGGAGATTCGGGCCACTGCGCAAAGTCTCCTCCAGCACTTCCCAAAGATTCGCAATCAGGTTCAGGTCTGGACTCTGTGGGGGCCAATCCATGACTCCAGACTCTTCCACAATCTGAGCCCGATGGATCCTGGCATTGTCCTCTTGGAACATGCCCGTGCCATCAGGGAAGAAAAAATCCATTGATGGAATAACCTGGTCCTTCAGTGTATTCAGGGAGTCAGCTGACCTCATTGTTTGGGCACATTGCTGAACCTAGACCAGACCAACTGCAGCAACCCCAGATCATAGCACTGCCCCCCCACAGGCTTGTGACCTTTCTTTTGGCCGGGCAGTGTATAAGACTTGAATCATCACAAATACTTTCCTTTAATTGGTCGAAGAACATATATGTTGTTGCGATAAAGGATTTAAGAAAGAGGTTTTATCAAAAGGTAATTATGAGGGGGCTATTTATATTTATTTAAAAGGTTGCACATTTCTAGAAGGATTATTTATTAGTATTTTGAATCAAAATACAGATTACATTTAGTAGGTGTCTAAACCTCTTGGTGCTCTTCGTATTGAATCTAAGCAAGTTTAAGAACATATCAATGATTTGCAAACATGATTTGATCCAATTATTTCCCTGTGCTTTAATTTAACTTCCTGTTGTCTCATATTTGTGAAATCTATTTGAAGGATCATCCAGAAGGAGACATTTTAGACTTTAAAGCAATAAGGTCTAACTCGTGGCTCTGGTATTTGTAAAGGTAACTTTAATAGATTGCTTGTTGTCTTGCTATACGTTGCCTAAATCTCTAAAGTAGAGTTTTCAAAACAACATTTCCAGACCTCCAACGAGCGTGACATGAACAGGGTGCCAAGTTTTCCTGTTACAGCTTTACTCTGACTGCCCCCTCTGGACTGTTTGCATGTTCTCAAATGACAATGTGCATGTGCAAAAAAAAAAAAGAAAAAAAAGAGGAATTGTTTGACTTCATTCAGTCCATGATTTGTACCCTTTGTTTCCTGGTTGTAATTTCTGATTATCTAAACACACAATGTATCTGTTTTCAGGTAAAGACTAAAAAAAGAGAGCTTGAATAACATTGAATTACACAACCACCAAAGTGGAAACAAGGCTCTTTCTCAGAAAAGAGATTCTGGAATGGCTGAATCCTTCGCTGCCTGATCTGTTACTTGACTGTCTCTCCCGCAGTCATTTTGACTGTACCTATAGATTTTATATGAATATAAGTCCTTGAATAAAGAGGTATGATTATGAAATTGCAACATAGATCTCTGAAGATTGCATTGAAATGTCTTGGGATTAAGGTTGGGGTTTTGAAAGCATTTTTAGTTTCAAAATTCGATACTCCATATTCCTGATCAAATCTTGTGTAGCTTTTGGTAACTTTTTAGAAACAGCAATTTGCAAATAACTTAATATGAAAAGTTGAACATTCAAACTGCCAGAGCTAAATTGCCACATGTATGTTTTACCATTGCTTTTTGCCAAAGTAATATGAGGTTAAGATTCAATAAGAGTCTCATTGAATGTGAACTAAAGCAGATGAAATCAGAAACCCGCATTTACATGCAGTCCAGTTTCTCAACAAGACAGGTTACACACACTTTGAAATGTATGGGTTTGTAATTATAATGTGGAATTGGTGCCATTATGACAAATCTAACTCTTGATCCAGCTGCATGGGGATTGTTTCCAGGGGTACCCCTTAAAGTACAGCTCTGTAGGTACATGCTATATTACAGTTTAGCGTGGGATACATTTGATACTGCAGTTCCGTGCTCTATAGACACTCAAACAGTACTGATACGAACAAACCTTCCCAGGGTTTACCTTAATCTGTTAGAAAAATTAAACTATTTAAAGGTTTGAAAGGAGAGCAATACAAAAGTAAATGAATCCACAGGAATAGATGATCACCAAATGTACTACTTTTTGATCCAGAATGATCCATAAGGACGACATCGTAGAGATAAAAGCAAACAGTGTATTAGTGCTTAGCTAAACTATTAGATGACAGAGCAATCCGTATGAACACATCTCTGCGAATTAAACCAGTAGAAGCGTTGCAAACCAACTCTAAATCAATGTTCATGAGGAATCACTCAGCATATTATGTGATTCATTGTTGGTAATTTATGTGCAGCAGTGATGAATGGTCCAACGATCCCTTTTACATAAGAAAATGATCTGAGAGCCAACACTTCGTAGAGGCGTTGCAGACAGTGCTTAAAACAAACGGGCGGAGGTCCTGCAGGATTTTATTGGCTTGCATTTTAGGAAAGGGGCGGGGCTTCTGCTGGCTGGTTTGGCGCTTCGGTGATGAGCTGCAGCTGCAGAGGAGAGAGGCTGCTTTCTGAGGAGAGGAGAGGTGAAGAGGATGACAAGTTAGTCCAAGTTAACGAAAATAAGTCCCGTTAAACAATGTTCCTCACTTTTGAGGACAAATGAGAGCCTCTCTTTCACATATTTTATTTCCATTACACGTTTTGGTTCTCTTGTTTGCGTGTCTTAAACTCTTAATTGCAAAGGTAATTATTAGCGCGTGAAGATGTTCTGCAGGTTGTTAAAATGGACACTGTGCGTCCTCGGGCTCATGAGCACGAGCACCGCCTCACCGGACGATGCACCGGGGGAGTTTGGAGGCGAGTCCGGCTCTGGGATGCTGCAGACAGGTAAGAGTGGTGTGGTGTTACACCTGCGGAGCCTTTTAACTATTACAGGTAAAATATCAATGCATAATGATGGTGCTACTTGTTTCAAGGCACTTTTTTGATTAGCAGGTACAATTTCTCAGGCTTTAATTTAGATACGCAATTTGTAGTAATGTTCAGTTACATGGAGTATTTCACGACACACTTGTATAACCCAACAGACACCTGAACTAAAGCCACACAGCCTTTCCTTTTAAGTACAGTGGCCTACAACAATTCATTTTAGCTAGCTAACAGGAAATTAGTTAGCTGGCAGTGGTAGGTAGCATAACATAGAAAAGTTGGGTGTTTATTTTTATTGGGTTATTGGCTGCCCCTAAACCAAAGCAATCCTCCATCACTACATCTGCAGGATTTGGAAGTTCATTACGTTATATGCATATACATTTCTCTTGCAAATGTATGTAAAATGCTAAATGTAGAGACCACTATTGTTCTGCTCTACCCACACAATGCTAAATGTACTTCTCTTCACCATCCTCAGTATTTTCCCTTATTGTCATATCATATTTGCTGAGTGCACCCGTAACAATATCAACTGTGAATGCTCTTTAACACCCTGTAACATAACATCCTGATAAGTCCAGTGTTATCAGCTGGATCTCATTACATCCTGAGATCAGTGCAGTTTGTGCCCAGATGAAAGTTTCCTTCTTCCCACCATCCGCCCCCTAAATACTCAGCAGCTTCGTGTAGTCCAACACTGATGCTGCTAACTCTCTGTTTTTCATTCCAATTCTCTGGTCTGTGAGAGTGAACCCAAAAACATGTGTAGATTGAATACATTTGTTTGACAAGCTGTGAAGACAAAATACAGACCTCAATGAAACAATAGGACTTGTATTAACTGCAAGGCAATTGCATGTTTTATTCTTTCAGTTGCTTTCACAGTTTCTATAAGGGCAAGAAAAATAGCACTATTAAGAAGTGTTATTACAGCCCACTTGTCATTCAACTGGCCAACCTACACAAGTCCACCACTAATGTGCTGTTCACACTGTAAAATGCCTGGTGCCTGATTTGCAACCACAAACGGTCTTGAGTTTGCACCTTAATGTTAAAAAGACACCTGGTCCAAACCATTAAGATAAGTTTAAACCAAATATTGATGTTTAATGTTGACTTCCTGTGATCAATGGAGGAACGCACACAATTTGATGTGCTTTTTTAATGGCCCTAAAGAGATGCTTTGACTTGCTGAATACATCATGCACACAAAATGCTGCATAAAACACATGTGGGAAGTGATGCCGAAACTCATCTACAGTTATTAAATCCAATGGAATGCGTTCATTCTGCCAAGCACACTGAGTAAATCACAACATCATTTTCCGCAGCCAGCTCTGTTGTCCCATCAGTGTTTTCAGTGTCTGGATCTCCTTTGTTTTATCAGGACTGTTGGTACAGTGATGGCTGTGTGTCGGCTCTAGCTTTACATCGTCTTTCTGTGCTTGTTTAATCCGAGATGACCTGTTGAGGTTGATCTCAGATTGGATCTCTGCCAGGCGCCCGACCATGTCACGTCTGGATTCCACAGCGTCGCAAAGCTGACCCAAACATAGATGTGAGAGCAGGGAACAGCTGAGCGTTTGGATAAGACTGCTGAGCGTGTTGATTGAACCCTGCCTGTTGAATCCTTTCACTGTGTGTACACTGAGTTACTGTAGATGACAGAGAGTGAAAGCCCTGTGTAAACTGTCACTGGATATCACTGTGCAAATGGAGGGGTAGGTTCTGTGATAATATCCTGTTGTTCGGTTTCCCCTGATGATTCTCAACCTGTTAGTAATTGTGTTATTTCTGCCAATGCAATGATTCAGCACCTTTTAATATGAGACAAACCGACTGTGAAGGATAATGAGTTTATTTGCGCCAATTATGGATTGTGTAAAACAATGTGGAGCTCTGGCTCAGGAGGTAGAGCAGGTTGTCCAATAACCACAGGGCATGCCATCAGTGTGTAGACGTGTGAATGTTTGTGTGAAATGAGCAAGTAATTATAAGCACTTTGGGTAATGGACTACAAATGCAGTCTTTAAACATTCATTCACTTCTGGCGAGATAATCTAGTTCTGTCTCCGAAGATAAAATTGGCTGTAGTTGCATTTTTCATTCACTGCCTTTCTGGAAACCGTCCCATATTCCTTGCACACCTATTTGAAGTAAACTCAAAACACATGTATCATAGGGCCTTATATATCATGGTTGTACCCATTAAGGAGAAAGCATTTGTTCAGTAGTGGTATGAAGCAACTTTCAAGTAGCCTAAATCCCAAAGACCTAAAGAAAAGTGCACGAGGGAGCAGGAGAACCTACCTAGTGACTATGATCTGTTGTACATTTACCGCCATATTTATGACTGCAATGAATCACATTCTGTATTTGAAGCATTCCTACTTACTCAGGTTCGATGAGCTACTTTCATTTATACAATGAAATTCAACCTTTTATCTCAGCTCTGATTTGACTTTGAAGCCTGTGTGCTGAGGGGAGTGTAAACCAATCAGCATGGTAGTAAATCAATTGCTGGACAGACCTTTAATCCTCCAAACTGTCCAAGATATCTCATAGGCTCCAAGGACTCAGTGGACAAAGTGAGGACAAAAAAAAATGCGAGTTTTCTGAACCTACAATTCTCTGTGTAGTGAAACGTGCGTGAGGGAAAGATGTCGGGCACAGTTGCCTGCCTTCACCTCGGCAGCTCCTTAAATTTAGCATCAGGCGTCTGTGTCATTTCCAATCCACACATTCATTCATTGGTCCATTCATTCTTCAAGTTGGCCATTCTCTCAGTCAGCCATATCCAGCTGTGTTATGTGATTCCCATATGTCAGGAATAGCTGACTGTAACCTCTGGCCCTATGAGATGGGTATCACTGGAGCACAGTATGCAGAACAGCTGTTGGGAAGAGTTTTGTGAGGTTCAAAAGGTGTGCCTGTGTCTGAGTGTCTTCATACTTCTCGGCATCACCCATCCACTCACCTTACTGCTACCCCGGCACTAACACTTTCTTCAGAAGTCGGAATGGCAGTCTAACCTTCTTGACCCTAGGTGAGAATGTTAATAGAGCTCTGACAGTGAGGTGCTCTTAGCTGTATTTCAAATGCACAGTAGTGCACACTTTGGACCTTTGGGAAGGCATCAATTGACGGACCAAGCTTTAGGTTACGCAACTTCAAAAAGGTTTCTGCCATATTAACCTAGGGGGCATTTAGATGTCGGTCTGTCTGTCTGGAACTTCAAAATCCTACAGAAGAAATCTCAAAGCTACCAGCTAGACTGCCACACAGTTTGATGAATCGTTTTGTGAATGACATTTAAGTAAAGATGGATAGAAAAACACTTCTCCTGAGGTTCATAGTGGCCCTCTGACCATTACAAATGGTGCAAAAGTTGTCATTAATTATGCTCCTAATGCAAACTCATGAACTGAAATGAATGAGAATGCACAAGAAGTGGATTAAGAAGTACATAATGTTAAAAGTGTAATACAGAAGTCTTTTCAAACTCCTTATA
Source organism: Eleginops maclovinus (assembly GCF_036324505.1). Classification (NCBI taxonomy): domain Eukaryota; kingdom Metazoa; phylum Chordata; class Actinopteri; order Perciformes; family Eleginopidae; genus Eleginops; species Eleginops maclovinus. The sequence continues at coordinate 4,456,958 of NC_086356.1, forward strand.
CATGGTGCTCATCATTTATATCACTTTGGCAGACTATGCATTGCTTATCCTGTCAAATCACCAATCCCTAAACCCAGATCAAAAGCACAGTACCGACCATCTTCCAGCAGGTTGAGCTCATGATGTCATTGCCATAAATCGCCAGATCCGTGAGCGGGCATCTGCATCCAATGAAACGTGATCTCTGGTTTAGTGCTTGGTGAGCCCTGATCTGTGGCCCATTAGCCAGCTTTAACCAGGCAGAGGCCCTCATGATGTGGTGTAACATTCCCAACAATATACGCAGACTAAACAGACTGGGTCATCGTCCTGGTTCTAGGTGTGGAGCAGGTCACAGCTTGTGGGTTAGTTTAGTGTGAAAAAAAAGCGGGTGGAGGTGCACACCACATGTTGGATCAGAACCCCCTTCCTCATCTGTATTCTCTTCTCCAGCCAACTCAAACCAGATGGCAGATAGAGTGGGTTGATAGTGTTCAGAGAGAGTTCCTCAGATGTTAACCGTTAAAGATGAATAAAAGAATGGGTTCCATTTTCTTTAGCATTTACAGCAATGTCACAGTGACCACATTTTAGGGTCGTTTCCCAACATGTCTCCCATCACTCAGGAACTGCTAATAGCCTGCAGACACGCCACTGCCTGTACACAAACAGACACATTTATTTACTGTTTGTGGTTACGTCTGTCTCGAGTTACACTATTAATATTGTCCGTCTCTGTTCCCCACGACACTAGGCTTATTTGAGGCTTTCCCGTGTTGAACACCTGCCTCATGGTGGGGAGAGAGAGTGAATGGTGATAATGTGCCCCTGGTGTCGCTGGTACTACCTGCTTAAGATGTGTTGTGTTTCTTATTTGAGGTGTGTCCGTTAACATTCCTGCTTGTTGCCACATTTCATTTTTGACATTTCCATATCGAAGTACCATGGAACCTTGATGAAAGGGATTTATATTTATATTTTTGGTCTATGGAGTAACTGTAATCAGTGCAACAAATAGTGGGTCGTACTTTGGGCTTTTGTAGACATGGTTGTGTGCATACCTTTTTAAATACCAATCTGGAGATCATTAAAGATCTAGTGTACTGTTCGTGCAGGACTAACATAAAATCGACAAGGTACAAAAACAAGCGCATTTCTCAAAGTGGCACTGCATACTGATCCACTGTATGGAGCACATCATGAAGCTGGACTGGGCCTGTATAAAATGCGTGGGTGTAAATGGTGAAATATTTGGGGCTTTGCCAACGTGCGTATACTAGATTACTAATTCTTCTACCTAATTGCGACACAGAATCTCTTCTTTAGTAATGAAATTGCAATATTGTCAACAGTTATTGAGATGGCCCACTGGCAACTTTTTGGAAGTGTAGACCTTTTTTGAATAGTCGAAAAAAAAAAACTACTAGATTTTTAGTTGTTTGTCACCAGTGGGACTTTTCATTTCTGGCCGAGGACACTTCATTTTAAAGCCTTTAATCTTTCAATACCAATGACGTTGTGCCTCCCTGCTGACTTCCATTAAACCCCTGCTGTTTCAGGGTCTTTCATGCTGACATGCTGGGACAATTGAATAGAAGTGTTTGTGTTTCTATACCTGCACCATTCCTTCTATCAAAATAAAACGATTGCTCTGGAAATTCCTTTTGTTTAAACTCACAATGGTTTCTTGTCTTGCTAGTTTGATGTACTTTACTGTATGATTTAGGGGCTTTGTTACAGGTACCTGTGCTTTGATGGTTTTCGGTCTCAGATTTGGCCGTGGTATGTCTGCTTTGTCATGTTGTACTGCTCATCTTGTTAAAGAAAATACCCCACTTTAAATAATGTCTCCAAACAACATTTATGAGCAGAGGATTCAGTATCAGCACTTGGCACGGGTTTGGCATGAGTGTCCACAATCCTGGCAGGCGTGCAGACCTTAATCTGGTGCAGATTGGTGTTTAATAGCACAACCTGACTTTATTTGGCAGTCATTTATCCCATGGGACACATTTAAACTATCAGATTATTGTTATCCATCATTAAAAAAAAGCCGAGGTAACCCAGGAGGCCAGTTTAACTGCTGCAGCTGTGACATGTGTAACTGCCTTAATACGCCTGTGTTCCGCAAAATAGATGCCAGGTGATGCAATGTTGTTTCATACCAGTGAGACGCATGCCTCATAGTTCACATCGATTTTCCTGTCACATAAAAAAATCTACATATTTTAAACCCATTTATGATTGTCAAATATTTTTGGTATCCCTTGGATCCTACATAGAGACCTTAATACAAAACACAGAAGCTCCAGCTCCCATGTGCATTTCTGTTGAACTCTGTGATCAGCAAGGTGTGCTGCATGCTGTATGCGTGTTGGTTTTTTGATCAAACACTGACACGACCGTATGGCGTTTTTGAGGTTTCACACAACGATACAGTTCTGTGGCATTCACTAGAGGCATATGCTACCATTAATTAGGATTTGGCTTTGCAGACATTTAAGTTATGTGTACGGTAGGAATGAATTGGTACTCAAACGATTTGAAAGAAATGTCTTGCTGGTGCATTCTTACCTTGCAGGGCTAAAGCATTTCTTTAACTAACCTCTGCTTCCCCTACTGTATTGTTTCTTTATCCATGATCCCTAACACATAAATGCAATAAACCAAACTAAATGGCACCCTCTCTTGGCCGTGGCATTGTAATCATTACTTTCCTTCATTCGGTGCGGTAGGGGCTTTCTCGTTCTGGAAACATTTTCTCTAAAAAGAATGAACTTAACCTGCTCGATGAAATGAATAGGTGTTTAAGTTAAGGGTGATAAGTTGACATGAATGTCCCTCGACAGGTTCATAAACGTCCTCCACCATGATGAACGTGTGCAGATGCTTATCTTTATTGGACTGGCTGAACTTGACTGATGCAGGACCTGAGGTGACAACTCTGTTATGACTAACAGAACTCGAGCAGATCCTTCCCGGGACAGCCAGAGGGAAAGACTAAATATTGGTTTTGTTTTCTGACTTTTTTCTGTTTCAGTCGCTGTCTGTCAGGACCCGGTGAACCTGTTGAGCTTTTGTTTACTTTAACGTGATTGATTTGTTTTGAAGTCTGGCTCAGTCCGGTGTGTCGCCCTCACCGCTCAAAGTCCTGACTGTTCAGGATTTATCAGCCCTGTAGGGTTTGTTTCTGGGCAACAGGGGCTGCCTTGCTTTCTTTATTCATCGCCTGCATGGCACTGTGCCACTCTAATCAAAACCGTTCCCCCCCAAAAAAGAGACATTAACCAGCTTTTTTTTGTGCATAGGGGAAAGTGTGCCTGTTTGAAGGTTTGCTGGCCACATGTTTGTCTGTTGGACATATTGGGGAGTTGTTTAAGGATAAAGGTGGTAATTAGAGCTGCAGCCAGATCAGAGTCCAGGTGGAAAGAAAAGCTAAAGAACATTAAAACTAAATCAATCTCCACCTCATCCATCTATTCTTGTTCAGACATGAGATTTAAAAAGTCAAATGTTCTTTAAAAAAGTGGAAAAAGTATGCCAGAAAATTGGATTAAAATAATCTATAACAAAATGACTGTCAGTCATTATCCTTGACATGTATCGCCAGGGAGGTTACAAAAAACAATGCTTTGGTACCAAATTGATGACAGACGAGACGGTACCCAAGTGCTCATGTAGATGAGGTACCGCGGGGGCTTTGAGATTCACAAGGACACAAGACATTTTAAGTTGAATCTGCTTGCTGTTTCCTTAAGCGCACACGTCTGGCTGTGCGCCCTGGACAGCAGAGTTTGTCCTCTGATCTGTTTTGCCAAAAGCTGTTTGTCTTCGACGCATCCAGCTCTCTTTCGCTAAAGCCAACACTTGTTCTGTCCTTCAATGGATATCTTATTTACTTCTTACTCTACAGTTCAGAGTTTAATCCATATTGAGCGAAAGGTAGTTTTGCATGATGATAGATTATAATGTAACCATGTTTAAAAATGTCCCTACATAACAAGTACATCCTAAGAAAAGTACAGATACAGCAGCAAAGATAAAACCTATATTTCTCTATGAGCGTTCAATATTAGGTTTACCTCTCCTACCAATATAATTAGAAATCAGGTTCTTTGTCTTTTTTATTTATGTCATGGCATTATCTTCTACTGTACAGAAAATGTAGAAAGAAGGCCTGTTAACAATGAACAATGCAAATACAGTCGGGATGCACACAATGCAACGGATTGTACTTAAGTCAGCCTCTCAGTCTGCAGTGCATTCCCGAGAGACATGAGATTGTACTTCTGCAGACTGACATGGTACAGATAAAGGCACAGCTAGTTGCAGATAAAGGCTCAGCCAGACACATTCCTGTCACTTTTACAAGCTCAATTTACATAGATATTAACCCCTGGAGAAAGGACAGGATGCCAGGCACTGTGTGTTGAATCAATGTAGCGTAGTCGAGGAATAGCAGATTTAGGGTCCTGCAACCAAAAGTGCTTCTTTGACAAACCATTGTGACTTCCAGATTCTCTGAAATATACTTCAGTTTTGAGTGTACTTCCTAAAATGAACTGGCTCTTTAAGACTAGTTGTGAGTGTAGTATATCACTTCATTGGTTTGGGTGCAGAGTAGAGCGTTTGTCTTTAATTAAGGAGCTAACAATACCAGCCAATGCCACTGGAGGTCCCCTGTCTTCCTGAATTACTCATTCAAACTGAGATTTTAGTGGCTGATCCAAAAAAAAGTGCTCCACAGCGGTCATACTTGGATAACTGCCTAGCTGTGCAAAATCAATCCTTGTCCATCATCATCATGCCACAGCCTTTGTCTTTTTTTCCTCGTTTTTCTTTGCCTCCCCTTTCGCCTAAGTTAAGGGAGGATAACCTGGTTCTCATGACCTAGCTGTGTGTTCAGCTCCCCTGATTAGGTGAAAGTGAGGTAATCTGCTGTGGTCTGCGCTGCTGACAGACATGAAGCAAAAAGCACCGGAATTTCTGCTGCTGGCGCACACACAGATAGACATAGGTCTGTCAGGATATTTGAGTGTGGTTGCCATTACCATGTTGCAGGGCCAAGACTTTGCATAGATTGAGTTTCCATCAGTCTATGCAAAACAAGTCAATCCGAGGACATGCAGTACGCGAGAAGTCCTTCTACAGCTTGCATCAGCGAGGGTCTGTTACAAAAGCTTTACAACTCGTTCAGATGCTGGTAGTGTAGTTTGGATTCTTTCAATCTCTTATCTCTACAGTCCTCATGTTGAGACCGATGTCCTAACTTTCTTTACAAAGGGACTGTGACAGAGAAAGAGGAACAGGCTTTTTATAGTGACTTTCCACTGTCAAATTGTCACCAATTAAACTGCCCCTTGATTAATCCCCACCTTCACCAGGCTTTAGTTTACTGGAGACCTGAAGACTAACCAACTCAACTGAACTTGACCTTGTAGGGTCAGGATTCGCGGCCATTTGACAGCGCTGAGCAAGCCCTGTAAAGCTTTTTACAAGAGTTCTTTACAAGCACTTTAATGACTTTGTCAATATAACGTTGTGTTTTCTTAACCCATGCGCTGTGGCCTGTGCGATAATGATGACCTTAACAAGACAGGGCAGTGGTTACGAGGGCAGGGAAGACATTTGGGGTCAGGAGATCCCAGTAGGCCAATATCTGACCCTGTCATCTATTTGTTAAAACTATATTCATCAGCATTCTCATCAGGATTCATTATCCAGGAACCCACAATGTCTGTAACGCCAATCAATCCTGCAGATTAACATATTTCACTGAACAATTTCAGATGGTAACTGCATAAAAGTTCATCCACTATTTGATTCATTTCTGTTTAGGTGCCATGTTTCTAACCTACCGGTCAGAAAGTTCTCCTTTTTAAGATGCGTAGGTTGAATAGAACACCCTATAACTTTTATCAGGGTTGTTAACACATAATTAAAACGGGACATGTTAGAGAAACAACATTTTCACTTGACAGCAGCATCATGAGTATTTGACCAAGAACGGGTCTATAGCCACAATGTTTAACTGAACTGTGTGTTTGCCACATGCAGACAGACGCAGTGCAGTTGTGCTGTTTGTACAGAGGTGACAGCAGAGTGGCACCCTGCCAGTATTATGGTGCCATTCCCATACACTTAAAGGCCTGTATAACCTTCAGGTTTGTGCTTGAACAGGCTGATGTAGGAAAAAACCATGAAACACTTGGACACAGTCAGGAGTAAGTCTGAACATCGGATAATAAGCTAGCATTTAGCTCTTCTGCTTTCCTTTTATGAAAGACAACATTATTTGGAAGTTTTTTTTGGGTAGATGCCTAAAATAGTGTTTAAGAGCGTTTCATATTTTGTTCTATGACAGAAACACACATCAGTAAATACCTCCATGTATGTTTGAAGTGCATAAATGAGCTGACTAAACATTATCAGGCCGAACACGAGGACACATGTAACATAGCAATGGTGATGTAGTTCCTCTTTAGTCAACTTCATCAATGTTGGCAGCTTAAAAAAATCATAGAAACTGTGGCAGCGCACAAGTGGACCGCCTCGAGAATTAGTACAGAGTTGCCTGCATATGGATCCAGACAAGGGTTACTGCGAAGCACAAAGACTTTTGAAAGAGCACTTTGGAAATGAATACAACATCTCTGCAGCATAAATAAACAAAGCTTTAAGTTGGTCTACAATCAAGTCAGAAGACGGAGAAGCTCTCAATGCACTCGCACTTTTCCTCACGAGCTGTAGCAATGCTATTACAGACGTTGAGTTTTTAGATACTGCCACTTTTTGCACAGAAAACCTCAGACCCACAGTTGTGGAAATGTTCCTGCTTAACAAAACGTGTACGCATCATAAATGTGTGTTTGTCAAATGTATTATTTGCCGCAATATTTCAATTTCCAATGAAATGGTTACTTTTGCTTTTCGTCCGTCATCACTGCACCACGCTTCTGTCATTTAGCAACTGCAGTCCATTTTCTGACAGTGTTTGATGGCTTTGCAGTGTGTTGGACCTCCATCATGAATTGGATTTCAATTGAAAGTTCCCTCCTTCCCTCCAGAGAGTGTTTGATGCTGATATTAATGTTTACTGTGGAGATAGTTGCCTCTTAAGGTTGGAAAATATGTTCTTCCCGTCCTCTACACATCACGGCATGGGTGCTTGTGGTTTGTCTTCCTTCCAAAACACACCCAGTTATATTCCTTGGGTTTCCACTCGAGTTGAGATGTGTTTCTCCTGCAGTGTTCCTGCAGGCTCATTACCTGACTCACCAAGTCCCTCGGTGTTCCAAAAGCCCCTTCTCTGCTTTCCTCATCTTATGTAAAAATACTCTTATACAACCCCAACCTACCCCTGCTTTGTTTTTCTAACTAGTATGTAAGACACATGTAGCACGAAGGCTTTCCCCTCGTTCTGTTTGCATGTTCAGCCGACACATTCCTCATCTGGCTGCGTGGTTCTTGAAACTGTAAAAAGGCGGTCAGAAGACAGCAAGGAATACACAATCATTTAGATAGCTTCAATGAGCATGTAAACACAATTAATAGCCTCCTATTCCTACATTTCTGTGGTTCTGCAGCCAACATAAATCTCACTAAAGGCCTCGCTTGAAATGGTTAGAGATATTCTCATGTTGCTTGTAGAACATGAAGATTACCACAGGTGCTGTTTATGAACCAGGTCAGTCTGGCTCTGGGGAACGGGTGTTTTGCAATGTCCATTTCTCCAGATGTACTTGTCAGCCGAGGCCTTTTTTGCCCCTTTCATCTGCTCTGCAGTCTCCATACAGTAGGTGGGGTCCTGGGATGGGCCTTGACGTGCATTGTGCTCATGTGTCCGCTTGGTGAGAAATGAAAGGTCTCTCATGCGAGGCAAACTGTCAGCTTCACATCTGTGAAAACAGGCAGCTTATTTGCTTTTGATGAAATCTTCAAATCTGCAAAGAGTGCTTAGTGATTTAGCATGAAGTCTCATAGTACCGCAGTTTCACTAGAGCTGCGACATGTTTTTCTCCTGCCATCAATTTAACATTTAACTCTGGTCCGATTCAGATAACTCGGCCACTATTGTATAAAATGCCATGCGTTTCTGTGTAGACATTGTCCCCAGACGATAAACCCTACAGATGTTTTCCATCCTTTGTCTTTTAAATCACAATTTTGTTTAAAGAAATGTGTCTTTTGGACTGGATTGCTGAAAATGTAGTAGGGGTACAGAACTATATCCATGGTCAATTACTGCTGAGGAAACTGGTGTGTGTATATATATATGGCCGACTATAATTTAAAACATAAGTAAAGTTATTCTTTCAGGACTGGTCCTTTCTTAAGTTGAGTGTTAGACATTGTTGTGCATTTATGAGGTTTTTTCACAGAATCTAAAACCCTCTTTGGTGTGTTTGGTCCCACTTACATCGACCTTAACCTCAAAGACCTAGGGGTCATCATTCCCAGGGCGAAGTGGAACCAAACTCTGATGGATGACCTAGATTCCCTTCAGTCAGACTGACTAACCACTCTCTATGCTGCCCTCTGCCCTCACGTCATTCACTTAACATGTGAAGCTAATGTTACGCTTCCCTGAGCTATTTCATTACGGCTGTTTAATGTCTCAAGTTCAGTACCTGTCGGGACATCTAAAGAGGACATGTAATACATTGGTGACACCAAGCTCTGTATAGTTTGATGTGCAGGAATATCAATAAGCCCACAGGGTCACATCCACATCATTAGTACTATTCACTCTTGCAAAAACAGCAGGGAATTTGACCCAAGGGCATGTTCTTCACTTCCTTTGGTGTCCTCTGATGAATTTTTCAACAGGCAAGTTTAAAAGCAGACCAGGACAAGTGTTGACTGGCGCTCTTCTACGTTTCCTCTCCCTGAGGGAAAGTTTTCCAGAGGAAACTCTTTGCATTGTCTCTGGGAAGATGTTGCTCGCTAAAGCCTTCAAAAGTTTTGAAGGCTTTAGCGAGTCTGTAAGCATGGCCATTTTTCAGTATGAAGCATTGGGCCCTTGAATGGCAATCAGTCATAAACAACACATGTTTGGATAGGCTGCACTCCTGGGTCATACTTAAAGATGATTTATCCCAAGAGGGGGAATTTGAACATGATGGAAATTTCCCAAAATCTAATGTTTGTTTTAGCTTCAGTCTTGTTTTGTGCATGATGTTTACCGTCTGAACTTGCTTATTAGCACTAAACACAAAGTCGAGCTACGGCTGATACAAGGGCATTAGTTCTGCAGGTTTTTTTTTAGCCTTTTACCCAAGTGTATTTAATACATTACAATGTCGAGCTGCTGATTGCACAGATTAAAAGCTTCTAGTTTATCAAAGTTATACGGATGCATTGTTTGGAATCAATGAATGTGTCCAAAAATGTCAGAGTCCTGCAGATGTACTATTACTTTGTGCATTAAGCATCACAAAGAGACCTTAATCTTCTCAGACTCATGCCACTATAATGTTTAATTGACGTGGCTGTAGACCGGCTCCAGTGTTATTTAGGCTCTCCTAGAAGTGATTACAGCAGCAGTTAGGCAAAAGAAAAACAGCACAGGAAGTTTTTACGTCCCCCTCAGCCCTCCAGGACACGGTCATTAGTGACTCTAGATTAGGACTCTGAACATATACAGTATGGAGGCAGATCCGGTCCTGCAGGCTCTACTGTCCGTCCAGTCGGAGACGAAGCTTTAAGATGTTTTTAACCTAAAATAATTGTGAGTATACTGTAGTAAAACAAATCGTGTATTCACATTATAAAGACTGTATTGAAGTGTACATGTTAAATGCTTTTCCTAATGCTACAGCTCTGGTTCCAATATATAGCTAGACCCCTTCTGTTCCTCTAGAGGGTACTTTATAACCTCACCAAGAATATTCATTTTCTGCTTTTCCAGATGAAGACATTTTATACGTTTTAAAAACAAGGGCCCCGGTCTACTGTGCTCAGAGCCAGTCGCTGGGCCTTGTTACATACAGCCTAACTGCGTAGCTGTTAAATCCATTCAGTCCACTAAACCCCCCGTGCCCTGCATTAGGTTATAGGCCCAGTTAAATAGCCTGTCTCCACACAGACATAGATTTCACGTAAGCTCGCTCTATCCTAGGGACACCTCTTGAAATGAAATCCCAGCGTTGTATCTCCTGCTCTCCCATAAAGCCTGCCGTCTGAGTCTGGACTGACAGAAGGGTTTTCCATCTGTGAGCATTTCCCATTCTGCTGTTCAGTTGAAGCTCAGTGTGGCAGAAGGTGTGCTCATCACTCAAAGCTCTGTTGATGACTGACTGATGGAGATGTTTAAGGACACAGAGTTTCTTATGTTTCCTGTGTTCACTCCAACTTTCCATCTCTCATTTCCTACTTATCTGGCCCGGTGATTCCCCACCCTCGTTTTCCACCAGGGCAGGTGGAAGTCTTTCATCTTGGGCCCATTTGGGCTGCCCCATCTACCAGAGCAGAGGCCAGTAATTGTACCAGCACAGTAATTGAGGTATCTGTTGTTCTGTCTCGGACTATTAGAGTAATGTGATCCCACCACAGGACGTGGCAGCCAGCTTCCCTTCCCCTGATTATGGCTGCTGGACATCGGCCAGACCAAGAGGCGGTGGCGTGCGGTCAGAGTTTGATTTAGATTGGAGGGAGGATGTCTTATCATACCCCTGCGGTTATCACTGCGGTAACCAGCCACCAGAAACCACCAGGGCCTCCACAGACAAAGGAATTCCCTTTTACAACTACAGATTGTTGAAGGAGGCAGAAGTTCTTAACATCAAGCTAAAAGATGCACTTCAGAAAGATAACGGATTCAACTCTTAAGATCTTTGATGTTCCATTTGCTTCACTAGCTATATATGCCTATTGGGGCTGGGACTTTCTTACCTTCTAGGAAATAACACATGTTAAACGGATTTGGTCGACAATGGTTTATTGCAAAAGTGTTCTGTAAGCCACGACAGTGAGGCGGCATGCACAAACCAGCCTCCTGGAACTAGCTCAGGAAAATGGAATGCAGTCATTTTTAATGTCATCAATTAACGCCTGCGCTTTTTCAACTTTGACAAGCCAATATATGATGTGAAAAAGGTCTATAACAATAAAAGGGTCTATCTGCAAGGCTAACATCACAGCATATTAAGAAAACTGATTGTCTCATCCAGCTATGCACAGTACCAGAGGCTTTAACTAAGTGGTGCGTAGACATCCACCCTAATAACGCATTTCAGCTGAGAGAGAGCAGAAACATCTGCACACTAATTCATCTGCTCCTGCAGTTTGTTTCTATACTCTGCTATCTGCAGACAGCTTCTGGCTAGTGTTAGCTGCAAGGCAGTAAATGACAGGTTCAACAACGCAAGTTCAACACTCTTCATTCACGGGAGGTGAAGCCTATGTTCAGGTAACACAAGATAACCAGAGAGCTCAGATTATTCAGTCTCTGGTGAAAAGGTCCAGTTAAGTTTTGTGTTTACTGTTATATACCTGGCTAGCTTGCCCTGCTTCATCAGCTGTAATCTGATTGGATGCACGTCTAAAGCTCAGCCATAAACAAGCTCAATGTCCAAATCATCTAATCTTTGATTGCAGCACCTCTCCCTTCTAAGGAACAAATGGCAAAGTCAGTGCAGAGTAGTTTTACCGCTGATCATTTGAAGGCAAATTCACAATGAGATGACCCGAGCCAGCTAGCCTCAAGGAACCTAAACCTTTATCTAAACAGTCGCAAGTTAGCATAAAGTACCTGCCCTTGTACTAAAGGCTAGCCCTGACTACATGTAGTTATTCGAGTTATGTTAATGATTTGGCTCCAATTGTTTTCCAAATGTGGGATTAGTTCCACTGTCTTGGCTGGGGCTCTTACAGGCAACAGGTTTAATGTATTTTCAGAACTAACATTATGATTAATGAGGAAATAGTGTACTTAAAGAAATGCCACTTATGGTATAAACCACACTCTCCTCCTGTGCTCTTTGAAACCCTCATAATGGTTAAATCCTTCTGGCTTCACAGCATCACTTCGCTCATGCTGCTCCACATAGACAGCATGAATTAATAAACACCAAGAGCTCCGTCCCCCTCGAGGTTCTCCACGGGGCACGGCGTGTAGAATAAAGCATAAACATTAGAGACGTGCCTGTCTGCGTTTGAGAAGGAAACGGGGCCCCGCTGATCAGCTCACAGTCAATGTGCTGTAGAGAAACAGGTCCAGTCAAAGGTGAGGAGCCATTCATTATGTCCTGCATCAGTGGCCCTCAGTGGCCCCTGCATGCTGGGTTTGACCCTTGATGACAGAATGCCTTTCCTCCATAACCATTACTACAGCATGTAGACGATTCCAGTAGGATATTCATTTTTAATGCCATGAGGTTTTGCTTAAGGAACCCTGGAAAAATAATTAGAACGTTTATCAACTGCTGTGATTCGCTGAAAAGAGGAAGGCCAACTGCATGACAAGATGAGTATATCCCCCATTAAATATCAGGAAGTGCAAAACAACCGCATATTTGGGCCGTGGGTTCATTCTCTGGTCAAAAGTTCCTAACTCCACACAGACACAAGTTAACAACCCAACCACCATCACTGCCGCTGATACAAATAGAAGAGGGTAGACTGTCCTCATGCCAGTCTCTATTTTTGGCTCATGTTGGACCTAAACTTAGCTATTCACTGTAACCGTTTGACATAAAGTCTGTAAGCTCCTAACATGCTCCACTGTTATATGAGCCAAAATAAACTGGAAGGACCAAAAGTGTGATGCTTTGGGAGATCTTAATGTGAACTGTAGTGTGTAAAGCATTTCATTTTTGGCCTCTCTGCTGTTCTAAGTGTGTGTTCATGTTCACGCTGAAGAATCATCACTCTGGAATGAGAATATTTGAGGCTTTTCACTCGTGAAAATGCAAAACATGTTCAACAGTTTTCCTTTCTTCCTCTTTATGTAAAATATCTCTGGTTTTAAATCGTTCCATCTGTCACAAATTTCAAAAAGGGTCGATGCTGTCAACGTGATTTTTTTTTTGTGTATCAAAGAACGTATGACAGCATTTGAGGAAATGTTCTTTTCTCCAGGCTCATTAAGTGGGTACAGTCTGATTTGAGCTGCGGTTACTAAGAAAGGATTGAATAAATGCTGTGTGTAGCTGCAAACTGTACACTTCAGTCTGTGAATCACAGCTCGTTACAGTCATCCAAAACAAATATCTATACCCTATACACACTGTTAAAGACATTCTGATTGTTGCTTGTTGCTTCAGTTAGTGGATACAAATGTTGCTTGCAATGTCTACCATATGTTGGATTCTGTTCAGGCCTAAATGCTCTGCAGTTATGTAGACATGGATGTTTTTAGGGGCTGAATGCTACTTAACATACGACACAAAAGTGAACGAATAGATGCACAGTTTAGCTTTTGGTCTTACGCGTTGATAAAACCACTGCAACACTAACTGGATGTGCCACTTCATCAAGATGTGGCGTTTAGTTGTGAGGAATCGTAACCACCCAATACATTTTCTAACTTAATATGATCATCCACTAATAATTTAAGGTCGAAGGAAACCAGGACACCTGTACATGTTTGTGTAACTGCAGACAGAAACATGTTCCTGCAGATAGCTTCAGAGTGTTGTTGCTAGGCCTAACCCCTTAACTCACGAGCTCTACATACACTCTGTCATTGGCCAAGCTTTTAAGGATAATCAAAACACAGGAGGTCAAAGACATGAAGACACCACCATCCACTGGCCTAGAATATTTAGCTTTTTTATGATAAAACCTGATGCGTAATCTGTTGACGAGGTCATGACGGGAATACTTGCTCGGCGCGTTTTTAAGAGAGCAATTATGAGACTGCCTCTGACATGTGGAGAAAACATGGTATATATGGGGGACTTATAAAGCTTCTTAGTGAAAAAGAATGCATGTGAACCATACGTGCGTCTCATAAACACAAGGCCACTTTAAAAACAGATCATAGATGAGTTGCATATGATCGCCCTCTTATTCCCAGATCATTAACCCTGCGTTGAGTCCGTGCATTCTGGATTCCGATCAATGAGTGATAACAAATGTAAAAGTGAAATGCATTCACTGCCTGACATCCATCTAGCTTTTTGTCTCAAGTTAATTAAAAATAGTTCCAGCATATCAGCTCTGTAGTAGCTATTGAAGTTGAGTAAACACAGAGTTGCTGGCGGCTCTTTATTAGTTGGAGTGTCTCTCTGGAGGCCTTTGTATTCTTTTGTATGACAATGCTGATCGTCATGAAGGCCTCCGTGTTGTGCATGTAACACTTTCCCTCATGTGAGGAGATTTATGAAGAGGATCAGAACATGGAATGATAACAGTGGAAGACAACATGCTTTACAATGGCCGAGGGCTTTGAAAAGAGATCACACACAGCTGTGTGATGTTCAGTCAGCGCTCTTTCCCTGATGCATTCAGTACAGCCTTGAGTGTCTTTCTTGGGGCTCGTTCTTTGTGCCTTTTGCTTTTTTTCCCACCAAGATATGTGTAATCCGTTTCATATATGACCCATAATAATCACAGCTGACTTTTATCATACTCTCCGTTAACTGGAACACAACATCCTCACTCTACACTTGACATATCCTGCCCCAATAGTGTTTTCTTGTCCGACTGATTATTTATATTCATAGTCCAACTGTATATATATATTTATAATACTGGTTTATTTTGATTTCTATTTCTTTATGTTCATACCTTGAATTGTTTATCTCTGATATTTTATTTAATGTTTTACTTGTGCAATGATTTGTATTGTATTACTCTGCTGCAACACAAACGTGTCCCAGTCTGGGATTAATAACGTCACTCTTAACTTCTCATCTCATACTGCAACACTTAAATAAGCTGTTAAACATTCAACCTGAGCATAAGCATGTTAAAACCTTCATTGTGAGCATTTTACTAAGCAAATAGGTCAAAGCAGGTTTCCCTAAATTAAGTCTCACTGAACGATATGGCAGTAGACTCTTAGGATGTGACTCTACATGACAGGCCATATAGACTCACTCTAGTCAATACCTACGTGTGCTGCATTCCCGTCAACTTGCCATGGGTTAGTTTATTGATTGGTTTGCATCTGCTGTCACAGATTGCAGTTCGAGTGAAAGGAGAAAAATAAGCAGATTGATCGTTTGCTGCTCTTTTTAATGTCACTAGGGAATTACTACTGCAGCAGTATTGTACATTTGATGAATGGCCACAAACTAGCTCAGCTAATTGACTTTTGTAAGCACATTTATTTTCTACGAATGTTCTAGAAACATCTTCAACGTTATTAATTAATAGTTAATCTTAAAGAGTTTTTGTGTGTGTAGAGATGCATCTGTACAGTAGATCCCTTCCCAAGTCGGCAACTTTGCTGGTTATTTGTTGAACAACTTTCAACAGTGAGCATACGGTGAGAGCTGCATGAGAACATTTGTCTGACTCTGGGGACAAATGGCAAAATTACCCTGAAAGTCTTCACTGTACTTTCTTCTGATGCAGCACTCGAACATCTGTTTCACTTTTGCCAGACACAAGGCAGGCATGACTGGTGGCCCCCTCCCCTCCCCCCCCTTTCCCATGGTAATGGCTTGATCCTTTGATTATAGTGTTGGGAGAAAAATACACGAGCATGTTCCTCGGTTTTCCTCGAGGGCACAGCGTTGGCACATGCAATGTTCTTTCATGAACACTCTGGTAACGACCATCGGAGCCCCAGATCAGCAAGTGTGTGAGAACATTTTCCACTTCCTGGGGCTATCAATTACTGCTCATTTAGATAATGTAGCATCAGCTATCCCACACTTCCCATGCTTCTCGGCATGGCGGGGAAGTATGCGAGTTGTGTGATTGATGTTAAGTATGCTTCATCGCAATTTGTGAATTGTTAGGAGCTTTTGTAATTGTGTGTTTGGTAAATGAGTGATCTTATTTTTCAAGTGTGCAGATTGGACATATGAGGCCGATCTAAACAGTTCTGATTAATGATCTCTGGAGGGAAATCTCTGTAATCTAAATGAATGGGCTGCAGATTTAAGGGTATAATGAAGTGTATTCATACAATAGTTTTAAGTTATATACTGTTGTGTTACTCAAGCAATCTAAAGATGCTAGAATCGTGGGTTCTGGAAACTTGTGATGGAATTAATTGGTTAATCAAAGAAAAAATGAAAGAAGCAAATTTAAGAGAATATTTCGATCTTTAAAAGCAGCCGTAGTTTATTATTTTGTACGCACATTGCACACATGTCACATCTTTCACACACATGGAGCGTAATGTAACTTTGGGCAGATTTCTGTAGTTCACCGAACTTCCCCTGATTTATTCAGCTGCGTCACCATCATACACCAGCTGTTTGGCTATCAGCTAAAGATTAAAGCTAATCATACTCACCGTCATTCCAACATCATTTGAACTGCATCCGCTCCTCCTAAGAGTCTTGCCATTTCTTCAGAGAAGAGGGCAGAAATGATGCGTCTGCTTTTGTTTTGGACACGCTGAAACATTAGATCCTTTAATGGAAAACCAAGGTGAATTGCCCCGATGAATGACCTATCTTTGCTGCTTGATGCAGCTTTGGAAAATCACCATTGCTGTCATTATCAAACGATGAGTTGATTTCTCTTTGTACGAGTAAGCTCTTACTAACTCATCTTTATTCAGTGCAACTTACCGTCAAAAATGTATTTCCTGACTTTTTCACATTCACAAAAAATCATGTAATCATGAATAATTAGAGGCTTGATTCATTTGGCCTTGCTGTTATGACAAAGATCAACCATCTTTAAGTAATCATATATTGCATAACAATAGTTAGTGCCTTTCGTGTTAACTTGGAACTGGAGTATCAAATAGATCAAGATACCAGTTAAGATTTAGAGTTGAACTTTTGTAAAGGACTCAGACGAGACTCACTGAGACTTGTTAAACATGCCTCAAGCCTCAACATATAAGCCTCAACATCAGTCCTCAAAGGAAGTTTGAAGCTGAGCATACACTTTTTTGAATGTTGAACTAGTCTTCACGGTACAGTGCTCCTCAAACATGAGCATTTGCACGCTTAGTTGGCAGACTTACTGTAGTTCTCCCAATCAAATATCCATATTAAGCAAAGTTCATTGATGTATATCTACACTTAGAACACAAGATTAGCAGCAAATGGTTAGATAATAATCTAAATTGGACTGAGCGGGGGTTCTGTTCATCATCTTGGCTGCTTGTGACTTGAGATCATTGAATGATTGACATGGATTTTGGCTTTTTTGCCAAAAAACTGACATCTTGTTTACCTGATTTCACGGCTGTTGACTAAAGGTTAAAAGTGCAAAGAGCCCCATTATTCAAATAATATCTTCTGTCTAAGCTGCCCTCGTCCATATATCTCTGAGGATTCCTGTAAGGCTGGTATGTTGGAATTTTTAGTGCGCCACCAGATACGCTCGCCCGCTGCCATTCCTCGGGGCGGCGGAGTGTGACCGCTCTTTGTAGACCAGCGATTTGTCTGGCATTGCTGTCAGGATAAGTGTAAAGAACAAATGGGTCTGACAGACATGGACTCATTTGTGAAAGTGCATGAGAGAAGTGGGATTTAATCTTGCTTCAGCTACCCTATAAATCTTGTACAACCTTTTGGAAAAAGTCCTCAGGCAGCCTGAGACATGTTCATGGTGGTTAAAAACCCAGGGATCCATGTGAAAGTGCTGCTATTGTTATCTATGGGCACCCTGTTGCTCAGGTAGATCACTCTCACATGACCAGCCTTTCGTCAAATGGATTTTCTCTCTTGTATGGTAGTAAAAGCGCCATCTCTGTTAGCCTAATTAGTTTCAACATGGCCTCTAACAGAATGACATTGACGTTTAAGTTGGCAATGATCTCAGTCAGTTCCCAGGATGAAGTGCGATCAGTACACCAGTGTTTGAATAGTGACTCACTGCTCTCTATATGATGAAAAAGGTGTATTCATATTCCTCTGGAGGAGTTGTTAAAGTGCAGAGTTAATCAGAGAAAAACCCAGGACCCGACGAATGGCACTTTACCTGCTCGCATGGTGTTAAAATAAAAGACTCCTGCTTCTAATGACTTAGTCAGTGGGTGAGCACTGCAACACTCTTTGGCACTGTGGTACACCAAAGGGAAAGAAAAAAAAGTCTTTAAATTGGATGGAATTTGTAGCAGCCCTCTGCAGCTTTTAAAGGCAATGGCCCCGTAAGTGGTTTTCCGCTTTTCAGGAATGCCATCGGTGGTCTGTTCACAGCATGTGCCAGCAGAGGAGTGATTCGGTGTGGTTGCTGCAGACGGCCGCCCCTCTGGGTTCCTTAACTTTGAAACACAGAATGGCCTCTACAGGTGATCTCGGTGCAGGGACTATAAGAGAAAATGTTGAATAGCATTGTTGAGTATCTGTTTTTCTTGGCTTGTGTACGGCCGCATTGTCTTGTTGAAGCAAGAAGGTTGTTCTTTTAACCAAAGCCACAAGGCTGAAAGCACGCTACTGCAGAACATTAATATTCCATGCGGTCGCCTTCAAATGTCTCTTTGTCAGGGCCTATCCTAGGGCGGGGTAATAAATAACGTTTCAGAAACCCTTGATTATGACTCAGTTGAGGCTGTTATTAATTTGATAGATGAAAGATGAAGTTCTGTTTTGGTAATCCCGCTCCTCTGTAATGGAAATTCCTCTGTCTCTTTGCATTACATTTTCTTTTATATTTTTCACACATTTTGCAACATTATCAAAATAAATCACACTTGTGAAGAGACGTTTTGTAGTACAAGTTAATCAACATGCTGTAGTAGAGTAGGGACAGGGTTCATGCAAACACATAATACACTTTAATATCATAGCACAAAAGGATCTGTGGATGGATGTGGAATGTCTCCATGGTCTTTACATGTGACAAAGCTTCTCCTCTCTCTCTTTACAGATGAGGTGAGCATCCTGCTGGAGCTTTCCCCTCAGGTGTTGAACAGCAGTAACACCTCAATGACTGTAGATGACAGCAGGTGTCCAGTCCTGCAGGTGGGACAGTACTCCACCTTGTCTGTTCCTCTTCAAGATGTCCTCACTGATGGGTATGGTTTCATTCACATTATCCTCATACATAGTCTTCTTTAATAGCTTCCTACATACTAGAGAGCACCAGATGTTATTTTCTGAGACAATAAGACAATTGCCTATTGAACTGTTCAGACTTTCTCCAAAACATCAGTAAGTTACAGAACCTTTTAGCTGTAAAAACCTTGTGTTTAAGGTTGGTAATCCAAGGTTTGTGTTACAATTTGCACGCTTTACGTCTTCTGGCTTTACGACTTCTACACATGGTGTGTGTGTGTGTGTGTGGCTGTACTGTGTGCACGACATGCATGTTGTTAGTGAGGCTGTGATGTAACCGTCTGCCACTGTGAATGAAAAGTATAGGCACATTTTAGCAGCAACAGAATCAAATACAGCATCCCTACGTACTACTGCATGGAAAGTAAAAACCTGTTGGTTTCCTTTTTACTGCTTTTGGTCACTGTTCATCTGCAAATGTGTATTTTCCTATGTTCTGAGCAGGAAATATATGGCTAAATGGTGTGTGTCTGTGTTTAGCTTTGCAGAAGAGTTCAGTTTGCTGGTGCAGCTGCGGAGTTCCCAGGCAGATGAATGCAGCGTCTTCACCATGCTCAGTCCCGAGAACCACATCATGCTGCAGCTGCGGATCAGTGCCTACGCCGTCATCTTCATAGGAACACAGCAGCGGCATTATGAGTGAGGACACTCATCCCTATTCTTTCTTTTCCCACCAAACATTTATTGAAATCAGGCTCAAGTGGTGTTACAGATTTATCGACAGCTTTATAAATGTTTTTGTTATGATAGGCTAACATTGCTCAAACTCTTCCAAACACAAACAAGAACAGTGCGTTCTTTGAACTTCTAATGAATTACCCATAGTCCAAAAAATCCAGACGTCAGATGTGATTACAACATCAAACCCAGGTAATTGAGGACAACTCTCTCCTCCTCCTGCGTCTTGGCTGAAGTGCAAACAAATGTGTCTGTAGCGGAGACTCTGTGGAAGTGTCCTTGTTTGCAGCATGTGTGCATTTGCTTTTCTGTGTTTTGTGTTTGGCTGTCTCTTTGGTGATATGATTTATTGGTTGTCTCTTGGCAGGTTTCTTGTTTTCGGAACACACAGAGTTTGAAGCAATTAAACACAACAAGACAGCGAACAGAACCGGGCCAGAAGACAGACGCATAGATAATATACATATCTTGTACTGTTGGCATATGGCTGATATACTTGTTAACCTTCCCTTCGTTTTTTAAGCAGTACGCTGTTGGGGTCTACCACCTACAGTGTCCTGTTGGGTCTAGAGCCCAGCTTGACATTTTGAGGAGGGTTGACGTTTGAGTTTGGCCGGTGTAAAACTGTTCAAACCGGTTTGATTTTAAGCGGATCACTGGACCAAACTAGTATAGCAAACTTATTAAACCAATAGCAGTCACACAAGCAGTGGGCGAGTGTTTCTGATGAAGGATACCTTTTTCATTTGCTAGAATAGTCATAATTACAGATGCCTATAATCAACCAGATTTAAGGTTTGCACGCCGGACTACTGACTAACTTTATAAGTTGGTGTGTTTTGACATTTAAGGTCCAATAATTAATATTTTGTATGTTTAAGGGAAATTCCATGACTTTCTTCATCAGTCAAAAGTCTGTCTCTGCAACTGAACCGCAGGTTGTGTGAAGCCTTTTTGTGGCTGTGGAATAAAAACATATGATAGACATGTGACATAATGGCCCATGTCTGTCTGTTAGATTCCCATTCAGCGGCCTGTCCGATGGAAAGTGGCACCATGTGGCCGTCAGTGTGTCTGCCAAGCGGCTGGCGCTGTACGTGGACTGCTCTCTGCTGGAGAGTGTGGACTGGGTGTACCGCAGCATGGGGATCAGCACCGAGGGGTTGCTCCTGATCGGAGGCATCATCGAGACCTTCGAGACTCCATTCGAAGTAAGTGTCTTTATCGACATGTCAAGCAACTTTCCATTTATTTGTCTTC
This sequence comes from Eleginops maclovinus, assembly GCF_036324505.1. Lineage (NCBI taxonomy): Eukaryota > Metazoa > Chordata > Actinopteri > Perciformes > Eleginopidae > Eleginops > Eleginops maclovinus. Next base: position 4,478,014 of record NC_086356.1, read on the forward strand.
TTTTCCCAGTGTAAAAGCAACATCGAGACACAGAAAAGCAACCCAGCCATAAGTCCTACACACTTTGTACAAGATGCTGCATTCACTGAACACATTTTATTTTACCATCCTCATGACAGACCCTCGGCTGACCTTCCATAGAGACTTTGAAAAGCTTTTGTCAGGTTTTATAATCCCTTACTTTACAGTTTTGGAATGTTGCTCAATAATGCGTGTGCTAACACACACTATATGAACAGATGGTCCTGCAATAGTAAGATGATATTTTAAACAACTGTTGCCAAATAATGAACCACATGTGTATAGTAAGTCCAGTTCATTTGAGTTTAGTCAGACGTAGGTATTCCAGCCCTGACCCCATTACCTTTCCATCTCAGACACAAAGACGTGTTGTGCATATTGCTTAGAAACCATGTGTTTGTTTTTTAGCATGCATAGAAATCCATGCAACCTGCTCCAATCACAACCTCCATTACCTGCCAAGCGCCAGTTTTACATGAAATTATAGAGGAAATACAGAGGATGAGTTTCCCAACCAACCCCCTCCCTGTGATGCTCTCAGTATGAAGACATCTCCCTTCACTTACCTTTATTGTTAAATAGACATGGATGCCTTTTGAGTGCTGGGAATAAAATCCACACGGACAACCTTTAAACATGTTCCTCTCAGTTTTATGCATGCATTTGTTCAGCCCAGACACCTATTGTGTTTCCTTTAGTTCAGTTTTGTAGGAAAGTCTGTGAGTAGACTCTGCATGATGTGTGTAATCTGTCACAGGAAACAGGTTATGCAAAACGCCTCTTTGCTCTACACCTGTCAGACTGAACGTCCCCAAGCTCATGCATACAAAAGTGTATGATCAATCCTCCGGTTGGTGTTGATGGTGCAAAAACATGTCGAACATGTCATGTAGTAGCCCAGATACATGGATAAAAGGCAAGGGGGGGAGGTAGTCTGTTTCAAGTTTCTAGTCTTAGCTGATATGTTGGCAAGCTTTCATTGTTGATTGGCTGAAAGGACACTCTTATCATTTATATCAAAGGCAACAACTGAAACTCTTGCAAGCAAAGCTATTATCTGAAAGCCCATAATGCACTTGGCCTTGCTTTGCTTACATGCTTCCTGAGTTAGAACAAGCAGTGTGACTGTAACGCAATGGGGGGAGGGGGTGAGTGGGAGCGTTGTAGAGGTGACATCTGGATTTGTTCTTAGCACCAGATAAAATGGGTAAACCATCGCCTCGTTTCCCCCTGTGAAAGGTTCTTTTTTACTAAGCTCCAAGGACGGAGCACTTCCACACTCGGAGGTGGTGACAGTCTTGTCTCTGGACAATCTTTCGTGTTTGGCAACGCTACGCCATACATTACTCTACTCTGCCTTTATCTATAACTCTTACTGTCATCCACTGTACTGCAGCAAGACTGGGAAGCGTTTGACCCAGAGAAGGATATGGAAATGATTGCCATACTTAAATACATGTTGTATGTTTTTTGGCATCTGCGTTTCGCCTTGAGACGAGTCAAATATAACTCATGATCAATCACCACTAAATTTAGTACATATGACATCTGTATATATGCACACATTTGTGTTGTTTGATCTCTTTATTTTCAGGGTATTTCTGGCTGAAGTCTGCAGGGTTAGGTCCTTTTTTTTACTGTGTACTGAACGTCTCTTCCACTTGTCTCTGGATTTGATTTAAATGGGTTTATTTATTCCTAACGGGTCTTTTTTGTGCGTACTACCTGTTTGATATGCATCATATCTATAATGAACCAGGACAAATGAAATACATTTGAATTTGATGTTACAAATCGTATTGACTCCAAATCCATCAGTGGTTACACAGCTAAATTAAAACTCAACACACACACACACACAGATCGATGAACGCACACACAGATGTTCTCTCATCCACCGTCACATTCTCATAAACACAGCCTGAGGATAGGGGTTTTTAAACGTCTGCCCATGCTTTGTTTGTCATGTTTGGCCTGGTGTCAGACCGACTAGTAAAGGAACCATTGGAACTGCAGAAAAGCACATGACCCTCAGTAACCCCCTTACGCGTGTCTTTGTCTAGGCTTGTCTTTCTAGTCTGTATATATATATATATATGAACAGTTATACAATAAACACACATCATGAATCATGAATAACAGATCTAGCTGATGGCTTTGTCTCTAAATTCAGAGTAGGTGTGTTTAGGTCTGAAAATGTAATGAATCAAGGTTTGCAACGGTTTGGTCTGTAAATTGTCTAAAGTGGAAAATATCCATCTCGAGTTCCAAAAGCCTGAGGTGACGCATTCAAATTGCTTGTGTAGTCCGACCGGCCGTCCAAAACCCAAAGATTATCAATCTTAGACGAGCATGAAAACTAGCACAGATGCAAATTGAAACCAGAGAGACGCTGTTCATAAAGCTTCCACTTACATCACATTTGGAGGTTGTTCAATGTACCTGTTGAACAAAATAACCGCGTGAAGAATGTTGGTCGTGCAAATCCAGTTAGAGATGGAGAACAAAGACTGGAATACAATGTTGTCTGGTTTATCTTTGCATATAATGTTCAATAATTATTATGTATTTCTTTTGGTCCTTTTTTTCTGATTGTGCTCTTTCATCTTTCTATTTCTTCTCTTATTTTTTCTTATTTGATGGAGAGATCCCCAAACCATGCTTACTACAGTATGTCAGTGCTGTCATTTGCCAGAAATTGCAAAATTGAATATGTTTACGGGTCTTTTGTAAGCCATTACGGACCCAAATGTTCAGGGTGTCTTTACTGGGACTCTGATCTCACAGATGTGGTTTCCTGTACAAGCTTCTCCTGTAATTTCCAAAGCCTAACCCCACATCTAAAAACATGAATTATGAATTCACTGCATGAAGGTAATGAGAGTCTCTCACTGCGCTAACCTTGTATTTGTGGTTTCTGTCCCTGCAGGGTCATCTCCGACAGCTGACCTTCCTGATGGGCGACCCCGACGCCGCCCAGCGACACTGCAGCCACCACCCACCCCGCTGTGGGGAGACCTCCCGCAAGCCTCCTCGATCCCCACGCCCCAACAACGCCCTGGAGGTGAGGACAGATGAATGGAAAAGAACAAAAAAAAGAGATCAGGAAAATTCATGTCATTAACTCTCAGCATGGCTCCTTCGACTTATGTAAACAGCGTGGCTCCAACATGTCACCAAGGTGTTTAAGGTGAAGCCAGATGCCCAGACATCCAGACTCCTGCTGTAAATTCTGAAGCATGATAAAGGATCATTAGAGGATTTCAAATAAAAGTGCATTGACTCCTGGGGTTTTAATCCAGTCAGTGATGTTCTGTTGATGATGCTCTGAACTGTCTTTTATTTGTGGTCGTGCCCCCCCTGTCTGCACACAGAATATACTCCTGTCCTCAAACGACCTGGAGAACTTGCTTGGGGATCCCGAGGATGAGCCTTTTCGGCGCTTTGGAACTGTAAGTAGGATGTCTTTTGTGGTGCCTGCAGCACTCATTAAATCGATGCTTTAATCCTCTTTTCATAAGGTGTGAAAAACATGCAGTCGCCTGGTTTCACAGCTGCATCGCAGGGTTTTAAGTCAGCCAGTGTGGGCAGCTGACCAGTCGTCATGGTGATTAGATCCAGCTGTGTCCAGGTGGGCCGATACAGTCGTGCATACCAGCCACAGTTCTGGTTTCACTGGCTTTTTGTTTTCCATCTCACTCTGTGAAACCAGCAGCCCAGTGTCTGTCATTAATTAGCACTGCGGTGCAGAGACTGTCAGTCAGGGGCACCGACCACCCGTCCCACCTCCTGTTCTGGGATGAATGGTCAACGTGTCCTGTGTGCCTGAACCGTCTGTCCTCTAGTCCACCAGCCTGTCTTTGGACTGTTCTTTGTTGTGGACTGCAGAAAGCGTTCATCAGGGTAACAGTCTGCTGTGATTGATTGCAGCGAGGGCATATTTCTCATAGCTTTAAAAAAAAAGCAAAAAGGGAATGTAGAAAATAATAAAACCAATAATGGATTTTATCCTAACCACTGTGTAATTGGATGTTTTCGTTCAGTAAATCATTAGTTATGACCAACAGGTCATCTGTGTTTTCTCCTTGCTTCCACTCTCAATGTTCCATAACCAGATCCAGAGTTTTATTTTCTACTAGAGTACCTGCTGTCGTTTCAAGGTTTCAAGGTTTCAAGGTTTTATTTGTCATATGCACAGCAGATACAGCGTATATGTTGGCAATGAAAATCTTATGTCGCGTGCTCCTCCAACAACTCCACATACATGGTGCAAAAGATAAATAAAAAGATAAATAAAATAGTGAAAAAGAGAGAAGAATATTTACAATATTAACAATACAGATTTGAGGATGTGAAATATATACATATGTGGAATACATTGAAAGTATTTAAATACTTTACACTGTTGAATGAGGAGGTATGGACAGATGCATATATTATGTATAACAGATGTGTATGGCAGATATGTATAATATATAGATATGTGTACTATAAACAGATATGTATGGCAGATGTGTATAATATATATGTATGTGTGTACTATAAACAGATGTGAGTAGACATTCACACAGCTCAGGAGTTCAGTAGTCTTATAGCCTGTGGTATAAAACTGTCTCTGAGTCTGGTGGTCTTGGTCCGGATGCTGCGGTACCGTCTGCCAGACGGCAGCAGACAGAACAGATTGTTGCTGGGGTGATGGGGGTCCTTTAATATCCTACCGGCCTTCTTCCTACACCGCTGGGTGTAGAGGTCCTCCATGGATGGCAACTCCGTCCTGGTGATGTGCTGAGCAGTTTTCACCACCCTCTGTAGAGTCTTACGGTTGAGGGCGGTGCAACTGCCATACCAGGCGGTGATGCAGCCAGTCAGGATACTCTCGATGGTGCACCTGTAGAAGTTGCAGAGTATCCTGGAGTCCATGTTGAACTTCCGCAGCCTGCGGAGGAAGAAGAGCCGCTGTCGAGCCGTCTTGGATATGACCCTGGTGTGATGTGTCCATGTCAGGTCCTCACTGATGTTAACCCCGAGGAACCTGAAGCTGCTGACTCTCTCCACAGGAGTCCCGTCGATGGTGATGGGTGTGTGTGCTTCTCTCTGCCTCTTCCTGTAGTCCACAATCAGCTCCTTTGTTTTGCTGACGTTGAGATGGAGGTTGTTGTCCTGGCACCAAGATGTCAGGGCTCTGACCTCCTCTCTGTACGCCGTCTCGTCGCCGTCTGTGATCAGGCCGATGACGGTCGTGTCGTCAGCAAACTTGATGATGGTGTTGGAGCTGTGTGTGGCCACGCAGTCGTGCGTGAACAGGGAGTAGAGGAGAGGGCTGAGCACACAACCCTGAGGGGCTCCGGTGTTGAGGGTCAAGGTGGAGGATGTGATGTTCCCCATCCGCCTTCTTCCTTGTGGTAATCGTTATTGCCTTTTGTAGCTTGTTTGTTTTTTGAATAGTTGGCATAACATTTATCAGTAACTATTTTGATAATCAAAACAGCTTTTGTTAAGAGCTCAGTTCAAATTAAAGACCCGAGACGTACCGTAGAAGAAAGTGCATTTTACCCGATAACATGTCAAGTGAATATTGATCGTATATTATTTGCAGTCTTTTATTTTGCTGCACATAAACCTAAACCGCAACACCATTGAAGGCAGCATTAACCTGCATGTAGGCTAACAGGATGCTCTGTCCACAGGAAACACAATGGGGGGGGGGGGGGGGGGGGGGGGGGGGGGGGGTGTTGGTCCAAGTGCTGTGATCTAAGTGTTCAAAGATCCCATTAAACGGACACTTGAACTTCCATTGGTGTGCATATTCGGTGCCACAGTGCGTTCTCAGCAGTGACGTGGTGTTGCAAGAATGGGTGCAACTCAAAAGTCCATGTAATGTGGGCCAGACACTAAAGTGGTTAAGGCTGGCTGAAACTGGTCCACCCAGACTGGTTCTAGCTGCCTACCTTTGCCTGTGTGTGACATATCTAGCTGCCCTGTGTGAGCCCTCGACAGCTACTTTTCTCCGTCTGTTTTTGGCGTTGCAGTTGTCTGGTACAACCACTAAACAAAATGCTGCTATATTAAATTAAGGCCGCCCGCCCTTACCAGAATACATACGGTTGTTTACACTGGCGCGTACAGAATAAACCGTGTTTCTATACTCTGCACATGTTTGAAATGGAAACAAAGGCAACAAATGTGCACTTGGAAACAAAGAAAAAGCAATTCAGGTTTCGATTTGCATTTTCATATCCATGCAAAACTACTGAAATAATGAGCTGGTTCTCTTTATTGTTACAGTAGTGTCCTGACAGAATGGTGTGCATGCCGTGCCAGCTGCAGCAGGCTCACAGTCCCTCCATCAGGATGGCATCGGGATGCCTTACTGATGATGCAGACCACAAAGCCCTCTCCTGCTGTTTTTAAGTTGTGGAGATTGTTTGCAGGAACAAGCTGCACCAGATCCGTCTTAATAGTGACATCTTCTTCAGCTGCATCCCTCTCTCATTATGAGCTCTTCATTCATCTGGTTTTATTTGTCTGTGTTTTATTGTGTCTGTATCTGTCTCCTCTGGCTGTTTTTAATGGGTTTTTTTTTCAGTCCGTGCCACTGTGTCTATGTGTCTCTATGTTTTCAACAACCTGTTCCCCCCCGTCTTGTTGATACCTAGCCGTATGCTAAGCTAAGCTAAGTAGTTGGTGGGTCTAGTAACATATTACCGTACAGACACAGTACAGTATTTGAATCCATCTTTATGTATGAAGCGTTGCTGCCTTTAACTCGGTTCATGTTGACCGTCTGGACAATTAGAGACTAGGAAGTGGGAGTCCTTCCAATGATGCCATCTTGCCATTGCTTAGCAGCAGTGTGCAATACCTGACATGTTCATCAACCACAAGCACACAAGTTCCTTTTGTATGCAGCATTGATCCCAAAATGCCAAACTATTCCTTTAACCACCACCAAGTACAACATTTACTGTTTCCAGCTCCCTAATTGTGAATATTTGCTGCCATTTTTCTATTAAATTGAATATCTTTTGTGTTATGGACTGCTAGCTCGACAAGTCATTTTGAATATGGACTTAAAGACTAAATCTTTGGTAAAAAACTGTATCATGTAGGAAATGGAGAATATGAGGTGGTTTTGGACACAGTGTTTCCCTGCAGCCTGTTTCTCATTAGGTCCACACAGAGCAGAGCTGTGGAGGTGCAGCCGCCCCGTCTCTGGCTCTCCTCAGAATCATTTGAAAGAAAAAGCAATAAAACAAGGCTCGTACATTACCAAGATCTATTTCCATTTCGCTAAGGTCTGCTGCTGTCGTCTGTGAAGCGTAACATTTCTGACTGCGAGGCCATGCTGTTGGTGTTTCCTGACTTTGATGCATGTCCCGTCTGGTGCCACCGCCTCCCCTGACAGGTGCTCTCTTTAGAGACATGGCACTCGCCCAGCTAATGTATAGCGCCTCCAAAGTGCATTAAGATGTTAAACACACCTGGAGGTCAGGGACCTTAGGCTAAACATGTAACTCCAAAGCCAGAGTTATGAACTTCAGCGTGTGTTCGTGGCTTTGAACCCTCATTATCGACATTTCCTGTAATAATCAGAACTGCTAATTCTAGTGTATCTTTTGAAATAAGCCAAGCATTAGTTGTATCCGGCTTCTTTCAATGAGAAAATAAGCTGCTTTTCTTTGATCTAAATCATTGTAAATAGATAAACTTAAGACATCCAGTCAAGCAAAACATGTCGTGTATAGATTGTTCATTTAATAGGATGATAATGTATATTTATATAGTACTATAGTCAGCATGTTTTGCACTTCATCCTAAAGTTTTTCACATATAGAGTATGCATGTGTCGGAGGGAGAGGGAGAGATGGAGCATGACAAAGCTTTTTAGTGTTATTTCACCACAGGAGAGATCAGGTTTGTTTGAGGGCTTTCAGTTTTATAAATAGTAATAACACAGATTACGTTTGATCCCTGAAGCTGCATCTGTCAGTGAGAGAGGCTGCCTCACACGCTTGTGGTCATAATATTCCCTCTTTTTCTGTGTGTGTGTGTGTGTTATCACAACCAAGGGTTTCCACGCCTGTCCCTAAAGAGGCCTCTTTCATAAAGCTCATCAAACAATGGCTTTCCACTGGTAGTCTGAGGCGGAAACAAAGAACTGGAAAATAATCATCCATCATCTTTGACACTTCAACATAATTCAATCATCCCACCAGGGTCCATGTCAGCCTGCATTTAAAGCTCTGGAAACTCTTGTTTTCTTATTGACATTACCCCTGGTGGAATGTTCATGTTCTAGCAAAGCTTAATTGTTCGTTAACGTTAAGCATTGTTGATGCTTTTTTAAAGGCTGTTATTTCAGGAAGACTTTTCTAATGTTCACCGTAATCCTGCGATAGTTGTTTGCTTATTTACACCGGAAGCAAACGCAATGCAACTTCAGCTTCAGTGTCCTGTTTCTGCCCGTTGGGAAATGTAGGTCCGATACTGTAGGTCTGTTTTGGGCAAATGGCTTCAAAATTGTCTGGCTTTTAAGTGGCAACCATGTTGATAAAGGAAGTATTGTCAGGGTGTATCTACTACTTCCACTTATTTTCACACATCACAGCCTGTTTGCAGGTGTGGAGGGTTAGTACTGCAGTTGTGGAAAAAGTTTGATAAAGCCTTTAAAAACAAATACAAATCTCTGTTTTTCTGGAGGTTTGAAAGAGGTGAGGCTACCTTACCTCTTTAGCGGGCTCTATATATTATAGCTGGTCCTGAGGCACCGACTTGAATGCCTTTTTTTAGATACAGCGACAGCCATACTAAACATGCTAACATGTCCAGCTACTGTTTTAAGCTTCCTCTGCTGCTGGGCTTTGGGGTGTGTACCGGGTTCATCTGACCTTTTGTCTGCTGAAAACTTTTGTTTACTAGAGGAGTTATGGTGTTGTATCTCTCCTCTGACTCTTGTTCTTCTCTACTTGTATTCCTCCCTTTTTGGCCACACTTCTCACTTGTCCAGAGGCATCAGCTGGCCAAAGTCGAGGTCAGAGGTCAGGATCGGGTCATCCAGCTGGGACGTAAAGAAAGTCAGACTGACAGGTTCGCCTGTATTCACCTCTTATCCAAAAAGTGATGGGGATATGAGCCGCTCCTACAGGAACTTTTGATGTCATCAAGGTCTTGATTTTGTATCATCTGCTCATCAGGAGAGCCGACCCAGTGCAAATTGTGCGCTGGTGTGGACGTGAAGCTCATTCTTAAACTGTCAAAGCCAGAACCAATCATTCTTTGTTACATTCCTATAGTTAAATACACTTCGTAAGCCAAAAACAACATGTTCTCATGCCAGCAAACGTCACATTCCTTTATAGATCTCAATGCGGTTCCCATAGTCGTGCTCTTGTTCTTTTATACTCGCTGCAAAGTTTCATAGCAACAAAGACATCGCAGCAGCTGAATGTGCTGACAGACCCCCTCAACTTTAGACTCGAGATGTCTTTAAATATCTGCTGCAGCCAGCCAAGAAACTCCAGCAGTAGATAAGTAAACCACGTCAGTTTTTATTCGTGAGTTTCGTATGATATTCTGCCAGCCTGTTTAAAATGTAGCAAAACGTGTCTGGCTCCAGGATGAAGGATTCTGCTGAAAGGATAGTTACAGTCCTCTCAGGGCTGTGTCTGCAGGACTCTGTGATTAGTGAGTGTCATGCTTTATGATCATATCAGAGACAGGGAAAGGTAAATCATTTAAGCCGTGCTGATGGTGTTGTGATATAATGTAATAATCCTTTAATTATAGCACTTAAACATAACTACCGTTAGAACAATGCAGGGCTCCCAGGTTCAACATTCTTCAGGTCTTGTCAGTGTCATGTGGACTGGTTGTCTACAAAAGTGATGTAAGTGAATAAGAAAAATTTGGTCTTCAGACTTAAGTTCTCCAAGGTCTTTAGAGCGGTTAATTCTTTAGTATTTTTCAGCCTGTTTCTGGGTACTTTTTTCCACATTGTCTTCATTCAAAGCAAGCAACGTGACCATGGATTAATAGACAACTACTACTGTGTGACTTTGATGCTGAAGTTAACCTCAAAAACCGGAGGATTCTTAGAATTGTATTTGAGTTATAGGGAGTGTCTTTTTATTAAGTTAAAGTAATTAAAAAGCAGAACAATAAATCCTATCAGTTTTAACAAGCATTCCTGTATAACTGTTATTCAAGTCTTGTCAAAAACTAAACTATTTCACAAGATTACATTTGTACAGATTACCTTACTCAATGGTACCTCGGTCAACTTTGGCTGTTGGCTCTGTCATCTAACCACGCAGGAATGTCCTGTCCTCCAGATGCTGACCACTCATGCTAACCAGCTCTCCTCCTTCTGATTTCCACTTTGGTTTGTTGTATCTTTATCAGGGGTAAGCTATTATTTTAAAGGCTAGCACAATCAGTTAATGGTCCCATAAAACACACGCTTGGAGCGCTTCATGTCAAAGCAACAGAATAAGAGGTAACATTGTTTTTTTTAAATGATCCAAATCAATCGGATGCGTTGAATTCTGAAGCTAACACCAGGTTTCTCTGGGCTCTCCTCTGACTTGCGTGATGCATCAAAGACTGCAAGGGAAGGGAACAAAATCTCTTAGAGCAAACTATGTGCTAAATTAAAACCCATGGACACGAAAACATGCTTTGTGTAAAAATATGAAAGAGCATATGCCCTCTTTTTTGGGTTTTCAAATCAACAAGACATTTCTGCACATTGTCAAGATTTTCCTTTATTCACATTACCATATATCGAGCAGCTACTTCTCATGGTTGTAAATGTTTCCAATTTAAGTAATTACAGACAAGCCATGGGTGGGGGGGGGGTTCTCATCATGTGGGTTAAAAAAAAAAGAAATGGGATGCTCAGATAAAAGAGATGGAGGATTTGGAAAGAAAAGGATAGAAGCAGGAGAAAGAAGGAGGTCTTGCCCCTGTTGTGTTTTTCTCTCTGAGGCGTGGAACAATTTTCTCAACGTGAGAAGCCAGAGCATGCCCAAACTAATAATTTTCCTTTCAAAACTGTAATTTAGTACGGGGTATCCATGCCGTGAAGATAAATCAGCTCTGGTTTAATGCTAGATGATGGTGCGTTGTCACAAGAGCGCAACATCAGCAACTTGTAATCACTCTCGATTCTGTTCCTCCCAACTCCTCAAGGAACAAAAAGTCCAGGTCCTGTTCTCAAAATGCAAAGAGTGCTAAATGTTTCATTGCATACAGCGAAGATCTCTGGAAGCCATTATGTGGCTGGGAACCAAAGATGTGTCGGGAAATTAAAAAGAGATCATTGATTTCCTGCACACATCTGCCCTGCAGTTTTAAAGTGCCCACAGAGGTCCTGTTCACCCCGAATCAACCTCCCTCTGCTCTCGTTTATTTATATTGCTGTTTGCGCTAGACCACCTCTCCTTTTGTTCCTAATAGACATGAAGTCATACATCCTGTGACAGGGAGCTGCCCCGCTGCTCTTGACTTTCATGCAGAGGGAGGTCTCCTTTCTGTGTCGACCCAGTTGTGTAAATCAAGCCAACCTCAGAGAATCCTTGGTGAATATTTCCCCCTTAAATGTTCTCCCTACTGTGGTTGTTTCACTGACTGCATGCACTGCGGCTTCCCCCACTTCTAATTCCCCTCCAGAGATTTTCCTTTCTTTGGTTGTGTGCAGACCCAACTCTATCCATGTGTGAAAGCCGCGTGGAGTCCCTCACACCATCCCTGTCCCGGTTTCCCTTCGTTCCACTTCAGTCCGACTGGAAGGAGCAATAATTCACTTGAACAGATTTTAAGTCACCCATGATGTTGCGGTTAGCATCTTTATAGCGTCCAAAAGCTATTTAATTTGTCCCAGATTTGACGACATTGCAGTTGTCTCCGTCAGTTTCTGTGTTTCTCAGCATTTACCGAGGCCACCCTGAGGGGTAATTGCCCAGGCTTCCGTCTCCTACACAGGATTCCTGTTGGAGCAAATTGTTGCTGGTCCACTTGTCCTTGAAGATGGTCCTAAAGTAATCGTAGAATGACATCATCATGAACACTTTACATTTTGGGGTATTTTAGCCTTCAGCCACGACATGTTTTAGTCTGTGTCCTTAGACTGTCTCAGACTCAGCAGCAACAACGTCACATTCAATCATTCAATCAATCAAAATACTTCATTAATCACAGAGGGAACTAGGTTTCATGACAGTTTCACCATATTATAATAATTAAATATATAAACAGAAGTAAAAATGTGCAATCAAAGTATTTGTAGCCAGAGGATTAGAGCGTCTTAGGCTCAGGAACAAGGCAGGACGTCCTGCACAGCACAGGGACTAAGCCTCAAGGCTGAACTGAAAAGTATACCTCCATTTGTATTGTCAAATGTTTCTGAATCTAGATTTTGATGTAATATATTCTTGAACTTTTGCTTTCCTTGCCTATTTTTGTTGTTGTTAGAACCTACTACTTCTTCACAGCTGCAGATAAATATTGGTTTGTTTCTTCTTGGTTGAATACACCAAACTAATCAGTGTTTTTCCCCAATATTCATTTTGCAGTTGTGTGTCTGGCGTAGACTCTGCTCGCACACACAGAGCAGACAGCGCCTGGGACAAAAGGCCACAACTAAAAAATGACCCGATAAGGGAAACTCAGATCACATGTTTTGCATTGGCAACACGTACAGTTGACACTAGTGGAAGGGTGTGTACCCAGTAGGTGTGTGGGTGTGTCTGCTGGGGGCTGGACCAGCCTCCTGTGCAGAGGTCTGCCTGTGGGCACAATGGGAACAGAGCTGAAGTGCAGACAGAGCAGCAGTGTCTCCTGCAGTCATGCTCCACCATGTTGGATGGTACTTGCTGCTGGGATGCCTGCTGCTGGATTTAGATGGATTGCACGTGCGAGGTCAAAGGCGCCCGGAGGGAAAGGTACTGCCTGGTGTTACCCTGTACACATGTTGCAATTATCAATGTAAATGTTCCCTTTGCTTTTGTGCTGCACTGACTTTAAGTAGGGTGTGTGTGATGTTCTGCAGACCATGGTGCTGCTTAGTGTGGCAATGCTTTTTTATAAAGAACAGTTTTCTTGTCTCAGAATGGAAATGTGTGGCACAAAAACATGCATTTACAGCTCTTGAAAGATTTCAATTTGATGTTTAAAGTTCAGCATTGCACCTGCTACAGTTTTTAACGAGAACCTATTAGTTTAAACTCTTACGTTTTAATAACATTAAACAGTTTCTATGCTGGCATTTTTTTATTTACAGCCATTAATTTCACTATTCCCAATGGTTTTTTTTGCAAAGAAATGAAGAATTAACTGCAGCAAATTATTTGTGCAACTGCTAACTTATGTTCACAATCTGTATTCATGCTAAACTATCCTGACCGACTAATAGGCAGTGACCACGAGGGCTTTTTAACTGACATATTGGAGCAGATAAGCAGATTACAATAACATTCATGCTCGTTAGGGCTTCAATAATGGCTGTCTAGGATCGAAAAACCCTGAAATGAGATTTAAACAAACAGAACTGCACACCATTAAATCTGTCTTCATCTTTCTGTATATGCCTAAACAGATCTAACTCAATGAAGTAAGCATTGAAACATCATAAGCAAGCGAAAACGTTTTTCCCTTCTTTCTCACACAGTAATGACGGTATACTTTGTCTGCAGTATCAGACCACAGTTACTGGGAGAAAGACAAACCAATTAATGATTTTGGTATTCTAAAAACCTAGAATAAAAGCAATACAGCTCCCTGTAGAAAAGCCCTGCAGCTGTCTTTGGCTACCTTGTGTAAAAATGAGAAGCCTGCATCGAAAGCTAGTTAGAGGTTGCACAGCAGTTTTATTTAAAAAGAAAAAGCCATGGTCTTTCTTTTGTCCCTCCAACATGCTTCATGATCTTACACTCGGGGACCACCTCTGGTGAATTGCTGTGACGCTTTGATCCCTACCAACAGTGGCATTTCTAACATGGGTGGTCCTGCTGAGAATCAAATCCCCGAGCATGACGGTGTTAATGCCGCCGAACAACCCGGAGTCACGCGCTCACTCCTGCACACATGACAATTCTGACTCTCACAGGCAAAAATACATTAAAGTGCACATGCAGGTATTAACATGCATGCTCACAGTGATTGAACAACTTGGCTCTGGGCCTTGTCTTCATCATATCAGAGACAAAAATACACATGACTCGCCTTTTTTGCCTTGGCGGCGTGCTGTTGCTGGTTCCCTTGTGTTTGTTTCAAGTTCCCTGGCAACCTTTTTTCATCTAGTATTTCACGACTCATATACAAAAGTTTAGCTCATATTTTTCTGTTTTTATTACACCTAAATCACACTCCTGTCCTTTATTCCTGAAACATCAGACCCCTGTCATCATGCTTTTTTACAGGCCAAATTGCTCACTGCTGCTTGCAAGACCCAGCCAGTCTGCATACCTGTGTCTTGGCTAGATTTACGGACCTTGCCGTTTGATTAGCCCTTTTGTAGGAGCAAGTGTTCATTGTCTGTGTGTCTGTGTGTGTGTGTGTGTGTAGAGATGATAGCACTGTTGCCTGCAGCGCTTGTTCCAGGATATGAGGCCTCCATAGACTATGTATTGCCCTCTAAACAGATTTGTCAAAACCATCCATCTAGTCCAGGTGTGCCCTGTCAACTTCTGCCCTAACTCTTTTTTGTTTTCCACCAAATATTGTTCAAGAGTTACTAAGACGTTCTGCTATATATCTGACCGGGCCCCTCAGGGGACATTGACAAAAAATAAAGGTCTCCGTAATAATCTTTGGAATATTTGTTTTAATAGAACTGATTTGATTGTACTGTATATTCAATTCAAGTGATCAGTAATGACCTCATAAAGTAGGTGTTTAAAAGAACAGTTTAGCAATTGCATCCAACAGATGTTTCAAACCATTTCTTTTTTTATTGTATAAGCATGCAAAGAGTCGGTATGTAAGACGCATATAAAACACAACCATGTGACTGTGTGATTGTCAGAGAGTATCAAGTTCCTGCAAGTAAGACCAGTGGCTGTCTTTAATGTGCAAAACACTTATTAGGGGAGAACAAAAAGCACTGGCACAGGTCTAATACTTTGAGTGCATTGGGTTATTCCTTCAGTTCAGTGAGTTGTTTTCAATTATTTAATACGTATGGACAAATTTACAAGATTTATTGACCGTGACTTTTGCATGAGGTAATTGTCATGTTGACGCAGGGAAGAGCCTTTCCCTGTTATTAACTATACTGACACGAGTTTGGAAACACGCCTTTTGAACGTAAGGAATCCAAACAATGAAATTATGCAAAGCGACCACAGAATATTTCGACAGATGTTTGTCTGCATTATTTTGACCATATGTGTGTATTGAACACACATTAAATTGAATAGACTATTTTCCAGAGTCTCATACCAGACACATTCAGTGACTTATTAAGGCCATCAAGGGAAAAGTAAAAGATTCACTCAAATGTATTATTTTGGACGTCCTTGTAATGCCGCTAAGAATGATCTCAAAGGCTCTTCTGCCAACGGAACAGCAGCTCTCCATCGCTGCATACAAGAAGGTTACTGAACTTTATGAAAATGAATTTGTGATGATGTCAACTGCAAGCTTTTATCGACTTGTGGATCGAGTAATTGCAAATGAGTTGCCAACAATGCACAGGAGCCACTGCTACTATTTGTAATTCAAGGCTTTGTGAGACCCTTATTTTACCGGGACATCGCACACAATGAACTGCAAAGGCAAAGTAAGGCTCAAAGTGAAACATGTGAAAGGCAACTGTGTCATTTGAATGCCGATACATTGTGCCATCAGCATACACTTTATAAAGTTGAAACCTGTCTGAAGCCACTTTAAGAAGAGAGCTGTTTTATATTATAAGTTTGTGGTCAGGGGCCTGAGGGTTTGAACTACGCTGTACATACACACACATTACCATGGGTGCCATATAAGTTAGAATAATGAAGAAAAATCATCCGACAGGAGCAATAGGAAAGCATCATGGAAGTCTGTTCATCAGCCTGCAGCCATGCCTTCTGACACAGACTGAACCACTTGTTACCCCGACTGTCATTTGTTCACCTATAGATCACACACTTACATTATGCTTTCGCTCAGACTGTGTTGTTAGGATACAACGGCCACACACACACACACACACACACACACACACACACACACACACACACACACACACACACACACACACACAGTGTCCTTGCTTGCTTCAGCCTGCTACTACATAGGAGACAGAAAAACAGCTGCTGTTACATTAGCATTTGTATAGTTGTAGCTTTACCTGGCCAATAACCAATGAGGTGCACTACTCGGTGTGTTGTATATACCTTTACCAAGTTCATTAAATAAGTACATTGCCACACAATGATTCATACTCTCCACAAACTTGGAGTCTCATGCTTTGCACTTTCCCTGCTCACATCCTTGTCCCTTGTCATTGGTCCATGGGATCCCTCAAGGTTCCGTCCTGGGTCCCCTCCCTTTTACTCTGTACAATTCACTTAGCTCTGTCTTTTGCTCTCTATGCCTTTCTTATCAGAGCTACACAGATGACGCTCAACTGATTCTGTCCAGTCTTTCTTTTGTGAAGAGTATCTGACAGTGATTTGTGTCTCACTGACTGGCCAACGTGTCATAGTTCTCCAACTAAGTGTGCCGCTGTGTTTGGCCTCTTGCCTGCACCAGCCCTCACAATAACCAGCCAGCCTTCCACTAAATGGCTACTCCACTAAAGTACAGTATTTAAGACTGGCTTTTGCTCTAATTTATCATATTATATAAAGGCCAGCCAAGTTCAATTGACCATTTCACGGTGAGGTTTGGGCATATCATTCTTTCTGATAACACAATCAGAGCATGCAAAATTGATTTCTGTCCAACAAATGCCCGTAACCAAACAGAAAACCTAAGATCCCCTCTGTGATAACTATGCAGATTCATCCAATGTGTGTATTACCGTTGTAGTTCTTCATGTATTACGTCCAGCACTTCAGGACAGTTTGCAGTTTACTCTTAATTCATGAACACTCTGCAGACCTATAAAGCACATGAGGTAATCTTCAAAGGTTGGCAGCATTAACAATTCTGTACCAGTTCATCTTGAACTAAAGGTGTTAACTATTCCTACATAGTGTAGATATGGTATGTTACTTATTACTACCTATTCTGACTTTTGTCCCTTTTTATTATTTGGGGATGTGATACAAATAGGTATTGATGGTTGGAAAGAAGAAGGGTGGATGTGTGGCTGCTCTGAGAAAAAGCTCTGAGGGTGCACACTCATGTTTCCCTCTCCTCCTCCTGTTCTGCTTCCCATATGTCTCTCAGCTCCGCTTTAGTACTCTCCATTTCACCCCATTAGGGTCATCAAACGAAATGCACTGCCCTTTGGTCCCGTCTCCCGAAAGGCCTCTCTCACTGCACCACCGTTCCCTGAGGCCCGACATTTGATGTGTTTTGTTATGTGTGTGCATGTAATGCATTATGGCAGGCCAAAGGAAAATGCTGGGTCGTAGTGGTTAGCATGTTGTTGACGTTTGTCACCTCTGGAAACCACAGAACTTGAAGTCGCTGTTTGTTTTGAAGGATTCTTCAAAGAATTCATGAGTCATTAATAATAAGTTTGCAATGAGACAGCTGGTGTTCTGAACCAAACTGATTTACAGTGAGAACTATTTTATAGCAGTTTTTATTATAATATGCACTGAGAAAAAAGCTTGTTGAAAAGTTAAGCTTAGTCACATCAAGATTAACTTTTAACAACCAGATGGCACAGATGCATGGGACCTGTTTTGTCATTTGTCCATAGCTTAACCGCAATGACATCTAGCACATAAATACACAAGTACTCATGTGGATGTGATACCTGAGCTATGATTATGATGGGTAAAGATAGAAATGGGTCTTTCAGCAGTGTGGACGATGCTAACGATAAACACGTTTTGTAGTTTGGCTTGAACGGACAATCCAGTCTTAACCGCGGAAATGTTAATTATAGGCAGCAAGGTTTGGAAAGAACACTTGCTGTCTATAACTTATTGGCAGATGGGTCAAGGGTGATTGTCTTGAAAAGATGAGAAACTAATCGTCTCAAAGGCAGACCAAATAGTGCCAGATGTCAGTGATGAGTTGATGATGTTTTCAAGAAGGGAATAAGGTCTGCAGCTGTGTTGTTTTTTTTAAGTTTAGATATGTTAAAGAGTGTTGCTCAAAGAATGACTTGATGTAATGAGGTTAACCCACATACATGGTGTTCAGGGACAAAATCACAAAGATTAAATATTTCTATTTTCTGAAAAGTGATTTGAACAGAACCTTTGACACCAAATGCACTTGATTGTTAAAACATCATCAGCCAGACATCTGTATGTAATCGAATTATCCCTGATTCTTGTTTTGTTTCTGACAGAATATGTTTCTGCGCCGAGGGAGTTCTCGAGGCGACGGGACTGTACCTTCAGGGACCAATCGGAAAGGTTCAGTAGGTCGTGGGGATGTCTTTGTGGTGGATGAGGACACCGACTTGTTGGATCCAACCTTCCAAAATGGTGGACAAGTCAACCCTCAGTGGAAACCTTCCAGGAATGGACTCAAGGGAAGCCAAAAGGGAAAGCCTGAACTGTTAGAGGAGAACATTACAACAGACGAAAAGGTTGACTTGGACGGCAGGACGTCATCATTGTTCCCGGGGAAACCATCAGGTGACATCATTGACTTGGACATCGGGGTACGCCCAAGAAGCCCCCAGTGGTGTTGCCTCTAGCTAAGATCCCTTCCGATCCATCAACGTCCACAGATTCTGGAACCCCAACAAAGGCGGTAGTCGAGAAGGGGAGACCCATTACCAACGGTACACAACCAGAGAAGGATCGCTCTGCCGTTGTGACTACTGTATCCAGAGATGGAGACCTGGTGCTGGGCTCAGATGGCAAAATGTACCGGCTCCAAAGAGGACCACCAGGCCGAATGGGTCCCCCAGGGCAGGAAGTGAGTCTTATGGAATTCTCATTGATTCAATACCCTTGTTGTAATGTAGGTATGCAAGTGCAATCAATGGATATTTTTCCAAACAACAGTAAAGGAAAGGACATTGATTGCTACCCAGGCTTGTCCGTCAGCCACTTAGTGCCGATTCACTGCCAACTTTAAGTGTGCAGAGGCAGATTCCGCCTGACAATGTTTAGCAAGCATTACCAGTGAACCGTTTCATCTGATATTATTCCAGGCATTGTATTAGTTTGTATTTAACTATTGTCCAAGTGACAAAACTTCTCGGCGCAACAATACATTGGAGAGCGTAAGAAATGGGGGCCTGATTCCCACTGATTTAATTTATTATATATCATATCAGAGATTTCTGATGTTGGATGAGATAAAATAATGTTAGGGCCAACAGAAGAAAGGGTGACGTCTGTTTATGCTTTACGGCTTACAAGAGCTGTTCTCCATAAGCTGTCGTCTGACTCTGATCAGGGAAGCATACACTGCTCAAACATGTGTTGATCCACATGTCTTTGATGCAGTTATCTGAGCACTCAGGGAACTGCACAGTGAAGGAGTCTTAACAGTTTGTCATAGCATTACTCAATGTGATCGTCTTGTCTGCCAAGTTATGTGATTGGTACTAATGGGTAGAGTCATTTTATACTATCCAATCAGATGGTTTACCTGGTGTAAGAGGTGGGTCATCACAGGGACTGCAGGGCAGACAGAACCAGAACCAGACTGCACATCTGCTCATGTCTGGACCAGCCTCTGAAGTCACGCTGCCATAAAATCCGCAGGATCACTCAGCACGATTACTGTGATTAAAGACGGCTGTAGGGAACATGAAGGAAGACGTCCTGTTGGCTCAGAATACAATCCTTCTCTCTTCTTATGTGCTGCTCTTCAGATCTAGCTTGCGTAGCTT
Source organism: Eleginops maclovinus (assembly GCF_036324505.1). Taxonomy (NCBI): domain Eukaryota; kingdom Metazoa; phylum Chordata; class Actinopteri; order Perciformes; family Eleginopidae; genus Eleginops; species Eleginops maclovinus. The sequence goes on from NC_086356.1 coordinate 4,497,995, forward strand.
TTCTTTGTATGCCTTTAGCCTGTAGCATTACTGTCTACAAGTATCACTTACAGGAAATGCTTTTCTCTGATTGGCTGGCTGTGCCTCGAAATGCTAAAATAGGTCGCCTTAGGCAAACATTTCAACCAATGTTCTAAATCAATTCATCAGGTGAATGTAATTGCTGGTAACAATACAATCAGAACCACTGATACATTCAGTTTACCTCAGTTTAGTTAAACTGACTACTTACACACTTTCTAAAATGAATTACGACTTTAACGCAGGCTTTGTTGCTTTGCGTTGGTGACTGGCGATCGCATTAGTGCGGTAGTACATTCCAAGATGTCCAGATGGAGAACATAATGGCCTCACTGCTTTGTCTTTACAAAGTGTGTTGCTTATTTATTTCAGTAAATCCAGTCTATATGCACTACTATGTAAACATTCAGTGTGAACAAGCTCACATAAAAATCCCCAAAATGGGTTTTTAACCTCCAGGAAAATGTCCTAGTAAAGATGTGGTAATATTTACAAGATTGATGCATTTTGTTCAGATCCATCAACAATTTACACTTAAAAGAACACATGCAGGATCTGCACACTGCCAAGCAGCTCCAACACACAATTAATGTATCTCCGAGTGCTATTTAAGCTGTTAAGTCTCAGTGTTTAATTGGCATTCAAGGTGTCGTGAACAAGACCTTAAAATGTGTCTTTAGCTTTTCAGCAGGCAATCAAATAGGCCACAAACTGTGAGGTTTTACAAGGATCCGGTGGTTTGCTCGTCTGTCAGGTCGCTGTTCCTTCCCCCTTAGGAGTAAAAAAGAAAGTTGTTATTTTTACATTTCTGGGATGATTTGTTAAAGACAAAACAGTTTCACTTTTCACAATTTGCTTTTTGGTAGAACGCTATTTCAAATTTGTTTTTATCTGTTCTTTCTTTGTGGGTTATTCTCCCTGTGTCGTCGTTCTGAGCTGTTTTATTGAAGGTTGTTACTTGTTTGGCAGGGCTGTGCTGGTGAGCCTGGCCGGCCTGGATTTAAAGGTGATAAGGTAAGAGAAGTGTTTCTTTACGACTTAATAACTCAAGACGATGTGTTAAGTTAGTCCACTTGACTCATTTAGATTTGAGTACACTAAATATCATCTGAGGCTACATCTTGTTAGAAAGCTGACATTTAATTTGACATTTTAATACTACTATAAACTCCTGTCCCTCTCTCGTTGAGCCCTTGTGCCTGAGCCCCAATACCACAGTATATCACTTTTATTATATTAAAAGAAACAAGCCAAGTGTTCCCTATACATTGATTTGTCTTCCACTTCCTTTTCATCTCTCATAGGGTTTGTTGGGTCGTGAAGGGCGTTCAGGAAAAAGGGGGGAGTCAGGACCTCCTGGACCGCCAGGGTTACCAACTTTCTACCTATGGAAGAACACAGCCGAGGAATTGGCTGCCTTTCAGGTAAGATGGAACAACAACATACTTGTATACTGTCAGGTGCAATTTTTACATCTAGTTGTTTTCCTTTTCCTCCAATCGATTCTCTCCTATTTAAAATGTTCTCCCTGTAGCGTCAGACCTCTTTCATTACTTAACTCTAATATACATTATCTATGGTTTGGATGAGCACCACCTGTTGTTTCCAGTATATATCACAGGTTTCGAGATACAGTCTTGTAATTCTGTCATCCATTTCTGAAGAAACAGACCATCCAAGGGCATTTCCCACTGGCACCTCATCGTCAGCATAAGGCATATTAGCAACATTTAGACCAAAACTCCTGTCCTAAACCTGAAGGCTCTTTAAGTTAGACCTCCATTATATTTAAAAATGTACTGTTTAAGAATAACATGGAAAAGCAGTTTGTTGTGGAAAAGAAGCAAAGATCCCCTCTGGATTTAGAATATATATTTTAAGGGGGATTTCAGACTTTCTTGCACTTTATTTCTAGCCATTTTAATAACATGGCTGTAGTGACCGCCTGTCATTCATTTCGTCAAACAACATTATAAGAAAAACCTTTCAATTTGTTCTATAATCGTGGGCTGTATCTATACTATATTCTATTACTGCACCACATATTTCATTCTGATCTACTGAATTTGTGGGAGTCATCACATCATTTAACAATAGCACCATTTATGTGTCCAGTTCTTATTAGAGAAAAGACAAAGATTGAATCAACCTTGGGTTGTTTACAGAATCTAGTGTGTATTTAACTGTTCAGTAGAGACCCTGATAAAGGCTCAGTGCCAATGGCTGGACAAAGAGTGAGTCCCTCCGGTACGGCGGTTATTTCACATCTTCCTAGCCTCTCCACAAGTGATGAAAAGGCAATATTTTCCTGAAGCGATAAGGGGAAATATAAAAGTTTCTTCGTTCAACATTGCCTTTCTTTGTGTTTGGCAAGTAAGCATGTGGGAAATGTTTGTGAAGAGACCGCACAGGGTCACGTTTAGCCTAGATCAACACCGGCCTGCTAGCCTAGCTCTGTCAAGTGCTTTACAACAACTTTAAAGCTGTCAGATATTGTGATTTAACAAGCCACTAGCATACCCAGCGGGACCCTTTACTGACAAACAACAAGTGGCCACTTGAGACCACATGAACATGTCAGAAGTCTTCTCCTTAGTGAGAGCAAAACCAGCTGTTTCTGGGTACTGGGGGGGCTAGCATGCTAACAAGATATGACATTAAAATAGGTCAGTTTGAGTTGTTGGAGGATGCATTTTAAAGAAGGTTAACTGCTCCTTTCAGGCCTGCTTTTTTGTGCTATGCTAGGCTAACACATCCTGGACTGATCTCACTTCTAAGGGATACGAGGGAATGTATCTTTCTGATGTAAATACCTGTAAGCTAATCCTAATGTTCCGTTAAACATCTCTCCACTGGACGTCCCCTGAAAAGATGGATCGTTCTTGCTCTTCCCTGTTGAGAAATTAATTGTCAATCATCTAAAAGACACACACTGAACATCAAATGTTCTTCGAGGCTGCACCATCTTACCGAGACCCATAAAACCTTAGACCGTGATCTATTGGTGCGTGCAAGCCGATGCTCTGTCCTCATCTGGTTAATCTCTCTGCAGTGGCCACAGCTGTATGTGATAGAAGACACCCACCTGCATGTCAGCATGATGGACAACTGCCATTACCAAAAAAGAAATGGAGAAATCTCTGTCTGTTAGTAGTTTGGGAAAACGATTTGTCACCGTATTGTGTGTGTGCTTTGAACTTTGTGGGTCAAACATGCAGAGTGCATTCATACAGTATTCGTATAGATGAATGGATTCTGTGAAAAGATGGTGGAATTCAAGCTTTATGTTGTCCATCCATGCACTTTTATTTCCTCTCTTAACTTACCCTGTTTCCTTTCTCCCGTAGCAAAGCAATTTCTACCAGTTACTTCGTTCTGGTTGGCCTGTAAGTACGCTGTGACGATTAATATCCTTTCTATGCTGGGATTGAGTTGTTCTGTAGCTGTCTGCTGACCTGAGGCTGGTTTCTTCTTTGTGAGCTTGCAGAGTAAAGAAGGCCCTGAAGGACCACCCGGAGAGATGGGCAAGCCTGGCATGCAGGTAAAACATCCGGTCACAAATATCTAAATGCAATTGATGAACCAGAATATGTAGCACTTAGAAAGATGATAGGTATTTCTGTATTGCTGATAGTGGTATTTTTTTTGCTCTTCTTTCTCAGGGTCCACCTGGCGAACCTGGAGATCGTGGACAACCCGGGATGCCAGGAGAGATGGTAATCCTGATCCAGAAATAACTCTATTAGTTTAAGCAATGTTCCTACTCTAAGGAAGACCGTCTCCAAATGTCTTGAGCACTGAAAGGGGAAGTTTATGCATCAAGCAAACTGGATTTATCCCTGTGAAGAATTCTTATTGGAAAGCCCAACTCTGTGTCCTCTTCTCTCCTTTTTACAAATAACTTTTCAACTCTTTTACCCTTCGCTGCACAGTGTTGTGTCACAAAGCTGTACTCAAACAGCACTTGTGATGTATAATAACAGGGCCTGATACTACTACAATGAGAGATCGACCCTCAAATAGGAACAGCATTCTTTTCCAAGGTGATATTAATAACTTTCTGTCAATGGCCATTTTCATACTTTGCAAAGTCATCCAGAAGACAGTGTTTGAACCTTTGGTGGACCTTGTGTTTGACACTCCTGGTTTGGGTTGAATTGCTAAGTTGTCATTTTGATTCACAGATCAGCAGGATAAATGCAGGTCTAGTTTTTGACAGAAAGCAGTAAGAGAAATATATATTTCTACCACTGAGAGGATACTACTACTATGCTAAATGTTAGATTGTGTTTGTTCATGCAGCTTCCAGTTGTGTTTAGTGATCAAATTGATAACTTAGTATCAGCAACAACTTTGAATAACTGTTCAGGTCATTAAATGTAAACCTAAAATGCCAAGCTATTCATTTCCAGCTTCGCTAAGTGTGATACTTTCCTGTCTGACATCTTTGCAAATTGAATTTATTTTGGCTTATGGAAGTTGGTGGGATAAGACAAGCAGCCTGACGATGTCATCTTAAACCCTTTTAAGTTTGTATACTCTAAATGAAGAATTAAAGGATTGCTAATGAAAATAATCGTTGGTTGTATGTACGTGCAAGTGTAACACTGTGACCCTGAAAGAGAGTTTATTGCTCCAAATGTAACAACCGTACATAGAGGTTGAAAATCTCACTCATCATGCCATTTGGGCCATGTGTAGCAGCATCCATCATTGTCCACAGCTTAAAATATAACGCCGTGCACAGCCAGCACAGGTGGTGGAGCCATTCCCTGAATACAGGCCGTTTTTCCACCTGTCTTTGGGCAGAGTTATTGCAGGCCACAGTCTTCCTGACACTGCGTTGTTATTCAGGTGAGCCCTTGTCTGTGTGATGAATGGCCTCACTGAGTGGAAAAGAGTCAGTGTTTTCACACTACAGACCTATAAATTATAACGAGGCTTTCCCAGCGTGATCCCACGGCGCCTGCAGGCTATTGTGATGTCGCTTTCTGTTTCTAGTTTGTTTTAGTCCGTTCTCTTTAATTATCTTGAACCATATCTTGTCTTTTCACTAACTGACTGATGAAGAAGCAACAGTAGTAATCATTTATGTTTGTCTGTCAGGGCGAGCGGGGTCTCAGGGGCCCTCCAGGACAGGCCGGGGCCCCGGGCAGAGATGGGGAAAATGGGGAAGACGGTGAGCCGGGGTCTTCTGGTGCTCCTGGACCACAGGTGGGCACATTCTCTACAGTAAACAGTTAAAGCTGTTTATAGCAGATGAATGATGTGTCTTTCACTGTTGAAATGTTTCCATCTCCTCTCTGATTGACACCAGGGCACCTGGGGATACAGGGGAGAACGAGGGTCCGAGGGGGAAAAAGGCGATGAGGTGAGGAATAAAACAGCACAGCTGCTTCTGTAAAAATAACAAGCCAGTCCCACTTTAATTTCAGATTTACTGTTTGTGAAATTGTAGCCAAGAAGGAATGGTTAGACTTTATGCAGTTTGAGCTGCAGCGGATCTTTCTGCCATAATTGAACAATTCAGCACTCAGATGTTCACTGAACATTGTGGGGCAGTTTCAAAAGGTCCAAATAGTCCTTGGTATCATTTCGAGTTATTTGATGCTACAAAATTACACATTTTAAACACCTTTCTTGGAGAAATCAAATGCGTGGCCTATATGAAATTGAAAGACACAAAGAGAGTTAGAAACGACTACTACAATGTTGATCATGTTATCTCTCTACCTTGCCAGGGTCTCATCGGGGTCATTGGTCCAAGGGGAGAAATTGGCGAACCTGGTGAGAAGGTAAATATCAGAGCTATTTAATTCATCCTGAATATTGAAAAAGAATATCAATATATCCAGATGAAGTTGTTTCTTTACCGTTTAGATTGCTTTAAAACTGAGTAGTGCCGGGATGACGTTTTTCTTGTCAACAGACATTTACTGGCAGATAACGAAAAACACATTCAAAACTCGGTCGGTTTTAAGACGAGGGAACCAGACGTGGTGTAATGCTAACTTATTTCAAGGTTTTAGGACTCATTCCTGCAGCACTATCGCCTGTAGTGCTTATGACATCTCTTTTTTGAACAACCCGTTATAGAGTTATAATCCTGCACTGTGCTTTCTCTTTGTTTAGGGCTCACCTGGTTTACCTGGCCCTCCTGGACCTGTCGGACTACGAGTGAGTGTCTTTACCATCACCTTTGAGTTTCTTTGCAACAGTCCAGGATTTTCTGCAGGGGTTTTACATGGCACTCAAAACCCTTGGATATAAAAAGTATTTATTTTATCTGTGCTTCAAAGCTACTTATAAATAAACAACATTTCAAACACAATCCTCTGGACAACATGCCAGCCCATTACAGGATCAATTTAAAACAACAACATTGAAAAAGAAACAGCCCTTCTTGTGTAATACATTTCTAACATATCCATCGGGTGTAAAACAAAACAATAAGCTTTTGTAACAGAAAGACGTGCGCCTCTGAATCCTTTTTAATCCCTAAGCCAGTCCCTCTTTGAACTTGGAGTCCCAGGCAGCGAGGCGCTGACTCCCATTTTCTCTTCCCTCTATTCTTGGGTTTACTTTGATTCTGTTTGACATGAAATCAGAACCTCTGCCTCATGGTATTAACACCGGCACTGTGGCCAGCACGCCGTAATCTCTCTGGTTAATCCTTACTTTGAATACAGCGTTTTCTATGTATTTTAATGATGTACTGTTGCTAAATTGACACTGAATTCTTTTCTGCAGGGGCCTCAGGGGACCCGAGGTGGCTCCGGAACAGAGGGATCTTATGGGCCTGATGTGAGTGATGCGCCGTTTGATTATAGCTGCTCCACATTCTGTGCTTACGTTTATTTTTGCACTATTCTGAGCGAGTCTTCTCTCCGTGAAGTGAGCATGCCTTCCATACCACTGCTTTACTTCACTATCATCTGGTGGTTTTCACATTTTAAGGTTTAGTTGAACAGAAAATGTAAATTCAGTCCTGAAATGATTTTTCAACAGCAACTGAATCCAGTGCCGTGTGTACCAACAAAACAAATGATCATTTGAAACAATAGTTCTTATCAAACGGCCCCGAATTAAACGTTTTGAGCCGGGATTCTTTTTGTGGTTCAGCCCCTAAAACTGCCAATGTAAAGCAAAGTATTTTTTTTAAACGTTTGAACTAATAATTTTGCATTTGTCAGATCTGCTTTTTGCAACCTGAGCAATTTGGAGATATTTTGTAAACATCTGTCCGCCTTTTTCTTAAGCGTTTCACAGAATGCTTTGGAAACTAGAGGTATCTTATGCATGTTTTGCAGCTGCACCAATGATGTGTATTAGGTTATACATTTCCCTCTGAATATGGACAATGTGGAAAATGTATCACTCATGCTTATATGAACCTGTCTCCAGGGGGAGAGTGGACTGGATGGTCCTCCTGGTTTTCCAGGGATGAGGGTAAGCAAACCGTTGGATTTTATGCCACACTATTTGTCTGTTATTTAACATTTTGAATATATGTGTAACACTTGTGTGTTTGTGTGTGTCACAGGGCGCTCCGGGTATTACAGGACGAGTTGGGGCTCAAGGAGTCAATGGATCAAGAGTAAGATTACACCATCACGGCTCAAAGCTGTTTTTAATTATTAGTTTTAGTGGTAATTATTCAGAGGACATCTTTGAATTGTTTTTGCTTCTCCAACAACTCTAAAAAAAACAACTAAAAATATTCAATTTATAGTGATCTGAAAAAACGACTCATTATGAATTAACCTGTGGTGTGTAAAATGAGAAATAAGTCAAAGTATTCTTCATTTATTCATCCTTGATGTCTGGAAAATGCCATACACATCACCCTGAGGGTCCTAACTGAGTGTGCAGGTTACTTCCTGTGTGTGTAAAACTGTTTATTGTTTCTTGCAGGGGGACATGGGACCTGCTGGCAGTGTTGGTCCCAGCGGCCCACAGGTATACATTTGGTTTGCTTATATACACGCTGCAGTTATTCAACCTGCTGGACATGTTTAGAGACTGTGTTGGCACTTTCTTTTGACTAGGGGCCTCTAGGTTTGGAGGGACAGGTGGGACCTCCAGGACTCAGAGGACCCCAGGTGAGTACAGTTCAAGACTGTTGACCACGGGGTGTTGTTTCATTCATTTTACACCGGTGAAGCGCAGAAGGTTAATGTGTTCATTCACACAGGGACATCCAGGACTGATCGGGGCTTCTGGACCTAAAGGAGATCCTGTGAGTGTGTTTTCTTCAAGTTAATGTGTCTTGTTTTAAAACTAAAACAGTACACAGGAGATTAAGGCGTTGAGCTTGATCAGAGCTGCACACGGTACAAGTCACACCTCTGATGTGCAAGGCTCCATTTCCCAATTTTAGGATTTTCAGTATATTGCACATGCATGGCTGAGAAGAAGATGTAAAGAGGAACAGGAGAAGAAAGGACAGTACATATTGATAATGATGATGATGATGCATTTAGCTAGCAGCTGCCAGGTTAGCACATATTTAGTCAGACAGCAAAAATGACATTTTAAGGACGTTGGACAGAGTTTGGTCAAAATGAAGAAATGGCCAACGCTTATCAGGAAAACAGGAAGTGCATTTCCTAAGCTTTCTCATTACGCTGCTCAAGATAAGTTTACCTTCCATCATCAGTGCAGTACGTTATTTAACTTGGATTAAATTCACTGTGGCCAATGTTTCTGATTAATGACAGTTAGCAGTATAGACCGTTTGCTTTGATCTGTTGTGAAATAATGCATTTCAAAAGTAATAAATGAACATTTAGTTCTGCAGAAAATGCAATATCTTATTTCACTTTTTCATTTTGGGTTTCTTTTCTTTTTGTTCATATCAGGGGCCTGTGGGGCCCATGGGTGCCCGAGGGGATCCCGGCTTCGAGGGGCCAATGGTGAGTTGCACTTGAATATTTTCTTTGGGTTATTACTTCATCACATTACAGTCAGACACAGGGACTGTAGACGTACAGTAGGTGTGAGGAGAAGTTGTGAACACCCTGCAGGCGCATCCTGCAGCCTCACAGTGCCATCTGCTGTTGGTCCAGGCTCAGTGGATCAGGACACGGTGCTGTGGGAAGATACTGAGGTTCTTATTTACTCTGATGGAAGACAAATGTCAGAGAAATAAGCGAAATCCATCTGCTATTCAGGAGTGGGACTGTAAAATGCTTTTATTGACCAATCAGCATCAACTATTTAACAATGCTGTGTAATAAACGTTGAATACTTCGCTTCGATTTGCTAGTGCTTGAATGGACCACACTTATTTTTTACAGGGTGCTGCAGGGACAAAGGGTCCTATGGGTTTTACCGGGATAACGGTAGGTGCTCTCTATACATTTACAACATGTTTAATGCAAAACATCATTGGTTTAAACATTCAATTCTTTGCAGGGTAAAAGGGGACCAGATGGGGACAAAGGAGATCCAGGACCTAAAGGAGACAAAGTAAGAGCCAGCTACTTCCTGTTCACTCAATAAGGCTCATTAACAAGAATAATACGATGACATGGAGCTACTCAAAGCAATAGTTTATCATTATGGATAATATGCTCATCCACTTTCATTCAACATAGAAGTTGTTCAAGTCTGCATTAAGACACAAAGGCAACTGAGAGACGATGTACTTTTAAATATTCATACACTAGTTTTAATGCAAGTTTATCTTTAGTTTAGTTGAATATAAGTCATGTTTATCAATCAAATGCACAAAGTGTAAGACAGCAAGACTCCAAGGAAGCAAGTACACATATTTCCCAAAATGCCAATGTTCATTTTACTTCTGTGCAATGTCTGAAGGCGTTCTCACGAGAAAAATGTCCTTTATGTTTTCATCTCAGGGTATTCAGGGGGCAGCAGGTATTAGGGGTCCTCAGGGAGAGAGGGGCTCCATCGGCTTCCAAGGTTTTGAGGGCACCAAGGGCCAGCCTGGCCCCAGCGGCACTGAGGTACGGTAAAGAGCACAGTTCAAATATTTTTGTAATAAAAGTAATGTAGATTAGGAGCTGGATGTTTTCCAACAAAGAGAAATAACATTTCTAAGCTTGAGAATTAACTCTGATGCATTGTGGGTATATTTTCTTTAAGTAAAATGCAAGAATGTTAATGGCCAAAAAGTTAGATCTGCACAGAAACAACTATTTAAGGTAAAAAACAAGTGGCGCGTATAAAAGCTAATATACGATGATGTAGCTCAACTTCTCACATAGTATTCCTCTTGTTTGAGTTGATTAACACTGGCAAAATAAACTTGATAGCCAGATTATTAACCCACATTACAGCACAGTATATTCAGCATAATATTGAATTACATGCGCTCTAAGCCGAGCGAGAGGAGCTGCCTGGTGTAGCTGAAAGAGGAGATAAGCTTCACTGATTTTTATATTTCTTCATCCAGGGTGAAAATGGAGAAACTGGTCCTCAGGGAAAACAAGGCGGCCGTGGGTTAAAGGTCAGTGATGATTTGTGGGTCTGAACACCAAGAAATGTCCGATGACTTCATGTGTTGTTCCAAACCTCACATCTAACTGTGAAACATTAGAGCCTCGGACGGCCTCCTGCATGTTCATTTGACAATCCAAACTGTGAGTGAATTAACAACATCTGACTATTGTACATTAAACACACTCAGGAATATTAACTGATGTGTCACCTGTGGTTAGGGATTACATATCTCTGCCTTATTTGAGTCTAAAATGAAGTGAATAGTGAACATATTCTAGAAAAAAAGGTGTGTTTACTGACGTTTCTGTCATCTACTCTACTAACCTCACTATCCATGTGCTATCTTATAGTGACATTGACTAACATGCCATAACAAGTGCAAGTGTTTACACAAAACGCATGTCTTTATTTTTACAAGTGTGTTAAATATCTACAAATAAGCTCATTTAGGTTGTAACAATTTCGTAAATATTAGACATAAGAAGACTTTAAATAATAGACAATGATGTGACATCTGAGATATATGAAGCATTACTTTATGACTTGTTATTTTACTTACTAATATCTGAACCTCCTTGAAGGGAAACAGGGGACCGGATGGACGCAACGGCAAACCAGGACCCAGAGGGACCAAGGTAAAACAATACATTTAATTGGCACAATAGAGCCTTAACGATGTTGCCTAATTTAGAATAAGCGTTATTCTTTCCATTTCCTTTTCCCTGACAAATATCTGAACTTTTAGATACCTGTGCAACTTCTGTGTATTCCACCACAGTTATTTGGTTTTGACGTTGCCCTTTCCCCACGCTTTTTTCTTCAGGGCCGAACAGGACAGAGGGGCCACACCGGCCAACCGGGTCCATCGGTAAACTGAGCGCCTGTCACAGATTATCTTAGATGTATTAGCTCCTGAATTCTATATAAACAATCTGACCATATGTTCAGAATGCAAATCGTAAAGTTAATGAATTAAATGTTTATTTCTGAAAGTTTTTATTACATATACAAGACCTTAAGAGTAGCGGGGAATTAAATATTTGTCGTGTCTAGTTTCTATGGAAGTTCAGATTGGCAAATGCAAAACAGAAAAATCCTTTGTCTGATCTAAATTGCTTTTCTCCTCCTGTAGCTAAGTTGTTTGCTTGGGCTGTGAATCAGATGCCTCTTAAGGTTTTTGTAGTAATCATATTTGGTTTACATATAATAATTGCCTCCGTGTGTGTATCTGACAGGGTTTGCCGGGGCCACATGGACCAGAGGGAGTTGAAGGAAAGCCTGGTACACAGGTTCCCATTCTCTATCATATTTCAATTCCATCACCTGTCAATGTTGTCTGTGTCTACTTACTCCTACCACATACTTTACAAGCATTTTATATTCAGTTTACTTTTAGTACTTGCACTTATTTCACACACACACGTCATTAACTGTCTCAGTTTGAGTCCAAAGTTAGAGGTAAAAACTGTTGATGGGTATAGAAGGAAGAGACTCCTCACACCCTTCACTTCTTCAAAGGAAAATGCTTTTCTGAATACAAGATTTCCTGGCTGTGGGATGAAACTTAAAAAAGTGACACCCTGAAAGACTGCTGAGACAGAAATGCCCTCAAACTGTCAAACCCACTGCAGAGTTGAGTCCAGGTTACTCTGATTCTGCAACTGTAGCTTTAGCCACCAGGGGGCAGTCTCAGGACAGGACAGCAGTATTGTGAGAGATGTACAAATTCAGCAGTAAGGTGTCCAGTTTTAAAAGTGAATGTCTCATTTATTTAGTGTGTTATATCCATGATTTAGAGAGCACATTACTGTCAGATAAATTGTATTCCAATGGAGGGAAACATTGCAAAGTTTTCATTTTAATAATTAACACAAGAAATGAATTGTAGAAAAAGACATTTCTGCTTTCTTTGTTTTATGTTGTTTTGTGTTGTAAGTCAGACTTTGAAGACGTCACCGTACTAAACTGTGAACTTGCCCTAAGCGCTTAATCATTTAGTCATAAAAAATAATCTTAATGTGGTGTGAAAATCGTTGTTTTTTTACCTTAGTTTTTTCTGAGTTTTAAAAAGTCTCCACTGAAAATTCACTTTGTTGGGAAAAAAAACTATGTAAGAAATATATATTCCTTCTTGCCAAAGACGTAGCTGAGAAGATCATCACCACTACCTTATCTAACCAGTGAATGTAAAGCTACAGCCATTGCACAATTTGCTTAGCTTAGTGTAAGCACAGGAAACAGCGGTTCTAGCTCTGTCAAAAGGTGACAGATTCTAGCAAAAACCAAGTGTAGAAACAGTGTGATTGTCGGTGTGGGACTTGCCCAGTGACTTGGTGTGTCTGAGTGTTATCTTCACCCTGAGGTTACCACATCCGAGGAACAGTCCATCACATAAATCCCCTACAGGTCTTTTTAACCTTTTAAGACAGAGCCTGTCTCCCCCTGCTGCCAGTATTTATGCCTTAGTAGCACTTATCACATCCTGTCACCTTGATGTCACTCAGCTTTACCTCACGGCGTGTAATCTACAAAGTGTCTGTGAGGAGAGGGCATCCCGGCAGCCTCACACCTCTGGCCCGGTAACCAGTATGGAGACTCCCTCACCTTTATCACGTGTTTTTGATGCTTCATGTTAATACTTTACAATGACTGTTAAATGGACCCTATTATGCTATTGTGGGGTTTCCCCTTTTCTGTAGTGTTTTATATAGATTTGTATGCATGTAAATGGTCTGCAAAGGCTAAAATCCCCCCTGCCTGAAAAACCTCCATTGGACTCCTGTGCTATCGTTCTATTGGCTAGTGCTCCAACACACTGTAAGCGATAACGTAAGAGGCAGGAAGTCTCTAAGCAGTTGACCAATCACAACAGAGCCGGCCAGCTAACCAATCAGAGCAGTCTGGGCTCTGGTTTCAGACAGAGGGTGAAAAGAGGTGCTGCCGCACAGGCAGTATGAGAAAAATAAAGAGCTTTTTGAACCTTAGAGCATGGAGACATGTCCCAGTAGAGGAACTAAATACAAATATGAACCTGAAAATGAGCAGAATAGGACCTCTTTTAGACATATGTGGTTTTGCTGCTGTTGACAAGAGAGTAAACGATACAAGTGTTGTGGCTTTAGCTTTGTATTAATATGAAAGTGATGCATCTTCTCGGTGAATTCAGATTAAGTGACTTGATTAAATGGAGCTTCATTTTTCTAAGTCTATAGGAAAGTTTATTCTTTGATAATACTATATTTGCACCCTGAATGACCTTTGTCGTTGTGAGAAATTGCATTGTTGGTATTTTCTGCTTCTCGTTCTGTTTCAGGGTCCCTCGGGTGCATCTGGCAGTGCTGGCAGTAAAGGAGCAGCGGTAAGAACGTTACCCTCACTATGACCTCAGCGCTCATGACATCATCCCTCTAGCTTGGCTTTTTTTTACTTTTTGACAAGCACTGCAGGGTTCAGCGGAATAAAAGCCCTTCGAACATTTTAACAAGCCAGCCCGTGATTAAATACAGCAGGTTTTATGGATTCATGAGCAGGCAAACACAACAAACACGAACAGTGCAGAGCTGAAGCGGCTACCAGCAGTTAAGGTGTCAGGTGTGTTCAATGACACTGGCAGGGGTGGATCAGGGTGCATGTAGATCCATGTGTGTGTTTGCATCACACATTGATTTACATGACCATATATAATGATATACGTCAGTCATGGACATCTTAACATTGCACCTAAATTGGATTGTTGCACATAAAGCATCAGAACCATTGGCCTTTTTCTGCTGCAGTAGCAGACTCCAGAAGAGCCTTTGTAAGGTCCAACCCTGATGTCATGTGATCAGGTCTGGCTCACAATTAAGTGGAGGACTTCAACCTCAAAATGAGGCAGCATTTGACCACTTCCAGTTAACAAATGAATAAATGAGGCTACTAAACGTAATCATGCCGCAATCATTAGCTGGTTTTAGCTGAGCGAAAGTGACGTCAAGTCATGCAGTCCATTTGAGGCCAAACGTTAGCATTTCTCTTCTGGTGTTTGCATTCACGCTTCAAAAATGTTAAAAGAAGTGTAGATTACCCTGCTGAACTAAACGTATAACTATCATAAGCATGAGTTTCCACTGAGCTTATTCTCTGCATTATTCCAAGATCCACTGGAAGAATCCCATTGGCTCTTTGTCGAGGAAGCCCTTGCTATGCTAACGTCCAGGTCTGCCAACAACTATGTCCTCACTGCACCTCTCTATAGGTGTTCCAGTTCCTCCTAAAGGTGTTGGATTGGGTCCAGGACTCTGTTAGGGCCTGTTCACCAAACTGGGAAACATATTTCTTTACTGGAGCTGTGTATTTGATACTGGCAGGCTGTCAAAAAATGTACACTGGTTCCAAAGACTGCAAAAAAAAGTTGTATTATTTTGCGTTCACGATTCTTTTACGTCAAACTAAATGGCCCAAACAAATGCTGCGTCTCAATTCATATACTTCAGTTAGTACACTTTGCCTTTCCTTTGACAAGTGCTGCTATGTAGCCAAGACGGCGAGAGTTGTGGGGGAAGTACCCAGTGTTTTAATCTCGTCCTTCTTTTTACTTCTGTATGAGATAGAAGATTCGATTTACTGTTTCAGAAGTGCAGAGGTACAACTGCTGAGTAATAACTTTGGTTTTGCGTGTCACCACATTATTGACCGCTTAAGTTAACAAAGACAAATGTAGCATTTTAAATGTAAAAGTCTTAAATTAAACTCTTAATCACCAATACTATTATCCATAATGACATTTAGGGAGTAGACTCATGACTGCAATCAAACGTAATGGCCGAGAAACTATTAAATGGCTGATAAAGCAAAAGCCATACGAAAAAATACTGAATCAACTCATTTAAACCAATACCGCAACAGTTCAGTGCACTTCTAAAAACTAAAAGCTTTTGGTCTCTCATCTCTTTCACTTCTTTAAACCTCTTCCCATTTCATAGCAACTTTTTAAATGACTTCTCCTACTTTTTCTAGGGTTTTCAAGGAAGTGCTGGCGACAGAGGAGCAGATGGCCCCCCAGGTTCTCCGGTAAACTTTGTTTTTATTCTCTAGTAGTCATTTGGAAGACAGAGTAGAGGATGACAGAAGCTACTGTGTGAAACTGAGGATTTTTTGGAGCGGAATCAGCCAGGCAGGAAGTCTGTAGATGAGCCGATCCTCTGAAGCATATCGCTCGGGAAGGAGAGGATGGATTGATTGTAAAACAAATGTTTAACCCTCTGAACACCTAAGCAGTTCAAGGTTTCTCACTTCAGTATGTTAGTCCTGCACTCTTGTTGCTTGAAGAATAGAAGAAAGAAGAAGTATATACAAACAACATGTTAAGTGTGTTAAGTGTTATCAATTTAGGGGGGAAATGTTGTGGATCTGGTTTTTGCAAATGGTTTATTTCAAAATGACTGGTGTCATCATTATGAAGTCAACATAAATCCTTGTTAAAATCACTTTTTCAAGCTTAGATTTCTTTATTTTCATCACAGACAAAAGCAATCATCACAGGTGATTTGTTAAATGACTGTCAGATGTTAGAAATTAAACAACACTTTAAGCTTTCACATTTTTTATCATGAATAAACAATGTAAACGTTGCTTTGTTTAGGGATTCAGAGGGGGGTTGAGTCTAGGCTGACACAGAGCTGTGTCCTGTAAATGCTTGGATCTTATTAGTTTTTCAGTATTGAGCTTTAGAAACTAAGAGCCTCTGATGAACTCTGCTGAGTTTACACATTGTGGTCATCTAATCTGACTTCCAATCAGATGGCAAGCAAGCATTTTTAAGCCCCAGGAAATATAACGCTCGATCTCTGCAGTCCTGTAATCTGATTGGCTGAACAGATAATCAGATGTTATTGACTGCTTCTTTGAACCTTTAATGACAGACATCATTTTTTCTGCCAGGGGTCACCAGGGAAACCAGGACCTGCAGGATCCCCTGGACCTTCAGGAGAAAAGGTGAGTCCACAGGCAGAGCGGTCATGACCCCCATTACACCAACACACACACAAATGCTGAATGTGTGTATGTTGTCATTTTGCGTTATGTGTGTGTTTTTTCTCCTCAGGGTTTCACAGGGAAGCAAGGCATGGAGGGACCTCAGGGCCCAGTAGGCATGTATGTAAGTGATTCTTCAAAGAGGTTTGAGGTTCAGATTTCAAATGTCTATTTAGGCTATCGTACAGAATCAGGCATTCAACAAAGCGATAAAATGCTATGAGGGTAAGGTGGTTTTAAGCTCATCCTTACAGGGTAAAATCAGTGTTCTGCAAAAAGTAGTTGAGGTGGTTTTTAACTGATTTACCTGATGGAGTTTTACACCTTTTTCTCCTGGAAAGGACTTTGTTCATTCAACTTTCAGTAAGTTGTTTCCTCTTGAGAAGAGAGGAAATTATGGAATGAATGTTAAGTTATTCATCAGTCCTTGAAAATAATAACATATAAGTTATTACAAGTTTAAATATGAATGTCTTTTAGATGGTATTTCTCATTTGCTTTGGACCCATTGTTTTTTTGGATCCTTAAACTTGTTTCCTAGATGTGGTGTGGTGTTGGGTGAGCCGCTGAGACGTTAACTGATGATAAACAAATGTCTCTTGTATTTGATCTTCAACCATCAGGGTATCCAAGGAAACGTGGGCATGCGAGGGCATCCAGGGTTCATGGGAGAAAGGGTAAAGTCATCTTTCTGTCACCTAACTTGAAACATAAGCCTTGTAAAAGTTAGCTTTATCGATTTGAAAATCCAAAAAAGGAACAGGAAGGTCCCTATCAAAGTTGCTGTTTAACGTGACAACATCACAGCGTTACACAATGGATCTCACTGAATGAAAATATATGTTTAGAAGGAAAACTATCTATTGAGAAGAGGAAGGAAAATGATATCCAGAACATTTTTGAAAATATAGGTGTGAGCAGAAGTGCATTCTGCCCAAGCAAAACCACCATTAATAATGACCATCAACACCCTTTCTTTTTTTCTCTGCACCAGGGCGAGCAAGGTTTTCGAGGTTTACCTGGGACTGTGGGGAAGCAAGGTCCTGCAGTAAGTGTCTGAAGTTTATTTTTGATTTTACTTCCTTTCTTTTGACCCGTGGGAACCATTAGGGCGAGCAAGACTGAATATTGTTCAGGGGATTTCATCGAGTCAACGACTGTGATGGGGTCACAGCAAGGAGAGTTTGGTGAATGAAAGGAAACCAGTGAGGTGTGCAGCTGCTTTGCAGGGACTGGCTTTTGATGAAGGCGGACATTGATTTTGTTAGACACTGGTGGAAGACTAAAGTACCCCATGCAAAGTCCTCCAGTCTGTCCCCTGCTGTCCAGAGTGCCAGGTGACATCCTCAATGACAAACAGGTTTTCCACACATTACAACTGTGTTCCACTGTGCAGTTTTTTGCTTTAGAATTGAAAGAAATATGAACCTTTTACAGTGATGAGAAGTAACCTAGATATCCGAAAAACTTCTCAGAAATA
This sequence comes from Eleginops maclovinus, assembly GCF_036324505.1. Lineage (NCBI taxonomy): Eukaryota > Metazoa > Chordata > Actinopteri > Perciformes > Eleginopidae > Eleginops > Eleginops maclovinus. The sequence continues at coordinate 4,515,978 of NC_086356.1, forward strand.
CTTTTTGACCTTCCAAAGTACCCAACACATATGCATTAAGAACAGGCCGCTCTGGCTTACTGGCTGGCTGTTGAGAAGATGCGACGGTATAGGCACGTTGTTCTAGATGTTCATTGGAGCAGCTGCTGCATCAACATGTGCCACTGTTATCAGGGCTCGTTACACAGCTTATCTGAACATGATTATGATTGAACAACTCGGGCATTCAGCGGCCTGCTTTTTTTTTTTGATAACAGGGACTATTTGCAGTCGTGTCAATCAGTAGAGGAAATCTGGTTGCAACATCAACTGCGGCTGAAAAACACATATTTTCTTCTATCAAAAAACACGATTGAATGCTCTTTGAATATTCGCCTCTGTATTTGTGAACAACACGCAATTTTGGATTCATGGTCGCAAAACTGTCCAAGTAAAGAAAAAAAACAAGACAGAAAGGAAGTAAAGAAATGGAGCTATATTGACCGTTGTTGCATATGATCGATTACTTACTCGATGTCTTGGCTGCAGATATAGGTTTTTCAGGGTGTGAAGTAAGAAAACTGTGGAGCTAGACTTTAAAATGAAGGAAAAACAACAGGTGTCCAACATAGGACACATGCAGAGTTGTTTTGCTCTCTTTTGTTGTTATTTTCAATAATAACACTATTTGTTTCCCTTGCCTATACTGATGGATTTCCTTCTGATTTGGGGAAGTTGCATATGAAGCTGAAAGGTCAAACTTTTGTTTTTAAAACTCGTCAAAGTTTCTTCACCCTACACATCCATCTTCCTCTTCTTCGGTTGGTTAGATCTGAGAATAAGAAAATCCAGCTTGCATGGAAAAGTCGCTTTCAGTAATGGAAGTTCACTTCATGTCCACAGTCCTCTATTAGTGCTTGTTGTGGGGTTATCCATCAATCTGTCATGGAGCGAAATTATACCCCTGCTGAGAGGGATGATTGATCAGTGTCCGGCTTCAATTCCCCACACTGTATTAAACTCAATGCTTTGTGCGCCAATCCCTGAGAGCAACACGTGTCATGGCACAACATAGTCCTGTCAACAAAAGGGACGAACTGAAAACCTGAGCCAGGTTTCGCATTTTACATATTTTAACTCTGTGAACAACAGATACCCAGGATGCTGGCTGATGAAGACGAGTGAGCTAGGGACCCAATATAAGGCTTAGTTATCTTGCCAAATAGTGAGCCTGTGTTGATGTATGAAAACTGTTAGACCTGGTTTATAAATGGTTCTTAAGGATTAAGAAAGTGTTTACAACCTAATTATGAACCCTTAATGAATCATTTTTAAGGATGGTCTGATTGTAAAGTGGTACCAAAAAGTTTGATCCAAGTCCAAGATATACAGCCACCAACAATAATCCTCTACTTCAATGCAGAAATGATTTGTTTGGATTGTTCAGGTTGGTTTTTTGGATGTTTATGTTAAGCACTAATAATAATGGATAATGGATCAGCACACTTAATGCACACTTTCCTTTATAAAAACACTCAAAAGTGTTAGAAAAATGTGTCAAAATAGCATAAAATGCAACCATTTTGAGGTTTATTTTTCTCACACGAAGAAACCAAACTTCTAAAGTGGAAAAATAAGCCCTTTATGTGGATTGCTTTAAATGGGCAGTTATTTTAATTGTATAGATCCTCTTTGGTAGACCAACAGACACTCTTCCTCTGTCAGACGGGTTAACAGAGAAGTGGGTGCAAATGATATACCTTTAATTTAGCTTACACAAAAGGTATGTATTTCCCCACACAGTGCTCAGATCTTGTTCTGACGTGCTTTGTCTGTTTTTCTTTGTCAGGGATTGCCAGGTCCCTCTGGAGAAAAGGGGCCCCGGGGACCTCAGGTGAGAGAAGCATTTAATGGAAAAGTTTGTGCACTAACTTTTCCATTAGTATCTCTTCTAGAACGTAAAGGTCTCAACAAAAAGGAAGAAAGTACGGAAAATGGAAGCTTACTTATTGCTGGTTTTGGAGACTTTTTTTCCTTCAGTCCAGGAGGAATAAGAATAACAGAGTTAAAAGCTGTGGATCAGATTCATCCATTACAATAGTTTATTTACTGCTGAGATCAAATCTGATAGAACTAATGGATCCACTGGGAACCTCTCATAACCATCAGACTGTATTTTCATTTTCTGTTTTCTTATCATCCAGTGACTTCAAACTTTGTTGTTTCTCACAGGGTCGGCCTGGAGATGAAGGGGCCAAAGGGATACCGGGCCCATCTGTAAGTTAAACTTTCTGATATAGCTCATAGGAATTTATTTTCACAAATGCCACCTTCTTTTGTTGGGAATTAAGATCTACAAAACTGAATATTTTTTATATATTTTATATTATTTTGTGAACGTAACGGAGTCAGTGATGCGGATAATGCTAAGCATCACTCACACTTAATGATTTACACTTCACACATCTAGAAAATGTCGGCTGTCATTCTGATTGTTAAAATTGAATTCACTGGTGTGTAAGCCTGTCTGTGTTTGTGTCTATCTGTCTGCTGACACGCATCTCATCAAACATCTGCCAATTGACCTTTTAAAATGCTCTATTGACTGAAATGAGTCACATTTGACTGAATGTTATTGACAAATTGTGAGAAACACTGAGAAACCTAAGCTTGCATTGAGAGATTTTGACCTTAGGACTATAAAATCTATATTCTAGGGCCCTCCAGGTATCCAAGGTGTTGATGGGGCAGCTGGAAAACCTGGACCTAGAGGAAGCCAAGGGCCCCCAGGACCTCTGGGGCCACAGGGGCCAGCAGGAATCCCAGTGAGTGGGTACCTATAGCTTCATCTGCTGCTTTAATTTATATAATACAGATTTTGGCAAAGTCTGGACATATGAGAATCCACTAGTATTTTCAGTAAAGTATCTGATTACCTGGTTGCTGCATCACAACTTCTAAAGGTTTTTAACCCCCGTGTGTGTGTTCAATGTCCTCAGGGGCCACGGGGTGCTGATGGCTTGTTAGGAGCAGCAGGGGAAAGAGGACATACGGTAAACTACAGTGCATAAGAATTATGAGTCTTTAATGAATGTTTCAGGTTCAGTTACTGATGCTGTTTCCTGCAGGGTTTACCTGGCTTGCTCGGTGATGCTGGCCCCCCCGGACAGGATGGACTGCAGGTATGTTTGATTTTATAGTGAAGTAGAGTATGTCACATTTCAAAATCATGTATTTCTTCTCCTGCTTTACTTTGTCCTGCACTTCCAATAGTATAAAATGAGAAAAAATGTGAGAAGCTTATTGTAGAACAGCTGTGTTAATACCGTTACACACAACACTGTAAATAACAATGACCCAGCAACAAGAAAATCACAATCAAATAAAATGTGGTCTTATTCCAGCTCTACTCATCTGAATAAGCACCCTTTGGTCCTTCGATCACATTACAGTTTTAAGCCTTGAAGATGTTTTCGAGGAATTAAGATGCAACTTTGACTGTACATGATCTTAAACGGCTCTGAGTTTCTGTTCCCAAAAAATGTTAATGGCCAAACGTCCCCATGCAGCAGTAAGTTCTGTATAAATGCATCTGTAACCCTACCACTGGATGCCGTTCTTCCATGGAGCTTTTCTAAGTAAATGAATGTTATAGGAAGGCAATTTCTTAAGGTGCTTTAAGTCCCATCACATTTAAATGTTTACAAAAGGAATCCACACCTTTATGTAACACGTTGCTCTTGGTTCAAACACCACCAGCGGTTACATCTGCATTATTCAAAGCCAGAGCACATTTTTATTGTTGGTTTATAATTGTTTTAACTTTTGATTCTTCAGGGTCTGCCTGGACAAACAGGAAATGAAGGCCCAAGTGGACGGAAAGGGGACCAGGTCAGTGATCACATCATTCCTGAGTCTTTACATCATTGATTTGTACCTCAAACATCAAGAAATGAAAAGTTTGATTTAGTTTAATGTTGTTCAGTCTGCAGCTTCAGATTAGAGGGAATTACTCCTTGACATCCAGCTAACATTTAAAAGCCTGCAGTCAGAAACTTCATCTGATTCCAGTCTTCTTATGTTGCCATGTTTGACAGGGGGACATGGGGTCTTGTGGGAATCTTGGTCCTCCGGGTATTCCAGGAGAGACGGGAATCGAGGGCCTAAAAGGCTTACAGGGCCCGCCTGGACCAGAGGGTAAAGAGGTAGGTGTATTAATCGGCTGTTCACACACACGTGTTGAACGGCTGTCTCATAAATGATGAGCTCATAACATTACGCTGAAAACTTTACAGCCTCACAAACAGCCCGAGCTATGTTATGGGGAACAGATGTTTGTGTTGTTTTTTTATTTACTCGTTAGCATTAATGATTAATGTCAGCCAGAATTTCAATTTCAGTTGCCTCATGAAACACTCATAGAAATACAAATTCTGTATCTCTGTTGCATAAACCGTGAAATGAGATTTAGCTGATGAACTCAGATTCCTTTGAGAGGATTCAGAGGTTGATTATACAGCAGTCGGATGAGCATTCTGAAACATTTACTGTATGTCGTCCAAGAACAAGTTATTTTAGAAGGTTTCCTCACTCAATGTAATATGCTGTGGAAGATTTAAATCCACGTGGGCTTCAGGGACAATCTGACACTAAGGCAGGTAAATTACACACCGCCACAGCTAATGATCAGTCAGCTGCATTTAGGCATTTTTCCGACTTCCCTTGTTGCTGATCCCTAATTGATGCTCTTTTAAAGGTTGGGGAATCATGACCGTAGTATTTCTGCTGACAAAAACTCCTTGTATGAGGTAAAAAAAGGGCAAATGACAACAAGAGAACCGCTGCAGAAACAGAATTATCAGAAGCAGGATCCTCCTTTGGTGTCAGTCTCCTTGTCTTTGTCTAAGTGAAAGACAAACGACTAAACTCCAGACTCATGTTCTTTCCTCCTCTGCAGGGGGATGTCGGGCATCCTGGTGACTCTGGAGATCCTGGACCCAAAGGAGAGAAGGTAGATTAACTTTAGTTTGTAAAAGTGTTTTCTATTCTGCCGTAGGAAGAGGATTGTGTTGGTTTGACGTTGGAGAATGATGTATTCAGTTTCTGATCAGACTGTTCTTGGCAGGGTGAAGTGGGTCCTATAGGACTGTCTGGAAGAGAAGGCCCCTGGGGAGACCTCGGAGAAAATGGCCAAAGGGGGCCGAAGGGGGAGAAGGGCAACATCGGACTTATGGTGAGCACAGTTTTGGGTTTTCATTCTAAATATGTTAATAACACTACATACTCCTAACATCCCAAATGTTTGTATTTGTGGTATTGGGATTAAATGATATGAGGCAGTGGTCCTTTAAGAACTCATGGTTGTATTTACTTAAAGGATAATCATTCAGTCCAGTTGCTTTTTGTACATGACAAGACCAAGGCCATTAATGGGAAAACAATGTGATCAGTTTCACTCACAAATATTTGATATTCACAATCTGAATTGTCATTCAAACAACTTTATTGATCTCTCGCGTGTAGTCAAAGACGCCGTGTAACATACAACAGCATACAGACTAACAAATAGAAGGGGGAAAAGGATATATGGAGCATTTTAAAATTGCTTCCAAAGGGAACGATTGATTTTGAATGGTGATTGTTTTACAACTAGGTAGAACAGAACAGCACTCTGAGGGTTGGTGCTTTTGAGTGGATTTGATGGTTGCAGAAAGACTTCAGGGCTCGTTGTTTCAGTCAGATGGTTTTACAGATTTGAACAATGCTGCAGGCTATTACTGTGTTTTACTTTGAGACATCACTGCTGTAAACCATTTGCAATAACAACAAGGAGAAACTAAAGACAAGAACAAAGGGAACAGACATTCAACTGGACGTAGCAATCACTGAAGACATTCAAGACCCTTTAACGCTCAATTGCTCTGGGATTCTCACAGTAGATAAAAGCTCTCAATAAAAGATTGATCAAAACGCCACAGGTTCACGGGGGAGGGAAATTCCCTGAAGCCTCAGAGTTCACATCATATTCTAGATGGTCTTTAATAATAAAAATAGCAACCAAATATTCTGCATCCCTATTTGTCTGCGTCTCTGTTCGGTCTTTAACCGATAATCAATTGCTTGGTCTAGGACATAACTCAAAGCATATCAGATTAATGGTTACCTCGATGTCGTCCTCCTGACAGGGTGAGCCGGGGCTGATGGGAGAAGTGGGGCCTGCGGGTCTGCTGGGGTTACAGGTGAGCTTGTTTCCAGGAACTATTGACTCTGTTGATGAGATGCCGCTCAGGGTGGCCTTTAAATTAACCTTTATTGAACAGCTACAGCTATGATTGATACTTATTGATCTACCTGACTGATTAATTTGGTTTCCCCCTGCTCTTCACACGCTTACATTGATGTGGTGCTGTGTTTGTGATCATTTTAGGGAATAATAGGCTCTCGGGGCCCCCCTGGGCCAGATGGACCTCAGGGCCAGAAGGTAATATCCAACAGCTTTCTTCCCGGAGCACATCCTCTCTATCTTTGCTTCACACTAATTTCGCTCTGAGATATTACCTCCCTATTTTAAAATTGAAACATGACTTGAGTCTGCCAACACTTGTGTGTACATGCTTTAACAAACCAAGCCATTGTTCAGTTCAATCTGTACAGAGACCTCTTTTCACCTCTAATTTTATTTGGATGAAACTTAACAGCCCAGAACCAAACCAGACCAAATTAAAAAGCCAACTCAATCTCTCCTAATCTATATCCCTTTGGATAAGGTTTAAGAAGTCTTTGTTCTGGAGTTTATGAGTGAAAGTATTGGCTTTCAGTAGCTAATACAGTACATTAATCTCAGGGCTCTGCTGAAACAAATCAGTTAAACAGCAGCAGCTTCCCAAAGTGGAGCAAAAGGTTGGAAGTGGCTGTCCAGCTCATCTTAGAAGGGAAAAATAAATTGAACACAATTATCATTTAAATTGCAAGCATTTAAAATGTTGTGAGATAGAGAAGTCTCTTTAAATATGCAGGATCCTTAAATATTACTTATTTGTATTATAATCTAAAGACTGTGGTCAGTAACACTTTGCAAAGGAAGTCAATTCGGTACCAGTCTATTAAGGATGTTGGGATTTTATGACCATGTTTTCTTCTTAAAGTAGTGTGTTGATACAGGTTTTTGTGCATGTAAATGGTCTACAAAGACTAACATATCAAAGAAGAAATGAATATGAACTCTAACAAATCAGTTCATCAGATAATTAGTTTGGATGATTTTGCATTTCTAAACAACGTAAACATTTTGGCCAGTTCTGGTCCTATAACGGAAACGTCTTAGCACACCTGAAGCAGAGTGAATGTCAAAGGACTGGAACTCAAATCATTCCTCCCATCTCTCCAGGGGGATTCTGGGCCAGAAGGAATTACAGGACCTCCGGGGTCAGGAGGGCCTCAGGTAATATCTGATACCATTTAACATGTTGCACAACGTGATGTACAGTGCAGCTGTGAGAGGAGAGCCATCCATTTGCTTTCTGTTTGTCTGTCCGCACACAGGGACTGAGGGTGCTCGTGGTGTCAGGGGAGACGCAGGGGGGCAGGGACCACCTGTAAGTATCCTCGAGTAGCACAAATCAATGAAAAATATTCCATCTGTCTCTAAAGTTTTCCAAAGGACCAAATGAATGTCATTCTGTATGTTTTGTTCTTTGTCCTTAATGTTGTCTCTAGTTCTTTTACAGCGTAGCCGCTATTAGAGGCCACAGTCTGTAAACATCGTTTGATCTGTTATTGCACGCATCACTAATTAGGGGAATTAAGTGTCAGGGGAGGACTACACTATTAAGTGATTTAGAGAGAAATCTAGCTAATTACAGTGCGTTTTCAGTTTTAATGGCTATCGTTGTGTGTGGTGCATCTATAGTCATGCAGCATGTCTCCAGGGATGGAAATGTGGGTCTGTTAGTTGGTCCACATCTGAGGTCCGGGCAGAAATGCTGTCTGGTTGATGTCTTGGGATGGATGGCAGAGGCTTGAAGTGGTTCAGTATTTGATGTCTGCATTATTTTACATCAAACTTAAAGAAGTGTTAGTTAAACCCAGTCATTAAGCATCTAATCATTGAGCTTTTTTGTTGATATATTTAAGACAAATCTGCTACTTTATACTGAGGGGAAATTGGGTTTCGTGAAAGTTGCTCCATTTAAGAATAAAACGTGTAAAATGTGCAATAAAAGGAGTAAAAATGGCTCAAAACATAGTCATTTTAACAATTATTTATTATGTCTGCATCGTAGGGTCCAGTAGGAAAAGTTGGCCCACACGGAGACCTCGGAGTTAAAGGGGAAGTGGGGCCACAGGGACTGAAGGGAGAGCCAGGAGCCCCAGGACAACAAGGGGAACAGGTTAGTGAGGCTTTCAATGTTTTATCTCAAAGCCAAGCCAAAATCCATGTCTGCATGCTGCTACATCTTATTAACAAACACTTTGAATGCATAAAATACATATTCAGTATGTCTATATATCCATTAAACAACCTCATTATTTCACCTGTGCAGGGTGAGGAGGGTCTACCAGGAGTCCAAGGTCCTCCTGGTCTGCCCGGATTAGAGGTGAAAACTAAACCCTGTCTCATGTTGAATATATTGTTGGTGAGGATTGCGTTTTTTTCCCCCTAACAAACTTTATTGATGTTATTTATTCCTCTTTCTACCATCTTTCAGGGGCCTCCTGGAGAAATTGGACCCCAGGGTTCCTCGGGTCCCACAGGGTCTCCTGTAAGTGTGCAACACAGGATCACCTCAGATGATGAAATCACACTCTGCCTTCAGCCGCTGCTTTATAATTATGGCATTTGTTTGGCTGTGATGAATTATTCAAAACAAGTATGTGTGTGTTTGTTCTTTCTGTCTGATGGGAAATCAAACAACATATTCTTCATTTGCAGGGAGTGAAAGGAAGACAAGGATCTGAGGGCCAACAGGGCATGGCAGGGGAGAAGGTAAGAGCCTCATGTTATCGAACAAAGTTTAATGTTGTTTGACCTTTTATACCGTCTGCTTTTTTTAACACATCTAGCTGGAGTCAAAGTAAAGAGATTTAATTCTGCTTCATTTAATCACAGATTGGAGAAAGGAATAACACTCATTCTCTTCCTTAGTGAGAGTTCGAGGGTACGATCTATACCACTCTCATGTTTGTCTTTCGAATATAAAGCCAGAGCCAGCAGCCAGCATGCTAACATTAGCTTAGCATTAGGACATGAACTTCAAGGTTTCAAGGTTTTATTTGTCATATGCACAGCAGATACAGCGTATATGTTGGCAATGAAAATCTTATGTCGCGTGCTCCTCCAACAACTCAACATGCATGGTGCAAAAGATAAATAAAGTAGTGCAAAAAGAGAGAAGAATATTTACAATATTAACAATAAAGATTTGAGGATGTGAAATATATACATATGTGGAATACATTGAAAGTATTTAAATACTTTACACTGTTGAATGAGGAGGTATGGACAGATGCATATATTATGTATAGCAGATGTATATGGCAGATATGTACAATATATAGATATGTGTACTATAAACAGATATGTATGGCAGATGTGTATAATATATATGTATGTGTGTACTATAAACAGATGTGAGTAGACATTCACACAGCTCAGGAGTTCAGTAGTCTTATAGCCTTATAGCTTGAGATGAGAACGCTACCCCGGCGTCTAAGATCAGAAGTTTCGCCATCCATCTAATCATCCAACTCTCTGCAAGAAAACAAATAAGCATGTTTCCAAAAAGATACTGATTCCATTTTTCACCATTTATTTTGTGTTTGACCCCTACAGGGAGACGATGGCAACATTGGATCACCAGGGAAAAGGGGTCATGTTGGAAGGAGGGTAAGCTCTGTTTGTTTCAGACAAATGTCTGAAAAATTGGCAATAAAAATTGCATTTCTAAACGATGTAAACTAGTTGATCCACAGTTGTGATGAATCCAACTAGGCCAATATCTTCTGGTCTTATACTTTTTCCAACTCTGTGAGAAAACGCCTTGTAAACAGGACTTTTCCATACAGATAGGGTGCTGTGTGCATGGGAGGAAAAGGGAAAGAGGCAAAAGGAGCCACACTGACAGATACTGCATGAACAGATTCATACATAAAACATGAGTTTGGTGTGTGTGTGCGTGTGTGTGTGTGTTGTTGCCTCATTGAAAAACATTGGGATCTGGTCCACAGGGGAAACGGGGTAAGGCTGGAGTCAGAGGGACCAGAGGAGAGAGAGGACATAAGGTGAGATAGAAAAACAACCAGGCCTCAGGCTTTGAGGTCGTCTGATTAATTACAACGGATGAAGCAACTCTACACCATGTTTTTGTCTCTCAGGGCCAAAAGGGAGACACGGGGCCGTTCGGCCTCTCTGGGTGGCCGGGGCTCATCGTAAGTCAATTTATTCACGTACTTAAAATCTGGTTTTCATAGAAGATGGTCTATCAAGTTAGCTTTGAAACTGTCTATTGAATAATCTATCCTGTATAAAGTAAAGATTTTAAAATTGAACAGCTCTCTATCATTCAGTGAATTGACATCAAGTTGATTTTATTTTTGTCAACAAGGGAATCCGGGTTTGCGTGGAGATCTGGGAGACCAAGGGGAAAAAGGGAAAGAGGTAAAGAAACCCGACTCGCTTCAAGAGCAAACTCTTCTGGATTCAATCTGATTTAGCATATTTATAGAAGGCTTGCTTTGTATAAGTAAGTAGATAAATATCATTTTGTTAGTGAATATGCCTCTGAGGGTTTCTCATTATGAACATAACTTTTCAACCAGGGCTGTTTTGGTGAGAAAAGTCACTATTTTTGAATGAAGTAATATTTATACTTTTATTATTCATGTAATAAATGTGTTTTTATTTAAGTGTAAAATTAGCACTGGGTGATTTAGGATTAGCCTAATGAGAAAATAGATACAAATACTGTTGAAAGAAATCAAAAATGACATGCATACAGAAGAACACATTCATACATAAGACGAATCTTTCCCGCTCCACATGGAAAAAGCCATCACCTTCGAACAAAAACGAATAAAAAATGAATACCTGAAGGCACTTTCATGCTCGATGAATACTGTGCGTAACAATTCGAAAGCAATGGGGTCTTCTCTACATTCACTTCCCCCACAGGAGAGGGTAACAACAGCTGGACGGTACATCTGGCTCATCATAGCAATACTCAAAGAGCAGTTTCCTCTAAAATGGAAAGATGGAATTATTGAAAATGTGGATAACACTGAGCTCTTGTTGTGCTCAGACTCATGAAATGCTTTGGCCTGCTGGGCTCAGTTCAGGCTCTGTCAGAACTCATTTTTTTTAGAGAAGTGTGCTTTGGTTTTTCAATTTGCTGATCAGCAGTAAAGGTAGAGGCTTGACTGTATGCTGTTTGTGTCCTCAGGGAGAGAAAGGAGACAGTGGACTGCCCGGACCACCTGGAGCTGATGGCATGAAGGTAAGATGTTTAAAGTGTTCATACAGAGATACCAACATACTGTCTGCACAACATGTGTATATAAGATTGGCGGTAAATGTACTGAGTCGTGATGGTAAAGCAGCTAGCAATAGCCATAATATTTTAGTAAAACCAAACGGTACAGTCACTTCAAATCAGGGAAATCACAATCGATGTGGTTTGACTCATTTATAACAGAAAATGTTAACGAATTTCAATGTCTGATTTGAAGAAAGGTGTAAAAATGGAAAAGACTTTAGGGGAGGGATTCAGTTTCTTTCAGTTGTGTTATCCTTATCTTCTGAATTATTTTGTCTTTTTCTCAGGGTATTCGTGGTCTTGTTGGAGTGCCTGGTCCTGCTGCCGTGAAGGGAGATCAGGTACACAATATTAAGATCATAGATGTTTGTTTTATCTAGTGATGTTTTTGAAGCTTCACTCGTTTGAATGTCTTTTTTCTGATGTCTAACTTTGACGAATGCGCTCGTCCCTCTCTCTCCTTCAGGGAAATATTGGTCCACCAGGACCGAGGGGTACAACAGGGATGCCAGGACTGCCTGTGAGTATTTTACATTTGTGGTTGGGTTTTATATCCCTCTTGAATTGTGTGTTATAACTCAAATTTAGTTTTCAGTTTGTGTTGAACTTACAGAAGGATGTGAAAAGTGTATTTAGGCTAGGTGTTTTGTACCTATTTTCTCCTTGGATATGTTATAGTTTGGTTTCAAGCGGTTCATTTTCCCTCTTGACACTTTTGCCAGACAGCCTGAAAATGGAGTCAGCTCAAAAGTGGAACGCGTGATGGAAATTGTTTTATATGAACTCGGGAAAACCATCTTTTCCTCAGCAAGCTGCCAGTCTGTGGATTCATTGTGTTCACCTGCACAGTGTGATAGTGTTCAGCCCTATGTGTCATAAAGGGGAATAAACCCATTGACTTGGATTATAAAATCTGTGAAGCCGTGGCTGATGGGTTCATAATGTGGCAAATAAAAGCACTGGAGGGCAATTTGTCCATAAATGCACTTCCCTTTGGAAAAATGATACTAATGCACTTTTATTCTGCTGTTCTCTCCTCTGTCGCAGGGTATGTTTGGATTGAAGGTATGATATGATCAACTCAAGCACTCGCTTCATGACCGATCAATTTAACATCAGCTCTAATACACATTTATCTGAAGCGTTGAAAGTCGTAGAGGATTTAACGTGATGCTGCTTTACTTCGCTGACACACATAATCATAAAACTGTCACACTTTGGAGTCATAGTTATAATAAAAAGGCAGTTACCGTTACAGGAGTCTTTATTTCCATTTGAATGTGTTCTCCGGTTTATGGTGCGGTATTGCCCTGTAGAACAGTGCAGGGTCGCATTTTGACCTTTTCTTCTCCCTGCAGGGTTTGAAAGGCTACCCAGGTTTCCCCGGTCTGCCCGGCAGGAGGGGGCTCCCGGTAGGTTTGCAACAGAGGACGAAACAAAATCTGAATTAAAATGGAATTGGTTGAAATGATAAATATACTTATCAAATGAATATAAAGCTCTTAAGATACAATAGATGGTCTCATTATTCTATCTCCTTCTTCATGTGATCCTAATCCACTTCTTTTAGAAATGAACTTTTTGTCTCCCAGTTTTTTTCCCCTTTCTATTTTCTTTTCAAACTTCAGATTTGATTTTCAAAATGTTGAATGTTTTTGAATTTCAGAATATTTCTTGAAATTATTCCTTTTTTCCTCAAAGATCTGATTTTTTTTTTTCAAATTTCTGATTTGTTTTCAAAATGTCAACTTGTTTAAATGTACGATTATTTTTTCAAAGTTATTACTCTTTCCTAAAAAATCTGCCTTTCTTTTACATTTCAACTTTTAAAAATGTTCCACTATTTTCTCATTATTTCTCATATTTAGTTCACCTTTTGTGATTAATAACAACGTTTTGAATTCTAATATATACATGTTATATTTTTGTATCTTTCTTGTGTTTTAGGGTCCGCCAGGGGTCCCTGGACCTCCAGGACAGTCGTTGAACATGACGCTGACTCAACTCAAGGCAAACTATTCATGTCTAATGTCCATTTCTAGTATAACGTTGAACATAGATCTGCATCTTAATTCAGCAGTGCTTTAAAATGCAACTGACTGTTTGTTTCTTTTCTGCTCTCCCCATGTGCAGGATCTGATGTATGTGTCCGATAAGCCCAACTTCTATCTGCTCCAGACTCTGCTGGACTCTCTGCAGCTGGAGCTCCGGCTGCTGCTGGATCCTCCCGACGGCAGCAAGGAGCACCCAGCCTCCACCTGCCTGGAGCTGTGGTTCTGTCACCCCGAATACAGCAGCGGTCAGTCCCACAAACACTGAAATAAGGTCCTCCAGAATCAGAGACCGAATCAGGTTTACACATACAGTTCAATCATTTTGCTGTGGTGAGTAAGAAGAATAAGGCCGGAAAACGGGATAAAAATACTAGGTTTAATGCAACAACTTTTGTAGGTATTCCAATCAATATGCTATTAATAATTGACACTTGATGCTTCTGATTTTCAATAAATATCAGAAGTGAAGGATGTCATTTATTTGTATTCACACGTATGTTGGAGTTATTTTGCTTCCAGTGCGCTCAGGCCTTTCTGTCAGCGTCCGGCTCATCCCTGCAGATCTCATTGAGCTGCGGCTAACCTTTCTCTGCAGGAATGTATTACATTGACCCGAACCAGGGCAGCCCGGCGGACTCTCTGCTGGCCTACTGCAGCTTCTCATCCACATCAAAACAGACCTGCCTTCACCCCCGAAACTCTCAGGTAGAAACACATCACCTGAGACAGGCTGCAGGAAATTGAACCTCTGGATCAATGGCATGACGGCTAACTTCACTTAGCCCTATTGTACCTCCTGAATTTCAATTTGACGAAATGTCAGTCAGCCTACACTCTGCTAGTGACTTGAACAGAGAGGACTTGAACTTAAAAATGTGTCACATGAAAGGAAAATTCAAAATGTTTCCAATTTCAATAGTTTTTAGGTAGTTTCGACATGATTTATACCATATAACCAAGTTTTGATATTGTATGATTCACTGACTACATTGCCAGTGTTCATGATCTGACACAAACACACACCAGTTCTTCCACTCTAGAGTTTTTAAGGACTTGCTACATGATTTACATAAGTGTGATTCATTCCCCCTCCAACCATTCCAATACATACATTTTATAGGATAAAAACATACATTTTTGTTATTAGAAAACCGAAAGTGTTAAACTTAAGGTAACTTTATAATTCTGGCATAGAACAAATCAAATCAGGTGTTTTTTACACAACAGACGGTGTTGTTGCGGTTATGATCGTCCTTTTCTTTCCTGCAGTCTACACAAATCACCTCCCCCACCTCCTAACACAGTCAATACTACATAAAAATGTGAATCACTCAACCAAAGAATAATATGGATTGGTCTCAAATAGGCATGAAGTGAATGCATCGGCCCACCAAGCTAGCCAATTTACCTCTGCTTCATGCTTGAGCTGCATGCTAATCCGGAGCTGTGAGAACATTGTTGACCTTCACAAGTCTCTTAAATGAAAGCAGGACCTGAATTCAGATCGGCACTTTTGCCTTCTTTTCTCCGCCTGCAGTTGCCCATGAAAGCCTGGATGGAAGACATTTCTGAAGAAGGATCCTTTCAGTGGCTCAGCAGGCTGGAGCAGGGCTTTCAGGTGAGAGAACCAAACTTAAGTCACGCAAATATGGACGTTATCTCAGATCAGAGATGAGTGTTTTTCATTAAATCTAAATATACAAATGTCCATGTAAAAATACATGTACATCCAGCTACACATTATGGTTTCATTGATCTATTCATATCATATTCACATAGAAGGGATTCGGGGCTCCAGCTTTGTGGATTTAAGTTCACAGTCTGATAGTAGGCAATACATCTGCTTCTGTCTCTTCAAGCACTTTGTGTGGCTATGGACACTGATCTTGGTTAATTGGACGGTGTGGACTGTTTTTTCGATGAGGCTCATTTGCAATTTGGCGCCAAATCTATCTTATTGAAATACTTTCAAATACACATGGAAGCACTAAGATGGTATTTGCTTACCAGCGCAAGGTTTTTCTACTTGTCAAGCCGTATGATTGTTTCCTCTCACACGATTAATTATTTGGCTACTGACGTTTTGTCTTTTCCATTCTCTTAATGATTGTTTTACCTTTAAATCGTTGTTACTGTTAGTCCCTACCAGCCTTTATTGATAATCCATTGCATTCTTGTTATTTCTCACTAGTTTTACTATCCAGGAGCTAATGTGGTGCAGATGCGTTTCCTGAGGTTGCACAGCAGCATTGCCATCCAGAATCTGACCTTCTCCTGCCACCCAGGACATAGACTGGGCCACATGGACAGAGACATCAAGTTCCTCACCGACAGCAGGAAGCAGAGTTTTGTCGGAGCAGTGAAAGACTGCGTGGTATGTGACGAGATTTCTACTACTCTTGGTGCTCTGAATACTAAGTGCAGATTAGGCTGTTGTTAGCCTGTATGTAAAGTGGCCTCTCTAAATCTAATCAAACAAAAGAATGGGTAGCATAAACTAAACAAAAAACAAAGTCTTGACACTTAAAAAAAGTGAG
The DNA here is from genome assembly GCF_036324505.1 of Eleginops maclovinus. Lineage (NCBI taxonomy): Eukaryota > Metazoa > Chordata > Actinopteri > Perciformes > Eleginopidae > Eleginops > Eleginops maclovinus. Next base: position 4,532,058 of record NC_086356.1, read on the forward strand.
GATTCACAGGAAATTAAATGATGACTCATTAAGTCTTCTGTCCCCCGTGTCCCAGCCCGGAGAGGAGAGCGTTTCTGTAACTCGGGAGTCTGTGTTTGAGTTTGAGGACCTCCACCTGCTTCCTCTGAGAGACGTAGCATTGATGGGAGGCGGCAACTTGACACACCAGTTCAGCTTCACTGTGGGACCTGTGTGTTTCAGCTAAAGGTGCTTCAAATCAGTGCAGTCCTAGAACACCAAGGTCCAGGACACCAGCCCGTACAATAATAGACACCTAGAGGACAACGGGAACATCTCTTCCCATTCCAGATGTCCCTCCCTTTCCTCTTGTTTTTGGGGATTCGAACTCTCAAATTGAGTGACTCCGTATTCATGAATTTGAGAGGACACCAGCGTCCTCAGGCTTTTTTTCCACGGAGAAGTCAAGTTTGTTTACAGAGACGTTTATCTTGCATTGAATAATTTAAAAATGTACGTCTTTTTTATCCTTTATATACAATTGTTTATTTTCTCTGTTTTATTTTTGTTATGTATTTCTGGGCTTCTGTCATAGCCGGCCCATTGTGTATATAAAAGCCGTAACAATGTGTTCTGCCTGGGAACACAGCTACTGTGGTCCCATTGGCCAGTGACCAGGCCAGTAAAAGCCCTACTTTAGTACGGTGTGTGACCTCACATGGGTCACTTTTCTCAAGGTGCTAATAACGTTTTATTTCAAAGATTATTTTCTATGCTCCCCAAAACAATAGAAGATGACATTCACATTATCCTATGCAGACTTGCTATGGATCCTCATTTTGTAAAAAGGCAAAAGATAGTTTTTTACAGTTTCATGAAAATGTATGGTTTTATTTTTTACATCTCAGGTATTATACAGCACACACACGGGAACCAAAGCTGCTGTTGCTACAGTGAGTTTTCTAGGTTTGTAGTTTAGCATTAAAAGAAGACTTAAGAAAGGTTAATGAAATAGAAATATTGAACTCACGTGTGCTTTGGAGATTCCCTCTTTCTCTGGTATTCTCATGTAAACCAAAGAACAACGTTTAGCAGCCAGTCCTGACACATCCACATATTCCCCCTCCAGACAATACTGTAATTATGTTCAATGTACTGTAAAGATCGTGCATACGTTTGCCAAGTGCAGTAGCCGTGTCCTGCAGAGCTACTGTGCCTATCACCACCACTTACCATTGATTAATTGCTGTTAACCTGCATTTGTGCCTCAATCAATCTGGAAAGTGCTTGGATCCAGAGAAAAGAAGCAAGCTTTGTATCTTCTCTGCAGAATCAGGATTCTGTGTTTGGGTCCTACAGTGTGTCAGCAGTGAGTGATGTGTGGTGTGCACAGTTTGCAGGCTGAAGAGGAGTCATTTGCATGAGATCTCAGGGAGTTTGCGGTCTACCGTCTCAACCAAAACAGCAGCTCTGCAGAAATAAAACAAAACATGCTTATACCAAATTCTGAGCTGTAGAGATTCAGAGGGTTTGCAAGGCTGACAAGTGCAAGTGCTTTATGGTAAGAAAATAAGAAATGTACGCTTTGTATGCAATTCTGGCCTGGTGTATTCTTTTAATATTTAGATTTGTCTTATCATTTCATGTGATTGCCTTAGCTGGCTGAGACTGATCATTGTAACTTGTTTTGTACAAATTATCATTTTTAGATATCCAAAATGACATGCTGGACATTTGTCTTGTGTGATCCCCTCATCAGCTCAAAGAATTGTCCGCTGAATAAAAAAAATGACATAACCGATTGACTCATGTATTTTATCAAGAGTAGTTTGCAATTATTTGCTCATGTATCAAATTATTTGACAATTGACATTTTGACCTAATGGTGGTTTGAATCTAAATGTAAACCACTTTTTTTTTCAAGCCCTGGAAAATATATGAACTGGATAAATTGTAATTATTTCAACTTTTGTTTACATAGATTTGAGGTTCTCATTTATGTTTTCATGCTACTATCATCATAAGCAATGTGTAATTTTGGACTGCTACTTGGAGAGGTCCCAGTTCACCTCCTAGGCCCTGCTGTGGTGCCCTTGAGCAAGGCACCGGACACCTCCAATCCCCCCCTCCCCATTGCTCCCCGGGCGCTGCTCAATAGCTGCCCACTGCTCCTAGTACTAGGATGGGTTAAATGCAGAGGACCAATTTTACTGTGTGTGCTCTGCTGTGTGCAATAAAGAGGGTTTCATCCTCCGATTCTATCTACATAGAGAAAGGACTATTGACATTCCAACTGTTTCCCGAAGAGCTGTTATTGAAATACCTAAATGGAGATTATTTGGCTTAATTGGTTTTTAATTAATGATATGATTTTAGACAAATTTCACCCACACAAGGTGCACCGGTCTGATGTGGTTATATGATTAGTCAAAGCCAATATCTCATAGCTGACTGCTTTAGTGGTGTAATTAGCCATTTAACAGGCCTGGCAAACCTCATTTGGATGAACTGTGAATATCTAATAAGGGAATAATTCATAGACAGAAGTAAACTGATCCTAAATAATTCAGAGACAGAAGTAAACTGATCCTAAATAATTCATAGACAGAAGTAAACTGATCCTAAGACATCCCTCAGGCAATTCAATGAGGTTTACATTTATTTATTTAATAAAACATATGCCACCTTGTAGATGGTATAAAACTGTGGACCAGAGCTACATATGCAGATTTTATTTTGAATGTTCGTGTCAATTACTGCATCAATGGAGGAACATTTTGGGGGGTTTTATAAAAGAAATGGGGTCTTTATTCATACGTACTTTGTAAGGAATCAAAGAACTGCTGTAATGAAATAAAAATGACCTCAAATAGAAAAAAAAAAAGTTGATTCTAAAATAGTTGTGTTGTTCATCATCAGCAGCGAACACTGTGGTTTGTTAGGGGTTAACTCTCAAACCGTCATAACACGTGCACAGGTCACGTGACGCGCAGCATCATCGCTCGAGCTCTTTACTTTTCCGCATCTGTCTGTGGTTGCCCCCTCGCTATCTTTAGACATGTTTCCCTCAGTTTCTCTTGTTTGACATTTCATGTAGCTGCCTGTCAGTGGGACGGACTGCTGTGTTGCATGTTTAATATTCCTTCTGCCGAACAGCGTCACTTTTCATTCAGGAACAAGCGGAAGAAGCAAGCTAGCCTCTCGGAGGTAGCTAACAGCTGCTTAGCTTTCAGGTGTCGCTGTGAGGCTAGCAACCTGACTCAAAGGTGAGGGGGGCAGTTTATGTGGCACTATTTGTGTTGTGATGTAATCGGTGTGTTCAAACAGCACGTCAGTGATGTGTGGAAAGATGTAACTGAGGTGACGAATGAACATAATATGTAAATCATAACTGTCTACTTAGCTGTTATTGACAGCAACGGGCTGTCATGTAGCTATTCATTTGTGTTTGTTTTATAATTTACTTGCATTCTCAAAGTTCTGATCATTGAAACGTCACTGTGTGCTTTAAGGGAACGTATTAGCTGCAAGGACAGCCTGTGGTGTTTAATTGTCAAAATGATATTCCATTAAGCTTTGTTTTGAAGCTCTTTCCTTTTGTAGTCTGTGATATAGCGGCAACAATCGACATTAGCTAAACATGCTAAATGTTTTCTAAGTGCTCTCTTTCCTAAAACAAGACTAAAGATTATCAGCTGTCATGATACTGAAGTTTATGATAATTATTACAATTTCATGTCTTTCAACAGTGTGATTTAAGCCATATTATTTATAGAAGCAATGGGGAATTTGCTAAATCTTCAGATGTATTCATGCATATGTGTTGCAAAACCAAAAGCCAAATGCATATTCCATCAGTTCAGAATGTTAGGATGGTGTTTGTTGATGAATTCAGCTCATCTGTTTCTCTTGCAGCTAAACCTAAACCTCATATTAGGCAGAAACAACCTTAACCTCTTCTTCGGAATCATTTCTAACATGTCATTCAGGTGCTAGCTCACATTGTGGCAGCTGAACATTAACTTGACAATTTAAAAAAGGACTAGCAGACACTACAATGGTCAGGAAGTAAATATGAAAAGATATTGTTTTAAATATCATCATGTCGTCCAGAATAAATGAAGAGGGATTAAGATGTTTGGCAGAAACACACAGAACCTTTTAACCTTGCCTAACGTTGAGTAAAATTCAAATGAGATGAATAATACAATGCAAAGTCTACTTTGGTGCAAATCCACAAGTTCATATTCTGTGTGTAGTTGTTTTTTGGGGGGGATTTAGGCTAGTGTAATTTGTACACTCCCCTTGATAAACATGAATGTAAAGCTAAGTGAAATGCTTGGGAAACAACCATTGTCACTTTCTAAAAGAAATCATATACACTTTCTTACTTTTCAGCCACATGTAGGGTTTCATATTTTACACAGCTGACAAAAGTAACAAATACTCATGTTTGAAAAAGTTTTAACAAAGTAATATATGACATCTTTACAATATGAATGACAAATACGATAATAAACTCAGATTTCTGTTTCACATTTTAATACGTTTTTGTATTTTCTGAATGCAGCTTCTATGAGCTACGTCTGTCTGCCACGATCAGAGGATGTATCCGCCTTCCAGAAAGGACTTCATCTCTCTGACCCTCAGTGATGCTCACAGTCACACGTACAACAACGGCAAACACCGGAGACAGTCCTGCTTGAGGGTGAGCGGGTAGAGTTTTACCAACATCATTGATAGAAGATATTGAGCTTGTGTTCGACTAAATGTAAACTTGGCTCCTGTCACAAATTGTCATTCGCAGAAGGCTGTAATCTGCCTCTGTAGGTCTTAGTATTGGCACTAATCTATTAATAGGTGCATACATATAAAGTGACACATTAAAATCAGAGTACTTTATTATCCCGAGGGAAATATGGTTTCCTGACAATTTCTCCCTTTTTAAAATGAAAAAAATACAGAATTCTGGTTTGTCGTAGAAGATGTGAATAACATCTGTAATCTCAGTGAATTTGGTGATGCATGAGAGAAAGGAAATGAATAAATATGTGGGAAAACATAACAAAAGCATATGCTTCCTTTTGGATTCTCCGAATTGTTTGATGTGCATGAAAAGGATGTGAGTCATGTGCTGTGACATTCGCACACATCTTAACTAAACACCCACGGTAGATTTTGAAGCCTCCTGTTAGATAACATTATCCACTGACATCAGCAGAACATAAGTGATCCCCTTTTTTAAAATAGAAGGTTCTTCATATTAATGTAGCACTTAATGCCATGTTGAAGTAGTCCTGCTCATTGATTGTCAGTAATATCCAAAATGGTGAAATAAAATACTGGAAGGAATATTAAAGGGGTCACTGAACCAGGTATTAAATGGTATAAAGAATCCCTGACACCTGATCGTTTGTACCGTTTCTTGATGGATTGCTCAGTTCTGACTGATAGCTTGGTTATCTTCTGATCACTTCACTGTGATAGAGCATCTCCAGCATTATGAAATGTGTCTCTTTTGAGACAAATCAATTCCTAGGTCTTTTCTTTTGTACGCTTCCTTTGTTCTGGAGCTGTTCTCTTTCTCTACAGATAAATCCCCCCTGAGCACAAGTCTCTGATCACTACAGCGAGATAATAAAAACCCTGCTAATCTCACATTCTCTCTGCCGTCTCCCACACTTTTCCTTTAATCTTGTTTTTTTTATTAGTTTCCCATTTCTTACACGTCTCACTTCACCTAAAGCCCTCTCACTTTAAGCCTCCCTCATTTCTTTTGTTGGTTTGGACTCTCAGGTTTCACAGGTATATTGTGTTGGGCATATTATTCTTGTCTCGTACTTTTGTTTGCATTCTCGAAGGGTCTCTGCTTTCTTCACAGGTTTCTCCTTTGATTATTTTACAAACAGGTCTTACAACCTCACTCATTATGAGAAGACATGAGATGTTTACTGATTACTTACCTCCTGATTATGTCTGTTTCACAGTTTGAACACATCAATGGACTCGGATGGAAATGCTTTAACTGCAATGATTAGAAGTGTATTATTTCACTGTCATTGCTTGTTATTTTCACAGCTATAAGTGTTAAGGGAAACACCAGACTTGTTATTTACTCTCCTTTACGCCACCTGACACCTGTATCACACTCACCTACTGTATACATACGCGCTATACAGACTGATGGTGTCAGAGACAGTAGCCTGGAGGGTCCATTCTGGGGAGCAAATGCAATGAAATGTAGGAATGGATGCATTACATTCTTTCATATCCTACTGTATACAGCATTTTTGAATAGCTGCCTTTATCGTCTTTTCCACTCTCTCCAACAACTAGGCTGTCAATAATATATTTGAATAGATGCTGTCAGTCATTCTTAAACCGTGAAAGAAATATTCTGCTCTCGTAGATGAAGAAATACCTCGTGCAACAACCGGTAATTCATGGCGATTCCTCATGTTACAGAGACTGTGCTACGTTAGGCAGCATTTTTGCTCCAACATATTTTACATGATAGGTTTAGCGGCGGGTTTATCATGCACAACCAGTCAGAGCAGACTTGGCTCTATTTTCAGAGAGTTAAAAGAGGTGCTGCAGCTCAGGCAGTATGTGAAGAATAAAGAGCTTTTGGAACTTTAAAGCATGGAGAAATGTCACAGAAGAGGCTCAAAATACAAATATAAAACTCAAAATAACCATAATAGAGCCCCTTGAAGAGGTGGTTAAGGCTGGGATTGGATTAAATGCTACTTTTTCTTCTGATGCAGTGATTACAGCCCGTATCGGACTTTTAAAGAGATTATTGTATCTGCACATCACTAACACAATGACTGCTTCTGTGGGAAGCTTTAATGCGCTGATAAATAGGACAGTGGTGTAACCTGAAGCACACCAAATCGGGTTTGCACAGAATAAATGAAGAGGATTATAATAAATATATAAAACTCTGTCGTATTAAAAAAGATCATTTTAATTTGGCAGATATCCAGATCAAAGGCAGAAATACTTTTTTAATCACCAATCAGCTAAACTGCACAGTCAGCTCTCATAAAGAGAATTCATGTAGTCCTCTGAAATGAAAAGGGAGAGCTTGATTCTCATCGACTCGTGTGTAACATTTTATTTCGGCAGTATATCAACAGACAGATCCTCTATAAAAGCAGCTTTATAGCAGAGACGTGGAAGGGCTCAGCAGTCCCCTGTACCTGCGGAGCATCAAATTTGATCACGGTTTATGGTTCCTCGGAAAACCATTCTCTGCAAATCATGTTCCGTAGAGTGGTTCGTTGGCTCCGTGTCCTCGCGCAGCAAAAAGAGGGTCTTCTCCACCGGCTTTACCACTTTCACATTCTTCAACACTTTCAAAGACAAGCGAGTGAGCTGGCAGCTTCAGTGTCATGCATGTGAGAGTTAGTTCCCCTGCCTCCAGAGACAATAGCTGAGCCTCTAGGACAGAATCACCTTCATTAAAGAAGTGGTCTAGCAATGTCTCCATAAGGACTGAACAATTGATCTAAATATTATCAAAACCACATACAGTGGTAAAAAAGCAGTGGAGTTTTTGCAGTAGATTGCTAAATGTCGCTGGGGAAAAAAAGATAAACTTGCACGTTATTTTCAGCAGGATAATCTCCACATATTAAGGACACACGTGAGGGGTTTTAAAGCGTTAATTGAAGTAAAAAGATAACGTTAGGCTATAAATGAACTACATGGCATCACGACCGCTAAGCTAAAAGCGGCTAATGTTCCGCGTGATAACGTCACGTGTTAGCATATGTTGTTTTTATAAAACAGAGAAGCTTTAGACACTAACCAGCTGGATATTTAGGGATGTATTTATGTCATAAAACAAACTGAAGATCTTATTTCAGGCATCAAACATCAGGCAGGTTTACAGATAACGTTGACTACCATACAAGGGGAACCAAAGTCTTAAATGCTAACTCATTCCTGCACCACTCTTTATGGACCAGTGCAATCTCCAGATTTGCAAACGGTATTCTACAGTCCAAATAAAAACTCTTTGCTTGGGTGCCAGATATGATCATTACCTCTAATTTAAATGGAATCATATCGTAATTGCAATATCATTCACAATCATCACAATTGCAACATCAAACCTACTTTGCTGTTCCCATATGCAGTTGTTGTTTAGAGGAAAAGACGGATGAAGAGTTGTGCTGATGCAGAATACCAATCATGTCTCCTGTATATGTGTTGTTGTTTTGAAATGCACCGTTGGTCTTGACTGACTGCGCTGATGCTGTTTTGATGAATGAGCTGTAGCAAAGTAAACGTCCCCTGAGATAAAGTCTGCTGTGTGTTCAGCTCACAGACGATGGCTCAATAGTTTCATGGTATTGCACTGGAGTTAATTAGCAGCGGGTAACACAGTGTACCTGTTAGCTCTCCCCCCTGAGAGACCCCGACTCTGTCCCTCCCTCCACACTGCTGGGTTGAGCTGGATACCTACATTTTATGTAGAGAAGGAGAAGGAGAGAGATGTTGAGTACATACAGGGTAAAGCAGCCTAGAAAAGGCCGTCATGCTTTTGTTTTCCAGGAAGTATAAACTGATTTTAAAGCTATCTAAGAGGGGGATCACGCTCTAAGCTTCTGACAGATGCTTACAGTTTGAATTTGGAGCTGTTGTCTTAGTGTTGTTATCTTTGATTTTGTTCTGCCTACAGAAATGGAAGCAGCTGTCTCGGCTGCAGCGAAGCCTGGTCCTGTTGCTGCTGGCTCTGATCCTCATATTTGGACTGCTCTCCTATCCAAGCATCACACAGGAGTGGAAAAGTAAACAATGCTCGCCTGTACAACGCTAAACTCTCTCTCACACACACGGACAAACAGGAGGACGATGTAATGGTTTTGCTGCGGTTAGTCTGATGTTTGACAGTATTTCTCCCTGGTTCATTGTGTGTTTAGGTTTTTCTGACCGGGACGAGTGGCTGGAGCTCAACGACAGAGAGGTGAAGGATGAACTTCCAGATGTGCAGTCTGTATTGGATCTACCTGCAGATAAAGTCCCGCCTCCTGCGGCAGGGCCACATGTGGGGCCAGCTGTGGATCCTGATCCTGCTGTGGTGGAGCCCAAAGCACCAAACATACCTATTTTTCCTAAACCTCCCATTAAGGTAAGAGTGAGAGCCTCAGTGAACAAGCTAATGACTGCCAAGCTGGAAACATCAACCGCTAACCAAAAAATAAAAACAGCTGTACTTCATACTTGATGTGTTTTCTTTGATTTAGTTCTGACTTGTACAATTACCAATAATACCTTGCTTTATGTTGACCATATACTTGTTTCTTTGTCCTCAAAATAAGAACTTCCCAAACAAAAGAGGGCCGCCCAGCATGCGCAAAGATGGAAATATTTCAGACACAGTCGGTGAGAAAAAGCAAGTGCAGGAGGTGGTTCAAGAAGAAGAAGGAGAGCAGGACAAAGAGAAGATTGTCAGGTTTGTTATTAGCCTCAAACTGTACAGGAGGTTTGCAACTGACATCATATTTCAGTGAAGCACTTTTCCTGATTGCAGTACACGTATCAGGGATCAGTTAAAGGATACGGGCTTAAGTAGGGGTGTTTTCTTTTGTCTCGCAGCTGGAGAGGAGCAATGATCGAAGCCGACCAGGCCACTGAGCCTCCACCATCAGCAAATGGGAAAGAAGCTGCGGGACCCCCAGCCCCAGCCGACCCAGCAGCCCCTGCAGAGCCTCTCCCATTGGATGGTCAGTGCATATTTGTTTAATTCTAACCAAGGTCTTTACTGCATGTGAATGTGATAAATCAGATAGGTACGCTACATGTGCTGTAACCAACAATTACTAATGAACTGTTTGCTTGTTTTTCTGAATAGTCCATAAAGTCTGGCAGTGTTTAGTTGCTGGGGCGCCAGACAGATGGGGCGCCTTACAGTACAATCATCAGAGTCTGATCAAACACTACCAATAGTACATTAATTGGAATCGAGTTTAAATAACATGAACCCTTTTAACATTGTGATATGTCTCAAATAATCCTGATTAATTTCCACACACTTCAATAAATCACATCGATTTAAATGCTACCAAAGACACAATCATTTCAGCTCAGTTCATTCAAACAACATTGCCCCTGAGTGAAATCAGCTAAGGTATATAAGATATTTATATGTATTTCCCTGTCAGAAGAATCCGTTTGGAGTAGTAAGTCAGGTTAATATTGCTGTCTCTAGTCTATAAAATGTCACAAAATAACAAAAGTATTCCATAAAACTGCACACAGCCCAGTGTCAATGTATTCTCTGACAGACGGTCAAGACGATGTCATTTTACAGAAGATTTCAAACTTTTCTTCCACTGGGAAACTTTCCTCTCAAGCAGATTCCTATTGTCCTGCTCTACTATTATATGCTGTTTAAAGCCTGGCACCTCTTTAAAGTTTAATCCTTTCCATCACATTGCTTTACTCAAGTCAGCAGCATCTATGCACACAGTATTCCTTCTACTGAAGATAATCAGATAAAGAGACGTGCTCTGTTGAGAGAGAAAACACATACTTTTAAGATTACACTTTAATATCGTCCTCATTCCTATGTGGACCTTTGTTTTGTAGATGCAGCTAGAACTGTGGCCAGACTGGAGGCAGTGCGTGATGCTTTCAGGCACGCTTGGAAAGGCTATAAGGACTACGCCTGGGGTCACGATGAGCTCAAGCCCATCTCCAGGTCTTTCGGCGAGTGGTTCGGACTGGGTTTGACAATCATCGATTCTTTGGACACCATGTGGATTTTGGGCCTAAGAGAAGGTACTATATGTCAGTTATTCTCTGTCCCTCGGGCTGATATCATTTGAATGGTTTCAGTACATTTAAAAGTAGGATACCGATCTAGAGGTATGATATAGAATATTTCTTATTGGTTTGTAGCTTTGCATTTGATCTCAATAAAGGGAACCACTTTACTCATCAAAGTATTCCTTTTAGATGTGAGAGAGTAATACTTATATTAAATCAAAGAGTTGAGTCTCCATAGGGAGATGTGTGAAGTCTGTTGCAATGATGCTGAAGACAAGTTTAAAAGGATCTGATCTCAAAATCCTGCTCCTTATGTCTGCTCCAGGCTAGCTGCTCAAAGTTACATTAACAGACAAGTTGCATTGTGGGTAAAGCAGGCACTGTCACTTTTAATATTCATGTTTCGTTGCTATCCCTAATGAGTCTGCCAGCTTTAAAGGATTCCAACATTGAAGTTTCCTTTTAAGTATCTGACAATTCCTAGCTTGGAGGCTATCTACTGTGTTGGTTTCAGAACCTCACCTCGACTTTCTGCACCTCTTTGATCCGCTATGTTTAATTGATGACTAATGTAATCGTTGTTTTCCGTCTCTCTCTGTACTCTGACTCAATCCACACAGAGTTTGCAGAAGCGAGGAACTGGGTGGAGAAAGAGCTCTCCTTCGACAAGAGCGTGGATGTGAATCTTTTTGAGACGACCATCCGGGTCCTCGGGGGCCTGCTGAGTACCTACAATCTGACAGGAGACCCACTCTTCCTCGACAAAGCTGTGAGTCGATCCACAGTTTCTTCTTTTGTCTAGTTGGTTTTTGCAGTCCTCCCCCTCAATTCAGTTCCAATTTCAAAAGACTTCATACTTACTGATGTGTTAATGTTGAGTAAAGCTGTTTTGTTTAGTGCTTTACTCACAGAACATGTATTTTCTAATCTGTTTCCATTCCTTCTCTCCATTTAAAGAAAGATATCGGGTCCCGGTTAATGCCTGCCTTCAAAACCCCCTCAAAGATCCCGTTCTCGGACGTCAACATTGGGAAGGGGACAGCCCACCCCCCTCGATGGACGTCAGACAGCACTCTGGCCGAGGTCACAAGCATTCAGCTGGAGTTCAGAGAGCTGAGCCGCCTCACACAGGACCCGCAGTACCAGGTCAGAATACCAAGAGGGGGCCCATCGCAGTAACATTTGAGCTATTGTGTGTTCATCGTTTTGATATTTCGAGGTTGAGTGAAAAAAGATTAGAGGCCGTTTTTAAAGATTTTTGTCAGAGGGTTTCGGGCTTACAGTCCAGATATTAAGTATAGCTTGCAAACACTTGTGTGACGGCAGTGATCATGTTGTCAGCTTATGAGTTATTCCAGAAGCCACAGCTAACCCCCGAAGACTTTAGTCCCAATTTGAGAGAGTATTTTCTGTCATTACCAGCCATGCGAGAAATCACTTCAACAGATTCAGCTTCATCAAATTGTGAAGTTTCTTACATTTTCCCAATAATAAATTGCTTAAAACTGTATTTTTTTAAATTCATGGACTCACACTGCAGAAGTGAGTGGAAGGAGGACTGTTCATTCATTATGTCTTGACCTTAATGGTAGCCCTTTCTTTTGCCCCACCAGGAGGTTGTGAATGAGGTGATGAGGCTGGTCCACAAGCTGCCGGGCAAACACGACGGCCTGGTGCCCATGTTCATCAACACCAACAGCGGACAGTTCACCCACAAAGGGGTATTCACCCTGGGGGCTAGGGCTGACAGCTACTATGAATACCTGCTCAAACAGTGGATCCAGGGAGGAAAGACAGAAGACGAGTAATTGCATCTTTTTTACATTTCTGTGAACAAGTTGTGGTAAAAAACACTGCATTTTAACCCGGAATAACAGGGATTGACATAACCTGACATTCAGTGTACTGTCAATAGTTAGGATGTAATGCATGTCTAACACTTAAATGTACATCTCTCATATTTCCTGTCCATATCTTCCCCAGCCTGCTGGAGGACTACCTTCAGGCCGTGGAAGGAGTGAAGAAACACCTTGTGAGACAGACTGGGCCCAGCAAACTGACCTTTATTGGAGAGTTGTCCCATACCCGATTCAACCCTAAAATGGTAAAGATACTCTCCAAAAGTCAGTGCACGATACAGTCAGGCCGTTAAAGGGACAGTAAGGACTTCTTAAAGTGCTGTTGTATGAGATACTTTTACATAAACCTACAGTTTGTACCAACACGAGTACAAGCAAGGAAGCTAAGCATGTACTGCTGAAGCTGAAGAGACTCTTTTAACATTTTTGGCTTTTTGTAAAATTTGTTTCATGAACATAAAAGAAAAACAAAACAACCAGTTGAGCTACCAGGGCAAAAAAATGTAAACATTAAATGTAGACCTCTTTGTTCTGGAAGCACCACGAACAGCTCGAGGATTTTCATAGGGTAATTTTCACACTGCCGAAAGTCAATGAACTCGCATCAGAGACATTCCCCGCCTTGTTCAATCAATCAGCCTTTGTGCTGTAGTCGAATCTTTAGCTGTACAAACTCATGTGCATTCAGTCTTTTCCTCCATCTGCTACATAAATCAATTCCATCCCTCAATATCCTGGCCCTTTCCCTTTATCTTGTCTCTACAGGACCACCTCGTGTGCTTCCTGCCAGGCACCTTAGCACTGGGGGCCCACAACGGCCTCCCGGGGGACCACATGGATCTGGCTGTGCAGCTGATGGAGACGTGTCATCAGATGTACAAACAGATGGAGACGGGGCTGAGCCCGGAGATCGCTCACTTCAACCTGCAGGCCACGGACGGTCAGGATGTCTTTGTCAAGGTGATACCTGATTGGCTTTTTAACTCGTTTTGAATTCAAATGAACACTGCCTTTTTGGAAGCTTCGTTATATTGATGCTTTACATAAACTACAGAAACCAAAAGGATTAAGAGGGAATATAAATGTGTCCTGGGAGCTGTGATCATAACCTTTCAAAACGTCTTCAGTGCTCATTTTCCTTTTCATTACTGCTCCAGTTTTATCAAAGCATTCTTTATTGTGGTGCTTTTCTCCTCTACTGCCTTCATTAACCTCAAATATGAGTAGAAAACATTTCAGAAACTCATTCTAGATCTGGGATTTAAACAGCTCCACATATTTGTTTGCCCCCTGAAAGCATATCCTTGAATGCTTGGATTTCAGCACTCAGATTATTTACATTTACAGTGGATACAGTTATAGACCTTTTTATTCAGGTCAAGATAAGGTGAAAGAAACTACATGAATAAGAAACCTCAATCCCCAGTAGAAACAAGGTTAGGAAAATCATCATCCATTCAAATAAAGATGCATGCGTCTCCAGAGCCTCTGGGCCTGTCTAATAGCTCCTTCATTATTTATAGTCTTTCTATTTGTTCAGTTGTATTTACTTAACAAATCCACAGTGTTTCTACTAACTGAAATCTAGGATAAAGAGTCTCTTTATAGTTTGTGTTTTTGAGTTGGCAAAATCACATCTGGCTCCGGATGTTAACAGAGAAAATATGTATACATTTCTTCTTGATTCTTTCTTGTTGTCTAATCTTAGTTCTTCTATTTTGTCATGTTTCCCTCAAAGCGCTATGAAGGAAGAATAGCAATATGTATGGCACTGCTATTCAACTGGTGCACACACACTTTAATGTTAACTTTCACTATACCTACTTATCCGTCAAAAAATGGTTGATTATTTTTTGTTAATTTTGAAAATATTTATTACTAACATTTATTCATCCCCAGCAAAATTAGGTTTTGTAAATAAAATATTAAATACAAATATCTATATAAGCATATTAAGTTAAGTAAGAATGTGCTATAAAACGATAAAGAAAATAATACTAAAATACAAATATGTGTACAAACATTAAAAATGAAAGTACAAATCTGCACATTGTATTACAATATGTAACATGTATGATACAATATACACAATGGTCTATACACTGTAAATAACACGTGCTCTTTTGTCCTCCAGCCTGCAGACAGACACAACCTGCTGAGACCAGAGACAGTGGAGAGTCTGTTCTACATGTACAGATTCACCAAGGACACCAAGTACAGAGACTGGGGCTGGGACATCCTGCAGAGCTTCAACAACCACACCAAGGTACAGACCCTCTGACCACAGACCAGTTTCAGACAAAACACAACTGACTGCCTATCCAAGTCAGCTAAAGCTCTGTTAAATGAACTATACAGACCATAACAACCTCTGCAGGTATGTTTTCGGATGCCTTTTTTATGCTGTTGGAAGATTTCTTAATAAGTCTAGTTGTCTCAGGAAGAGCCACAGATCCTGCAGCTGTTATTCCTTTAATCGACAGCTTTAAAGATCAACATTGATTGGGCATCAACAAAAAAGATGGCGAAATTGACCTTAAAGAACCACTGCCAGGGCACATGCAAAACTGTATTTTAAAACCAGTTCATTCCTCGTCTCCAGGTCCCCGGGGGAGGCTATACGTCCATCAACAATGTGCGTGACATCGAAAACCCCGGGCCCCGAGACAAGATGGAGAGCTTCTTCCTGGGTGAGACGCTGAAGTACCTGTATCTGCTCTTCTCTGACAACATGGAGCTGCTCAATCTAGACAAGTATGTCTTCAACACGGAGGCCCACGCTTTCCCCATTTGGCCCTCCCCACCTAAGTGATGTCATGGTACAGGAAAGCTCTGCAGAGATCAGGTGAAAAGGGTCCTGTAGGAAGCACTGCTGGTTGGTCAGGGCTGGACTGCAGGGTTGAGCAGACCTGTGACCACCTGCACCAACACCATGTGGAGGAGTTTAGTTTTTCTTAATTTTTCCTAAGGAAAACTTCCGTTAGAGCTGGTCTCTAATGTACAAGGTTTTTTTTCTAATCTGCTCCGACCTACTGGCTCCAACAGGTCATGAGCAAGAAGATAAACGGGAGCTTCACTACCAGGGTGACTGGGACAGTTCTGTATATATGTTGTAATGAACACCACCTCATCCCTGAGTTTGTCGTTGTGTTTTGTTACCCCTTCACAGTCCGGCATTGTTGCTGTGAAGGAATTCAAAAATGACTAAAGGTG
The DNA here is from genome assembly GCF_036324505.1 of Eleginops maclovinus. Classification (NCBI taxonomy): domain Eukaryota; kingdom Metazoa; phylum Chordata; class Actinopteri; order Perciformes; family Eleginopidae; genus Eleginops; species Eleginops maclovinus. The sequence goes on from NC_086356.1 coordinate 4,547,870, forward strand.
CAGTAACCGATAATGGAAATATATGGAGTACTACAATCATATCTAAATGGATTCCTCATGTGACGGAGTCACAGATCATCTCTAAAGGTCTTTACTTTGGCAACACCGAGTGCACTTGCTTATTGCAAAAATGATATAAAAGCAGTTTTACATTTGAATACTTAGTGAGACGTACACTATGTCCTCTTTGTTGTGCTATCCTGAGTGTTTCTGAGCAGTTGGCAGCTACAGCGCAGCGTCCAGGGGCCAATATAAGTTCTGAGGCCTGCTGAGAAGCAAATGCAGCTCTGTGTTCCTCAAACCTTTCATACACGCTTTATTTCATTAAAGACTTTATGAAGCTTTGGTAAGTGTATGGCAAGTACACTCGCTATAAATCAGTCGTTTGTGGTTTGGGTTTGAATGTTACTCAAACCTGACTTTTTTTTATTGGTTTTCTGATTATTTTAGCTTTCAGTTTTGAGCTCAGTGCTTTCTCACTTTTTTTCCAGGGTTTTTATTTAATTCATTGCATTTATCATTAATTAAAGGCAAAGTTCTGTATTTTTCAAACTGGACTGTTCATAGGTTTTAGTGTCTAAGGGACTGATGTGGAAAACATTTTCTGAAATTGGTCTGGTATTCAGATAGAGCGCTACCTTTTGATATTCTTATCCGTATTTCTGCACTGTCACTGTACATAGTCAACTAAAAGTGCTCGCCTTTATAGCTGACAGGCTCTGCGTTCATTATAAGTGTCTGACAAAGTGTTGCAAAGCACCCTGCGGAGGAATCAGAGGGTCCTCTTCACCTGTCTCCTGATCCACTGTTTGTCATTGAGTCTTACCGAGTCTCGACCGCTGACTTGCTGCTGTTATAGAGAGTTGGAGAATGGAATTTCAGTGTTGTTTGCAGTACAGAAATCATGCTTATTGCTCTCTAAAAATAGTTTTGATTACATGGCTGATTATCTTAACAATAACAAACAGTCCCAATTAGCTGAAAAAAGTTCTTGACATATTGATGATGTCAGACACCTTTTTTAGCCTTCAGTGTCAAAAACAAGCACTCTTAGTGGATGGACCAATAGGATTACAGTGCAGCATCTCGCTTAATACTGGACCAATTCAAAGAAAAACTAGACCGTAGACACACACTTTTTTTCTCAAATGCAAAGTTGTTTAATTTCTGATGTTTTTATTTTGTGTGTCAGCGACAGAGAAGTCAGTGACCTAAAAGTGAGACGCTAAAAGTACCCTGAAAAGAGGTCTATGGAAATAGTGGTTCTGAGCTGGGCCTCTACACATAATGACGTGTTGTTTTATTAATGAATGTATGCATTGTTATTTAAATGTTACATTTGGTCATAGAGGAGCCCTTGTGAATAAGTAAATGCACTCTAGCTCTACAGATAAGGCTGCATCTGGGTTTTGAATACATCATTATTCACACTTATATGAAGGAGGATACATGAAGGCATCCATGTTCTAGTTTTTTATGAAGTCAGAAGGAAATAAACCAACGTATAGTAACGTTTCCTGTGTCAGGGACATTATGCCCACAGCCGTTCATGTATCATGTTTATACAAATGACTTGAGAAATGACAGATTGTCCAATTGTTTTCTTCATACTTGACGGAGCTTGATTCAGGCTGTGTAGCAATCCCTGACTTCCCGTCAAATGTGATGTAAGAGCAGCGCTTGTTTTCTATACTGTCACAATGAAAATCAATTTGAAGGACACACCCGGTGAACTGTAAGAGCTGCTCTCAAGATGGCTGAACACACATTAGAAGGGTCCGTGTCTCGGATCTTCTTCTGCGGTTTAAAGCGGTTAAGAAGTTTGTGAACCTGCTTCTGTCCGACAGAGAGCCATACCCCCAACATTGAATGTGCACTACATTAGCCGACGCTCTGCTGTGCCTACCTAAATGTTAATTGTGCTACAGCGGTGTGTCTGTTTGTTTCCTTGCTGCTGTATCAGTGGTGTGTATTGGTGAAGTGCACATGGTTTATATTTTTAATTTGAATGGGTGGTTCACTAAACATTGGGTGTAAATACTTTCTGTAAATCATTTAGAACGTGTGTACTGAACCCTTATACGTCATCATGTCAAAGAAATCGGTTTGAAGTTGTTTTTTCTTTCTGCACTTTTGAATGGGTTAATTATATGGCAGTCTATCAATGTGTCAAAGCCATATTAACATTTATGGAAACTGTCTGATCACTTTAAGTGTCTTTTTTTGCTCCACAGGGAAAAGGCTGTGGAAATGTGTATACTTTTCAAATTCTTCCTAGATGTGAGAAGAAAATCTGTACTAAAAATGGAAGTGGAATAATTCACAATATTCCGTGGTTTATCAAAGCAATTTTATTGAGAGATTTACATATATTACATTAATTCAGATATTTTTCAACTGTCATGAGGCCCTACAGTATATCTAATGTAGTGTAAATGGTTTGTGTCGCTTTAAGGAGTAAACTCCAAATCTTTAAGTGGCTAGAGATAGCGTTGCTAGTACGTATTTGAGTCTCACACACGTGGGTAAACAAGCCAACCTCAAACACTCTTTGGAAGTCAGCCATACCTCTTAAACCAATTTGAATTTGGTGAGAGTGTACAATTCACAATAGCATTTTACAGAACAGTAGTCTGGCAGAAACCTTTTCTACGTAAGGATGGCGGTACATCGATGTTTCTTATTGCCCTCAAAGATAAAAAGGAAACGTTATGTTGGTCAGAATCCAAGTACTCTGACTTCCTCATCCTGTTCGATCCACCCCAAGACCATTGGTTCCTAATGACGGTGTAAATCATCAAACAACAGCTATAGTTCAGATATTTTACAGCTCAGTCATTTGTTTTAAACTGCTAGTTAATCTATTTACAAATAACTTAAACAAGAAGAAATATTCTGAGTTTTTGGGCTCTATTTTTTGTGGAGGATTTGATTTCCGTTAGTAGTAACATCAGCAGGAGCGTGTGTGGGATTTACTTATGATAAACCACTGTTTGTGATGTGCGTTTGTCTTGAAAATGAAGGAACTTGTCACCTTGTTAGAAAGTGTGGCTCAGTCATGTGATTTTTAATTGTTTGTTGGACAACCATAGCTCCGTTTTGGGCTTGAATTCTATTTGTTTTTTGTATGATTTAATTGAGAAAGCATCATAAACCTAAAGGGTTGTTATAGATCCTGACTCCACCGAGGGATCGGTGGAGTCAGAACACAGGAATGATCAGATAAAAAGCTGCTTTACTCGTGAATGTCAGGGTTTTCACTTTGTTAAATACTCTGCTCTCGATATTCGCTTGCCTCTCTTTTCATTGGAACACATCCGCCTTTATGACAGGTATTCATGATCACTGTTTTGTGTTACGAGGCTGATGGTACCAGAAAGGATAAAAGAAATGGCTCACTTAGCTCCACAGGGAGAAATCCAACAGAAGCTATTTAATTCACTTTGCTTTCTATTTCATGTTCTTATTATTATTGCACGGATGATTCTTTCACTTTAAGGAAATTGGGTTGTCTAGGCCCTTTTCAATATGGCAGTGGTAAATTGATTCTTGAGGTTGAATTGCCAATTCTTTTCTAAAATGTGAAGGTTTTCTAAAACACGAGGAGAAACTTTTGAAGCTTCTTTCTGGAAAATGATGTAATTATTACTGAATGAAAGCCATAGCAAAATGACAACTCTACTGTTCTCCAGGGGGGGTGGGTGACAGAACAGCAGCATGGTGTATCAGTTTTAGCCACAGGGGCCAAAGACCTGGATCGGTATGGTTGTTGCTGGTTCAATACATTCATTGAGCCATGCTAAAAATAAAACACTTCTCTTCATGATGGTGGGTCCAATTTGTTGGCCTGCAAGTGGATAAGTCATCTGCGAAATTCATTCTAATTTAGGTAGGTTTTAATATCGGTGTTATTTTGTTTTCAGAGTGGATACTGTTTTGGCTGTTTCTCATTATGGTGAGGCTTTTAATAGTTCCTGTCTTTTTTCTGTCCTGTGTAAAATCCATGTTCACTGTACAGATGTCCGATGGAGCACTTTGTAACTCAAGTTGTGGCTTATTGCAAAGTTCACCAAATTCAAACTCAATTCAAGTCCTGCTGACCCAAATTTTTGAATAAAGATTTTCAACGAAGGGTTTGGACTTCATTTTGATGTGAGTAATGTTTTCTGTTTTAAATAAACCTGAATACATTTTCCAGATCTCCAGCCAAGATTTCTCTTTACAATTTGACAAAATGGTTGCATGCTTTCTGACTGTCTCTCCTTGTAGGCATCCATGCTCTAAGGTCCTAAGCGGGTTCCAAGGAGAAATGGTTTCCCAGGTTTAATGTGTGTCCTAAACCTGAACCAATCTTGGGATGAACTCAAAGACTGTAAGCAACATCAGTATTGTACCTGACTAATGCTCAAAGCCTAAAACCTGAACATTGTTGGCCGTTTGGGCTGCAGAACGAACTGCCCATATTGCTGGAATGCGATCAATCACTCGCTAAATCATAAACCAAGCTGCCTCTGATTAATTTTATATACAAGATGTAATCAGAGCTCTAACACCAGGGGGCAGCAGCAACAACCCATATCTGCCTCCACTTTAAACATTGCTTTAATGCACAAAGCAGGGGTCTGGCAGGACATGCCTTTCATCTTCAGACTGTAATGTCAGAGTGATGAACGGCTCAGTGATTTTGCTGCTGGTGCAATACAGCGCATATTATTGCACCAGCAGCAAAATCAATGAGTCGTTTAAGTCTGGTTTTACTGTTAAGACTCATTTCGTTAAGAGATATTGTAGGAGTTTATAGGTTTTAAGAGCATTTCTTTTTACAATCAATTAATTTCCATACCTAAATTGTGTTGCTGTGCAGCCTTCAAAGTCCTGGAGCTGGAGACCTGGAAACTTCTAACGCTAAAGGTCTGTACAGAAAAGCAACAGAAAAACACCTTTATTCCATACAATGTTCAATATGATCCCCTGATGCTTTTTAAAAAAAAGCTTTTGACTGTGTTGTTGTCTAACTGACCAAGAAAGGAGGAAGTTGACCTGTTGTGGAATGGCTGGAAGCCATCTTGGCAGAACCTCCGTAAACTTGGCTAACATCTCAAGAGTTCAAGCCGAGTTTAACTACCACAGCACCTTCAAGTTATACTTGTTTCACTGCATGCAGCACTTTACCAGGAAGTGTCTCACAACATCTTCATCTGTACAGCTTTCCTGCCTCCAGTAACTCTCTACAACTTTGGAACAGAGTGATTTTCAAAGGCTAAAAGAGAAGTACGCCTTCTGCAGAATCTCTCCTCCAACAAGGGAACTGCTGCACAGTTGAAGACATCCCATCCATCCGGCAAACCTGGCTAATGATGTGCTGCTGTTTTAGCCCTCCTGTATGCAAGGTGGACAGCCTCCCTGAGGGAGAAGGTGGGGGAGAAATTCCTCTACAGTGGGTGTCCCCTTGCAGCTTAGCGATAGTGAAGGAGCTGCTGTACCTGTTTTAGATCCATTTTTAATGAGGCACCTCTCTGCAGACAGGCTTCCTTTTTCCCCAAGCCCAGTGAGTGACAGGCAGCCGGATGTCCTCTGAAGAGACCCTGAGTACCTGAAGCCCCCTATGGATCTGTCGCTGTCCAGGGGTTGAGTAGGGCAAAACTACAAACAACAACTATTATGTGTCAACATGAAACTTCCCCACTTGATTACTTTCAAAATTGATGGGAGTATTTCTCCTGGCAACATGCCTGATGTGTGCCTTTACATGTTGGATAATGGTTACCTGAACTTTATCTGTTATTTTACATCATCAGTAACGAAGTATTTTGTGCTTCTACTAGCAGCCTTTATTTGTTAAAGAACCAAAGTGAGCCTCTGGAGCCTGCAGGCATGCCTCGGGCACATTGTAATCAGAACAGTGGGGTCTGCGCTGCATTTCTTATAGTCCCTGTTACATCATAGCTTAACTTTTTGTGCAGTACTCTTTAACAGCTAAACACATTGCTATCCACTGCCACTGTTGTGATTGGTCATCTGCTTAGTGATGTCCCGCCCTTTAGCCAAACGTACAATATGTTGGAGCGTTAGCCAGTAGAAGCACATAGTGATGTCACTATGTTATGGAACTAAACAAAGGAGTCCAATGGTGTTGCAATTCAGGCAAAAGGGGAGTGTGTGGGAGAGAAACTCACTCTGGAGGGAATTTTGGATTGTAGCCTATGCAGACCATTTACATACACCCAAACCTATAGAACACACTAGAGGAAAGGGGAAAACCGCAACAAGAATAAAAAAATGGGGACGAGAATCCATACCGAAAACACACAAACATGATATTGCAATACTCAAGTCTCTGTCGAGTGTTTTTTTATGAAAGACGTGCACCCAGTTTGCCCTTGACATTTAAACACAGTTTTACAGGCACACAGATAACTGTCGGATCTCGTTGCCCAGCCCTGGCCTGTAATAACTTCTCTATTACTTGCTTCAGTGTAAACCAAACTGAAGGCAGGAGGTAACACCCTGGCGAATGTCTGACTTGAAGATGGGTATATTATTTATTAATATACTATCGTTTTCCATTTTGTGTTTCCCATCTATACCAGCCAGTACTGTGGATCTATACAAACATAAGATTGGTTTATTATTTCAAGGAGGTAAAAGACACAAGATGGCTGTATAAGCACCGGGCCGTTAAGATACTGCAAATAAATCTCACAGCTCTGCCTGGCATGGGAGGCAGAGCTTAAACGATATCCAGTAACCAAGGGCCTTTTCAATTTAGTTCGACCTATAGATTTTCGGCATCATGTACCCCTGGCTGACATATTCAGAAGTCTTTTAATGTCAGCTTCTCTTACATCAACCAGCAGGTTTATTACAATACATACATCATTGTTTCTTTAATATTTCAGTGTGTGGTATGTCTTTATATTACACTGTTGTTTACCACTTGAGACTTTATACTGTAAGTGGATATATTTACAGCAATCTGAGGCCAGAACTAACACCTGTTCAACTTTAGGTTCCCTGAGTGTTGTTGTAGCAGCCAAAACGACATATCATATACATTAGTATGCTATATTTTGTCCGGAATACTTGGAATCTTTTCATTATTTTCTTATTTCACCTTCTCACCATCTCAGTTTCGACGCTCTGTATGAGTGAAGAATGTTCAGAAACCTGGATAAAGTGTAAATATGCTATTGTATGGTTTCCAAAGGGGCACTACAGATAGCATATCCAGGTTCTTTTGAAAGATATTCCAAACATCTGATCAGATTACTCATGAAAACACTCCCAATAAAACATCACACACCCACAGAGAATAACTTGCATTGATCCGATTAGTGTTTCTGCCTGTTACAAGTGTGGGACTTCTCTAGAGCCAGATGGTTTGGATTTGATATATAATCCAACATTCTTCAAATCTAGTGTGCATAATTAGGTGTGGGATGTTCCTCAGAGTTACGTGGCTGCTGTTGACCTATGGGATGCTGTGTGGAGTATTGTAGTAAGCTGTTGTTTGGCAATGAGAGTTAGCTTAAGGCTTAAAGCAGCATCTTTCCTCCAACTGAATATGAAGAATATATTTTCAGGAATTAATTGTTACCCGAGGAGAGAATTTAAAAAGATTTTCACACTGAACGCACAAGCTGTCACTAAGATTTTTGCCAACAGATTGGCTGGAAAAATGTCTTGTGAAGAGCTTCATTTTTTGTTTGATGCATTCAAACTTGGTGAGTGTTGCCTTGAGATAATGTTCCACATGGTCTACAATAGACAATGTGTGTCTCACTGCCTGTAGGGGAAACTCACAGGACCTTTTGTGATTTCTACTTACAAAATGTGCAAAAAACTCATGTTTACAGTCACATTTGTGATAATTAGAGTGGCTGAAAGGTTTGTTCATTGTCATTTTACTAAACAGGGAAGAAACACCAATGACGTTCAGGCTGGTTTTAATCACACACTGTGCGCTGTGCACATCCCATTCTAGTGTATTATGATAAGTCAGTATATTTTCTTTTGCTCTTCTATAAAAACATAGCAGGAAACGTTCTGTCATTTCTAAGCTTTAGTTGTCAGTAGGGGCCAGGACTGGGAATTGTAGGGTCGCCGGTTCAAGTCCCCAAACAGACTTGAAATATGGAAGGTGGACTGCTACTTGGAGAGGTCCCAGTTCACCTCCTAGGCCCTGCTGTGAAGCTCCCCGGACGCTGCACAATAGCTGCCCACTGCTCCTAGTACTAGGATGGGTTAAATGCAGAGGACCAATTTCACTTTGTGTGCTCTGCTGTGTGCATGTATGTGACTAATAAAGAGGGTTTCATCCTCCGATTCTAACTTCTATCTATAATATGATCATGTCAAGTTGTTTTTGGAGTTAGGGGTTAACCTGGCTCTAGACAGAGAGACAGATGCCACAGTAGAGATGTTAGTTCAGCAAGCCTCTGGAGGGGTTAACTTAGACTCGCTATCTGTGCAATAATAGAAACATGATTGGTTTATGCTCACAGCTTCAGATCCAAGGCCACTGACACAGGGTGGCTCAATAATAACGCTATTTGCAATGATGCGAAAGTGGCAAAGTAGCTATTAATTTAAACTGATGTCAAGTGCACTCCAGGGTGTTTCAGGACACCATTAGGGTGTTTCAGGACACCATTAGGGTGTTTCAGTACACCATTAGGGTGTTTCAGGACACCATTAGGGTGTTTCAGTACACCATTACATCACTGTCAAGTGTTTTTACAGCTTCAACAGAACACACATCTGACCATGGCCAATACCCAGCAGTGATGCTATGGTCAGCAAAAATAGTTTTATTTTTTAAGGTTTTTTTAGCTGGCTGTAAGCAAAACAATCTATCTTCTTCTGTGGGTTCCTCAATGTTGTCCACAGTTGTTTAGAGCGTCATAAAATATACTTTAGGATTGTATCCATGTTGTCAGAAAAGCTTCTTTCATCGAGAGAAATACTTTTCAGCCTGTGTTTAGGGTTTCCTGTCGTGTTTATAACTCATGCTATCCTGCTGCTAAGCACCACTGGCTTGATTTCATCTTGATGTACTACACATCCCTGCTGCCTTAGGTCTCTCCGATCCTCCACCTCAGTGTTGGATGATCCATGGGTTGTGCAGACTCACAGAGCTGTGCGACTCCAATGATCACTGAGAGGTGAATTCATGTGAGAAGCCCGAAACCTTGGAGCCAGGCTGTGCTGCGAGCTGTGATCTATCAAACAAGAGTCAGCAGCATCCCTGTGGTCTCTCAGATGAGGCATTACAGGTAGGGGAAATTAGGGAATGGAAGAAGAAGAGATGAGGTTGGGCCAAAATCATATGTTACATTGATATACTCTAAGGAAATGGTTTTTGCTATCCCGGCAAGTCTTTTAAGATGAAATATGTTGGACATTTTTATTTTCCATGCTTTCCATTTATAGTTTTTTGCATTTACTTATTGTGTCAGCTCACTCCTGCTCTATACATTTAGTTGTGAATAGCTAATGCCATGGCAGAAGCTGCTTTTGTAGCATTAAAGCTACTGGTGAAGCTGTTAGGTCGCTTTAGGTTTGTTGAAGAAATGTGTTTGCCTCAGATGCCACTCCATGATGTGAATCAGATTTTGTTTTGGTCCCTCTGAAGTGTGACATTTAGTGCATTTTCTTGAGAAAAATACATCTGCCCTGAATTTCAGAAATATTATATTGTTATCTCAGAAAAAATACCACAAAATATCAAGAGAACTTCTCCGTTAATGAGAGCTGGATTTCATGGAAGCAAACATGTCCCACTTGTTTGTGTTAACTCCAGCACGGAGAAGAGGAAACTACGAGTTATAAAAGTGCAATGAGGAGCGCATGCATCCTCTTATATCCGTGAAGCATGCCATATAGCTTCAACTCACCCTGGAAAAACCAGCAGACGTGCAGCAGATCAAACTGGGTTCACGTTCAAATCCTATGGTGCATGTTCAAAGTCGACAAACCTAATAACAACACCATGTATATTATTTCCAAACTTGAGCACCTCCCCATGTCTTGAACCCAAAGTAAAAGCCAAATTGACCTCAAAAGGCAGCACTTGTTTACTTCAAAGGAAATGTAACTCTCTTGTAAAGAAGACCCTCTATTGGAAATTTCAAGGTATCTCATTCCTTCAGAAAGCAGATCCTTTTTTGTCTTGCCTGATTGGGTCTTCAGTGTGCCATCTGTCCAGAAGAAGTGACAATTGGCTAGTGAGCACAGCCATGCAAAAGAGCAGTTGTTTCGCCAGTTTGTGTGGCTGTTGTGTCTGTTTGTATTTACTTTTCTCTTTGGGTGGATTTTGAACTGCTTTTCTTTCCTGTTGTGTGTGTGTGTGTTTATTTAAATTGCCTGGATCTGTGTCATCTGTCCATCCGCAGCAGCTCGGCTAAATGTGATGTGATCCCAAGTCAGATCTAATAATCAATCACAAACAAACACAGTGGGGCTATTTTTAGACATGGATCAATGTGGTAATGTGAAGTGAGGCAGATCACGAGTGAACGGACAAGTCGAGAGGATTCTACCAGAACCTTGATGTTTAAAAGTCACGATGAGCTTGACAGAATTAAATTGCTTTGAAGACTTCCTCTGAACGTGGGTTGAAGAAATATAAAAGGCTTATGTTATTAACGTATGCTCAATGTCTCTGGGTCTTTCAAAACCTGTCCACCTTCGTTCTTTTCACGCTATAAAAGATTCCCAGCAGAAAGGGTGCTCATGGAGAAAACTAGACACAATTTTACAAAAGTGCTGTTGGTTTTTGCCATTACTCATACCATATCTGAGATTAAAGTAGTGTGTAAAATACGTTTTATACATAAAAATAATAAGCTAAGGGTCACATTATTTTTCTGTCAATACCTGTGAATGACACATGCCTCCTTGACTACAGACTGTTTCAGACAAAGCAATATTATACCTCCCTCTTTTAGAAAGAAGGGAGCATTACGGTGAAATTAAATAGATAATAAAGAAGAGCAAGAATAACTGCCTGAACCAAAACAACAAGATTGATGCCAACATATGGGATTAAGTATTAACATTCTTTCCACTTGGCTGTCAATAATGGTAAGCTTTTCTCTACTGTTAAATGAGGTAGGAATAGCAGCTCCACCAGCACCATACAATGCAATCAATACAGCAGCCCTGCAACAATACTGTGTAGCCTACAGAGATATATTGACAGCCTTTAACTCTTTAGTAGCACAATGTAGGCCTATTGTATAAATACTTTTTTTGAGAACAACTGAAATGAGTCCAAAACAGTGAGGTTTTAGTGTTGTGTTGCCACGAAATAGTTAGCATGTTAGCATTTCCTGTTAGCGTGTCTCCCAGTCATTGTTTTTTGAAAGTGACTTTGGTTAGGTGCCTGGAATAAGGTCTGTTGTTAACACAAACTTGGGAGGTTTCATTAAACCACTAGAGGACGTCTGAAGCTGTGTCATAAAAACAGCAGTGGCTAACAAGTGGCTACATGTCATCGCGCCAAACATTAGCCGCCTTTAGCTTAGCGATAGTGACAGTCCTCACCACCACTAAAGTAAAGGCTGTATACAGATTGTTGCATCTGTTAACAAGTGGTTTTCTTGATATGGTAATAACTCTGTTAGTGCTATGTATATTATTTTTATAGCAAATAAACAATATTCCTTCAGACTGCAGCACTCTGCTAACTTCAGCAGTAGCCTACAGTACACACAGTGCAGCAGAGGAGTGTGTAGGAGAGCTGTTATCAGCAGCCAAGTCACGGAGAGTTGAGTCCAGCAGCGTAGAGGTTTGTGCTACTTAACAGTCCCAGCAGCAAATGCTAAGTCCTTGGGGAAAACATGTACACTATCGGCCCGCGGTCCAGTCCCCACCAGTACAGCCTAAAGCAATCTGCGCTTTATCACCAGGTCCCAACCGTTTCTCATTAATGTGTTTTTTGAAACGCTTGAGCTTTTTCATACTTTTTGATTTAGAAATTTCCACTTGAAACAAGTTTCCACACATTTATTCACGATTATATATAGATATTGATTCATTTAAAGATCTATGTGACAGTATGCAAATGTCGCTATCAGTTAAATGTACTCTGGAGCATCCTTCAAATACAAATGAGACACTCTTTCTTCCAGATGAATACTCAGGCTTGCCAATAAAAGTTTATCTGTGTGAAAGTCTCAGTGTTGCATGACTCATTAAGAAGTGACTCCATTCTGAGTGTTAATGTTGCAGACAATCTGTTCCACTTCCATGCAGCCGGTCTTCTCCTACTTGTATCTTTTTAGCTTGCTTTCTTCAAATCCTCACACACATTCAGGTGAGGGCCACATACTTCAGTTTCTTTAATATCCAAATGGTGTTAAGACTGTTATGCATTCAACATTCAACATCTGTTAGAAGTCAATTATTCCCACATAGGGTGTTGGTGTGCATCCCTGAATGTAAATATAACTTTTGTTTGTTTACAAAAAAAAACCCAACTGGGAACCTTAAGTATGTAGTTGTTTAACCCACCCTAAAAAGAAAAGAAGAGATATGAATTTAGCAAAAAACATATCATGATGAAGCAACTGCCGTTTAATTTGCTGGATTTTGTATGCACTAAACCAATATTCACTCTCCTAACTTTGTTTTTTTTTCTCTACCAAATTCTGAAACCAGTTTGATGGTAGTGGGGAAACAGAGCAGTGAAGTTGTGGATCATTACATTAAGATGATGACTGCGTAGTTGGGTGATAATTCTCTCTGGGTCCACTAGGAGCTTCTGACATTATGCATGGTCATTTGACCCTCTCTGAACATAACATCCTGGTTTAATGCAGCTTTAAACATAAATGGCTTGTCTTGTTTTTTTTCTTTCAATGCCCACCTGTTTAGAGTTCATTTATCTTCCGTTTGACAAAAACTGATGACTCTGTTAAGCTCTTAGTCATACGCCGTTAAGCCTATTAAGTGTAGTCTTTAAGCCTTGTTAAGCATTCAGAATGATTACAGTTAACCATAAAATGTGCTAATTTACTTGAGTAGGCAGCCTTTTTTAATTATTTTTTTTCTGGGACAAAGTGCACTGGTCATACTGATCAGCTAGAGGGAGCAGCCAATAGAAAAACAGTAGAGCTGCATTGCTGTGAGCACACACACAGAGTCACAAACAGAACTGCTATCACAATGCAGTGTAGTTCATCTCACTGTGGTCATCTCTTCATTAACATAGTCATTGTTCTGCCACCAAGAGAGAATCCGTCTCTGCCAGTCTCTGAGATTGTAGTGCTTGGCGTTCAGCTCAGAGCTTCTGCAGTTAAAATGGAAAAGTGTGATGATAGCGAAAGTCATTAGCTCTGTGTGTCTGTTTTCATTCCTTTGTTTCTGTTCTGATTCTTCTCTCTATCATTTGTTTTCAAACAGTTTCTCAAACTTTCCCTATCTCTTCTCCGCTATTTTTGTTTGTTCTGCAGCGTGGATCTGTCTATAATTTTTCCCAGTGGTGAACTCCTCTAATTACTATCATCAATCAACTTCAAACACACACACAAACACACACAAGTGTAAACACATGCACACTGCGCATTTGTTTGCTTTATCACATTTTTTTAATCTAGCAGAGCCAAATAAAACCTCCCAGTGTCATTGCCGTGTCTCTCAAATTACTGAAGTGGTTTTCTTCTATTTATTTGTTGCATATTCACCTTTCCATTTACATCTGCTTTATGTTTTTTAGTAAACATTAATAGGAGGGTGCTATCTTTAGACAATTGGAAAGGATGGGTTTTATTTCATTCATGTTTTCAATTTGTTCCTGATATAGATTATAGCTCTTTAACTTTTTTCGTGTATTGCTGTTCCTGATTTTATTTATTTTAGATAATTAACTGGTTCGTTTTTCTTTCTCATTTTACGTGATTTTTAAATAAATATTGTTAATGTTTTATCTTTAATTCTGCTGGGTTTTTTCTCCATTTGTGTTAATTGTTTGTTGTTTTCTCCACAGAACCCATTGACAGCTGCACTATGTGACCGCAGCAAACAGTGGGTGGTCCCTCTATCATTACACCCACACTGTTTAAATGTTTTGGACCTCCTGCAGGGATCTGCTCCCATTACAGAATCATTGAGGTCCACGGCTGGTGTTGGGTGAGAGACACATAGTGGGGCATTCAATACCATTGAGCTCAACATTAACTGACACGCTTGAACAACGGAGGGGCCTCTCTGATCTTATATTGGTTTGTTCATAATTAACTGATACACAGCCTGGGTGCTTATGGATCAGAAGTATTAAATATACCTTTCCTTAAGGAAGCCTAATTTCATTTTTATTATATTCACTTCCACTTGGGAACAATATTGACCATCTCTATGTCTATAATTAATATGATGCTGATGCTATGCTATACCTGCCTGGTCTCATCTCCCTGACAATGGTATAAGGATGGGTAAAACTTAAAGAGCTAAATGAGTAAAATATCAATTGTTAAAACTACTGCGATTACAATTCAACTGAAATGCTTATACCGCATATCAGTCTAATCTGTAATATGATACCTTCTTGCTGTTAACCATAAATAAATTCCACCGTTGAGGACAGTGCATGGAATGCTTTTCTGAAATAATAAGACTGGAAATAGAGAGATAGCGAAATAAATAGTGCCCGGATAACATCATCCCCTGAAACCTTGCATATTCTATCCGAAGATGGTGATGTTATCCTGGTTGCCTTGGTCGCTGCTTTGCTGACAGTGCTGCTTTGTCACTTTAAGGATGCAGTGTGTTGACTCGTTCTGTGTCGTCAGTCAGCTGTGCTTTAACCTCAATTCCTCCTCTGATATTCAGTGCATTCTCTATCTCATTGATTTATTATCTTAGAACATTCTCCAAGTCCTTTTTTGTCTCCCGAGTTCCCATTCTCAACCTTGACACTTCTATTATCCAGCACATACTTAGCCATAGTTTCATATTAAAATGTCACAATGGGGCCTTTTGTGAGAGCAGACAGTCCTCAGGTTGCCCTGGTCAGCCTTTTATACGCTTCAGTTACTGGTTATTAAACCAGAAGGGAATATTTGACCCTTAGCAAAAGCTTGTTTTAGGGAGCCTCAGCTCAGAAACGCTGCCAAACAAGCATATTGACCTCAGTTGATATCGTCACCGTTTTGCACTTGTGAGAGATTACACGGTCAGCTGACTTTACCTCCACTTTGCTTTGATATTTCAGAAGAAGTTAAAATCCTTCACAACTGCAGGCAAAGATTGATTCAATCCATATAAAGAAGGTAATGACCACAGAAATATAACAAAAAATCCTACACAAACACTTTCCTCACAGATGAAGTAGAAACAGTGGAATTTGTTGATCTGTTAGGTCATAAACATAGAGGAGAAAAACCATTTCAATCAGAGTTAAAAGATGGGATTACAAGAAGAAATACCAGCCATTAAAAACAAATCAACAAGCTTTGAACATGTAGTTCTGCAGATGTGTCAATGTTGTGCCACCTGTTGACACACAAGCAGAATCTTTTACCTCTGCCAGTCTGTTCATCTTGATTTTTCAATTTTAAAGAAGCAGTATTGAAACGGCATAAAACAAACTGTGATTACAGAAATATGTATGTGCAGGCTGTAGTGAGATTATATCAGGTTCAGGTAATAAAAACATAAAGCATTTGAACTGCTATTTATTTGGTTTGTCTTTATAAATAAGTTATTCTTCAAAATATAGATTTAAAAATAACCAACACTTACTAACAAGTTGAACAGCCAAAAGCAGGCTACACTAATGTCTAATTAAAGTCCTGTTTAGTAACCAATTGTCATAAGCACGAGCATGAGCGCACGCTGTTAGTAATAACAAGCCACTTATTGGCTGCACGAGGCTTCCGCGTCACTTCCTGCTAGAGGACTGTCAGAGGCGAGCGAGCCACCAGTCTCAGTCTGTCGCTGTAGTAACGGAGACACGGAGCAGCTGGTCATCTCGTCACCGCAGCGGTACGAAACATTAAAAACTAAAACAACGACTGAAACACGTCTTTCTCTCCGTGTAACTCTGCTGGAAATATATTTCTGTAAACTTCACGTCGTTTGGAACTATAACCGAAGACAGGTGCGGGAGGTTTGTACTCCTCGGGACGCTGAGCACGAGCACGAAAATAACTTTTTTTTCTTCTTCTTCTTTGAGGGGATAGTTTTTCTTCCCGAGTTGCTAGCAAAACAGAGAACGAAGCAGCCTACAACTCGTTTTAAGTCCTCGTAATGTTGTTTTATTCCGCCTCGTGGAGCTGCTGACGGTGAGACACCAGAGAAGCCGCGGCTCGGTGGCCACCTGACCTGCTGGAAAATTAGACCTTAGCTAATGACAGCAGGCTGGATCTTACTGCTGCTCATTACTAAGCTCTGCGAGGAGCGGGACGGGGTTTCCGAGAAGCTGTTGCATGTCCAGTCCTGACGCAGGTGAAGTTTTCAGAATCCAATTAATGATTTATAAATTATGGTAAGTGCTAATTAATTTGTGTCAGCTGTGAAATTTAATTAGCTGGACTAAATTGCCCGTAGAAGTTGCCCATTTCATCGCCTCACTTAGCAAATCGCTATTAATCAGCGGATCATCTGTCAGAGGCGGGCAGCATGGATATGACCCGACTGCCCGTCCTCCAGCGGTCGTGATGCCAAGCGCCGGTGTAACCCCGCGCTGCGAGCCCGTAATGCGTGCTCTCTAACCCGCACCAGTGTGGCGCCGTGTCCCGGTCAGCCCGCCAGGATGAGCAGCACCGACCTGGAGCGCATGTCGCTCAGTTCCTCCGCCAACTCGGTGGCTTCCAGCGCCCGGACGCTGTCAGCCAACGTGAGGAAGCTGCACAACGCGCTCAACCTCCTGCTCAACGACTTTGAGAGGGAGCAGTTCATACACTGCCTCAACGTGTACCACTCCAAACGCAACGTGTACGACCTGGTCCAGACTCTCAACGTTATCCTCAACGCGCCCAGCAAGCGGCAACTTCTGCCCATGCTGCGGTTGGTCATCCCCCGCTCCGACCAGCTCCTCTTCGAGCAGTACACCTCGGAGGGCCTCTACTTAAAATCGGATTTAGTTGCGAGCAATGGCAATGCCGAACCCCCACCGGGCGACTTCCCCAGTGCCAGCCCTATTCCCCCGGGGCATTTCTCACCAAACAACCCGCCTGAGTTTCAGGTGGCGTTGCGTGGCTCGCCGGACAGCTTCAGCACCAGCAGCGAAGGGACAGCTCCCCTGGTGCCTCTGCTCGGGAGGAACTTTGTCCACGAGCCGCCGGGAGAGATCCGGCAGGTCACCATGAAGAGACACAAGAGCAACGAAGGCCTGGGCTTCAGCATCCGTGGAGGCTCGGAGCACGGGGTCGGGATCTACGTGTCCCTGGTGGAGCCGGGGAGCCTGGCAGAGAAAGAGGGTCTTCGAATCGGTGACCAGATCATGAAAGTCAACGACAAAGTCTTCGACAAAGTCACCCATGCTGAAGCTGTAAAGGTAAGTTATTGATTTCCCCAGCTACACCAGACATGCTGTGAGCTGTTACAAATCCTTTCCATACAGGGTGCTTATTAGTAGCCAACAGAAGTTATTTACTAAATGCAACGTCATGGGAACCTTTTGGACTGGCCTTGTCCTTTTAGACCCACATCTCCTGTGTGTAATAAGCTCATGCATCTTATGTTAATTATGTGTTTGGCCTCAGAGTCTCAAATTGACCTCTTGAAGCCAATAAGCCACGATTTGTTAAGGGGAATTGATTTTGTTGTCAGGAAGCAGCTGGTCTATTTGTTGTATCAGTAGGCAGTGTAGTGAACTGCAACTGTAGTGTAGTGACTACTATCTCTAAGCAGCATGCATGTAACCAGACTCCTTTAAAGCAGCTGGTAACCATAGAGGTGTGTGTTGTGGTGTGTGTGTCAGAAAGCTGGACGTTGGCCCTCCAGCTCTCACGCTATACACTGAGAATAAATATGGCATGTGGGTACTGTTGTACTCTTAGTACTGAGTGTAAATAACATCTATTAGCAGATTAGGTGATAAAACTGCATGTCTGATTTGAGAAGATTGATTTAGGAGGACACCTTGTGAGGTCCTTGGTTTAATGATTCATATGAGCTGTCCACAGTGCTGAAAATTCTTCTGAGCGTTTTTCTTCTTTCTCTCTTTCCACATCATAGGGATTTTAAAATTGAACTCGTGGTCAGTTGTTTTCACATTGTTTGATTTAACTTTATTGTAGTTGGTAGTTTTAATTTCTTATGGTCTTTAATGTGGAAGATAGTCTTTGGATTGACCATAATAGACATGCATTACAAATAAGAGACTGGAATAAACATAGGGATAACTAGCAGTTGAATCATATGCTGTCGAATGCAGGCCTGTAAAGTACAGTGTGCAATTTCCGCAAAGATAGGGTATATGTGCAAACTCAACAAGAGGTGTTATGATGGGAGCATGAGGTGCGCCGTCTTTGAATTCAATTTTTCAAACTGAGCTTGAGACAATTTATTCCTTGTTGACACTTTGGTGGCTCACGGCAGAGGCACTGAGGGAAACAACTCGTGTTTTGGTACAATGCATGGGAGATGACACTTGTATGTCAAGAATTGTCTTTTGGTTTTCCAGTACACTCCCTACAGTTTCCCACTTTACTTTTGACATGTCTATGCAAAGCGACCATGTTAAAAGACATCATTTTGATACACAATTTTTAATATTCTTGCATACCCAAAAGCCATTAAGCGTCCTGATGATGTGTACTTATGGTGGCCTTTAGTGTTTACTGATCCAACATTCACCCCTAAATTCAGAATCTTTTGCAGGAGCCTAATGATGTTTCAGAAACCTGTAATAAATGTATTCGTAGCATTGTTCTCATGCTGCAGCTACCTCTTTTAATCCTAGGAGAATAAAAAGATAATTGTTCCCCATTATCCCACCTACTCAGACTGCCCTGACCTGGAGTTCTTAAAAACGGAACTATTTTTCAGCTACATTAATAAGAGAGACAACACTAGTCCCTGTCGAAAGCTATAATCAAGTGTGAGATGTCAATAAGCTGCTTTTTTAATATTGTGTGTCGTTTGAAAGGTCAAAAGTCAGTTCTCAACCATGGATTATAGCTGAAATTGAGTCCTTGCTGACCTTCACTGATCTGGAAGCTGCCCATGCTTTTATCTCCTCTTGTATTGACTCGAGTAATTTAAGCTCTTGTCTTGAGCATATCCAAAATACTGCCTCTATAGTTTTTTTTTGATTGACTGTTCCTTTATGTTCCATGCTCCATCATTTTAAGATGAATTCATTCCTTAGTTTTTTCTCATTATCTCAGTCAGGCGTATTTGGTGGTGTGTTGGCTAGTATCCGTTTGTTGGTCTGCTGTCGGCTAATCTCACATCCTGCTGGACCCATCACCCTAATATCTTTTTGCGGACGGTTACTCCTCGTGATCAGCAACTGCTTCAGTACCAAAAAGTCATTTCCAGCAATTAGTCAAGCAAAAACAATCTTTACTTAGTCCTTTGCAAACCACATTTTAGACTTTGTTGTTCTTCAAAAACTGGCATCCATTGTAAAGTTTGGTCTTATTTTAAATTGGAGCATCTGCAGATTAATTCCTTCTCATATATTAGGATCCAGGCACAATACGAGGTCATTGAATGTCATTATTTGTTATCTTTGGTGCTCTCCTGACTGTAAGGGAGACAGGAGGGTCAATTTAGCAACATTGAAATCGTCTTTGTTTAGAAGTGGAAAGAAAGACGTTGTTTTTGTTATATTTTACACTTTTAAAGTTTATCGATCTGGATAAACAAATTGATTCAACGATCAACACTACGATATCATCAGTGCAAAGTGAAAACACGATGCATACTGCTCTCAAGGTTCATGGTTTCAATCCCCAGTTTCCATGAATGTAAATGATATCGTCTTGCTTCGATCGTTGGTGTCTGAATGGAGTTGCTGGGCAGACTATTGGCCTATAAATCATGTGATTTACACCCCTAATATTTTGTGAAGTGCTTTACATATCATGCCAAAGCGCCTATGAGGAAAATGCGTGATCCCCCTCTGTTAATACATCATTATTTACTTGCGTGATGATGTGTGTAAAAGAAATGAGGTCATTGGCCTCATTTTGTGTTTGTAATTCCTCTAAAACTCCAAATTGGAAGTAATCACAAACGTTGTGTAGGATAGAAAGCTAAGGGCAGAATCAAACATGCATGTTTTCCAATCAATTCTCTCCAAATTTCATGTTGATTTTTCCTAAGTTTAATTCTGGGATAACCTTTTTCATGTGTGTATTTGGATCAGCTGTGAGACTAAGTAGCAGTGAAAACAAAGAAGCAAAAGTAAAGTATGCTGCTCATTCACATGGCTCTCTGTAATAGTCTGCTGCCTCTGTTATTAGTCTGACTAGACGTGCACCCAGAGGGCTGTCTCTGAGATGAAATCCCCCTTGAGGTCATTACCGCTCGACTTGACACGCTTGAAGTTTTTAATGCTTTCTGGGTGTCGTCTAAATGGCATTACATGCTTTAAGAGCTGTAATCATTTCACCCATTTAACCCTCGGAGACCTACAAGTGAGTTCATTACAGTGGCAAAACATTATACAGACCTACACAATTATGTTTTATAAGTTGTGGTGATACCAGACTGTTCAACTTCTACCTTTTTAGGTCACAACATATTTGGTTTGAATATTTCACTCGATAGCTTTAGTGAAAAAGCGAGATATGTGATGCTGTCAAATTTAGGAAATAGGTTTGATTTCTACAACCCTTTTCCTTCTATCATTCATTATGCTTTCTTACTTAAATCACATGCAAGGATTAAAACATTCTTTTCTGACTGCCATATCACAAAATATCAGCCAAGTCTGAAAAAAACAGCTGAGTTTAATTTCGGCTTCTGGCACATTTGACGGGTGAAACGTCAGCCTTGAGGAAGCTGCTGTCTGGGAAGCTTTTGATGAATGCATATGTGACAGAAATCACAACCGATCTATTTTCCTCAACTCTGCTCCCACATATTGTCCCGTTTCAAAGCTCCAGTGCGCCGACATGTGCAATCCAATGACTGTGTGCAATGTGGAGGTTGTCTTAGTGATGAACCCCAAAAGAGTTATGACCCAACTGTTGTTCATTCTCACAGTGCTCATCAATCCCACTTCAAGCAGCAGCAGCAGCAGCAGGCAGCTTTTTGGAGCAAACAAGCCCACTGATTATCCCACTGTTCTCAAAGTTCACCAAACAGCTGACATAGTTAGCTAATAGGTTTGCGAGAAAGTGGAAAAGCAATTACACTGGTTTGGCTTATTTGAAGCGACTGTAACTGCAGTTTGTATCTTCATGGTTTAATGCACTTATTGTAAATCAGTTTGCATAAAAGCATCAGCTAGATGAAATGTAATGGAGATGCCTAACGTTGAAGCCAAGCCTGTGTGTGTGTGTGTGTGTGTGTGTGTGTGTGTGTGTGTGTGTGTGTGTGTGTGTGTGTGTGTGTGTGTGTGTGTGTGTGTGTGTGTGTGTGTGTGTGTGTGTGTGTGTGTGTGTGTGTGTGTGTGTGTGTGTGTGTGTGTGTGTGTGTGTGTGTGTGTGTGTGTGTGTGTGTGTGTGTGTGTGTGTGTGTGTGTGTGTGTGTATATACACAATGAAAAATGTCACTGTTTCCAAAAATTGTACATTGAGTTTTTGCACTGTTGCTCAGGTAAAATCTTATATGAAAGTCACTTGGCTTTGCCACCATCACACACACACACACACACACATTAATAACAAATCATAATCCCACACTAACAGGGCCGGCAGTAAATAAGTCGTTGCAATTTATTTTGTTCCCAGCACAATACTCATTGGCAGTGTTTTCTCCCCGCTCTATGCCGCTACTTAAGGCTTAATCCGCTCCACTTTAGCAAACCTGTGTTCCCTGATGAGTTCAGGGATGGCCTCTGAAAGCATCAGATTGTTGTTAGCGCCAGGGGACGAGTCAAGGGCTTACAGCTGTATTACTTTCTG
This sequence comes from Eleginops maclovinus, assembly GCF_036324505.1. NCBI lineage: Eukaryota > Metazoa > Chordata > Actinopteri > Perciformes > Eleginopidae > Eleginops > Eleginops maclovinus. The sequence goes on from NC_086356.1 coordinate 4,569,898, forward strand.
TCTCTGAATCCCGTCCTAAGAGGCCCCGGTCCCCGGAGTCACTGCCAAGGTTAGCATCCCTGTCTGTGGTGTGGTGGATAGTCAGGAGATGTGACAGGATAGGATGAGGGACCATAAATCCTGTTGTTTTGGAGACAACCATCAACCTCAGACTGCCTGTCTCACTTACTTTTTAATCTGATGCTCTATGGAGAGTGTGTGAGGGGGAGGAACAAGGACGAAATGACAGCGTTGAGCCACAAACGTGAGAAGGAAAGAAAGACGCGAATCAAGATTGATTGACATGTTTTCCTATCTTTTTTCTGCACTTGTTCCAATAAATACTTTATTTTGGTGTCTTTGGGGTATTTGAAGGCAGCACAGCCTGCAAAGGGACTGAAGCGAAGAGGAGATAAAAAAAAGATGAAGCTTTGGCCAGTGCTAATTCACTAGGCTGACTCCTGGGCCTCTGCCAGGCACGTTAACATGCCAAGACTCGGCCACAAGTCAGAGAAATGGGAGCCGAGAGGCTTGGAGCAGCACTGCAGACTGTTCATGGTCACTGTGTTGATTAGATGGTGGGTGGCAGGCAGGACTTAACTTCACTTTTTTCTCAGCGTGTGTGACAGAGTACTCTTACACTGTTGGATTGTTTACTTTCTTGCAATTCTACATTGACAACTTTGAGAGATGAATCACAATTGTTTGTTATTTTTTTAAGGCCTTATCTACCTTTCGTCCTGTGATTGTGGTACAGTGGTTCGAAACGCTTAGGACTTCATGAAGTGGCCTCTCTGCTTCCTTAATATGATGCATTTCCTTGTACAAGAGGATGTTGATGCTTAAATAGCTTTTTAGAGTTAATGTCCCTGAGTACTCCTATTGGTCTGAATACAAGACAATATTGTTTTCTTGAAATTGTGTTTGACTTATTCTAACCTAGTGTAAACTGTGGAAGCGCCCGACAACTTGTGAGATGTTTGGCTATACCACGGAGGAAATAGATGATAGATGGGTGAAAACGAGTCAGTTAAATCAGTGTGTACCCTTGTGTCTCATCTCAGACAGAATCATTAGTCAAGCTGCCAGGAATCACTGCCCTAACAGAATGTCATGATGAGGGGAAAAAAGCTGAGGAATGCAAACATTCAGCCACAATCGCTGCAGAGACGGACAGGAGGAAATGCGAATGCCGCATGTGATTGACACGCGCGTTACACAAATGCCTGCTTTACATTCTGGCTTGATGGAATTGTTTTATGACTCAGCTCAAGGATGAGGACACTCTTTTAGTACGGTGGGAACATTTTCCCTAAATAGGAGTATCTAGATTGAGTGTTCTTTATCTACTTTTTTTACAAATCAAATGTTGATGTTTATATATTTTATAAAAAAAGGCAGAGATGATCTGTGTTTTGTCTTCTGTCCAATCCAGCAGTGGTTAGAGCTCAGACCATGTCATGTGGGAGCCAGCATGTCTGCATCAGAGTCTCATGTTAGTGTTAAGACACAATGAACCTGGCAGCGTTACACAAAGCCCTCGGGTCTGTCCGCTGGGCTCGTGTTAACTTGTGTTTGCGTGCTGACACCGAGCAGCAAGTCACAAAATGAATTCGGAGAGCATGTTTCTTGTAAACATGAGGCTGATTGTTGCCTTTGGGCTGCCTGGAGGTGAGACAGCTCTAAAGTTAAACATTGCGTGTGTGTGAAGATGCTACACAGCACAAATGTGTTATTTCTATCCTAATTTTGAGCTCTCAGAACCATGCCCCTCAGCATGATATTCCTCCCTTGACTGCAGGATTTTCTGACTTCTGCAAGTTTCCTGTAATGTGTGCAACTAACCTGAAAGACAACAAACCTTCCAAGATGCTACATAAACAAACAAGTTGCTCACTTTTTTGTGTGTGGCCTCTTTCTGCCATGTTTCCATTCGCCAGATGGCATTTTATATTACGAGGCAGCTCTGTTTATTAGTAAATGTGTGCACTCATGCAAATCATTTATGTGTCTTCAAATCATGGTGCACTTGCTGTGCTCCTGTTTGTATGAAAGGTTCACCGTCTAATAGGTATAGGAGAAACCAGTCGCTGATAAAACATGTCACCTCTATCTGGTGTCGACTATATTTCATTGAAGCGTACCATTGCTGTAAAGGCTGCAGAAACAAAGTGTGTTCATAATGATGAGACCTTTGCCTGGCTTTAATTAATGTAGAAAAGCTGATTTAAATTATGCAAGTAAGCTCTTTTTAATATCACTTTAGTTACCCAGGGTTTGTTTATTATACTTGGCTCTTTCTCTACACTGGCAGTATTAATAATGATTGATTTTGAGTGCGTCAAAGACAAATAATGCACTTCTTCTAAAAGAAAAATGGACTACAGCAAAAACAAAGTGGCGATATTCCAAAAAGAAAATCTAATTTAATTCGTCTTTCATAATGAATTCAATAGCAGCTCATTTGTTTAGTGGTATCTTAGGACAGCAACTTTAATTTGTTTAATCTGGTCATTAGTTTATTTGTTTCGCATGAAATGGCTTCATAATGTTTTAATTTCTCAGAATCAAAATGTTCTTTCCATCTTGACTAGAATACAACCTTTACAGACTCTACAATTATGACAGTTTTCCCACTGACTTTGTGTTTGTGTTGTTCGTTTTTTGACTGACAGTCAACAAATTACCAGGGACAAGTTGTGAAAATGACATTTTCCGCCTCTTTAGTCAGTGTTCAGTGTCAGTGCTCTCCTGCTGATGCCCCAGTTTTTTTTAGGCTGAAGCTAATGACATATTTAGGTGTAACATTTCCCTTCCCCACTACTGTAAAGAATTTACTTATTTAAAGAGGTTATTTATGGCTTATTATTAAAACATATACTGTGCCCTCCAAACATTTTCCCCTCCTCTGTTAAACTATCAGCGAAATAAACGTAAAAGTAAAAGTTGGACTGCAGAAATGCTGATTGTGCTTCTCTATCGAGACCGCAGATTGGATTATTGGAGCAGCTGGGATATTCTGATTAAACAAAGTAGAAGGCTGCCACAGTTCACACTACCCTTGTGGTTCTCTTGAGCAAGCACCTCTTTGCTCTGCTGGCCAACACTTCTCTGGCTCTGGGCTTGTACTGGACGGCTTCCAGTTATGATTGAGTGGATGTAGAGTGTGAAGCAAGTCGTGGCTAAGGTTTGGAGGGTCAGTGCTTATTCTTCTTACATTTCTGGCAGCTCCAACTCTCTGCCTCAAGGACAAAATGAAGTGTGAATCAACAGTGCGAAACAAGTACTGCAGAATGAGTAATGTCCCTATCCATCTGATGGTTCGACACAAAGTTTTGAAGAAGAAATCCATACGTTTCTCTTTCCCTCAAACAATATTTCCCTTTCCTCTCAGATCAACCACATTCACAGCTGGAGCTTTTACATGTATACACATGTATCTTTCCCACAGTGAGTACATATTTGCAAAGTGTTAATCCTCCTTGACAGAATTAACCAAACGGAAAGCATACTCTCCTCTTTTTACCCCCCCTCTACATGTTCTATTCATTTCATTCTCACTGAAATGAATAGAACATGTTTTTGTGCAATTCAGGTAGCAATTAAGTGGGGGAGTGAAAGTCACTGAGTTTCTAATCAGGATTGAGTTCTGGGGAGATGCTTTGCTATGCAGGATTGGGTCTGACGGAGGGAAACAGAAAGGATCCTTCAAACAATGATTATAACGTTCTTCTGCAAGGAACATCATCCTTTTAACTTGATTCTTCCTTGCATGTGTGTGTGGTTTCAAAAAACGTTGGCAATCCCTTCAAGCAAATGCAAATCCTCAAGATTAGCAGGGCTCTATAGTTGTATCCCTCTCTCTAATCATCATGGGAAACATATTAGTTGTTTTAATTAAATGGGCGAGGCCAATTCTGAGCGGCTTTGTGTTGTGGCATGCTGTTCTGATAATGATTGAATAGTTCACAAGCGTTGGAAAGAGTGAGTGGGAGATAATTGACACACAGAGGAGTGCTTATCTTTATTCATATGCAGTCTGTTAGACCAGTGGTGGGGAAGCCTTCAGATCCTTTACTTATATAACACTAGTTTATTAAACGCATGTCGATATAACCAGAGATTTAATATAACTTGTTCTACTGTTGAGAACAAGTAAAGGTGTTTGATTCAGTTGACTAACTAAATCAAGCTGTTTCAAATAAAGTTTTATCTGATCGAAATTGAAATGTGAAAATAATTATAGTGGATAAAACGTACAATATTTATCTGTGTGATTCATCAGTAGCAGAGCGTGGTGAGGGTAACTTAGCTTGAATAATTTAAGAAGGACATTTGTCGTCCCTTGGATGTGAGTACAGTCAATTCATGTTTGCTTAATTGGTGCAAATGATATCTCAATACTTCAGCGAGAACGATTCTAAATATCTCTATTTTCACGTTTTCTTTAAAGGTCCCCTTTTTGCTGTATGAACAGTGTGTGTAAGGAGACTCTCAAAGTGTCAGAAAATACAACCCTCTCTCTTTTCCTCCTTACCCACATCTCTAAAAACAGGGGTACAAACGAGCTGATCCAGATTTGCCTTCGATGTGACGTCATATCGGAAATGTGGGCTGGCTTTACATTGAACTCCTGGCAACGTCCCGCCCACGTGACACGTCCCAACCTATCGTCCGCAATATACAGTCGAGAGCTGAATCCCCTCTGCAGCACCTCTGTGTGTCTGTGAAGGATGTCTGCAGGAGGGACTGAGAGTTGTTGTGTATATAATACATGTCTCTGTTCGAGTGGTAAACACTGAGAAGTGTTTCAGAAATAATGCTTGATGTGGTTTGAACATAATATGGGGTTTAATCACGGCAGCGTTTAGCTGAGTTTCTCCGTTAGAAACTTCTCTCTTCAGACAGAGAGCTGTGCTCTAATGGGGCGTGGCCAGCTTCAGCTCATTTGCATGAAAGGGAAAGTCACAGAATCAGCACTTTGGAAAACAGGACTGAAACAGAGGGATAGCGGACATACTAAAATGCATGATCTGTTTGGTATTTTGAGCAAAACACGTCAGACACGTTTTATTTATTTATTTGAGACCTATAATATATATGCCATAAAAGAGCATAATAGGAGACCTGTAATACAAAAATGCTCAATTCAAGTCTTTGATGCATATGACCGTAGTTGTGCGAGTACAATATTTCCTTCTCTGTTGAAATGTAGTAGAAATATATAAATGTGTGCATGCATCGTATAAGGTACTTAACATTTGTGGGACTTGCTCTGCTGAATGGGCAGCATTTTTGACACATAGTTTCACACTTGTTGATTTTATCCTCATGATCTGTCTGCTTCCGTTTATTCCTTTAAAATACTTTAGCTTAAATACTTTTTTTATGGACAAAAATACAACGAATACCTTTTGACGTTCCCTCCAGTTTTTGGATTCAAGTCTCTTACTATACTATCGTGCAAACACACATACGGATCACCCTGTAATCTTTCCTCGCCGAAGACTATGGACTTTCTCTCCTCTTCTTCATCCTTTTGTGTCAACATCTCAACACAATGTCCATCTTAAGCTAGTCTTTTATTCCCCTCGGTTTTTGCCCACATGAGGTCCCTTGGACAGATCCAAAGCCGGAGGGACTGTATTGTGACGATCTAATTGCTTCACAATGGAGCCGCCAAATGCATCAGTTCACAGTGAAGGTGTCCTCATCCATCACCTGGTCTCCACTGCACTAAATCACCGGAAGCAGGCATTAATATCCGGTCAATGAGCTGAATCTCCCCCAGTTCTGCTCACTTCTTTCTGCAGGCAGGAAATGACTCATTCTATTAGTCCATTGGGTGCTTAGAGCTTTACAGACATCAGATTGACTTATTCAAGGCCTGAGACTAGACCGCGCGGTCACACCTCATGTCATGATAAGGTTTGTATATTCCATTTGCCTATGGATATTCACTCAATCCTCACTAAAAGTCAGTCTTGTTGGAAAATGTACCCACATTTATAATTTATTTAGTTTAGCCATACAGGGCTATTCATTTATTGTATTTATCAAGCAGAAACATTTCTCTCTTACACAACGCTTTTGTCGGATGATTTTTCACATGCATCATTTGCCTCAGTATCAATTTCCTGAACCTGTAAATCTTTGGCTTTTAACCTTATAATCCAATCAATGAAAAGGCTCACACATATCTGTTGTTTCTTTCCCACCAGTTTACAAGCAGCAGCAGATAGACATCTTGAAGTTCCTGCACTGTGTTAAAGATCGTAGGAGATACAGCTTTACTTTTACAGGTTGATGTTGAATCTGTGTGGCCTATGCAGAGGTGCAAAAGACTCACTCATGGAGGTTCGAGCAGGGTCCTCCACCCTCACCTTCACATGGCCACTGAGGGCCTGTGCAACAGTGGCAGCCAATGCTTTAACACCCAATGCTTGAACCCCAGGGTGAACTAACTGTGAAGCTTTGTTTTAGTAAGAGTTTTCTAAATATCCCCCCTTACTGTACCACCAGCTGCCTCCTCAAACAGCTGCTTCTAACTCTGTCTGATTTGTGTCCACATTGTTGGTAAGTGAGTTGTTCCTTCCCAAGTCCCCAAACCAACAAACCCAGAGCTGAGGTGGTTGAGGTTAAATATTACTTGAGTCAATATACTGTTTTCACAATATAGCCAAGACCTGACCAAATGTTAACTACAGCTGCCCAAATGTTATCTGCAAGCCAAACACGACTTTTCCTCTGCCCAACCTCACACACAGATTCTCATAAATAATGGAGCACTTACTCACTACCAAAAGCAGGGTTTTCCACACACAAAATACAACCCAAGAAAGTTGCTGGACCTTAACATCAACTTTGATATCATTTTGCAGGCTGTAGCTTGTGGTGCTGTCTGCTATATTCTCATTAATATGGAACCGGTGAAGTGCATTCTGCATTCTCTTCACACATTAGTTTCACAAACAGTTTTACTGAAGGGCTGTTGCATTATATACTACACATCTCTGCTTTGTCACTTTAGTGCATCTACTCTGCATTTTTAAAGGTCTGGAAGGTCTTGAGAGTTTGTGTTTCATTATTCAGGCCTTACACATGTCACTTACTCTGTATATAGTATGCATGCATAGGTTTATTAGTATTTTGTTTATATTCCAATCTAACACTCTGTATCTGTAATATTGTCTAGTTTTAAGTTGTATACTTGTTCATGGGTACACAGCAGGCACTGTACTACCCCTATAGTTACCACAATATTAGACATTTAAACTAAGGAAATTGTATTTGCTGTAACAAATGTACAGTGAGGTATGTGCAAGAATGAAGGCAATGGAAACACTGGTAATATGTGTTATTTAGAGTGTATTCTTGTCCGTGGTGAGTGCCAGTAGACCCTCCAGACTCTGGCTCTGCCCTGACCTCAGACGGGTGTTATGGTCCATAGAGCTTGTTGGATATTTTTCTCTGAGGCTCTGCCTCAACCTTCGTGGGAGTCATGAGGCTACAGTCGGACTGCTTTGAATATTAATGAGGATTTAGAAGGTTCTTTGTTACTTTGGTATGTCTGTTGCTCCTTGATAGGCATAATTATGAGTCTGGCACAGGGAGTGATGTCTATATAGCTACCACGCACGCACGCACGCACGCACGCACGCACGCACGCACGCACGCACGCACGCACGCTCAGTGGTGATTATCATCCTGCTCACAGGGTGAACCAGAGAGGTGGTTTGAGAAAAGCCTTTCTGGAGTCAGACACTTCTCACAATTGAGTAATATGTTTATGTTTTGGCATCCTTTTTTACAGGCACTGAACACAAGTGTTCACACTGATTCTATACAAAAAAAGCTCTGCTGTCTATATATTGTTTTTTGGATGTCTAAATCAAGTCTGCTCTGATTGGTTAGATGGCCGACTCTGTTGTGATTGGTCAACCACTTGGAGCTGTCCCGCCCCTTTAGCCCATCACGTACAATGGGTTGGAGTGCCAGTCAATAAAAGTGTGTTACATAGTGATGTCACTATGTCACAGAAGTAAACAAAGGAGTCCAATGGAGGCGTGTGGGAGAAACTTTGCAATTTTAGCCTTTGCAGACCATTTACATGCACATACACTTATATAACACTCTACAGGTGAGGGGGAAAGCACACTAAAGCCCCTTTAAGCTTTTTTCTTTAAAGAAAAAACTCAAACCAATTAATAAATAGTTGTTGATTAATTTAGCCATTGTCAACCAATCGATTAACAATCATAGCTCTACTTTTAAGCAGGAATTCCACCTTAAGAAATATATTTACAGTGGCATACATTAGTGCAGAATTATGCTGCCCCCTTAATGAGGTCCATCCTGAAGCTGCTTCATCTCTTTTCCCACCATGCGACCGATCATTCATTGTCACCTCCTGAGCTGCTCCTGCATCTCATCTCATTTTCAATTTACTAACCAAATGACAGAGTAAGCAGTAACATCACTCATACATCAAGCGTGGCCTTTGCAGTCTGATATGCTCAATTTCTGCTAAGGTTAATGCCATATCACATAAAAGTGTAATAATTCTTCCGGGTCTGGTGGCTGCAGGCTCTTTCCTTTTACATGAGGCCGCATGACTTGCATGACTACCTCCCCGATCACTATTGAGCCCAGTGACGATGCTGATGATGTGATTATTTATAGAGAGCACATTCAATGACCTTAACACCATGCAACATAGATTATTCTTAAAAATAGAAAGCTCTTATCTGCTTTCCAATTAACATTTAATTGTGTGGTTATTAGTCATCATTGTCATCAACAGGCTTGGGAATTGTAGGAGCTGCTGCCATGAAAGATTTTTTTAAATTCTTCCGGTGTACAATGTATCCTTCACTGCCTGACGCAAGCAGCCATTCAATGATTGCTCTCACAGGAGGGAGGAGGAGGAGGAGGAGGAGGAGGAGGAGGAGGAGGAGGAGGAAGAAAAGGGATTTAATAAAGTTGCGTAAGCACGAGGGGATGCTTTAAGTAATCTCCTCCTGAGAAAAGGACTTCCTGGGAGGTTGTGAAGTCCTCTGATATATGAGGGTAAAACACAGGGAGTCCTCAGAGAAGATTGGCACGGTTGCGATAATCACACGGATGAAGTGAGGATCTTTAATTTGCCTGGATTGAATTACTCACTTATGGAGATAGCGACCACCAGCCGAACATTAAGTCTTCCTTTGTGTGTCTGTCAGATTACATTCTTCCCTCCTGAAACACTCCCAGAATCGGCCAATGGTGATCTTTTATAAACCGTACCAGATGTCTCTTTTATCTTTGGGACAATCGGAGAGGAGTCCTGCCGGTCATTCGATACCGCGGAGCTGCCTTACCTATCCCCTACCGACGCACGCACGCACGCCTGCACGCCTTCTTCCTCCATACCATCTGCTGTCTGCCTCTCTTTCAACACCAAGAAAGAGAGGCATAAACCTGAGGTAGAAAAGAGTGGGAGAAGGTGTGAAGGAAACGATGAGCTAGAGCTCTGCTGTGGTGGTTTGCACTTTTTTTTTCGTGAATCATGTAATTATTTGATAAGGTGTGAATTCAAAGCAAAAGTGACTCCCATAATGGACATTCAACATGTGCTCTTATCTGCTGGAGGTAGCAGCAGAGCCTGGCGAGTTATAGTTTGAATAATTTAGGGGGGAAGTGCGTTATCCCCCTGCTGTGAGTGCAATCAACTGGCTTTATTGGTGCAGTTTTCAGTGTCATGACTCAACTTGTTGTTTATCACTCAACAGATCAGGATTCATCCCTGCCCCGGTTTAACACTGGGGCAGAGATATTATATATTTGCAGGCAGTGTTTCTTCCTATCATACATTTTACTTATGAATGAATGTATTGTTATTGATTTGTAATTGACAAACTCACTGAGGTCTCTGTTATTTTTACAGTAAGTAAGTAATCCATAATTATTAGTAAGCGCATAAGTTACGAAGCAATGTGGAAGTTAAGTTAAGATCCTTTTTATCTGTGACGAGGTAGCCGGAGCTTTTCCATGCAGTTGTGCAGCATGGCATGCAGTGAAAGCACTTTGTCCACATGGAGCCCGATGGTAGCGGTCTTTGTGGAGGTGGAGGCTGGCTCGGCTGCAGTGTGCCTCTGGTGTTCTCAATGTTGGAACAGACTTGAGGCACTGCTTCATTGTTCGCAGCAAACGTTGTGTGGCATATTTCTCAGAAGATGGTAGTCTTGTCCACATGTGCTTTACTGAAACTGAACCAGCGCCAGATGATGGACTCTGTTATTGTTTTCCAGGATAAGTTCACCTGTTCTCGGTCCCTCTCTGGGATCTTCCTCCGCTTTTGAATTGACAGGGAACAGGGACTCCAGATGATGATTGACGTTAAATTGGTGGCTGCTGCTGTTCAGTTTGGAGTGTGTGGGTGAGAGGGAGAGTGTCTCTCCTGCATGTTAAATACAGCCTGATTTCTTTATGCATAAATACAATTGCACAAGAGAACTATAACTGATCTAAATGTGCCTTTAAGGAATAGAGAATGAGTTTTAATATTCACTTTAAGCGCCACGCATTGAGTTAAAGCTAAAGACTATTTCTGAAACACCTGTGACTGGCTTGTTTTCCATAGCAACAGGGCTCATGTTTGGTGTAGTGTGAACCATGCGTCACCTAAACTGTCAGAAATAAAAAAGATTTCTCCTGATTTGAATGGAGTAATTTGTGCTGAATAATCAAAGATAGGAACGAGAACCTCTTGTACCCTGACTGTACTTTTTTTTCATTTCAACCTATTCTCAGACGCCATTTTAGCAAATTGTTCATGCACTCCCTGTTGCTCTGCTCCCTCGCTTCCTCCTTCTCTTTATGGCTCTCTCACTCTTTCAGTCAGGGCTGCTAATATAAGCATTTGTACATGCACTTCCAGAATAGAAACAAGAAGGCTGCTCTAGAGTGATGCACAAACATACACATGTATGCATCTGAAACGGCTCTGTGGAACACACACACTACAGATAGTGAACACTTGTGTCATGCATTCAGGGGCTCATGTGTTGTAATGTTCTGGAGATCCATTAGTGTGAGGGTTGGTGGCTGTAAAGCTGCTTTTGATGAACATGAGTACAGAGGGAACTGTTGCACAGGCAACAGGGAGAAGCTTTGTGCGATAGCGCTTTGTGGTTAGATCCACCTCTGATGCCTCACACGGTGTTACAGGTATCTTTCATGTGAACAGCAGCTCATTCTTCAAGTGTCTCCATGCCATGAATCCTGCACTCGACAATGTAATGCCATAAAAATCTGTGCTGGGATGAAAGCCAATTGAGTGTTCTCGATGCCTCAGCTTTGCTATATGTTGGCTGATATAGGGAGATGGATTGTGGACACACAGTACATAAATGGTGGATGTATGGAGCATGGGACTATAAAAAGACGTCTGTGCCTGCCTTAACTACCAGGAGATATTAACCAACGCAAACAGCTTTTAAAAAACCTTGGTTTGAAATATTGTAGAACATTTTCTACCATCCCACACTCTGTGAAATGAGATGTCCCAGTGTGTTTTGATTGCTCCCCTTCATATGTCTCATTATTCAGGCTCATAAGAATATACTGAACCCCTCCTGAGTCACTGAAGGCTTAAAAATTACCTTAACAAAGGTGAGCCATGTTTTTCTTTCAAGCTAATCGGAGCAGATCGGACATTTTTGGGTGAGAGACCGGCCCTAAAACTGAGAAATGAGCCGAATAATTCCCATTTTAATGACTTTATATTCTATTCACTTGTTTGTATGTACATACATATAGAAACACTGGCAAAAACTAATTAAGAACATGTTTTTAAATATCTAATAACATGATTGCCTGAGGTGGAAAAGACATTTTAAATGCAGTTTAATGGAAACAGAATTTCCAAACACCCTGTCCTCTTGTTCTTGTTTTATTTAAAGCGTAGACGCAGCATCAGCACATCCCTCTTCCCCACCCTTTATGTAATTGCATTTTCTCTGAATTAAAGTGAGTTACATACCATTGTTACGATTGTATTTCAGGTAGTTTTACATCCAAAACTCCACATCTTTCCTCCCTTTTTAAAAACACGGAAGTCGTGGCTGCCCGAGGCACTGCGAGGCAATTACCCCGGGAAAACGGGGCGACTGCGGATCCTACGAAGATTGAAGACTGAACCATAATACTGGTGACCTCTCCTGATTGGCCTCGGCTGTATGCTGTAGCACCATCTGGGGTAAGGCCACATCTAACCTCTATCAGGCGCAGACATCAAAGCTCCATCCCGAAGAGTTCACGGCGGCAGCGGGAATCTGGAAACATTAATTCTCCTCTGATTTTCCCAGGGTCAAACTAAGGGATAAGTGCTGATTCGGCACACACTGATTCCTGGCAAGGTGGCCTGTTTAAAGTATTAAAGCCAGCCGCGGATGGATAATTGACTCCATGTTCAGGGAGGATGATTATTTTATCCCTGGATTGTTTCTGCTCGAGTTGCCTTTGTAAAGCGGACTGTAGATGGGGTTTGAGTGCACTGGTGGAAAAAGAGAAACCAGAAAGATGAGGAGAGGGGAGGAAAGTGGGAGGGGAAAAGAGACTGCAGGAGATTGAGCTGGACCTTTTTTTTTCCATCCGTCCACAGCTGTGTGTTTTGTCAGAATCCAATACACAATTATCACCAGAGTCCTCTTCAGCCCTCTGTGTGTCCTCTGCTCTGATGTGATCCATGTGGTCTCTGAAGAGGGGAGAATTCTCTGAAAGAGAGGCAGCAGTCAATACTCTATGCAAGGCTTTTACGAAACTGTAGTTTTGTCCTCTAGTGTCCTAAATTTGTCATTTGACTTTAGAACTAACAAAATTCCCATTATAAGTTGCAGAGCCAATGATGTATAATAAACCCATTTTATGTTTCCATGCTTTAATGTTCAAAAAGCTGTGTGTGTGTGTGTGTGTGTGTGTGTGTGTGTGTGTGTGTGTGTGTGTGTGTGTGTGTGTGTGTGTGTGTGTGTGTGTGTGTGTGTGTGTGTGTGTGTGTGTGTGTGTGTGTGTGTGTGTGTGTGTGTGTGTGTGTGTGTGTGTGTGTGTGTGTGTGTGTGTGTGTGTGTGTGTGTGTGTGTGTGTGTGTGTGTGTGTGTGTGTGTGTGTGTGTGTGTGTGTGTGTGTGTGTGTGTGTGTGTGTGTGTGTGTGTGTGTGTGTGATGTGGCAAAGAGCCCAGATTTTAATGTGGACCTTGCCCCCCAGCTTGTCACCCCATTAACCTAAACTGAGTGTGTGTGTATGCAGTCAAGCTTAGTCAGCAGGCTGGAGTCTACTTGCAGAGCTGTGTGTGTGTGAAGATGTAGCACCGTGTGTGTGTGGGGAGTTCAGTGCAGGTCAGGTGTTGGAGATGAAACAGTCTCTGTGGTGTCAGACGGAGGCGAGTCCTCTTGTGTTTTATAACGTTCACTCTCCAAACCCAAGGCTATAACTCCCCCCCCCCCGCCCCAGAGAGTTATTACATCTCCCTTGCAATCACACACATGCATACATGTCAAGGGACACTACACTTACAGTACACACGTGGTGGAAGGAGCAGGTAAATATAACAATAACTGGTTAAATAACGTAAAAACATGAATTCCAAATAAATTATAAAATGTATAGATTATTAGCTAATTATCAGCTAATTATCGCTAATTGATGAACTAACCAAGCTGCACAAACTGTTGCCTTATTTAATTTACAACAACACATCCTTTTAAAAAAAAAATGATGACGCAAACATCTTAAGCTGTGAAGTAAATCAAGTAAAAAAAAAGACAAAAATAACCTTTTCAATTGTAATGGAGTTCAAGTATGAAGTGCTTAAGTACCTTCAATTTGCACTTAAGTACAATAATTATATGCACCTAGTTACAGTCCACATCATTACTGGCCTCACTGCCTGTGTCTCCCGTTGTTCTCTCGGGTTCCTCAGCGTTGAGCCGCTGGATGTCTCCTCTGCCGTCCCTTTTAATACATCAACACTTACTCTGCGCTGACCTCAGAGCCGGCCATTAGTGGCCGCTCGTCTGGAGAGCCCATCACACCTCGAGAGGCCAGAGCCATACTGTCAGCTCTCGTTCTCTGTGGGAGCATGGAGGGAGGGGTGCGGTTTCATGGGACTGATTGCTCTCAAAGAGGCTCTTATAATATCTCAGTGGACCTCCTATCATTGGCTCCCCCAGCGGAGCAATTACACCATTCACTGCCCATTACACCTTCTCCGCCCCCAGCCTGTAGAGTAGAAAGACACACACACAGACACACACACAGACACACACACACTAAGTGACACATACCAAGAGGAAGCTGCTCAAATCCCTTTGGGTGAGAGACCGGTGAGAAACCCTAACCCTAAAACTGAGAAATGAGCCGAATAATTCCCATTTTAATGACTTTATATTCTATTCACTTGTTTGTATGTACATACATATAGAAACACTGGCAAAAACTAATTAAGAACATGTTTTAAAATGTCTAATAACATGATTGCCTGAGGTGGAAAAGACATTTTAAATGCAGTTTAATGGAAACAGAATTTCCAAACACCCTGTCCTCTTGTTCTTGTTTTATTTAAAGCAGAGTAGGCGCAGCATCAGCACACCCCTCTTCCCCACCCTTTATGTAATTGCATTTTCTCTGAATTAAAGTGAGTTACATACCATTGTTACGATTGTATTTCAGATAGTTTTACATCCAAAACCCACATCTTTCCTCCCTTTTTAAAAACACGGAAGTCGTGGCTGCCCGAGGCACTGCGAGGCAATTACCCCGGGAAAAGGGGGAAATGATTTATATTCAGCCATCAACCAGTTTAGGCTTTTTCTACTATTGATTTTCCGTCTCCATCCTCTGACCTGCATCGTTAGTTGGGGGTTCAACATGGAATTGGTGTCGTTATTATATGATAATAACTTATATCCTTATTCCAGTATAGAGACATATTCTGAATGGAATAAATATGTCTGCGTTTTGCAAAAATAATGAAGATGCATTACCTTTTGTTGCTTTTCACATTTACAAATGTTATGAATATTGGGCGAAAAAACCAAACCCGCCCAGAAAAAACGTGCCTAAAATAAAGTTTCAATTAGCCAGAGGTAATAAGAAAATAATATGTGTAGTGATAAATTGTGTAATCACTTTTCACATGCCAAGCTACTTGCTTTACAGGGTAGAGCCAGTTAAAGTGTTACCAAGCAGAGATAATAAGGGTTAACCTTTTTAAAACATTAATAAAGAGCGAAAACTGTGATAAATGAATCAAAATCAAGCCAATAAAGATTATTTTCTGCTCATCAAGTTGTGTTATAAATATAAAAAGCATTTTGGTACGATATCAAGGCTGAGAAACATAAATCACTGGGTTTTAATCTGATGCTGGCAGTGGTGCTGTAAAGTTAATAATGGCAGAGCAGTTTTCTCTGGTAATGACTTCAGGTGTCCCATCATTTTATTAACTTGAGCCACCGGCCAATGTTCCCGAGCCTTAAACCACTGCATGCGGATTGGCATCATCTGAACAACTTCAGCCCCCTAGTGTGTAGAAAGAGTGGAGCGGTGGAAGCGGTGGAGCCCAGTGGTGAGGTATTCTGATTGGCCAACCTGGAAGTTAGCATCACAAAGGCTCCCCCAACTAAAAGCAATGGGATTTTCCCAATGGATCTGCGGAAAAATACACAATTATCATACTTAGGCAATCACAAGAATTATAAAGCTGACGTTAACCTACTAACAAACTTTCGAGATGGTCACATGACTTCCCGTCACCCCTGCTGAGCCAAAGGCAGCGTCCTTTCGGTGTGATGGAGTTCAGTTGTCTCAATGAATCACTTGCTAGCAGCCACAGTTTCAGGAGACGTAAATGCTTCAGATACTTCGAGGCGAGTTTGCCCAAAATACTAAAATGCCAACTCATCTGGGTGTAGGACTCATTGCTGCTTGTCTCGTGTAGCCGAGGGGGGGCTTTTTCGGCTGGATGCCTCCATCACATCGTACCTGAGGGAGAGCAAAGAAAGTAACTGAGGCAGAATGACCAAGCTTACTGTGTGTGTGTGTGTGTGTGTGTGGTTATGTGATGCTGTATGCAGGCAGCAAGGACACACACTCTCCTAAAACACCTGCGGGCAGGAATTTGTACTCGTCACCTCTGGGAAAGAGGGACTTGATGGATGAGAAAACATTTAGTCAGTTCCTCTGTGACAGCTCTGGGTGGCTTTCCTTGACTCATACCTGCTGTTAGACCATGATTGCAATCTCTGTCTTCCTCTCACACACACACCTTGCATACGGTATACACACACACTAGGATACTAAGTGGGATGTATGGAGAGTGAAGGACATCAAAGAAAAGAGGGAGGGAGCGTGAGGGCTTTTAACGCTGACACATCGTAGCTTTATCTGCTCTGCATTTGCCTGTAAAGGTTTTGATGCTTTGAAATATTTGGCCTATCTTGAAGCTAATGTACTTGCAAGTTTCATGCCGTTCTGAGTATATATGTTCATGGTTGATTGCACTTATAGTAAGTCGCTTTGGATGAGAGCATGAGCTTAATGAAATGTAAAGCAATGTGCCCTCAGTCTCATCTCTCCCACAGAACCTCATCCAACCATGTGGCATCCATATGTATGTATCACATTGTAATTGCTAACAGAAGGGAACACTTGTACTTGTTTGTAATAGTTTCTGTTTAGTAAACACACTTTTGATGTAATGTTTCTGCCTATAAGGGTCTCTTAATCACTACAATATCAAAGGACATGGTTTGGGGAAGGCGTGAAGTAGCGTGGGATCATGGGAGTTGTTGTCATCACCAGCCTACTCTTAATTTGGTTGACAACTTTGGCGTCAAGGGTACATAACCTCCTTGTTTCCATAGCTTTTCTACTAACCACATGTTGAAATATAGGCTCTGAAAAGCTGTTGAAACCCACGCGTCTAGACGTCTTTTGACCTGCAAGTCGCCAAATTAAGTTCTCACTGGGCAATGTAAAAAGAGAGGCTGGAGGAAGCAGGCCCTTCAGAGTCCATTTACATGGTCACTTCTGCATTTGTCTCTCACACAGGTGCTAGATTTATCCAGAACGTGGGAGGTAAAAAAAACCCAACAACAAATAAAGGCTAAAGCTTTTATAGCAAAGACCCAACTGTTGCTGGCAGCTGTTACTGTAGTGTTTTGTCAATTTAAATTCTGACGATCCTGTCGTAAACCTCAGATCTTCAGAAGAACAGAGTGGCTCTTGGCGTACCTGAGGCTTCTAATGAATGCTAAGTTATGCAGTCGGCAGGTTAATTGTGTCATAAAAGCTTCTTGTTGGCAGTCACCCACTCCCAGTACTGACTCACAGCCACCGTCAGTTTCCTGCTCTCCATTTAGCTTCCGCACAGTGTGTGGCGGGAACCTGTGGGTGTGTTCCTGTCATTTAAGAAAGTGAAGATTTTCAAGGTAAAATCATGAGCCGCTGCATGTTCATGCTAGCGCTGAGCAGGTTACATGAGGACAATGTGGCTGACTGACGTTTCGTGCTAGAGTTTATACCGTTGGCCTTTATATGCTGCGAGTCATGGCCAGGGATCTAGCTGAATTACAGAAAAATGAAATGCAGAACCTTTCCTCTTTTGTCAGTTATTATTCTTGAGGGAGCACTTTATATAACAATGCATTCACCCTGACAGTAGCAGTGTTGTACTATCTGCTGTACCTACATCTTTTTTTATTTGTATTAAAGTACATTTTGGAGGTAGAGTGCACACAAAAAGAATTACAATTTTAGTGAAAATAAATGAGGCTTGCCGAATAAAACAAAACTCTAGGGTCATTGGAAACCTCCACAACAAAACCAACATTTGACAATTTATTGGCCACATTTTTGTGATGATGAAGACAACAATTACTCTTATCTGTAACAACAATTTGAATTGAGTTCAGGAGGAACCAGTGCCTTTTACAAGTGAATGTCTAAATACCAAATTATTTCCCATTTATCAGGACCGTTTTACTCCAAATCACCATTTCCTAAAATAATAATGTAGAGGTCATACTAGTGTTGCTTGCCCCTGCATCCCCTCCAGCAGAATGTGCTTTCTGATTCAGCGATAATACCTTTTAAATAAAACACTTTCAGCCAAACTGCAGGCACACTTGAGAGTTGGTGCCCTCGCACACATCCAGCCCGTCCTCATTTGATATTGAAAGATGACCTTTTCTCTCCCATTTTCTGCTAATATATTCCGCAGTGTGGGATATTGGGCTGTCATTGGGCTTTTTATAAAACACAATGCAGCCATTTTCAATCTTATCAATTACACCTGTGCTTTTCCTGCCATGACAGACGGTCTGCTTTGTAAAAAGGTCGATTCTCACTTTAATTACACACGATTCAAACATGTTGTTGAAAACCTGCCACTCATTGAAGGACTGAAATGTCACAGCGGTGCATTTAATGCCTCGACTGTTGTTATTGGAGCAGAGGGAAATATTCCAAAAATGTTCCCACACGTCTCATTGACTTTCAATATGGAAGAGGGAACTTCTAAAGTGGGACAAGTAGACAGGAATAGACGATTTAATGACGTCAATGTGGCCCACGGGCTCCATATACATCCAGCTGAGTAAGGCTTACCTAGTTTGATCTGTGTGTGTGTGTGTGTGTGTGTGGGTGTGTGGGGGGGGGTGTTGGGGGTATGTGTGTGTGTGTGTGTGTGTGTGTGTGTGTGTGTGTGTGTGTAGGGGGGGTGTGTTAGTGTGGGGGCTTTTAGTGCTTGCTCTTGGCTTAAGAGCCACTCAAAGTTAAGTGGTGCAGTTGGAAGGACCTGTGGGGCGATGGAGACCTCTCTGTCTCTGAGAAGGAAGAGGAGGTGTGTGTGTGTGTGTGTGTGTGTGTGTGTGTGTGTGTGTGTGTGTGTGTGTGTGTGTGTGTGTGTGTGTGTGTGTGTGTGTGTGTGTGTGTGTGTGTGTGTGTGTGTGTGTGTGTGTGTGTGTGTGTGTGTGTGTGTGTGTGTGTGTGTGTGTGTGTGTGTGTGTGTGTGTGTGTGTGTGTGTGTGTGTGTGTGTGTGTGTGTGTGTGTGTGTGTGTGTGTGTGTGTGTGTGTGTGTGTGTGTGTGTGTGTGTGTGTGTGTGTAAATGGAAGCAGACAAGTGTTTTTTGGGAAATGACAGCCCACCCATTTTGCAGCATTTCTTTTGTTGGAGGAATCTAAATTAATTAAACAGGATTTACAACAACCAGGGAACTAGGGTTGTTTTTTTCCTCTGTTTCTACCCTCTTTGTCAGCCACACACCTACGTCTACACTTTTATGTTTGGTCTTTTTGTACTTCCTCAAGCTGCAGGAAGCTGATAAAGCATTACTTTTAGAAGGAACTGTTCCTATTCTAGTTTAATTTCTCAGTGTTTCTCTCTGTGACTTATTATCTGTAATTATATCTTTTACTTATAAAAGTTCTCCTAATTTTCACCAAAAGGTTTGAGAGGGAAATGTTTTATGTGAAAAACAAGGGCTGTTCAGAAATATGTGAGGGAGGCCTAATCAACCAAAAGGTACACAGACACTGTCATTGTTTCATAATTTCCTCTCATTTTTCTTTTTGGTTACGGATGACTGAGCACAAACGTTTAGATTTTAAAACCCTCTTTTTAATTACTGCATTCACATCTGCCTTATAATAATTAAAGAGGCCCTATTAATCACATTTTCAGGTTCTTATTATTATTTTGTGCCTCTAATCTGACATGTTTACACTCTTTAATGTTCAAAAAGTGCTTTATGTTTCTCATACGGCCTGTGCTGCAGCACCTCTTTTCACCCTCTGTCTGAAACCAGAGCCCAGTCTGCTCTGATTGGTTAGCCGGCCGGCTCTGTCGTTATTTGTCAATCGCCCCTGAGCCTATCACAAGCAATGTGTGTCATCATGTTATGGAAGTAAACAAAGGACGTCAATGGAGGCATCAATGGGAGAGAAACAGCCTCTGAAGGGAACTTTGGGATTTTAGCCTTTGCAGACCATTTACATGCATCAAAACCTATATAACAGACTACAGGAAAGGGAAAACCCCAAAAAGCATAATAGGGCCTTTAATATCTTGCCTTTTGGTTAACAAGCAAACATTTCCAAGACTCTGGATGTGTTTAAAGAAGTCTATGTTTTTTAAAATTGGAATTATACCAAATACTTTTATGAAGTCATAATTTAAAGATGTAATGCCGTAGGCCAACACAAATACATGTAATTCAATTAAGTGAGAGAGAGAGAGAGAGAGATGGACTTACAAGAATTTAAACGTAGATCACAACACACTCACATACACACACACATATATACACACACACACACACGCCCTAAAGTTAATCAGCTTAACTCTGAACTGGCTGGACGCAGCTTTTGTCTGGTGCAGTTTTAAATGTTCTGGGAGTGATATCAGTGCTTCAGAAGATGTCCTCTCTCAATAATCTATTTCCTGTTGTTTGAATTCTGAGTTTGTAGGTGATAGATTACAGTTTGTTGCTTTTCTTAAGGCTGGTAGTTTGGGTCCAAACTGCATATGTTCTGAAAGCACACAGGGAAGGATTAAGAAGATGAGATTTAAATCCATCATCCACAAACACATGCATATGCTCTACATATAAAGACCTTGTGGAGTAGACCATTCACAGAATACTTCT
The DNA here is from genome assembly GCF_036324505.1 of Eleginops maclovinus. Taxonomy (NCBI): domain Eukaryota; kingdom Metazoa; phylum Chordata; class Actinopteri; order Perciformes; family Eleginopidae; genus Eleginops; species Eleginops maclovinus. The sequence goes on from NC_086356.1 coordinate 4,590,563, forward strand.
GCTTCAGGGAAAACTCAATCTACACACCCCAAACAACAGATAAAACTCCGAGGCAAATAAAAACATCACAACTTTTTCTCAAATCCCAACAATCTGTCCCTCCTTTTGAATCAAACAGCCATTTTCTGGTTGTTGTGCAGTTTTTTAATGATTCCTTATGATATTATCCCGTCACGTCGGAAAATAAATTCCATTAAAGAAGCAGAGGTACAATTTCATGGGGCTTTTAACCAAATGTTCTATGAATTATGCATATGCTATTTTTAGCAATCGCATTTGAATGGAAACATTAGGTGTTGCAAATCATTCGCTGTTATCCTCCCACAGCATTAAAACAGCTTTAATTAAGTGGCAGTTAAAAATGTTTGCTTTAGCTTAATTCTATGAAACGCATGTTGATTGAAGGCTAAAGAATAATCTGCATTAGACTGGTTTCCTCTAAGCCTTAGGAAATTCTGTCTGCATTCAGGTACGATCGCCACAATAAAAGCACTAGAAATATACACCAGTTACCAGCTGTGGTGTTTGCTTATAGGCAACATAGTAGCTAACCCCAGGTAGTGTTGCACAAAACAGATTGAAATGTGGAAACCTTACTTGAAGAGGGAGACTTTGTGTTAAAACAGTTGCTTAAATTTGCTCGATAAAATGTTTCAAGCTAATGATGAGTTCCCCTTAGAAGCATCATTTCTTCTCGGACACTGTGCTGGCAAACGGTGTAGAGTATCTGGGATGTAGTGTGTCGACGGTCTTCGCAGTGAGATGAACTGGAATATTACACACACTCTTTGTACTGCTGCTGTTTCTCTACTGCCTCGCTACAGGGTCACACATGCAGTCCTGTGCCTTACCACATCTGTTACTCTGCCTGACAAATAAAGGATGTAATGGTGTCTAAAAATGGTGTTTCATCAAACAGTGGGGCTGTTTTCTTCTCACAGTAACATTGACGTGTGTCTCTGCTCCTGTAAATAATGCTGTGTGGTAGACAGGAAGTGGGTGTATTACAAGCTTCATCAAACAGGCACTACTTTTTTACTCAGGGGAAAAGGTGCTGCAGCTAGACCCTGAAATTCTTACTTCTGTTGTTGTTATTTCTTTGTATATGTTGAACAATTAAATGTGGAAACTGTTTGTTTATGCTATAGTTATGATCCAGCTGGAAAAAGATGAACTTGTTTGGGCATGTCGACATAACCGCAGATGAAAATCAGTTAAAACCAAACAGCTCTTTTAAAGTTGTTTAATTAGCTGTGAACGTTGCAGAAAAACGAAATACAAATCGCCAAAAACAATGAACCTTGAATATAGAGTATTGTCGGCAGAATACAAAAAAGAAAATCAATGTTCAGATGCACGTGTGTATGGATATCGATGCTTCATGGTCCCGTTTGTTTAGCAGAGTCGCTCTCATGCTTTGTTGGTTCTTTTATCGGCTTGCTGTGTTGTGTCTCTCTAAATGCACCCAGGAGAAGTAGGCCAGGCTCCAGGGCCACTGTCTGTCGATGGAGTCGATATCTGTGCTGGTTGTGGAACATCCCCCCTTCATACTGACCGCTTCGCGACCGCCCATCAGGATCCACCAGCACACTGCGAAATGGATTAGGCTGCGGCAATGTGGGCCATAAAATCATCATCACCTCAGCGCCGCAGGGGCCACTCGTCAATACTGACACACACTCGCATGCATACAGAGCCACACCACCTGCCTCTTTACACGAGGCTCTCTGACAGTCCATGAGGTACTCAGAGGTGTGTTTCTTTTGTGGTTTTAGCAGGGGAGGTGTTGTATGGGTAATGTAGTAGCAGTCAGCGGAATGTGGTCAAAGCCTAATTAGCTTAAAGTGATCACTGTTACGGGACCAAATGGATGGATGGCAGCAGATAGACACAGATCAATGGCCAACAAGTAATCAGATCAGGTCTGTGTGACATCTGATTGCAAGGTATATTTAAATAGAAACAGCATAAGAGTAAGATGGACGAGCTGTACTTGAGGGCATGGCTGTGATTTAGAAGTTGCTTTCATAAAGACCAATCAGGATAGAAGAGGCAATGGGTATCCATCCTTCTTGTCCAAATATGGTCACTTTTGGCTCCAAAAACAAGATTGCATTGCCCAAAATAACAAACTCAAAGCTTTATAACAGTATGCAACCAAACAAAAGGGTGTTCTCATGGTGACGCAATCTATTTTCTAGGTACAGTCAAAGTCTGCCGCCCATAAATTGTTTCTACAGTAAAATTGATTGAAATGATTTTTTAAAAAATCCTTACAATACAATAAATCTCCCACAGCTCAAATACTGCATTTAAATACCTTTTTTTTGTACAACTAACAGTCTAAAAACTTCGATATATTCAGTCAATGTAGAACAGACACATTTCCTCTCATTTGAGAAGGCATCCTTTGACAAGGTTTGGTATTTTTGTTTGATAAAAGGACTTTTATTCTTCAGAATATTTAGTTATTTCAACTCTAGTCGGTTAATATTCAGTCAATAAATTAAGCACTCTATCATTTTAGAAAAGAATGCATATTTTTATCATAATTATTCAATATTTGTACATGTTAATCTGGGAAGGTTAAAAGTGTATTTCTATTAATCAATGAAAGGATGGAAGCACATAAATAGATGGATGAAAAATAGAGACGTTGTCCTTGAATTGTCACCTGCTCTTTGATGTCCAAATACATCAAACTCACCAGTTCAATATGTTCAGTTCTCAAGATAGGCTTCTTCTCTCCGGAGGAATTCTCTCTGTTCCTCAAAACATCTTTCCCTCTGCTACAAAATAACATTGATTACCTGACAAAGCTGCAATCTGGTCTCAGGTGTGTGGTAGAAAAGCACTTGTGATGTTTTTGTCTCTTGTTGTTTCACAATAATTATCTCAGTCTGCCGCACAAGTTCTGCTTCATCTTTTTTCATCCCACCCCATGTTTTCCTGCGTAGAAGAACAGGGATCAGGAGACATGGCTTCTCATCAAGTGAAAGAATCGCTGTATCAACAAAACACTGAGCTAAAAATAAGAGATGGACTATACAATGGATCACTAAGCGAAGTGGTGAAACACCCACCATACACTCCCAGCCCTCACTGTAACTACAGCTGTTTAAGTTGCTACAGGTGGCCAGATGAGTGTCTCCTCGGGTAGGAAGTCAGATGTTTATTGCTTTTCCTGAGGGTTCTTAGAATGTGGGTCAAGCTGTTTCTTTGCCAAGCATTACTATGTACCACTCTAAAGGTGCAACGAGTGTCTCTAGCATTAAATAAAGTGTCCTCTGCTGGACAACATCTCCCAGACAAAGCGCTACAACCTGACAATCTGACCTGAGGGTATTTTTGCATCAGTGTTTAGTTGGATGTGTGGCCCACCTGTCTCCCTGGAAAGGACTCTGTGTCAGCCATTTGTTGCAACAGAAGCCCTCCCTCTTTTGGTTTTGGTTAGCTCGCTTTCCTCTTTGGCAAAGTCTCTCCATATGTTCTGTCTGAAACCGAGCTGATGCCGCTAGCTCGACCATTTCATCTTGACCCAGCTCTCCTCTTTCGACTCTTTGACCTTCATGCATCCTCTGTGTCCGTCTCCAGATTTCAGACTACAGCTGTCCCTGGTGTAAACAAGGTTGCCATTGGGTAGCTGTGCAACGGTGGCGTGAACGCATAACAGCAGCCGTTCAAAGGTGAAAAACTGTCCAGAGTGCACATCATGCCTGCATTTATCCCTTCAATTTCACTGACACTGAAGTATGAGGACTTTTGGCATGCTACAGCAGACCGCAGAACAGGAAGTCAGAGGTACACACACACACACACACACACACACACACACAGTAAGAGAAACATCAGCACATTAATACATTAAATCACACAGCGTGACAGACATTAGTGATGCCGGACAGCAGTTTCCTGGTGGGACGAATGATGTGCTGCATTCATGCGGATTGTTTCATCATCACGATGCAGAGGAAATAAACCCAAATCTGTTAGTCCCTTTTTCTCTTGTTACATAATATTCTGTCAGAGACACAAAAATACAAAGATAAATACTGTCATGATGAGCTATAAAATGACAATGTGAACTAAAAGAAAGGAAAGCCAGGGAAACAAACATTCTATTTTGTCTCAGAAATATGTTTGTTTGTTTTGTTATGTCATTAATCAGATGTATTTGCTAGTCCTTCAGGAGTTCAGACCTTTTATGTTGAGAGCACCAGAATTAGGAGACCTGTTTTCGAACCTCCACATAAGCACAGAATGAATCTCAAATTAAAAAGTGTCTTGAGGAAAAGTGTTCTGGTTGTTCTTGGCCTCTGTCTCTCCGTGGACGAAGGCAAATGAAAAGAGGATTTCCCAACTGGCATCACTTTATTCCTCATTGTAAAACAGGGCCAGTCCATCCTTTTGTAGAACAGATTCCTGAAGTCATGGAAGTGTAACTGTTTGACAACAACTGCTGGTATGCTCTCACTCAGTATGGCTCAAATGTTCACTGACTTTTTCAATCATCCGTTTGAATCCTATCCAATTAAAATGGTCAAGCCTTTTGAATTCACAGCCTGGAGTCATTTCATGTTGTTCCAGCCACATTAGTGAGGCTAGCATACGGCCTGATGGAGAAAACAAGCCAGGCACAACTACCACACTCTGGGAATAAGCAATTATCTCTCTTATGGATAACAAAATGTAATGATGCATACAGGATGGATCAAATGCCAGAACAGACTTCAAAAGTTATCTCGACCATTAACTCAATACCCAGCAGTCGATCAACAGTCAAGTTTTTATGGAAATTGACTTTATGATCATTACCAAATTCCTCTTAGTCATTTGTAGATTGAGATTTATTGCAGCTGTTTTATCCTGGCAACACATCTCAATGCTGAACAGAATCAAACTTAAAAGACAAACTGTGATGGTATGGGTGGAGGTATGACAATAGAGAAAGGAAGTATAGTTTACCGAAACGTGTCTACCTTCACAGATGTTCCTGTTTATCTCATGGTCTAAATCCACTTCAGTTCTGGATGTTTTAGCTAGGTATTCAAATTTCAAAACCTGTAGCTTATGCAGACCCGAGAGTAGGTTAAGATGTATTGAGCAAAGATGGGTGATTTAATATTCCAAATCTAATTTACTATTGCTAACACAGATAGTTTGTATTATTCTCTGAATGTCTATATTCCTAAAACTATCTCACATTTGCTTTTGAGTTTCTCTTAAAGTGTGAGAAATGTTGACACGACATGCTCGATTTGTCGCGCTGCACTTGCTCTTCTTCTTCTCTGGCTTTATCATTGGATTGCAAACCAACCCTAAATGTGTGTACAGGTACATAAACCTGCTGCAGACGGTGCACTTGCAAAGTCAATGAAAGTATTCTGACTCATTTCTGCTGATTATGAATTCTCTACAGGTGAATTATTGCATTAAGATAAGATGTACCTTTATTAACCCTGTGGGGAAATTCAGGAGTTTATGCAGCAACAGATTGAGACAGAAAAACAGTACAGATGCACACAAGAATAACAAAATATATATTACAGGTAACAAACCGTTAGAACAAAAGATAACCAAGAATCAAGTGGGCATTTATGCATTTCGCAGGCCCTATTGTTAAATTAGCAGTTACCTCATTAGATCTGATCTGCACAGCTGTACATTAAGGATCAGGACTGTTTAATATTCATTTCCAATTCATTTAATGATTTATTTAGATTGATTATCCAGAGAAAAAGTATAAAATTACCTTTTATATTGATTTATTGTATTTAACTTACTGCTATTGGAAGACCAAGAAGAAATACATCTAACATTTAGACGTAGATGGGTTTATCAGGTGACAGTTTCTGACTTTATTTAGAGTAAAAAAAGGTTTTCTGTGGACTCTTGGATTGTGAATACCCAGGTTAGATGTACAGTGTACAGTCTTTCCATTTTGGAGAAGGCTGTGCAGGTCTGGCATTAACAACACTTTCAGGAGTTCTTAAATCAATTACTTCAATTGTTCACAGTTCATTGTCTAATATTCTCATAACTGGAACTTAAAGTGACATATTCACACATTGATTTTCCACAGCATCAAAGTGCTTTGCAGGCAGGAGGATGCCCGCTCTCCCCTCTCCACTGATCTAATGCAGGGATAAGCATTTCTGGAGCTGTCATGAATTAAATTGAGACGTCTGAAGGAGACATTCAGGACTCCCACAGGGCATAAAAAGCAGGATTGAACTGTCTTTGTGATCTTTATATTCTCTGTTTATGCTTCGGTTTCCTCTCAGCCTCCCTCTCTTCTATTTATTTCAAATATACTGTTCTATATTCATCGCTTATCTATAAAACGTGACATCTGTTGTCAGGAGGGGTTGGATTTGGTCTTGTGGACATTGTGTGCTTTATGTTCTGCTACCTATTCCACATTTCTCTGGATACAAATGTCAGATTAATGCCTTAATTGAAAAGAGGCTGGTCCATGCATTTTTAATTGGCCAAATGATTGCTTTCTTAATGATCTATCTATATGCAATAGTCTTAACACAATGTTTCTGGTCAGAGGTTCAGGCTTCCATGGAGTCGGTCAGGATTATTCTGGGAACAACTGTAGCCCTCACACATGTATAATTAAAGAGACAGACATTAATATATTACAAAAGGAGCATTTGACTTGTTGGTTGTAATGCAGTTTTAATGCAGAGTCTTGCTTTGTGTTTGCAGACTGTAAACTGTTGTTTGTTTGCATAACAAACTCTATCATTGGATGTTGACATCTCAAAGTCTCCATTGTTTTCTTTTAATTACAACCAGGATCTCCCCATGACCTTCTCCAGGTAGTTTAAATTGCCTGAACTTATTTGGTTTTCTCCTTCCTGGAGTATGTTCTATCTTCTGTGCATGTAAATGGTTCCCGCCATAGTGCATTTCTCTCCCACACAGTCGCCCCACTGCCTGAAACGCCTCAATAGTAGTCCTTTGTTTACTTCCAGGACATAGTGACTTCACTATGTAACACTCACGCTTTTATTGGCTAGCGCCCACATTGTACAGTATAGGCTAAGGAGTGAGACATCTCAAAGTGGCCTACCAATCATAACAGAGCCAGCCAGCTAACCAATCAGAGCAGACTGGGCTCTGGTTTCCGACAAAGGGTGAAAAGAGGTTCAGCATAACAGGCAGTATGCGACAAATAAAGAGCTTTTTCAACATTAAAGCATGGAGACATGTCCCAGTAGAGGAACACAACTACTTTGAAACCTTCAAACAAGCATAAAAGGGCCCCTTAGTTCAGAAAACCCACGTATCAAGAAGAGGAACAGGGTTGAAAGCATTGTTTACTACTGAGACCTTGTTTCTTTGAAGCAGGGCAGGTTGTACACATGTTGGGAACATTAGTGTTGATGTCCCCGTGTGCGCCTCCATCGTTCAGCGCGTCTGTTTGGTTGTGCTGTGATTTATATCCAGCAGATTACCTTCAGAGGCAGCTGTGTGTAATTTGGTCAGCTGTGATCATCCTGCAGTGACTCACTCCTTTATAAAGCGTTGTGTTGAGAACATCTCAGACGCTGACCTTCTTTCAAAAGGCCACCCCTGACGTTTGCACGGCAAAGCCACAGTGTTTCTGAGAGCCCTGCTAACTGCTGCAAACACATTTTCCAATTTGTTCTAAAACAGAAAGGTCTCATCTACTCATTTACCTCCACTACTAAATATACTCTGGAAATCTGAAGGGCGAAAGAACTTCACTAATACAACAGTAATGGTTTTCAGTGTAGAGTTCAGTCACATGGTGTGTTTTTCAATGAGAAGGAAACGATTACTCCTGTTAATAAATACTCTTTAAATGAAATAATGACCACCACATCTTCTGTTTGTGTTTGGTTTAACATTTTGGCTTGCTCTTCAGTAACTGAATTATTTAACAACATCCTAATTCAGCCCAAAAAGCAAGAGTGCCGTTTTCATAAATGTTTGTCTGAACAGCAGTTTAATCTCATTTAAATATTAGTATTTTTATCACATTATTTTTTAAGCCCTATTGTGCTTTTTTGAGGTTTTCCTTTTCTATAGTATGTTTATATAAGGTTGTGTGCATGTAAATGGTCTGCAAAGGCTAAAATCCCAAATTGCTAGTACACATTGTACTTGACAGTTGAAGGGGCGGGACATCCCTAAAAGGTTGACCAATCACAACATAGCCGGCTAGCTAACCAATCAGAGCAGACTGGGCTCCTGTTTCTGAGCATCTTGAAACAGGAGCGTCACACGCAGGATGAGAAAAATAAAGCGCGTTTTGAACATTTTAAAAGCACAGGGTCGGAATGCAAATCTGAAAACTGAAAAAGGGGCCCCTTTAAATCAATTTTGACGTTGATTACGAAGTCAATTTGACCTTAAATTCCAGCAGAAATCTCAATCTCTTTTTTTTTACAATTCGCTCCATATAGTGTAGATTAAATAACAACAGCCCATTCAGTTCTCCTCACAACAATTTGGGTAAAGCCTATTTCTCAGTGAAGCCGTATGCTTGGAAAATAAAACTTTAATCTCTTACATTTTCTCTAGTTTTGATCGAGTGATGACACCATGACGAAACACCCTGACATAGTGGAATTAAGACTTTCTGACCTTCTGTCTCCGGGCCGCTTCATCGCTGATGCACATATTCATGAGGAAATGAATTATACCTTCTTAATCTGTGATCGCACCATTCCTGATGTGTGCGTTTCTCTAGATACAGATAAGGGGCGGAACTCTCGTTACATTCCCTCTGGGGTCAAGGTTAATAGATATTACAGGAATCATACAAATGTCCCAATTATGAGGCACAGTCACACTTATATTAGGAGTGTGTGGTGTGGATGTTATCCTGGTTTAATCGCGTTAATCCCTGTAGAGCAGCAGCTGTATTTGAATTAATAAGGAAAGCTATCAAGATATATCTATTGTATCAAATTTCAAATACATTTCCTATCAGGGTTTGGTTTATTACCCAGAGCTCTTCACTCCCTCTCCTTCTGTTTTTTCCTCACACACTCACAACTTGTGAGGGAAAATAGCTGTTGGCAAAGCAATCTCAGCAATAATGTGCTCCAACAGTGCTTTTAATTATGTGTTGGTTAATTGACTTGCTTCACTGTATCGGATCCTTGGAGCTAATGACACGACTACAAGGTTAGTCCTCATACTTATATGCAGTGTAGGTATTTGTAAGTAGAAATAGAGAGAATGTATATTATATTTGTGTCTTTGGAACTACCAAATGCTCTGTTGAATGGGTGCCAATCGAGAATTTTCGGAGCATAGAAGAATCTGATAACTTTTCATGCCCAGTTTTGGTCCGTGTGACTGTGAGGTCTCGGTATACCCAGGTTGTTGATTGATTCTGTTTCTATGTTGAATGAGTGGAAACTGAGTGCCTGAGGATTGAAAGGCACATCTGGCATCACAATGATTCATAAATATGCTTTGGTCTTTAATCAGCACTAGAGATTAATACATCCTTCAGCAGGCCCGCATTCATCTACCAACTGACAATATAACAGGCGTTCGGACAGCTTTTTTAATTGATCATTATGTGAAAGAGGACCTCGCCGTTCTAAATCCCTCTGCACTGATAAACAACAAATCCCAACCCCTGCGTACTACCAACCTCAAACGAGTCAAGTTGATTTCAGACCATCTCTTTCTGCCCCACAATCCAGTTTATAGCCCGCCCATAAACAGAGACAGACCATCCATCAGGAAGGTGCAGCTACGGCCAGGGTGCTGCCCCCACCCGACCCCAAGGCCTTTGCGAATGCATGGATTGAGACATATCATTGCATGCATTGAAGTAGTGCAGGGATCGAGGGGTACAAAACTCTCTGAGCTTTCATGTAAAACATTCTTTTGGAGAGTAAACAAATGAATCCACCACCAGAAGGACGGAATTCTACAATGAAGCCAGGAATCTACCGAGAGCAGTTTTGCCAGGACCATCGGCCAAATGGTGTACAGGCAGAAGATCGAGCAGCACTTCAACGGTTAACAACCCGTGGCGGGGATGGAAACACATCCTGTCCCTTATTAATTATAGCAACAAAGCATAAACCCCCAAATCTGGTGAGGCTTCACTAGTGATGGAGCTCAACAGATTCTTTGCACATTTTGAAATGAATAAACAAGGCAACAAGAACCAGAGCTCCCCCAACAGTCTCTGGCACACTTGTCACACTTCAGGAGCACCATGTCGAACGGGTGTTCAGCATCATGCTCTCCTGGAAAGTAGCCAACCCTCACGGACATTCTACACAATGTGAAATTCACACTGGTATAACCCACCTCATGCGGCCACACAAAGGTGATCCACAGCACATAAAGAAGGGCAACGATGGCTATACTTCCTGTATCATCCAAAGCATCTTTACTTCTGACATCTGGACACGCTACATCAGCTGCACCGTCTCAGAGAGCTCTGCAGCGGGTCATCAACTGTACCCAGAGCCCATTTTCCCCCTCTGGAAGCTATCTAGGTCTATAAGATTGACATGTCTGTACCACTGCATTGCTGCTATATCGTATTGTTTTATTGAATGCAAACCATACCTCGCATCCAGAGAAACCTGTGACCATGCACGTTCCTCCCATGCCTTTTAGTAATCGTTATTCCCAATATTTGTCTTACTTGATTTGTTATACTTATATTTTATTCTTCCTACGCTGCCTGCAAATCAAATGTAATCTTGTTGTTCATGAACAATGTCAATTAAGGTATTCAGAATTGATTTGCCCACTGAATGGAATAACACCCATTTACAGCCTGGAAGGCAGGGGAAACATTAAACAGCCAAAAACACAATTTGTAAAATGAACTGCTTTACTGTGTTAGCTCTGAGATTTATAACAAATGGACTGAAATATACAAGAACTGGGGAATTGGTCCAGATCCACTTGCATTTTCTGGGAGGCTTCAACCTTCTCCTGATTACCATATAAACTAACACACATGAAATCCAATTTGATTTGACTATGTTCAGGTGTCACTGTATTCTCTGTTTCTACATGTTGTGTTTTGCTCCTGGCTGGTTGAGCGGTACCAGGCCCAGATGGGCCCGTCTCTCTTCTGGCCCATTAGTGTCACACTCTGGGTTTTTGGCTGGTGCCCGGAACAATCTGTTTCTAAATCCCCTGTCTTCCCACGTCTTTTTAGACCTGCCATTACCAAGACTCTGTGTGTGTGTGTGTGTGTGTGTGTGTGTGTGTGTGTGTGTGTGTGTGGGGAAAGAGTCGCAGTGAAGGAGACAGCTGACAGCAGAGCGAAAGACCCAGTGTGTGTGTGTGTGTGTGTGTGTGTCGGCTCTGTCAGGGGAGACCTGCCTGGCATGGCTCTTACCTCTGACGCTAAATGTTTCAGAGATGATGTTTAGCAGTGGAGGGGATTCTGGGGTTGTGCCCTAGCTGGAGTGTTTCCAAGTTGAATCCGGTTTGATGTGCAAGTGCTTTTCCTTTACTTATTCATTCATATTGTGTATGTAATGTACATTTTGTGATGAGAACCAGAACACAGGTAGTACAGAGGCGACAGTGATGGCACTGAACGCTGAAGATGTATTGCAGGGTAAGGCAGGATAATTGACAACGCCACTGTAGTGACACAGCCTCTGCCTGTCCGTCTCTGAAGCAATGATCCCTTTAACGGCTCCTTTTTACCAAAGCCTGTTATCAAACATTCCATAAGCAAGACATTTAATTTCATCTTAGTTGCATTTCATAGTGAAAAGCAGACTCCAGGAGACATCGGTTAGATACTCTCTGACTCAGGATTCAGTCCTGAAGGTGAGAATGTTCACTACCTTGCTTATTCAAAAGTGAAAGGAGTCGTACCTTAATGCAGCTGATGAAGAAGTCCGGGGAAAAACAGGCTCCAGCTTACCATACAGTAGAGCACCCCAAGACCAGGTGCCGGCTGCCTGTACAGATGGAGAACATGAACTGGGGCAAGGACAACAGTGGAAAATAATAATAGAGTTAAGTATTCTCCATCTGTTATTCAGCTGACACTTTTATCCAAAGCAACTTACAGTGTGTACAGTTTAAATGGCCATGCCTACTGGAGCAATGAGGGTTCCTTGCACAAGCACACTTCTACATGTCGATTGCAGAGGCTAGGGATCGAACATCCAATTGGTAGACGACCATTTCCCCACCTGAGCCACTTACATCCATTTGATAAACACACTCTCCCTGGAAGTATAGCACCTGCAGTTCAATCGCCTCTGTCTCATAACACTACAATCCTATGCACCCCCACTCAATAGCTCACCCTTACCCTAAAATAACCATCTTATAGGACCCTAACCCGGGGGAAAATGTTGCAGCAAATAAGTCATACACTATAAATCAGCTCAATAACTTTCAGGGCGCAGCGTGGTGAATACAGAGCGGATTATTGCTAAGAGGCTGGACGTGTGAAGAGGTGCAGAGGGACTAATGCACGCCTGCAATTGAAATAGTGTAAAGGTGATTGACTGCTGCTGATGTGGAGGTGTAGATGGATCTTTGATGGCGAAGGGGGGGGCGTCTTGATTACATATCCAGCAAGGAGAGAGGAATAGAGCTGGAGGGAAAAGGTGTGACAGAAGAGAGTAAGAGGCTTTGTTTTGATTGGCCTGCGTGGAAGGGATGTCGCCGCCAGAGTTAATTTTCTGCATAGCTGAGCATTGAAGGCATAAAAAAACAGCTGTGTATTGTGGGGACATAGCCGTCAGTAAGACGGAGCATTACTGCAGGATGCTGGAAGGGTTGTTTGACAGGCTTTTTGATGCCCAGCGGAGGTTACCGCAGTGCCGTCTTCTCAGATGCCTTTGAGCTCCCAGGAGAGTGTCATGGAGTGCACGGTTATCAAACAGGGCCGGAGAGGAGACTTGACATTTCATGAAATATCCATGATGATGGAGATCAGAAAGTCGGAATGCGACATCCTGTTTCACACATGATGATGTTCCATGGTGGTTGCTCGGCGACTCATCAAGGGGTTTCATTTTGACTTTAAAATACATTCAGATGATTTGATGATGTGCTGAATTCAAATACAGTTTCCATTATTATGTTTTTGGTTTGTTTATCTGTCTAAAAAAGTAGAGCCTGATTGTCCTTGGTGCATGGGTTTAGCACCGGCCAAGCAGTAACCTTTTTACATTTTGGAGTGGATTCAAATCATGATATTGGATTATGCTCCAACTTCCTCAGTATTGGGAGAACGAGCACAGCCTTTGCAGAGGTTTGAACTCTTCAAATGCACTTAGTTATCTCGCTAATTCAGACTGGAAACATTATTGATTCAAGGTTTTAATTTGATGTTTGAAAGCCGTGCTTTTGACTGATTTGCATTGTGTACAAAATGTGTTCCATTAGGACAGCTCGGCTTCCTTGCTATTCTCCAACTGGGAACTTCCTCCCTCAGTAGCACTGTGGCCGCTGCTTCTACATCCTGCCAAGAGCATTTCAGCCAGCCGGGGCTGCTGTGCGATTGCAGAATATGTGTCGAGTTGATATTTGCCGTCCAAGCTCTGACCTCGTCACTCCCCGTAAGAATATTGCAAGCTCAGCAGAGCGGTGACGGACAGTAACGTGTCTCTCAGAGAAACTTGGTCTCAGATCGTACAGGTAGCTGCTTGATGAAATGGCAGCAGAGAGCTTTCTGATGAGCAGTGCATTACAGAGCAGAGACGACAGCCGAGCACTGAAGGCTTGCAGCACACTGCTCTGTTGAGTTGTGAATCTGTCCTGTGGCGCAGCAGCACACCTCAGATATCTTCCTGAACCCACTTTCTGCTTTATTAATAGAAGCAGGTGATAATCAGGCTGAGTAGCGTATGCAAACGGTGTAAATGTGTACAACTACTGCTCTTTACATCTTTCAACTCTTTTAGCATGTTTCTGAAAATGCTTTAAGAAACTGATTACATGTGTTTTAGCTAGGAGTTGTGTAAAAGGTAGCAGCATCTGGGTTGGGTTTGGATTGGTTTTAACTCTACCTCTATAAGTTTTAGGCTGGTCGTAATGGAATATTCCCATATTGTTAGGTTTTTGGGTGATTGTTAACTAGAGATAAGCATCACGGTATCCAAAGCAAATGGAATAGGGACAGCAGTAGTGAAATTTCAGTGGCCTTTTAAAAAAAACCAACCTTCCCTCTTTAGTTTCCTGAGACTTTGTTAAGAGGAAGGTTCATACTGCAATAATGTTTAAGGGGCCTTCTTATGCTGATTGACATGTCTCCATGCTTTAATGTTCAAAAAGCTCTTTATATGTCTCATACTGCCTGTGATGCAGCACCTCTAATCACCCTCTGTCTGAAACCACAGCCCAGTCTGCTCTGATTGGTTAGCTTGCCGGTTCTGTTGTGATTGCTCAACAGCTTAGTGAGATTGTAGCCTCTGCAGACAATTTACATGCACACAAATCTATGTAACACACTACAGGAAAAGGAAAACACAAACAATAGGAACAGTTTAGGTGTGTTTTAACTTTCTCTCTAAGTGTTTAAGCTTGTCGACATGGAATATTGGCTTTTTACCAACAATATAATATCCTTGGGATGTAAGAACAGAAATTGTACTTCAACAAACTTTTGCGGGTTAAAACACCTGGAGGAAGAGGAAACAATATTATAATATTGGTATTGTGCATACTGACTCACTGCCACACTGTCATGGCTTACTGGGCACTTAAATATAACTTGAGTCATTGTTAGAACAATTGGAAAGTATGAATTTCAAAACATCAGCTGTGAAATGAACATGAACAGCACTGCAGCCATGCTAAGAGATGATCTGATCTTCTTATATGTTTGGACACATTAAAAAAAAACAACAGCATGTACAGAAGTCGAATTTCAAAGAGGCTCTTTGTCCCCGTCAGCATTGAGATGTTTAAATCCATATTCAGTTTGACTTCAGCTGAAAGAACTCAGCCCAGAAATGAAGTAGCAAATGAGACAGAGATGAAAATGAAACATTTCCGACTTGAGAGGCTGTGTCGCTGGCAGGGGGCATCCGTCTTTCACTCGTTCTTGATTGGATAGGAGAAAAACGGCTTGCAGGGTGGATGGAACAGTTGAGTTGAAATGCCTGCAGGCTGAAACTGTTTCTAATGGGAGGGCAGGGAAGCTAATTACACTACATAGATAAATGAGTTTGAGCACCTGAGAGGCAAAGTCTTCTAATATAGGTCCGACTGAAAGTTGCTACCCCTTTAATTACACCATTGCATTGATGTTCTCAATGTTGTCGTCTAACTTCTGCATTAAAACATCTCTATTTAGTTCCTTATGATGAAACCAGCAATCTTAGGCTATCCAAATCAGCATCCTGTCCAAAACGTTGTATGGCATGGAACCTAATAATAAATCAATGTGAGGCGGACGAAATCTCATTTGTAAAAGACAATTTTAAGCATTTTTTTTGGAGTCTCTCAACTTCTACTCCATGTAATACCTTAAAGATACTAAAGATAACGTCTTAGGATGGATAGCAGAAACAAGTTAACGTTTTACCTAAAAGATCCTACATGTTTTGTCCCCAATGTTTAATCTCTATTCTTCATTTTTAGTTCTGTTTTCTATGTTTTACGATTAGTACATGTATCTTTTTAATATAAATAATGTACAGGGGAATTTGCAGCACTAATTCTGGTCTGTTGGAATAGAAACTAATGCAGAGTGTTGTTCGGAGAGGTGACCTGCAGTCTCTGATGACAGCCTGACACCTGATACACTTTCCCTTGGAGGTTTGGCAGCTATGTAACACCTTGCTTCTTGCTTCATTATTTGCACCACCAGAACAAGTTGCTTGTAAAAAAAAAATCATAAACACAAAGTTGTGTCAAACTTTTGGTCAGGTCTGGACATAAGTATGAATTTACCTTGGAATAGGGAAAGCAATAGTGAGACTTTCTCGCTTTAGTCTCCTCACTTTATTAAGAGGAAGTTCCATACTGCGTCAATGTTTATGCTCATTTTCAGGTTTCATATTTGTATTTTGTGCCTCTAATGTTTACATGCATTATTTTTCTCCTACGGCACCTCTATTCACCCTCTGTCTGAAACCAGAGCCCAGTCTCCTCTGATTGGTTAGCTGGCCAGCTCTGTTGTGATTAGTCAACATCTTAGAGATGTCCCGCCCTTTAGCGTATCATGTACACTGTGTTCGAGTGCTAGCCAAAAATAAGTGCAATGGTTAATTAGTGATGTCACTATGTTACTGATGTAAACAAAGGAGTCCAGTCGGGGCGTTTCAGGCAGGGGGGAGGTGTGTGTGGGAACTTTGGAATTCTGCAGACCATTTACATGCACACAAACATATACAACGCACGACCGGAAAGGGAAAACACAAACATAGTGAAATAGGGCCTCTTCAAAGACATTTCTCTCAGTCTAATTTCAATTTATTTCCGCTCAACGCTGCAGCTTGATGATCACAGTTGGAAAGCCTGTTTTAAAGAAGAGGTGCACTGGTTGGTTCAGCTTTATTCATGAGCACCTGTCCCACCTGTCCCACCTGTCCCAGTCAGCTGTTTATTTTAATTGGCTGCGACCCTGAAGTGTCCTCCATAGGCCTGGATGGCATCAACTGCTCCTTGGTGCTCAGCAGTGCTTATTTATGGATGCTGACTGCAGGATTCTGGCTGCCCGCCCCGCCTAATACCGTCCCCATAAAAAGCATCAGCATGTTCATTAATTCATATTAAATAAAAGTGCTAAATGGCTTTTAACTTGCAAGGCATGAGGGGAACATTTAACCCCAGAAACAAGGCGCTCAGCTCGTGTTTCAGAAAGGATTGTTCAGCCAAAGTAGATTAAGGAGACTCTGATGGCTTTCTTAGCAGAGCACGATCAGGCTTGTTTATTATCTGAGATTTGTTGTAATCCTTGGCCATCCCTGCTTCTTTTTATCCTGAGTTTTGAGGAGGAGCAGAAAGCCCCACCATAACTGGGTCTCAATTTGCGTTTCAGCATACTTCTACTTCCACAGATTCCAGTGCATTAGTGCTTTCACATTTAAAACTAGGCCAACATCCAACATGAGTTCCCAGATGGTGTTTGCATAACGGTCCAAAAGTTAAGTATGATGCGCTGGACGCTTTTCACTCTCAATAGTTGGCATCTTGGCTATGTAGTTGACCAAACCAACCCCTACCTACACCTTCACTCTCCACAATGCAGTAAACTGAATGTAGCTCTTTCTTGGGTGGAAATTCAGATTGCACTCTCCCTCTATCTGGCAGAAACAGAAACTATCCTAACTTTTTGTGACCTTGGTTTTGGATCAGCATCGTTCAGTAGAAATAACAGATAATACTTACAAGAAACTCTAAAAATCTTTCGAGGCAGTTCATATTTTTTTGCGTTATGAGTTGCTAGGTTGTTGAAAAAGTAATTTGTTTTTATGTAATATACAAAACTGCACAATCAAATGAGCACATCTACTGATTATAGACTAGATATGGGTAATATGAGCCTAATTAGGAATAATAATAATACAATATAACCTTCAATTTGACATCCGTATGATAACTGGAAACTTATTCTACGGCCGTCAATTAGTAAGACATGAATAGCATTGCATACGGTCTGGTAGGGCACACGGCACTGATGCAGACTCTCTTTTGGAGGGTTTACAAAACAAACTTCCCCTCCCCATTAGGTGGTTTGGAACAGCACTTAATTTGTGGAGCCCTCCACCTTAAACGGAGGTGAAGCGGTCAGGGAGAGGTTGTAGGGGTCGGTTTGGAATTGAGCCGAAGGGACGATCTTTTGATAATGGCGGCCAAGGAAGTCAAGCTGCAGCATAACCAGTTGCTCCTGGAGAAGAGGACAATACAAGAGTCAAGGTGACACAAGTTGAATGCCATAGTTGCAGTCATTTGTTGGTGGTTATGCAATTTGCTATAAATAACAATAACAAAAAGAAGCACTCGTATGTCATTTTCCTCGCATAAGAGCCGTGTTCTACTTCAGCAGCAATCCCCAAGTTGAGAATCACTCAATAGCAAGGTTAGGGTGTACTAGATGACAGTGTACTAACAGGAGTATGTAAATTGAGAAACAGCACTAAGTTTTCTAACTTCTTCAGGGGTCTCTCTGTGGATCTTCACTGGGACCAACAGGAAGGAAGACCAGACGGGAACATCTAGAAGAGATGAGTTCTGAACGATGGAACTGTTGTTGAATCTTTGGGTTCAGATGGTTTCCTGTCCATCATCAGTATTGATTCATTTATGGCATGTCAGATTAGGGTTTCAATGTGTTTCAGTGCATATCATGTGTGCCTGTCACGCAAGAAGAGATTAACTCGATAAATGGAAACAAACATAATCCGTTTATTCCTGACTGATGTTGTTGGTGTACGCAGGAAAGCCCCCGCTGCACACGCACGGCAAACGAGGCAAACTGTGTAATGCAGACGCTTACATTTTACTGCTGCTGCGTTCTCCACGCCTCATTGTTTCCTCGGAAACAAAAGACTTGTAAAACTTCAGGGCTGTTAAAAATGAATACGCTTTCATCACTTTTGCATCCCCACCCACCTTTCCTGTCTCATCGCTCCTCTTTGCTTTATTAATCTAAATCAAACACACTGTAAATCAAACACCGCGGGAAGCAACAGAGGTTCACAAACCCTTTTGTGTACTCTTGGAAATTATATTTGTTCACTGAGATAGGAATCCAGCTTTTTTATGTCACCTTTAAAAAGCAGACACTGACAGCAAAGGCCCAAGCTACACCTAGAGTGCATAGTTTTTACTTTCACTTACAAGAAACACACAGAATACCCAGATTAAAAGGAGCTTTTTAACCCTATACTTATACCCCCATGAATCCTACATTAGTTTCTGATCAACTGTGCTCAAATACATACTCCTATAGCCTGCTGTAGGTTTTTTAGGCAGGTCAACATTTATTTTATCTCAAATTGTTGTATCCTAACACGAGCACTGTTTCATTTTCTCAGAAGGCTGATGACTGTCATTTCAAGTAAGGGGCTGTTGCAATGATTATAGACTTTAAGTCATGTTAGAATTAGCTTCTTCTTATTTCTTTTATTGCCAAATTAAATTCATGCGTTCTTAAATAAGGATAAATAATAAGCGCTTTCAGGCGTATAGTAGGTTCTTTATTGAATCTTTCATGAAATCATGAAGTCATTATCAATAATGGTGTTGTGGTCACAGCAGTCTGCTGTGTTTTTCCTCCTCCTGGGTTTGCCACTCCCCCTGTCTGTCTCACTTCACACCTGGCCGTCATCTGCAATCATGCTCACCTGGTCGTCATCTCCAATCAACTCCCCTTCATAAACCCTTGGATCCCCTGCTGTCGGTGCCAGATCGTACTTCGCTCTACAGTGGTAATGATACGTGCCTGGCTCCAGTTTACCTTGTTACCTTGTTACCTCGCTACCGAACTCTCGTCTCTTGTTGCCTTTGACCACAACCTAACTCTGTTTCCCTCTGCCTGCAGTTATCCGGATCACGCAATCCAGCTCGCCTGCCTCACCCTCCCCCCGGCTTCCGCGTCCTCTACCTGCTCCTCCACCTCATTCAATAAACCCTCTTGCATCAATTCAACACCGTCTCTTGTCTGCTCTTGGGTTCAGAATCGTTATCACAACAAATGGGAGCAAGTGCACCCCCACCCCACCCCAACCAAAGCTGCTCTAAACGTTGCACATAATAACGCTCCATGCACGGGACCCTTTGGTTATTTCAGCGTTCACTGGCTTGCGTTATTGAGTTCTACTAATGTTCTGTTGTGTTATTTGTTCACACGTGGAGACACATCAAAGGTCGCTCGGGACAACGGCTGCGTATGAAATCCATGTGAAGTGCTGTGTTTCGTGTGCTCGCTTAAAAAAAACATTGGGAAGCCGACCTTTTATGTTGAGTGTGTGTGTGTGTATACCTGAAGAGAGAGCATGTGTGTGTGTATACCTGAAGAGAGAGTGTGTATGTGTGGGTGAGGGGGGCGATATGTGACATACTCCCCGGTGATGTCAGACCCCAGGGACCTCCTGTGGTCTCGGCTTGATGTTTGACGGGCACGTTGATGAAAGCCTGCAGCCGTGCCTTCCTTGCTCTGCAGGATAAACAGAAACCTGTTTGAAATATTCCAAATGATATTTTGCACTCCCGGCTTGAAATTGCAAAACCTGATCCCTTTGTGTGGTCATTATGATGTAAATGAGTCTTACAATGAGTTCTTAATAGTATTTGTGGAGGAAGGATGAAAAAAAAGGGGGTGTATGCGAAAAGCTCCTTCAGGCTCCAAGCGTGTGATTGACAGCTGAGCCAGCAGAGCAACAGAGAGACGCTGTCATCTTACATCCAAACTAATGTTTATGTTTCCATATTCCGTTTTTAGGTATTTATTTTTGAAATTCCTGAGTTGATTTATATGAGGCTTGGCATTCGTCGTCCATGGTTTTGAAGTTGGAAAACAGCGCTGTTTGATCGTGGCATGTTTGAGGCTTTTGTAGTCGGAGGTTTTAAAAATATGTTTTTCTCTTTGTTATTTTGCGTTGATGTTCACTTTGCAGAGTTTGACACTGAAGACAGTTTGGGTTGCAGCTCTTTAGCCTGTCTTTGAAGCAGCAGTCTCTGTGATATTTGAAGACATTTGATCTCCCCATTAAACACAGGAGGATCAAGTCGGACTCCCCTAATGAAGCTGTTTCAACGGGCAAAATTGGACTTGTGTCCCGTAAAGAAAGAAATAATACAAGGTAGTTGAGTGGGAAGATGCAAATCATAGTATGCATGCATGAAGAGTGATGCATGATGTGAATATCAGTTATTAGTTGTGTAGCATCTCCTCACCTCCTCCTCCTCCTCTGGCTTTAAAGTTCTTATCCAGGTACGCACGGAGAAAACTTTACTGCCTCCACAGTCTTTTGATCTTCCCACAAACAAACAAACAAACTAGCCTGAAAACAAAGAAAATCACACATGCAGACACAGGGAAACACACACACACACACACACATTTTGCACACACTCACAGCTGAGTAATGAGACCATCTTATACACTACTCAGACACGCACCAGTTTCTACTGTACTTCCTGTCTTCCATAATTCACGTCTCTCGCCTCTGGAAGGGAATGAGGGCACATGAATAAAGCGTTCAGCTGGAGAAGTGTTTGTTTGTTGGCCTGCTTTTTAGAAACACAGCCCCCAAACAGAGGTCACTTGTTTGACCCCTAAATGTTGACATAAATGTATGTGCGAAAAGTTCTCTTTCGTTTCTGTGTTTTTCTGCAGTTGAATGTTAACGTATATAATGTGAATGTATTCTAATAACCTATAATCAGTAATAGAAAGTGTTATCTCAGATCCACAATTTAAAGCTCTGTATTTGTTTGCATAAAATACCCCTGCTTTGTACAATCTTAGAAACAATATATGTATTTGATTAAGAAGTGTTGAATGTTGTGTCTGTATGTAAATCCAAGGGGGAATTAAACTACAGGTCTCAACAATCGTGCTGATTTTCTGATGGCAGCCATGTTTTTTTTTCCTGTTCAGGAACAAGTCAGTATAATGAGTTGTGGCCATTCAAATGCTAATTTGAGATGATTAATTGTTTGAGATTGAAGCCATGGCAGTTTGTGTTTTAAAAAAGGCCATAAATGAGATGTGTTTTTCTAAAGGTTCGTGCCTCTGTGTCTCATGGTTCAAGAGTAATGCGTAATAACGTGCTTAAGTAATCGCCACATGGTAATGACATTCACACCAATAACTAACTGGCTTTTTCATGGCCATTATTCTAACTTTCCAAGAACTATCTTACGTTTCTGAGAAGTTCTGTAAACAAAACCGTAATGGTGTACGACACGCGTTTGTTTGCAAGTTATCCTTTATGAATGTCAATCAGTGAGCTTTCCTATCACATTTCTTTGGACAGTCTTGGATTATGTCAAACATTTTCAGACTGAAATAATTAATTCTGGCTGTACTACTCAGCGTGTGTTTGGCCTAATTTATGTTCCCTTTCTAAGTGTACTTTTGCAACTCAATTTCTCCTGGCATATTTTTAAGCTTGGCTCTAAGCCGAAGCGGTAATCATTTCTTAAAATCATCCCATTTGATTTCGCCAACACTTTTTACAATGTCCTGAAGCGTAAGTGTGGTTCGAATGCAGAAGTACATCGATGCGTCTGCGAGCGCGGGAGTGATTAAATCGATTTGGTTCAAAACAGTCCCGCAATCACCTGCAGGCACAGAAGCATCCTTTGTATAATATCTAGAACGCAGAGCTTTATTCACAGTTGATGCCCAGTCAGACATTAAAGCAGAAACATGCACAAGGAAGAGTACTGCACTTTGCTTGTGAACACAACCCGTGTTATTCTGTTCATTGTTCCGTGGTGGAAAATATTCCCCTGTCTGCTGCTGCTGCTGCTTCTCAAACTGAAGTCATCATTCACTGTGTTATTAAGACAGAACCATCACTGCTGATTGCTTTACCAAACACAGAAGATAAAGCTGATTCCAAGAGGAGTTTCTTCATATTGAGACACAAACAAGCGAGGGGAAAGCGGCACATTTTGCAGGAACTGTGAATTTGCATTCTCCTGCTCTCATTCTCCATCCTCTCGCTCTCATGTTCTGCGTAGTATACGTGAAATATGTCGGGCATCTGTATCCGGGAAGTGGCGTTGTAAATTACAGAAAAGATGCTGCTTAATACAGGAGATATGAGAGGGAATGGAGGAGCTATAGGAGCCACGTTTGATTAATGATCTGGTTCAGATGAATGTGTGGGAGGTAGACTGATTCATGCCCACCCCAGCCTTCCTGACACTTTCTCTTTTTAAACCAGTCCAAAAGCATCAGGGTCCATGTTGATCACTGGGCAATTCACATTAAGCTATCAGTGTCATCTCTGTTTGCCATGGCAGATATTGTTGTTTCACAGCAAAGATGTGCAGAAAGCTCAGTCGTTGGATGTTTGTCTTCGCTGGAAGTACGGTCAGACCCACTGAGTTTAGTTTTAAATTGCATAAACTGCTTTTGACTTCTCCAGGAGTCACATACAAGCTTCAAAGCGGCACTGGTTCCAAACCAATCCCAAACTGCAAACACAGAAATACAGCTAAAATAAAAAAGGTATCTCTACCCCGAGAATAAAAGCCATACAAACTAAGTAAAAAACATGGCTAAGTTCAGAGAGAACCGGTTCTCTACGGTCGGCCTGGTGTGCAGTAAGAGATGTGGGTCGGGAAAAAGCAATCACAAAAGTTTAATGGAACATTTTTAACACTAAGTACATCACAAAAAAAGCAATAATCCCGAGGAGGGTTTTTCTTTTAAGGTTCAAGGAAAGGATCTTGTAAAGAAGAAAAACATTGGTTTCTTTTCTTTCCACCTTGGAACGTCTGCTGTTCAACATAAAGACAGAGTCGGACGAGAGGAAACTCCAAAGAACATCCGGATAACCCTGGTGGAGAAAAGAGCAGCCAAACCATCAGCAGTTTATTCCCTTATCCTCATGTTTCTTTAGGTCAATAAGAGGCAGTCTGTTGGAAGTTTTGGAAGAGAACTGCACTGTTATTCCTGTGTTAATATGCATTTGTTATATCTCTATTCACAGTCTGTGACATTGCCTCATCCGTATTCTCTATGCATCCTGTGTATGCATCCTATATATTAAATTTAAGAGGGTGTTAGAGATGGATTGGGCAATGGGAGGATTAGCCGAGATGGTTTGGTGCAGTGCATTGTGGATGTTTTCTTCTGGCTAATCCCTGAGATTGATGACTTGGTTCCATTAAGTCTGTGTGTTGGCAGCGTTGTCAATTACTCAGTAATCCTTCTAAGTGTTTACTTCATCTAGGGCCTGAATTGTTTCTCTATGTCCAACAAATGTGCATTCTCAAACACGTGCAGGACAGTACTCGGAGACAGACTTGTATTTAAGAAGAATAAAGAAGTTTCTGCTCTCAGATTCACACTGAAACTTCTGCTTCCTGTTAACCTTGCTGAGTTTAGTCCGTAATGATTATTGGTCATTCACTCAACAGGATCGATCGGCCTCTTAAAGCTTTCAGAAACAATTAACAGATAATGAAAAAGTTATCTATGAGTCCAAACAAAAGTAAATAAAGCAAGTTGACCTTGGAGTTCCTTGTAGTTGTTGAAAGCTAATTGCAAAGCAAACCAGATCTATGTGCTGGTCCCATAGCTTTTTCAGATGTGTTTGCGCTAGAGAGGCACCAGCAGACATTGACTCTGCCCAACCATCCAAGCAGCGCTGGTTGCATTTACCTCCCAAACAGCAGTATGGACCCGGCCTAGATCGAAAGTACAGCCAACAGTTTGTAATTTTGTACGCTTTTGTCTTGGCAGCATTAAGGGGATCAATTATCCACCAGATGCAAACATCAGCAAAGCACTGCGTAAGGGATTAGCTGTTTCAAAATAACAGCATTAGTCATATTATGGATCACAAGTGCCTGACACTTGCAGCAGGTTTGTTTTTCCTAGTTTTTTCCTCCTTGGGTTGTAATAGAGGAACATTTGACAGGCTTGTGTGGAGCTTCCAGTGTTAGACGGCATGCTTAGGTCTCATTAGCATCACAGGACCAAAACCTTTGTCTTACCTGCATTATACATGTGTACATGCCATTATGCTATGTTGGTGTGAGGCTGTGGCTCACTTTAAGTTCAGCCTGTTGGCTACAATACTATTAAAAACAATGGGAGACAGTGTCTGCTAAATAACAAGGTGCATAACTCATCAGTATTTTATTACAGAATGCCACCTTACAGTGTGATTAAGGGAGACGTCAGGTGTGGCAGAAGTGTATAAGACAGGAGGAAAATTTGAATCCACATTCAACGACCAGTGTAGGAAGTATTCATACAGTGTAAATACATTAAATCCCTTAGATTATAAGGGATAAAGAGTAACTGGAATAGTTCATTTAAAATCATGTTAAATATATACAGTATATATATCTCATCTGATCATTTACAGTTTGACCTCTCATACCCAAAATCATCAGGAATTCTCTGTTCAGATGATCTGCCATGCCTGTCCTCCTGAGCTTGTATCTCCTGCTGGGGTTCATTGAGCTGTTTGTGATTGGTCAATGATTTGCTGGTTGACCTGCTGCTCTGTGTTATCAATGGTGGGACAGTACAAGATCTTCAAGTCCTTAACTCTTGAACTAATGTTTGTTAACACCCCCCCCCCCCCCAAGCTAAAGCACCTTCCCTTTGCATTGTCAATGTCTGTCAGCTGAGTTCATGCATAAACCATTCTATTGACACTGTACCCGCAATCAGACTGCATTGTGGCTCCACTCGTCACGGTGACACGCAAACTAAACCCAGAGAAACAATAACACATGATTTCTGCTTTTTGTTCTTTGCTCTCGCTCAGCATCAGAGAAATCACTTCACCGGTAGTCTCCCAGTCACGCTTGCTGCCAGTTATACTCTTCGCCTTCCGCCCCCCCCCAAAGAGGCACAAACACATTCAGCTGATAGATGGGGCGGACTTTGAAAATGTTGCCAACGCTGCACAGCATCGACTGCTATGATCCATTCACACCGCCGACAGATCCGCTCGCCTCCCAGCTTCCAACGAGCAATAGAACAAACACAATGTAGTTTCGTTACGGCTCGTCGTTCTCAAGAGCCCGGCAAGCCTAGTCCTCACAGCGGTCTGTTGTTATTGGACTAAGACACGGTGAACCCACAATGCATCAGTGCCAGTGAGGGAATTACTTAGTTGCTAGGTCTACAAATAACATTTTTAGTTTACTCCATTAGTGATTTTGTTTCAAAAACAGACCCTAGCAACAGCTCCTGGGCAGAGATTGACTACTTAGCCTTAAAGAAAGGCTCAAATAATTCTAAAAGTGAATCTGCAGTTTGCCTCTTTAGTTTTTATGGAAAAATTGTGTTTAGTTTGTTATTCACAACTCGTACTAATACTACTCTTATTAAGATAGTACCATCGTCTAGTCTAGTTTTGAATGACATTGGATGTATTTCTTTCATTGCAATACATTTATCTGATGCTTTCGTCCAGAGCCACTTGCAATCTGTGCCATGAAGATACAAAGAAAAGGACAAATATTAGTACTGTCACTGTTACGACTCGCATACAGTCAAAACGGGTGGGTTTTGAGTCTAAAAAAACACCTGACGGAAGATGTGTCAACTTTCTTCCACAATTTCTGAAGCCAGGATTTCACTAATATTGAAAATCAAACTCTACAAACTGGATTAGTTGTCGCCCACTCGCTCCAGGGGGCATTGCACCCCAAATTGAACCTTGCTCATGTTGCGCTGCTGGATGCCTCTCGATTCTTCTACTGGTTCCTTTTGAACAGACCATAATCGGGTCTTAAGGGCACTTCCGCATTTGGTTTCGGCATTCAGACTTCATAACTCGCAGCTTGGAGTGTGTGTATTCGTGTGTGTGGTTGATATTTTGGGTTTTGCCATCATGTGACGCAGTCAGACGATACAGGGATAGATTCATTTTTGATTCCGTTCTTGTAGTGAAGATTAAAAGTCAGGAGTTCATGTTTTAATTTCTAAATGTACAACAGAGTAATAGGATGATCTGCCTGTCCTTTTGTCTGAGCTATTATCTGTTTTTGTAAGTGATGGGAGTAAGAAAGTCTGATTGTTGAAAGCAATAATGTCAGCAAAGAGAAGAACACAAAAACAGAACGCACCAGTTAAGAAACATTAGAAACATGAACACAAAAGAGGTTGTCCTCCTATCCTTGCCCTTGCTTGGTGTGAAACAGATCCACTGTGGCTGACAGATCTGTTATGACAGCAGTGAATAAACTGGTTGAAAGGCAATCTCCCTGGCTGCTTTCCCCTCACTGTGCTCTGTGTGTCCGCGTCACTTCAATACATCTAACCCTCGCAGGGCTGTGTGTTTGTTTGTGCGCACAGATCGCACGCTTTGATGAACCCGTGTTTACCTCTGCATTCAGCGTGTTTGCGACATCTTATCAGGTGTGTGCAATTAGAGGGAACAATTAGCGTGGAGTGGTTTCAGCTCTGCAGCCAAATCCTGTGCCACCACCGAAGAAGAAATGCTTTTAACGGACGATAGGTGGATCTCTCTTCTCTTTACTCACATAAATCCACCTGTCCAAACCCTAACCTCGTCTGAACACTCGAGAAAGCAGAGGCTTTTGTGTCCGTGTATTGATCCTCAGGTAGAGCATTGGTGGGGGATTAAATCCACTTGGAGTTTTGCCAATGTAGCAATTTTCCATGATTTTAAAAACACATTTTCTTCTTTCTGTAAAAGAACACAGAAATAAATGCTTTCTTTTATGAAAGAAAAGCATGAACCATTCTCAAGAGTTTTTTTGCCATGATAATTGATGCTACAATATTTGCATAATCTGGGTTATTCTTGATGTCTAAATCTCCCAAGTTTAAGACTTGGTATTTGTTAAGATGACTCGGTACTTTAACTAATTTAATCTCACTTAAATAAAGACTAAGATGGTATAATTAACAGCTATTTATTGAATAAGAGCCAGTAATTGCTTTCTAAAAAGGGGATTCACATTGGTTCATTTTAAATTGTTTTATTTCATCTACAGACTCGACTAAATAGTTGTCAAGTCACAAAGCATGTGTGTTTGCTCATGATATCCCCCTCCAGCTGAAGACTTTGCAGGACCAGAAGGGAATTTTAATTCTCTTTGCACAACCTTGGGTTACGGTTGAATCCCTCATGTCTCATAAGTCATCACTGACTGTAATTTTCCTGACACCAGGCACCTTTTAAATCTCCTAGTGTGTAGCCGGGCATTTCTAAGTGATGGAGCCGGATGGGTTTCTACAGCTGGGCTTTTTTTTCAGCTTATTTGTATAAAATGGATTTGCCAGACTCTGATGAGAGCGTATTGTTTTTTTCCACAGCATCATCTGAAAACAGTTTACCTGCCGCTGCCATTTCCCATTAGGCTATGGTATTATTTATGTTCCATTATTTTCCCAGCACTTTTTGTCCTGTGTGAAAGCAGGGCAGAACTTAATCAGCCCGGTGTCACAATCAGCACTTTCCCTCGAGACACGCCGCATTAGGACCACTGTACGGATACTAGTCGATTACCTCTGTTTCTTATTCACATGATGGAGCAGCCGCTTAAACCCACTGCCCTCCCTCCACCCCCTCCATTACGCTCCGTCTTCCCATTTCTCCTTGTGTGTCATGTTTTCCTAACTCCCTGGCTTCCTGCTTCTCATTGGATCCAAACACTGCTCATTTCACTTTTCTCCCTCCATTTCCCCTAAATGCAGTTACATTTCTCAGAGCAGCGTGCATGGTGATAAGCTCTGCTTTGCAACTATGAATCAAAGCGATGCTCTGTGGCCGCTCGGCAAAGTGTCTCGGAAAGAAGCCAATGTTCTGAGATGAAACAATCAGCAGATAAAGAACTCAAGTTACTTGGAAATTTAGATTGCAGTGCAATTTGTAAAGGTTTTTCTGCAGTCATATCATCCGCACCACATTTCTTCCTTTCCTAAAACAAATAATGATGATGATGGTGTCTCTTTTTCATAAATAGTCTACAGTATTTACTACATATTTCATATTATACACATATACACATTACATACTTCTTTGTTTCCTCACCATAATCATTTCATGTGTTTTTCAAAGATGAGAATTATGATTGACAAATGAGTCAAAACAATCCCAATCAGGTTGTTTTTTTCAAACTGTGAAGCGGTTTTATGATCAGAACACAAGGAATTCTACAGACAGGACATCAGGTGTTGATTGCAGTCTAGTTTGGACGTTGGCATGCTATAACCAACGTAATATTTGATACACAACTGCAGAATGTGTACGTTTGTGACCTCCTTTCCCTTTCTATGAAACATTACCCTAGTTTCCTTTCTTGCAGCATCTTCGGTCTGCAAACGGTGTGACCGTTTTGGTTCCCCAGGACCCTCTGGTGATACTTGGCTGTGGGGGATGTGACACATGTCATTGGGTGGAGTTGTGCATTGTTCAGATAAAGGAGATAGCCTTTGACATCCCACTGTCACATTTTAGACACAATCATAAACTGAAGCAGACAGACACTTTCCTTTTTGGACTTCACGCTGCTTCTTGGTTTTCTGTGCCTTTCTGTTTAGGTTTCTCTTTTTATCTCGCCTGCTTATGTAATGCTGAACTTATCTGTTATAAACTTCCATCCGAACCTCTGCATTGATGCTTGGTGGAAGAGGGAGTGAGTGATGATGGGCGTTTTGGTCCAGTCAGTGATCTTCACTGCTGACAGGGTTTTGTTGCCTCAGAATTGAAGTTATTATCTCTTGGCACACATCGGGATTGTGAAATTGATTCAGCCGCGATCGTTGTGTTCAAGGAGACGGGGCTCCTCCGCAATCTGCAGCACACTGACGGGTAATAATTTCAGCTGTTGCTCGCAGCATATGTTAATCGGCATACCGACTAGAGGATTTAGTGGGTCCCTGCTTGTATTGTCGGCATAAGAATGATGAGGCGAGATTAATGTTGTTCACTTAAGAGAAGATAGAGAGACGACTGGTTTGGTAAAGAACATAGAGCTACTCTGAGAAGTCTTTTTTCAACACATGGAGGTATCATGGTTGGGCCTTTTAGATTTATTTTAACCTAAAAGTAATACAACTGACAAATGCATGTCTTAACTAAAGGACCTATAATATGAGCTAAAAATTGTGAAGCAGAAATACAAATGGCTGAATAGAGATCCAATCCACAGTATACCGTTACATTTTCTCCCAACAGCAACAGCCTTTAATACATTCAACAACAATAAATGAAATGATTTGGATTGGTGTCGAGATAAAGTAAAGTAAAAAGAACACTCTGGGTCTAGCTAGAACTGTATCTGATTAGATGCCAAGTTACACCAGGTCACCTATACTCATAAAAGGAAGGTTTGAATTCACATGACCCAACACAAACCTCTTGATACGTTGTGTACTGGAGCCTTTATTTCCACATAACCTTCTTTTGGCACTTTATGAAAGCTTTGTTTTAGGCTTTTTTTACCAAATCAAACATGATTGAAGATGACGTTCTACATTAAGGGTGCATCTAGTCGCCATGTTATCACAATACAGGCGCAGTATAGGTCTCCAGATTGTCGTTTTCGGGAGATACAAGCATCTTCCAGTATGCAGATGATATGTATGTGTATAGCAGTAGTACTCATGGTTAAGAAAAATGATCCTTTTGTTTTCAATTAGAGAGATCGAAAACAGAGCTCTGAACCTTAAAGTTTTCCCTGCTAGAATTAGTTCAGCCTAGAAACAGTGTTCAAGATATTTCCATATCAGCTAACTGAATGAATTTGCTGATAGCAGCGGCTAAAGCAGTTTCCTCCAAACACTTGCCAGTTTGCAGTCAATTCGATAAAGTCCCTTTCATTATGAGCCTGTAGCTATCAAGAAAATGTAAAGCCTTTTTGGAAAGGAGTAGTCATTTTAATCTCAGAGCTTCCACACCTGGAACCTGACTTTTCTTTAACCTTCATTGGAGAAATCCCTAAATTGGAAAATAAAGCAATAGATATATTTATGGAGGATTACAATGCCTACAAGTATTAGGACCACTACAAAAAGCTGTCTCAGGAGGAAATCCCCCCCGATTGCTTTCCTATTCCAACTTTATCCACTCAATGGATGGAATAACCCTGCAGTTCATTTGCATTTAAAGCTACAGACTTCAGAGACATGCTTTGTATATATCCGAGACCTTACCGTAGAGTATGACAATAATAATAATAATGATGATAATAATAATAAAATACATAAAATGTATATAGCGCCTAGAAACCCAAGGTCGCTTTACAAGTCGGGTAGGGGGGAGTAGGGGAAAAGAGGCAGACAAGTTGGGGGGGGGCAAGTAGCGGA
The DNA here is from genome assembly GCF_036324505.1 of Eleginops maclovinus. Lineage (NCBI taxonomy): Eukaryota > Metazoa > Chordata > Actinopteri > Perciformes > Eleginopidae > Eleginops > Eleginops maclovinus. The sequence goes on from NC_086356.1 coordinate 4,621,503, forward strand.
ATAATAAACCTATCAAATTAAATATCTAGTGGGGAAAGCCTTGGTGAAAAGGTGCGTTTTGAGAGCTTTTTTCAAAGTGTCCAGGGTTGGGGCGCTGCGGATTTCGGGGGGGAGGGAGTTCCAGAGGGTAGGGGACGCTACACTGAAAGCTCTATCACCGAAAGTCCGCAATGATACGGCACCTTTAACGTGTAGGATCCTAACATTGTATTTGTAGTCTTCAACACGCTTCGTCATTAGTAAAATGTATAAAACTGTTTCACATGGAAACCATTTTTCTAATTAAAAAATCTGAGAAGCCAAGCCCACTGTGCCGGGATAGTAAATCAGCTTTTATAATGGCAGCGTTTTTGATCATCTCTAGTCTGAAATGAAAGCTGAGGTTCTGTGAGTTTGTGCTGAACAGGGATTGTTTGATCATTAAGATCTTAAAACCCAATCAGTCTGATTTCTCAAACCACAGAGCACATGGCAACGCATTGATCTGCAGAGGGATTGCACATACGGCCGGCTATCAGAAGGCAATGAGGCACAGCCAGGGGCAATTTTCAGAAGAAATACGTTAGAGTGTGTGTGTGTGTGTGTGTGTGTGTGTTTGGTCATTTGGAGTCTCTGCAGCACTGCTGGATTGGTTGTTCCTCTAAAATCTGTACTTTTTATCCCAAATGTAGTGATGTGTCCTAATTTAAATTCACTGCTACAACCTCGCTGTGTTTGTTTACCAAAAATGTATTTATGTATGTCTTTTGAAATCAATGAAATAGATTGAAGTGTGGAATTACACATTTCTCTTTGAACTTGCAATTATTTCTGTTGTAAAAATCCCAAATGTGTGACCCTCCTCTCCTCAGGTGCTGAAGGGGAATAAAAAGCTCAGCCTCTCCGTGCGATCAGTCGGGCGGATTCCGGGCGGCTACGTCACCAACCACGTTTATACCTGGGTGGACCCCCAGGGCCGGAGTGTGTCCCCTCCTCCTGACCTGACGGAGCATCGGAGCGCCACCCTGAGGAGAACGGACAGCCAGCGGCGCAGCAACATGCAGCTCCTGCAGGATGGGGACGAGAAGAAGGTGAGGGTTTACACGGGGAGCAAAATTGCTGGAAATCTGGAGCTGTGTCTATCATTTTTAACTAAACCCAAATCTTGGTTGTATGTCCAAAGAAACGCAAGAGGAGTGATATATCCATATTCTGACTAACATTTTCCCACAATTATATAAAATGAGTCATGATTTTTAATATATTATTGGTGCCCATGACTTTTATTTGTTTGGTGCTAAAATGCTAGCTTTATTATGTAATGGTATACAACTTTTTTTTTTTGACCAACCATATATAATATGGTGGTCTAGTGGTTAGGATTCGGCGCTCTCACCGCCGTGGTCCGGGTTCGATTCCCGGTCAGGGAACTACTCTTTTTATCAGGGCGGTGGTGGCGAAGTCCATAGGGGCTTGGCCTGGGAACTGGAAGGTCACCAGTTCAAGTCCCCGAAAGACCAAGTGCCACCGTGGTGTCCCTGAGCAAGACGCTGGTTACCTACACTGCTCCCCGGGCGCCGTACATAATGGCAGCCCACTGCTCCTAACACTAGGATGGGTCAAATGCAGAGACCACATTTCGTTGTCCTAGTACTTGTACTCTGTGCAATGACAATAAAGTTGAATCTTTCATCTTTCTTTCTTTTATATAATCCAGAACAAGAAAGATATGCCTACAAAAGGAAGTGTTATACTTTACAGTTTTTGAACAAACAACATATTGGACACACATTTATGTAACGCTGCTCCATCTGTTTGTCTACAATTATGAGGTAAAATCCAGTCGAGTGGAGAATTAGATCATATCATCTCAGAATCAGAAACCGGTTTATTGCCAAGTAGGTTAACACAAACCCGGATTTTGTCATGTTTTTGTTTTGGTGCATACACAAACATACATAAAAATAAGTAAATATAAAACATGCACACCTCTAGACACTATGCCACTATATAACACACTGAGTATCCAGACACCATAATGTTACACACTTTAATTACAAGCTGATTTAAGGATGACGTATTTTAGAATGGATTTATTCTGATATATTAAAGGGGAAACGGTCCAGTTGGGTGGTCTTCAATGGATTTACTGGTATTTTACAGCCAACTCCTTATAGTTTGTGTACTGCGTGAATAAAACTATGCTAAATGCAGAGTATAAATTACATTCTGTCACTAATTCCTTTAAGATAATAATCTACTGTGTTCAGAATACACAAGCTTTTGTAGGCTGTAATATTGCTTACTTTAGAAAATTATAGATGGTAATATAGCTATTGATATTTAAATCCAGCTTCACTCTGTTGATTTTTCTTAAGCCCTCCGCCTAAAAGACTAGAAGAACATAAACGATCTGTGAGGAGGCCGGTCTTCACTTTAATCTACTCACACACTGTGCTCCTAAATGATTTATCCGGTTCACACATTTCTATTTTTAGGGACTCACACCGCAGAGCCCAGAAGCTAAACTAAAGTCAGCAGCATAATCTGAAAGTCCTTGATCCATAAATCATAAATACCATAAGAAAATATGATAAAATTCCCCATTTTAAAAACCAGTCTCTGAGTATATTTGGGTCGAAAAAACAAGTTATTTACTTACACTTTTTTCAGTTGAAACCATTAAAATGTTCACCAAATAATCAGATTCCAACAAAAGTGACCAAGGTGGCTTTAATGAAAGTCTACACTTTGTTACTGTCGCTCCAACACATGTCCGTGATAGGCAAAGGGGCGGGACATCTCTAAGCGGTTTACCAATAACATCAGAGCCGACCAGCTAACCAATCAGAGCAGACTGGGATCTGGTTTCAGACAGAGGGTGAAAAGAGGAGCTGCTGCACAGGCAGTATGAGAAAAATAAAGAGCTTTCTGAACATTAAAGCATGGAGACATGTCCCAGTAGAGGAACAAAATACAAATATGAGACTGAAAATTAGCAGACTATGTTGTTTAAAAAATAAATGACAATAGTAAATCTCAGTATTTGACAAACAGAAAATGATGGGCATTGAGTAAAAATTCAAAAACTGAAACAATAAATGTAATTGTACCTTCAGTCCCACAAAACTCCACCCTGTCGACACCTTCCAACCTGCAGCTAAGGAGCTGTCAGAGCTGTTTCAAAGATTTGTTACCCGAGAACTTTCCATTTGTTTCTAGCAGCCAGGAGCCACACATTAATCTTACCTGCTTCAGTTCCATTAATTCAGGCTGAAGTTATTGCAATGCCGATTACGCTCAGAAATGATAACTCAGTCTCTATTAGATAGTTCTGTGTTTTTAAAAAGAGAAATGAAGGTCGATTTTATTGATATTTGTGTTCTTTTGAAGATGTCATTGAAATTCAAAACTAATGCAAATTATACATCCGGCGCTGATTGAACTCTTTATAATGTGTGTAATATTACAATGTCCCTGTTGTGATTACAGTCATTTGTCCGTCCAATACAAAGGCTTCCATTGCTTACAAAACAAACAACACAGGTGTCTCATTTCAAAGAGAAATGAGCATAATTGAGGTGATTCAATGATAGCGGCGGATGCCAGAGAACACCATGAGCTATAAGCGCTCCTACGGGCTGCCAATAAAAGAAGGATGAGTCTCGTAATTAAAACCTTGTCCTGCATAAATGTCAAACAGAGCATGAATCAGCCATAATCCCAGTGAGCAAAGGTGGCTGGCTCAGCTCCAATAAGCAGACAGTTGTTATTAAAAAAAAAAGCTGCAGCGTGCCTTATGCTTTGGAGGAAAGTAGGATTTCAGTGCCAGATGCCTTACTTTCACCGGAGGGAAAATGGCAGGGATACAACTCACATTGTTTAATAGAGATATTTGCATATGTGCCATGTTTGAGTTGCCAAGGTGCTACTCAGCCCGCCTTTCAATCTTGGGAAAGAGACAGCTTCATTAGGATCAAACCAAGCAATCAATAGGCCCCTTTGTGATGGAGGAAGAGGTATAAATTAAAGTTTGGCACGGCTCAAGCTCTCCTTGCTTTCCAAATAAATGCAGTTTTGAAAAATGCTAGGTTCATCCAAGTATACAGAATGATAGACAACGTGTTTTAAAGGAACACTTTGATTTAATCAAGGAGTATTCATCTACTTCAGTGCAATCTCAAAAAGTGACACTTGAATGATTAAAAAGTTGTAGTGAATTGGTCGAGGATTCCTGAAGGACTCCTCTTGGCTTTCGCCTCATCCTTTTTGCTGGTGGTTAAAGCAGAAATGGTTTAATTTGAAAGGTGACTAAACGCTGGAGGCTGCATGACAAACTACTGTCATTTAAATTATAAAGCCAGGCAATAATTGGCCTTTTTCAATCATCGTATTAATGTGTGCCTGTCCCGGCAGGATTCTGTGAACAGTAAAATGTGGTTACCTGGCTCAGAAATTGAGGTTTATATTCCGTCGGTCTTCGTCAGCTCACACTGGTTAATCCTGACTCTTGAATTACCCCCTGGAATATTTCAAAAGCACTTGCTGTCAAACGTTGCCGAAGAAGGCTGTCATCTTGTCCTGTAGATGCACTTTTGATGAACGCTAATGGTCGCTGTCAAGCTCCCCGACCGACGCAGTGCATTTTCCTGACTACTTTCAATGAAAGTCAACATGTTTCAGCAGTTAAAAGCTTTAATGTGAGGCGGCGGAAGAAGGAAATGTGCGTAGTCGTTGAAATGTTATCGCTGAATTTGGCTTCAAACACTCCTGTTGTAATACTGCAAACATATATTCCAATACTTTCATCCTTGGGCAATAATAAATAAAGGAAGAAAGACATACTTTTAATAATCCACGGACGGAAATTCAATTCCTCACTCTATTATTTACCTTTCACACTAGGTTTAAATACACACATTAATTATTGAGGGTTTGGTGCCTTGCTCAAGGGGCAGCTAGTCAGTGCTCAGGAGGTCAAATATTGCCTTGAACTGGCGACCCTTCGGTTCCCGAGCCATGTCTCTACGGACTGAGCTACTGCTGCCCCCATAAGCTCAAACACTACCGTGCAGCGTCATTAGGCGACGTTGATTTAAATTGAAATCGTCGAGATTGACACTTAAATTAAACCTTTTGAAAATCACCAGTGTGTAATGTTGTGTGCCGTGAACAAAGACGGCTTTGACTTTAGAAGATTACTGAATTAAGTGATCTAAAGGCTCAGATAGCAGCTGAGTTGAGCGTAACTCTTGATGAGATGACCCAGAGGCCCCAAACAAAGAAGAGCAGATTACACCCGATGGAATCGCTGCCTGTGGGGTGGAGTAAAGCAGTTTTTATCAGACAAATGAACCCTTCATCAAACCCTATTGCCTCCGGAAAAGAGGGCAAATAGGCCTTCTCAAAGCTTTCAAAGGCTTCCATAGATCAACCCAGGCTGGGGGGCTAATATAGAGTGTGTGTAGCTATATGTTATAGCTGCTTTTTGGACTGGTGGAATGGGGAACCATCATTAATCTGTGCAGGTTCACTCTTTAAATAAATAGATGGGTTAGCAGCAAATAGGGTTTTGTCTGATCAGAGAGTTCTTGTTCAAGAGCACTGAATGCATATTGTAGAATTTACTCTCAACATCATTTCAACGGCCTATCAACCTCCAACCCAAAGATGTGTCCTGCAGAGAAGGCGCCGCAAGACATATTTATTTATATACGCAGCACATTTCAACTCAAGGCAATTCAAAGTGCTTTACAAAAAACATTTCATTTATTTAAAGGACAGTGCACATTGATCAACATTTCTGTAAACGTGCCAGTGTTAGCCAGCAGGCTAAAAAAAACATTAAGAACATTACAAAATTGTGCAGAGGAAGGACATTATAAAAGGACATTACATACATTTAGTAACAGTCATTACAAAGACAAGAGAAGGGATGAAGAATAAAACAAGCTCAAACAGAATAAGTGTAAGATACAGACTCAGCCTCCTTTAAAAAGTGCTGAGAGTTGCGTCTGACCTGCAGTTTTCTGGTATTTTGTTAATATCTGAACACTGCTTCTCCATGTTTTACTCCAGGGACAGAAAGCAGATCCATTCCCAGAATAGAAAACTGTTGGGATGTAAATGTTAGATTGTTGGACTTCCTATCCTGGACTGATTTCAATGAGTTTCAAACCAGTTGAATACTGCAGTGTTTACTAGGGCTTTGATTTTTCACATTCAAATTTACATCCTGATGTAAAAGATCATACAAACATATATATACTTTATGTTATCAGAGAAGAGTGAACATGAGCGTGTAGGTGAGTGTAGGGCAAACCACATTATGATGGAAGAATATGAGCCATTCCATTTCTCTATTATGTCTAATGAGTTGTTGCAAACATTGTTGGGTCAATACCATTTGTGACACAGATTTGGTTCTACATTTCCCAATTGTAGGATTTTAAGATACTTTCAAGACAAGATATTAAGACACCGGGACCTTTTAGGAACACCAAAACAGCGCCAATTGAGCTGTGTCATGCAGTGGTATAAGGATTTGGCTTCCTGCAGAAGTATAAACACCAGGTATATCTGATAGTTGTCCAATTATTACCTGTTGGTGGACTATTGTTATTATTTGAATTCAAACATTTATCTGCTCTTCTTATCACAGGGATTAAGCCAGAGGAGCCTTGTAAACAGACGGATTGACCAATTCAAACACTGCTTTTCTCCAATCAGAACAAAACCCCTCTTTATTAATAGCTCGGAGGCACCACAAACTGAAACTCTCTATTGTCATCTGGCAAATCCCAGCTCAGAGCAAGGCTGTCATTTCTTTTATGTGGTGTGTTTCACATTTCCATTTCCCTGTGAGCAGCCCGGCAGCTCAATTGACACCGTAAAATGTCATTTGAAATGTTGATATTTAAGAAGTGTCTGGTTTGCACCACTTTTAAATATTTAACCCTTGCTTCTGTCGTCTTTTATCTCTTTATCTGTCTTTCTTTAATAGGTCAACTTGGTGTTGGACGACGGCCGGTCTCTGGGTCTAATGATCCGGGGGGGAGCAGAATATGCACTGGGTATTTACATCACGGGCGTGGACCAGGGATCAGCAGCAGAGTGTGGAGGACTCAAGGTATTACATTAATCAATCTTACACATGCAGCCTCACACACACACTGCTTCACTTTGATCTAACGCATGAAAACTGTGAATTTTAGTGAAGTGTGAAGCAGCTGTCTTGGAGTCGAGTGCAGACAATGATTCACTCCAGTATAGAGTGGTAAAGGTATTACGTAATATAGTAGTTTAGAATTGTTGAACAGAAAAGCATGACGCTAATGCTAAGCTATAAACAAAACAGTCAAATGACTTCAGGTCTCCGCCGCTAAGCTAACAGTGGCTAATGTTTGAAGTGATGATGTTTAGTTGTCTCGTTCAGTTTACAGAACACACAGAACCTTCAGACATTCACCAGTGGGGTATTCAGTGCTGTAGTTAATGTTGCAGAACAACACCTGATCCTCTTTAAAGCTTGTACAGACCTTTGTTTCAGACATCAAAGCAAAACCACATTCAAAAAAACTTTGACTTCGAGACGAGCAAACTGGAAGTGCTAAGATGCTGACTCTTCTGGGTTTTAGGAGTCTTTTTCTTAGGTCTTTCAGCACACTTCTTCTCCTGCATAATGTTTGTATACCGAAAACAGAAGCTGTATTCTATGAATTTAGGTATTTTGACTGCAGTGTCTTCGGTTCTGTGTGCCATAGCAACAATGTTGGGACTTTTTCGTAAAATAAAAGGATATGTTCTTGCAGCTGTGGATCAATATTCCAGGAAGCACCAGTTTTAGTTTAATTTCATCTCTAAATATCCCCAGAGTTATCACAATCGAGCCCGGTCGTTCCATATCTTTGACAATAAAGAGGAGCTGTTGATCCAGTGGCCTTGTATTTTGGACAATGAACGAAGCTGTGAGGTAAATGATCTTCCTCTGAGGCACACAGATACAAAGGAGACCTCTGGAAAGATTTTATACAACTGTTACTTCCTGTGTATGATTTTAAACTCTATAAAACAGCGGTATTCATTTACAGAACATGAGTTCAACGACTATATGTTTAGCATCTATGCTGCACCCCCTTCTTTGAACGAATGAAAAGCCAGTTATATGAATAAGCTTTTCCAGCATGCATCTCTAAGACGTTATTTTATTTGACATCCTGAGGGGGCTGACATTGCTCTCACCTGCTATCTTAACAGGGACGTCAGGTGCAGAGCAGCTGCTGGGTAGGACATTAAAAAGTGCAGAAAAGCCTCGAGGGATCAGGCTGTATCAGCACTGGACCCCTCTATGATTAGATCCCTCTAACCAATGAAATATCTTATGAAATATTTTATTTGCAGTGACAGGACACCCAGAGTGATTTCAATATGCCTCTTTCTCTCCTTTCATAAGTGATGTTGATTACTAGTTTGGGCTATTTTCTGGCAGGTTGATTTTCCTTTTCCTCTTTCCCATAAAGGCTGTCAAAAAATAATTGCTTTTAGGTGTTTGAACAAATGAAAAAGTACCATATGCTGTTTGTTGGATGCATTGTGCTGTGAAGACACGGCCTTTAGATTGGACAGTCCTGAAAAGTAAACTATTTTGTAGTTTATGTTGGGATTCGTGAACATATGTACGTTTTCCCGATGAGAGAGGAAATGAAATCATATATTATTCATTTTCAAAACATCGTTATATAGTTGGAGAGATATTTTCTAGTTTGGGTTTCTGTAGTTAGGGTGTATTGCATACTGTAATGCGTCTTTTAAAAACCAAAAACTCCAGATATAGTTTCCAGATAAGACTAGGCTATACAATGACATTTATAAAACAAAACTATAAAAATGTCGGATATATTTTATATTTGATCTCTTTCATTTCAGACCAAAATAGATTTTTTTCACTGCAGTTCTTACATTTAAAAAGGACTGAATTTTCGTTTTCAAAATAGGCTTTACCATATTTATCTAACTAAATTCTCTAAGTGGTTGACCAATCACAACAGAGTCAGCCAGCTAACCAATCAGATCAGACTGGGCTCTGGTTTCAGACAGAGGGGGAAAAGAGGTGCTGCAGTACAGGCAGTATGAGAAAAATAAAGAGCTTTTTGAACATTAAAGCATGAGCATGTCACGGTAGAGGCACAAAATATGAATCAGAAAATGAGCAGAATAGGACCCCTTTAATATATTTTTCAAGGACATTTGACCTTATGATTCCAAAATTCCAATATCTACCTCATACAGTGCATTCACTCAGTGAGTGTGCTGCTGTTAAAGAGACTCCAGTCTGCAGTATAGTAAATACACATCACTGATAAACCTGAAAATATGTGATGGTTTCTAAAGGCTTTATGATCACATAACATTTTTGTATCACTCCATATTCTTACGCTCCGACTCTCTCGATCATCCAAATGTGTCTTGTTCTCTTCCCCGGGGGAGTACAGAACCTTTAACATTAGGTTAATACTCTACCAATCCTTTAGCAATCTATAGTTCCCAGTTACATAATCATAAATCACACTTCCTATGGTACAAACGACCTACAAGTGTCACCGAGGAGCAGCAGTTGCTATATGCAATTTGCACTGACGGTATACCTCTCTCTCCAGGGCTCGGTCTAATACTTATGTATATTTGTTGTTTCAAAACACAGATGTACCATATCAGACATACACATGTTACATACTGATCTTTTCATTTCTATGGTATTAAAGTGTCAGACCATAGATTGCAGAGCAGCCTCCGCAGCTTTTGCTTACAGATGTGTGTTAGTCACGGTGACATGGCAACAGAAGGAGAGTGAGGATGGACGCCTCTTCCCCTGAGCCCTTCATCTCGCGCCTGCTAGTGATCCGCCTGTCAACCAGCCAATTACACAGGCACCTATTAGACGGCCCACACAGGCCCACACACTCACAGCGTCTGTGTGTGTGGAGTGTTGTTAGCGAGCAGAAAGGCTTATGATTATTAAGAAAAGGAAGGAAAGACAGGAGGTAGAAAGGCTCTAAACTCCTGTGATACAACGTTCACTTTTACTGCTGTTTCCCCTCTTCAGACTTTATTTCATATATGGACCTGTTAATGCTGCTTGTGGAGTGCTGTGATGTCCATTGTAGGGTTGTTTCTTTTTAGCCAAATGTTCTCCCCTTACCTCTATTTTGGTGCCTAGCTGCCTAATATTTTGCGTTGAATTGTCAAGATTTAAGGGAGCTTTCATTAACCCCTAAATAAAAATCTGAATATTTCGAAACATTTTTTACAACCATATTGCAGCCTTATTATACCTATGTTACCCTATTACTACACCCAAATTACTAGGTTATTAGACACATAATACACACCAGTTCAACTGTTATTAGACCCAAATTAAACTGTTTTACACCCCAATATATGCATATAACAATGTAATCACACCCACTTTACATACAGCCTGTCAAATGTCTGTTTCCCCCAGGATACAGAAATAAGTTAAGGGTTAAAAAACAAGCACAATTATACTTGAGTCTCGGGATTATGGAAAGAAACACATATCTGATTACTGCACATTTCTAGCCTGTGTTTCATCCCTTTTGGTTTATTTCGAATGACGCTCCAGTATGCACCTGGCACTATCTTTAGGGCCAAATTGGGGACAGAATGTGTGGGAGGCGAGAAAGTGTGTGTGTGCGTGTGTGTGTGTGTTTGTGTGTGTGTGTGTGTGTTTGTGTCTCTCTCTCTCTCTGCGGGGCTCACTCAGGAAATAGTTGAGACGCACAAATACTAAATCTAAGGTCACAGTGTTTAAAACCACGAGCTGAGCGGGCCATAAAATGGGTCAGTAACATACCTACTGAATATGTGATATCTCCAAGGAGCTCATTAGTGTATAAGCCCCTGTCTGTTTTGCATCAGCAGCACGGTCACGGCTGTTTCTAGCATTGTTAGTGCCCGGGGCGAGTTAATTAAAATACTTGCAGTGTAAACAGGGCCCTTCAGGAACATTTTAAAATACACCTTTATCTAAACAACCGAGATGGAAACTATATGCCTGTCCTGCAGGGTATTTACACACGAGAACCTTTGAGGCTGAGAGGCTAAGAGAGAGAGCTTCTATCCTCAGGAAACAGAATCTTAAACAAGGTCACTATCTCAGAAAACATTTAATCATATGTTATGTTTACATGTGACAAATAATGATAATAGTATAGATAAATAACGATAGCTATCCACCAAAAACGAATCAGTGGTATTGCTAAACCTGACTTTTTTTAGGACCATACACACTAAATGTAAAATAAATGTAAAGTGTAATCTGTGATCCACATTCATCGACAAATGGTTCCACATTTTTGCAGTAAATAGGCGTTATCAGGGGATATTTCTACTATTCTATTACTGTATGTCACATGGTCCATACTGCACCAACTACATTGTAAAAGCAACATTTGAAAAACTGAAGGAATCGGGACGGACGAAACAACTTCTTTAGGTGCAGGCAATTATACTACAGCTTTTTCCACACATCACTCGTGGAAATTGTCGCTCTTTATGCCACCTGACTTCCGCCTTTTATACTTACGATTGCCAGCAGGAAATATGGTCCTTTTTGTATTGCTTCTTCTGAGGATCAACCATGTGAATAGAAGAAGTCTCCTAAAATGGCAAATATCACATATACTGTTGCATTGAGATAAAGTTCTGGAGTTTGAATGATAAGTTCCTCATTTAAGAAAACAGACCTCTCAACTGAAGGGTGCTTCTGCTCTTAGATGATGCACTTTGGATCCACTTCATAGATAGAGATTCAAAACTAGAATAGGTGTTTCCACTTAACCCAAAGTCAGTTTTTAACTTCATAATTTACACACAGAATGAAACGTTTCTTAAGTAGTCAGTTTGCCTTGTTACTAAAATAGTTAATGGGGGAATGGAAGAGCAAAGTGTTTACCAAGCTTATTTTTGGAAAACTTGCGAAACATCGCAATTATGTTAATGTTAATGTACAGTGGGGCAAAAAAGTATTTAGTCAGCCACCAATTGTGCAAGTTCTCCCATTTAAAAAGATGAGAGAGGCCTGTTATTTTTACCATAGGTATACCTCAACTATGAGAGACAAAATGAGAAAAAAAAATCCAGGAAATCACATTGTAGGATTTTTAAAGAATTTGTTTTCAAATGATTGTGGAAAATAAGTATTTGGTCAATAACAAAAGTTCATCTCAATACTTTGTTATATACCCTTTGTTGACAATGACAGAGGTCAAACGTTTTCTGTAAGTCTTCACAAGGTTTTCACACACTGTTGCTGGTATTTTGGCCCATTCCTCCATGCAGATCTCCTCTAAAGCAGTGATGTTTTGGGGCTGTCGCTGGGCAACAGAGACTTTCAACTCCCTCCAAAGACTTTCTATGGGGTTGAGATCTGGAGACTGGCTAGGCCACTCCAGGACCTTGAAATGCTTCTTACGAAGCCACTCCTTCGTTGCCCTGGCGGTGTGTTTGGGATCATTGTCATGCTGAAAGACCCAGCCACGCTTCATCTTCAGTGCCCTTGCTGATGGAAGGAGGTTTTCACTCAAAATCTCACGATACATGGCCCCATTCATTCTTTCCTTTACACAGATCAGTCGTCCTGGTCCCTTTGCAGAAAAACAGCCCCAAAGCATGATGTTTCCACCCCCATGCTTCACAGTAGGTATGGTGTTCTTTGGATGCAACTCTGCATTCTTTCTCCTCCAAACACGACGAGTTGAGTTTTTACCTAAAACTTCTATTTTGGTTTCATCTGACCATATGACATTCTCCCAATCCTCTTCTGGATCATCCAAATGCCCTCTAGCAAACTTCAGACGGGCCTGGACATGTACTGGCTTAAGCAGGGGGACACGTCTGGAACTGCAGGATTTAAGTCCCTGGCGGCGTAGTGTGTTACTGATGGTAGCCTCTGTTACTTTGGTCCCAGCTCTCTGCAGGTCATTCACTAGGTCCCCCCGTGTGGTTCTGGGATTTTTGCTCACCGTTCTTGTGATCATTTTGACCCCACGGGGTGAGATCTTGCGTGGAGCCCCAGATCGAGGGAGATTAGCAGTGGTCTTGTATGTCTTCCATTTTCTAATAATTGCTCCCACAGTTGATTTCTTCACACCAAGCTGCTTACCTATTGCAGATTCAGTTTTCCCAGCCTGGTGCAGGTCTACAATGTTGTCTCTGGTCTCCTTTGACAGCTCTTTGGTTTTAGCCATAGTGGAGTTTGGAGTATGACTGTTTGAGGTTGTGGACAGGTGTCTTTTATACTGATAACGAGTTCAAAAAGGTGCCATTAATACAGGTAACGAGTGGAGGACAGAGGAGCCTCTTAAAGAAGAAGTTACAGGTCTGTGAGAGCCAGAACTCTTGCTTGTTTGTAGGTGACCAAATACTTATTTTACCGAGGAATTTACCAATTAATTCATTAAAAATCCTACAATGTGATTTCCTGGATTTTTTCCCCCATTCTGTCTCTCATAGTTGAAGTGTACCTACGATGAAAATTACAGGCCTCTCTCATCTTTTGAAATGGGAGAACTTGCACAATTGGTGGCTGACTAAATACTTTTTTGCCCCACTGTATGCATGCCTTGTTGTCCGTGTTTCCATATAAGTGCCTGCAAATGGAAGCCGTTAACATTTTGATGATCAGCCTCCCGCTGTCTCCAGAGACCGGGGTTCAACGATCAGCAGGGAGGCGAGCTGCTCTGCTCTCAGTTTAGACACATCTCCCTTAAAAGGACATCACATGGTGTGTATCGGGGTGTTTGATCATCTTAAACTGTGTGTACAGAAGCATCACTGCCTATCACATCTGTTAAACGCTGCTTTTAACAACTCCCTCCATGTCAGCCTAATACAGAAGCATCAAAGCCTGGTTGGAGTTTTGTCTTGCTGGATGAATTAGAATATATACTCCCCCCCCTAAGAAAACTGGTAGGCGCAGATGTTCCTCAAAAGCTATCTACAAGAACACATTACCCTTCTCTATTTTTAAATCATTTACATTGCTGTTTTTTTTTTCTTTTCACTATTTTCTGACATTTTATATTGAATAATTAATCCCAAAATTGTACTCTTGTCAAACCTCTCAGCTTAATGAGTGAAGGGACGACACCGGCCAACCTTCCCCTTAGATTATCCCGTACGTTAGCCCCTCCCACTCTTTTCCAGTTTTAAATATACGTGCGTGAATTAAGTATCACAGAAACTGAGAAGCAAAACAAAGCTAAGCATGTGCCGCCCTTAAGCGTGCTCAAAAGCAGCGAAGACGTGCTCTGCTGGTCCCCTTGTCTAAATATAAGCAGTAGATGGACAGTGGTTGTGGCATCAGGATGGTTCAGGGTCATTTGGACAGGTGTAGTGTGGCACCGACAGTAATATTGGGTTCATTAGTGGACATTAATTTTCTGATATGCAATGCCAACTGTAATTTAGTATTTTCCAGTTATGGTGACAAGTAATATGTAAAGCTTACAAAGACACTTCAGGGCAGCTCAGCATACCTGTGTATGAAATGTAGAAGAGGTTAAGCCATCAGGTTTTAGACCTAGCTGACAGTAAGCAGCCACTTTGCTGTGATGTGTTTGAGTTTCTTTATTTCAGGTAATCTTAAGTGATGGGAGGTTGTATGAACGTGACATAGATGTACATATGGATGTGTAAGTGTCACAAACTAACCGTAATACAGATGTGTTATTATTAGCGCTTTTTTTCTGGTTAAATGAAGAGTGTGTCGTGTAAAACAATGCCTGGCCTGCTAGCTTATATGTCTGTCGTTTGTCCACCTGTAGCCTAAAAAAATAGTCTGTTTGCTGAATATCCTAGTTTGTTTTGCAGGTTAATGCAGGCAGACATGTGATGTTTTATATTTCTTACACATTTGAGAATGTAAAACAATTTGTATACAGATGCATCAATTCTAAGACCTATCCGACAGTTTCTAGCCATGTTGCAGTGTTGTGCTTATATTTCCAGAGAGAACAAATTGAATTACATGTATTCATGCTTTCAAGTCCTTGTTGTATCCAAAGGGAGGACTGCTTTGTCCGACTCTGCACACCCTGCAGTCTCGTACCTATACAGCATGTTCATGAAGAGGAAGCCGCTGTTAAATTTGTCTTTGACTCTAGTAGAAAGTGTTGTTCCAAAGTGTGTCTTTTTGGGGGTTTTATACCTCAGTGAGGCAACACCATGTACCTGTTTGTAATAAAGAGCAAAGGATGTACGAGGCAGCAGACAGGTGTTGTTGGCATCAGCATTACCCTTCACTAGCTTTGCTTTATTGCCACATGCTCTGTAGTGTCTTTGTATCCAGTCAACCATGCATTTAGCGTCCTCCTGTACCTCACTATTACTCTGATGTTCTTACAGTGTTATCTGCCCGTATGGACCATTTGACCTTTCCTTTCAAACTTTAAAGAAGAGAAAGTTATATCACCTGCAGAACAGATGTGACTGAGGTCTGTGTCCGGGCATGAATTATTTCAAGGATGATTTGTTCCTCTAGGCTACACTCTACATGACGTGGCTACACAAATGGAAGGAAAACCAAATGTGTGTTCTTCAAATTTGTTCAGCGTAATAGCCAGATTTTCCAGTCTGAAACAGCAGGGCGGACATCTAAAGCCTAAACTAGTTCTTTTGTTTGTTTGCACGCAGCTGAATAATTGATTGTGTTGGAGTTGAACCAGGCATCACTGAGAATAAAGCAAATTTGTGAGACTCTAGTGGTAGGTTTACCTATGCCAAGGAGGTCATGTTTTCATGCTTGTTTTTTTCTGTCAGGAGGAAAAGAGAAAAGAAATAGTTGGAACCCATAATATTTTGGATTGGATCCAAATCACAGGCCAGATAAAAATTGTTTCACGTTTGTGTATTTTCTTATTTTGTGCATCTACCGTGAATTTAATGTTCAAAAAGGTCTTTATTTTTCACCAGAGCCCAGTCTGCTCTGCAGTCAGCGCTGGCTGGCTCTGTTGTGATTGGTGATATAATTCACACCAACGCTCCCTTAACTCGGAAAGCAGATATCATTGTTTTGATTAAACACTCTGAGTATAAAATACAACTCATATCTTTGTTATTTTGACCACTAAAAATCCAGCAGGTTATTGTCAGTGAGGATGTTTACTTGTTGTTGCTTGTTTTACACAGCAAAGCTTGTCTATTGATAAAGTCAGACAGATTCCTTGGTACCAGAGTGATGATGATGCTGGTTGGCAGATGACTGTCTGGGTAATTGCTTTGCATGGCCTTTAGTTTCTCAGTGCTAGTAAAGGCCAGTGATGTTAGGCTGAGGGTGGTGGTTGTGATGTGGTGTTATGAATATTTTTTGCCCACTCTATTCATCTGTAGCTGCTGGACACTGAAGCATGTGACTGGCATTCAAATCTCTACCTTGTTATGTGGGGGGACAGTTACTTTCATGCAATAATCAGAAATCCTTTACATCATATAAGAACTACTTTAAACGTACTTGTGGGTAGCTACAAAAGAACGTACAACTGAGCAAATCATCCGTTGCTATATCAATACCATAGTGATTATAGACATTATCTTTTAGAATGCGGTACTTTAAATAATACCGTATTTTCAGCTAATTATAAGTTACCAAACCCTCCCAGTACAGACAAAGATATGATATGTATGAGTTTGCATTCTTTAGCAATTTCTTCACTGCATTGTTCTAATCACAAAAAGAGCCAAGCAGCTAACTCTGAATTTAAGTACCCTTTATGTGATAACTTACAGGGATCCATTGTGCATCCTAAGCAGTGTCATAAACATCCTGAGGGCGCACACTCATGCAAAGACGTCCCTGATTGTCAAGCGCTCAGCAGGAGAAGACGCTGCCTCATCACGGTCCGCGACGCTACAGCTTCTTAACCGGCAGCAGAATGTCTTTACCGTCTGCGTCCGTGCGCTGCTTTTCATCTGGCTACTGTGACTTTGATGGATGGCTTGTATCGCTCCTAGGCTTCTTTAATCATTACACCACCGAGATGTCACTTCCTCGCCCTTCAGTCTTTGGGAAAATAAAAGCTTGGCTGTGTAAATGTTACCACTGTGCTTTTTCGGCGCTTTTGACGGGAAGCCTCATAAAAAGCTTTGTTGTTTAATGTTAGCATGTGTAAGAACAGAAATGTATTCAATCAGGGTCAACATGCAAGTTAATGTAAATGCCTTTTATGTTTGTAAGTGTGGATGGCTTTTATCCAACTAACAATAAGTGCAATACAGAGATACAAGCTCAGAACAGAAAAAACATGCAGGTAAATTAGCTTCAAACAAGCAAAACCACTGTAAGTGCTGGTGCATTAGTTTCAAATAGGCTAAACCCTTTAAGTGCTACAATTTTACTTAGTGTTAGATTTAAAGGCAGAAGTGAAACAGGCTGCGACAGACCATATGTGACTCTCTGTTGTTCTGATGTCAATGGGTAATCGTTCCACCATTTTGAAGCCCGGTTAGGCATGTTGTTGTAGAGAGTAACCTGGGTCCAACTTGTAGTGAGGGAGTAGCGAGCTGATTGGTTGATACGTAGGGAAGTGCACCTGCTGGAGTGTATACATTGACCATGTCCTTGATCTAGAAGGACTGGATCCATTTATAGCACGGTGGGAAGTACCAGTGTCTTGAAGCTGATTCAGGCAGCCAGTGAAGGGAGCAGAGGAGCGGTGTGGTGTTGGAGAACTTGTAGGTATGGAGACGGTCAGTCGAGCTGCTGCATTCTGAATAAGCTGCAGATGTCAGGTTTTGAAGTGAGACCAGTCAGGAGTAGTTGCAGTTGTCAAGACGTAAGAAGACAAGAGCCTGGACCAAAACCTGCCTCACCTTCTGGGTCAGTAGGGGACGTATCCACGGGATGTTGTAGAGGGTGTATATGCAGGAGCTGGTTGTAGCAGTGAAGGACAGCAGTGAATGACAGGTCGTCTAGTGTCACACCCAGATCTTGGCAATCTGGGTTGAAAAACAACAGACGTGCCGACAAGTTCTTTAAGAAGTCCTTCAATGTGACCCACAAGGCATACACACTGCTTAATGATGTGGTTTCCTTCAAATGGGTCCGAGCTATCTAATCCTAATGTGTCCGGGGTGCATTCACAACTATTCTTAGAGCTGTCAACATGCGACTCTTGGTAATGTTAGCTCTGAACACGACCTCAGAAAGACTTTGTCTGGTGGCTAACATTCCCCAAACTGCACCTTAGCCCACTCACCACAATATAACAGAAGAGAAAGGTCAGTCCTGCCTAGTGCCCTTCTGATGACATCTGACTGGTCCGGTTTAATTTAATCAAAGCCGAGGGGAAAAGGTTATGCCTCCTTCAATGTCAAAACAGAGGCAACTAAACACTGTTGAAATTCAATAAGACATTATTTTGCTTTTGAACCTAAACACTGTAGGCTTACCAACCACACCTATAGACGGTGTATACACATGGACCTTATTTAACCGAACAAAGAGAGTGCCAAGCACGTAGATGGATTAAGGCCAACTTTTTTCAATTTGCACAGAGGTGATTTTTCCATCCTCTGATGATAAAGCAATCCTGCTGAAAGAGCACAAAACAAATCAGGACAAAGAGGGCATTCTTGGCGAACAACAAGGCTGATGTGTGTGTCTGTGTTTCTCTCTCTAACCAGAATACATAGCCTTAGCCATCTAGACAATGAAGAAGCGTTATTGCAACATCATTTTAACAGTGAGACCTGAAAAATCTTAACATCTCCACTGGTGTTTTGATTGTTTGTCTTCTTTTTTTTAAACAAATGAATATGTTAAATATGGACACAAGCAATTGTTTAAGCAGAGAGACCTCAATGAGCACAACGTAGATGTAATGCTGCATTATAATGCTCCATTACAGAGTTGTGCAACTAAATGCAGTTATAGTCTCATTCTGCCACGTAGAAAAATAACTAAAGCGTTTGTTTTTTTTGTGATTGAGGTCAGGAATCTGCCTTTTATTCCGGTGGTACCACAGTCTGCACTCCTGTATATATCTTGCAGGGTGAACAAGCTGTGGCTGGGGTTATTGTCCTGAGGGCTCACGTTATTTGCCAGCAGGGCAAAGCACCCTGGAGATTCAAACCCTGGACCTTTGTAAGCCCAGAGAGGGTGAACGCACCACAATGGAGACTTGGTTATTCACAAACGTTCTCACAACTTGGCAAGACATCCTATATGCAATGCTGGGTCTATACAATATCCACATGATCGATCAAAAGAATTGTAAAAGATGTGCTTACGGTACCAGTTATGTTACATTTTGTCTATATACCCATTCAGAACATGATAAATATTACCCAAGGAATGTCTCGTAACAGTTTAGCATATGAATGAAGACTTTAGTCACACGCCTCATACATTAAAAACCCACAATACACTAATGCGTGGAGCTCCTCAGGGTCTGCTTTCAGGTCCTGGGTTTTTCTATTGTGTTATTTATTTTGGCTTTATGCAGCCTCTCCACTGTTCCACTACCAATAACACAATATACAAACATTACTTCAAAAATGAGGAAAATTTTGGGGCCTTGTTCATATTTGTTCATACAAAATGAGGGCGGACATTGATTAATACAACTGAGGTATTCATAATGAAACAAGATTTAAGAATCATCCTTGATCAAACTCGATGCTGACCACCCTCTGATGTTTAAGAAAGCAGTTCCCTTAAGTCAAACATCATTTCCGAACAGACAGCACAGTATTCTGCTGAAAAGATCCGGGAAGATTCAGTCGATTGACTTTACTTCCAGTTCATAGAAAAGATAAAAGGGTATCAAATAAAATCTAAAATAGCTACTTCTGGGCTGTTGAAGTGGCTCTTACGCAGTCGCTTTATAATTAACCTCGATCCTTTTGTTGCTTTGATTCCTTTCCTTTGACATATCTTTACTGCCAGTTTTCAATGTGAGTGTTTTAATGAAGCAGAAATCTAATAAAAGTAATATTAACAAGACATTCCTCCATAAGTGTCTAAGACATGACACTGCAGGTCCTTTCTGGATAATCTGTGGCATCCACATACACTTTCCAGCCAGAAAATGTGCCTGATCTGCACAATAATAGTTAAATCAATCTTAAAAATACAGGGAAGAATGTCTTTATTATCCCTCTCTAAGGAAATAGTTAAGTGGAAATTCTTATAAAAATACACCCAACATTTTGAAGGACAGCAACGGCATGAGAAAGGACATTGTTTGAAGAGAGTTGTATTTTTAATGGGAGGTTCAGGCACAGCAAGTAACAATACAGATCATTAAAACTGATTAAATGTGGTGATTATCTTCAGTACCTCAGTGTACACTTTTGAATCTCTCACATTACCCTCATCAAAAGAAGTTTCCATTGACAATTTGAGACCTTTAAGAGCGACTGATAAAGTAACTATGCTATCCAGTTATTTGGATTCTTTGAAGTAGCTGTGTCTGACCTTGTGCCATTGCCTTAGCTGGTGTGCGTTCTCAGATCCCTTAGCGGTGAAACGTGTTTGATAGTTAACCCCAGCACTTATGGGCCTAGATTATATGTTCCCACATAGATAGAATCGGAGGATGAAACCCTCTTTATTGTCACATACATGCACACAGCAGAGCACACACAGTGAAATTGGTGTTCTGCATTTAACCCATCCTAGTACTAGGAGCAGTGGGCAGCTATCGTGCAGCGCCCCGTACATGAAACTGCACAAACTGTGCTTTCTTTTCTTATTTTCAGCCGTTTTGTCACATTTACCCCTGTAGTTTCTCATTTTGAGCTTACTCGCTTGACTCTTTTGTCAAACGTATTGAAGTTAATGTACAAACAAGTGACTACAATGTGAAACTGGCCTGCAGGTTTTGAACAAATGTCCATTATCTCTTCCAGCACAGAAAAAGACGAGGCAGTTCTCTCAGAACTGCACTTGCTTCTCGTGATGTACTTTGAATAGTAATATTACTACATTTAATTTGTATAGTGCTTTTAGAGGTACTCAAAGGCACTTCACTTTAAATGGTAATCAGGAGAGCAACAAAAACAATGAAAAGGAAAGGGCGGGCTAATGGATTCTTTATTTTAAATTGTACACACACGAGACTGCTTTAAATGCAGATAATGAAAAATTCAGAAATGGAGCACTGATTAAAAGCAGATAGAGAGGGATGGGTTTTGAGTGAGGTTGTAAAAGAAGAGAGTGAGGGAGAGATGTTTGAGGGTAATACTAAAGCAGTGTGGAAGAGGATAATGGTGATCCTCTTCCATATTCTAGTTGATTACAAACATAATTAGTTTTTACACTTTTACTTTTTGTATGTAGCACTCAAACGACTTCTGGGAGGGTTCATTAGCGAGGTTGACACGTCGTCATGACCAAGTCCAAAACTGACTGAATTTAAAAATGTTTCTTTATTTTTTTCAGCCTTGGGCTAAAATATTAAACACAAACAGTAGAGTAGCCTGCCTGTTCGGAATCTGTTTATAACTGTCAGGTGGAAGAGAGGGCAAATTCCATCCTGTGTGACAGCACCCATCCTCGTCATCGGGAGTGATTACATGACCGGGTGCATTGATTACTTCTGTATCTCCGTCCTCTCTGACCTGAAGCCACATATCTTCCTTTTTTCTGTATGAAAGTAAAGGTTGCTGCTGCTTTTGATCCTGATTAAAATTGTGTGCTGGTCATTCTTTTATTTATTGGGAAACACGGAGTAGTTATCATTCCATAGCTGTTCCCAATGCCTGTCCATTGATGCAGCACAGTGCTGAGTGTTTGTTATTCTGACCAAAGTTTCCATGTTTGTTTCTGTCACACTCCCTTTTGCAAATCCAATTTCCCTTCAGGGCCAAATAAAGTTGAAATCTGAAGTGAGCAGAAGAGAAAACAAAAATAAAAATATGCTTAGAGCATTAAACTGAGGAGGAAAAATAACATGGCAGGATGTGTTAGAAATCACACATCTAATGGATTAAGATAAGGATGCCTTTATTGGACAGCTTCACAACCAAAGAAGAGGAAAGGGATTTATGTTTTCAACACTTTGCTGCTGCTGTTGAAGGAAACATCAAAACAGAAGCTAACAGCAGAGACAGAGATGTTGAAATCCGGAGGAACAAGCAGCACTATCCCTGTAAAACATTCAGTGTGTCAGTATTTTCCAGGCCTTTTTGGCTTTCATAACAACATTTTTTTTTTTTCAAATCTACAGCATTAGTCATTCAAGCAGATCAGGGACAAATTAGTCTCAAAAAGTTTAACTTCCAAGTCTAAAATGACCCAGATATTCCACATCCATTGTGCCAATACACCAAAGCACTTTTGTTTCCTAACAGCCACTTCGTTTTGCTTGCTTTATTCACAAAAACGGAGGAGGAAAATAACCCCGGATTGAGCTATCAGAACATTTAAGAACTTTTGGATCGAAGGGCAGTTAAGTGATAGTATTGCGTAATTGATTTAGCTCAGATTGTCCCCTTAATTACAGGTGTCTTTTTGAAGAAGTCTCCTGACCGTTGTGGAAATTGTATATCACGGTTTGATCATTATATTAAATTCCCTTCAAAGATCTCTGCTGTTCCTTGGAGCTTGGAATGAAAGTATGCTGCATGCTGACTCTGTTGCGCTTTACCCATCAGTCTCAGCAGAAATTAACTATGCATTACTTTGCGCACGAATCAATAAAGAGTTCATTGGAAACTCAATGAAGGGAAACTTTTCCGGTTTGAAAGTGATATTGTGTTCATTATAAGTCACATTATTGTCTGTCACACTTCTATCTATCACACAGGTACACGCACTGTAGAATATGTGCTCTGTGAAGTGGAAACAGGCTCCACATTAGACTATTTCGGGCTGCACAGCTGGAAAGCACTTAAAAGGCAAAGCAAGCCATTTATTTCTACTTATTATACACTGCCTGCCCACACCAGTAGATAAACCCCGCTGTGCTGGAAGATAAGAGAAGGCCGTTCCTTGTTTCCTGCTTTAATAAACACAAGATTTGAATGCAAAAGCTCCGACGGCGGACCACACTGAAAACTGAAAAGTGGGATTGCTACCCAGAGGCTCATTGATCAAAGTCTGGCCCGTTGACAGGCACCTGGGCTTCCTCATTTCCCTAACTCTCAGGGGAACGCTGAGGAGTAAATAACAACTGCTGCTCTTCACACAAAACCATGCCTGTTGGCCCACTCTCTGTTCTCCCCCCCCCCCCCCCCCCCCACCCATTCTACTCTAAATTTAGCCGTTTAAAGCATTTTATTCTTTCTTTGTTTTTTTCTTGATTGTTTGCACTTAGCCCAAAATATGTCTAACCCAGTGAAGCAGATTTATTGTTGTGGGATTTTGTTTGATTATGTTTCTTAGTTTTTAAAAACAACAAACAAAGAAGCAAAGGGTAAGAGAAAACCACTTAAAAGGGGAAGTAAAAAGAAATGATCGCCCAATCAGAAAACAACCCGGGTAAAAGCTTCACGCTGTTCACAGCCTATGTTTTATCATCATAGAATAACGATCACGCTGCTTTGCTCGGTCAAACTACGGGTTTTGAAGGATTTCAGCACAGTAAATGCCTTTTGTTTTCACTACAACTCTTAACGCCTCAGAAGGGGGAAAACTGAAGTAGATCAAAAGTAACATTGTAAAAGGATTGGGGTTTTGACAGGTTGAGTTCTGGACGACACTTTATTCATACCAAAGGGAAAATTCAGCTTTCCACTCTGTTATTGTCTACATTGCATGCTCTGGACATACACAGGTGAGTCTGAATACAGATATGCATTTTCCGTTCCGTCCAGCCTTTTGGTTTTTATGCAACGTCACTGGACTTCCTCCTTTGCACCGCAGCTAGAGGTCAGTGCTCGTGTTCCCACTGGTGAGCAACCCTGTGAATAGATACACACATTCTGCACAAACATTCTGAAAACCACTGTTAGAAGCCATTTCATTTGCCGATATGACTCGAAAGCAGTTGTTCAAAAAGTATTTTTAGACGCTCGTGTTCTGAGCACTAGAGTAAGTGAGCACCGATGATGAGGGTCTCATTAGCCAGTCTCGCCTTCACTGTCCTCCCGAAGAACTACACAGTCATAGTCGTTCAATCATTGTCTTTCTCACACCCAGAGCAAAGACATAAGGAGGAGGACTCCTATAATCCCCTTTAATGACACTGCTTGTTGCCAGAAGCAGATAAAGGGTAAAAAAATGATCAACATTCCACTTTTTATAGATGCATTTAATATAAACGTTTCATTGCTATGTTGATAACAACAGGGAATCTCTGTAAAACATTTACCCTCTTTTATATTCTGTGAACTGCACACTCACCTGCTCTGAGTGATATGGATGCACACCCTGACGTTCTGTCACATTAGGAGTCGGGCTAAGGGAGCGAGTGTGGATACATCCCATCTGTTTCTCTGTGATGTGGCTCCTGCAGGCTTCTCTCTCCGTCGCCCCACTGAGCCAAATGCTAGTAATTGTGTCATATCTGTTGGCACAGACTACAAAGTCACCGCTCTGTCGTACAAATGGAACAGAGACAAATAGGGAATGCCCTTTGGATATTGAGATGTTACGTTTTATAAAGGCAAACCGCACATTTTCTTTGCGAGTGACTGTCGGTACTGCTGTGATAGTTATATTTCCCAACCGAACGCCACTATACACACACAAGTCACACAGCAATGTCCAAAAACACAGATGGAACAAATATTTACTTGGATTCATTCTTCCCGTTTTTGGTGTTTTGGGACGGGGCACATCGATAAAACACAAGTTTATGTTCATATTGAAGCAAACATTTATTTGAACTCTGTACACGACTATGTCAGTGAAAGCAGTTCAAGTGCTTTTTATTTCAACCTCTTTCCCGAAACCTTTAAAGCTAGTGGGTTCATTTCATTGAATCCAAGATTTCCTTAAAAAGACATATGCTCATTTTCAGGATCCTCTACTGTCACTTGTTTACATGCTTAATGTTCATATGTTTTCACCCTCTGTCTGAAACCAGAACCCAGTCTGCTGTGATTGGTTAACCCCTTAGAGAAGTCCCGCCCCTTTGCCCTCTCGTACAATATGTTAGATCGCTAACCAATGGAAGCGCGAGTGTTAGATACTGATGTCACTATATGACTGAAGTAAACAAAGGAGTCCAATTGGTGTTGAAGAGAAACTCCCTCTGGAGAGAACTTTGAGATGTTAGTCTTTGCAGACCATTTACATGCACTAAAACCTATATTACGAGAAAGGGAATACCTCAAAATGCATAATTGGGCCCCTTTTTGAAACGTAAATCTTGGTGTTATTGCTCTACTCATCACACAATGCTAAGGGCAGTAAAATATCAAGTATGGACTAAAAGCTGGCTCTGAACACTTGGGTCCAGTACAAGCACCATGAGGGACAATGCAGTGGTGTGCATAATGAGTTACCATTGCATTTCATGCAGCACTCATGCTTTGTCATGCAGGTTCACTCACATTCACTCGTGCATTACTTAATTGAAATGGTAGGAATATATAACATTCAAAATGGACTACTTCTTAAGCATAAAACTCTACAACTTGTCATGGCTTCTGTATTGTTACATTCTGAAAGGCTTTTTCTTCAGAGCTCCGCCACAAAGACAGAAACACACAGAGCAGTACATCCATGTGGAAGTCCGTCACTTGTAGCTGATTCAGAAAATGTATTGTCATGGCCTTAATTAACCTCAACAGATGTTACCCGACAGTGTGGCGATGATTCATTAGGATCGACCCTGATAAACTCCGCTGTGTTTTGACTCGCCCTCACAGGGAGAGATGTTCTCCGTACAGAAGTTTGTCAGATTGAGCAGCGAGCGTGACTGAAGAGAGCGTTCAGAAGCACCGAGCGTAACGGATCACTGTCATGCTGACGCTCCTTTTGTGGAGAGTACATATGAAACAAAATAGGGTGCATCAGTAAGGAAACTATTGATATGGTGTCTTCTGCAAATCCAAGTACAAGTTATGGAGATATGGCAGTGAATAGGTGAAAGGAATACCCTGATGTTGGGGCTATAGGAAAGATCTGAACATCACCAAAGCCATAAGAAGTGTTCCTCTTTGGATCTTCAATATGTGTGTTGAATTTGGTGGTAATCCATCTATTAGTTGTCAAGATGTTTCCCTCAAAACCACATATGTCAACCTTTTATACATTGTCTTTTTTTTTGCCAATCCTTCCAATTATTGAGGAACGTCAGCCTGATGAAAGACAGATCATCCCTCGCCTGACTGCACATGTCTGGGTAAATGTTTACTAGACATATTATAAGAGCGGTTTCGACCAAGATAAGATCTTTAAATGTTGTGAATGAATCCCCAGGGGCAATAATCATAAAGATCATTATTGGCTCGTAATGGGTGATGACCGCTGCCCATTAGTGCATATCTGGGGAAAAACCACTCAACGATAAAGGTTAATTCCCCAGTTTAACAGACATTACGTGGAATGCAATAATTTTGGTCTGTAAATCTTTTGAGTCATTTATCAAGTCGGAGAGTTAATGATTCCTGTCGTCATTATAGCAAAAGGAACCTTGATCAGGTCACCTCCATATTATCCAACTTATTACAAGGCTGACTGAATAAATCGTATAAAATATTGATTCAAATGTGATTTTATTGCTTTAAATATTGTATTGTTTCCTTTAAGAATAGTTTGTGTTACTCCTAAGATCCTCTTTAAATGACGGCAACACTGGTCAAAGTTTTCAGCCTATAACCGTCCATGTTTCATTTTCCATTCACCATTCTTTAAAGTTTAAACAATGCCAGAGCCCATACCGTGTTCCTGTTGCTGTTTACTTCCTGTCTATCTCCTGTTGTGATTTCTCTGGCCTTTAGCTCTCTGTGTTTTCTTGTTATTGTTCTATTTTTCTCCGTACTGGGGACACTTAAGCTGTCACATTTCTAGTGGTGTGCTCTCCGCAATTCTAGTGTTGAAAAAGTATTCCGTGGTCTGATGGAGAAAAGCTAAGGTGTTGTTGTTTTTTTACCACAGATTATTTTAAATCAACATCCTGCTATTGAAAAAGATCAGAAAGCTTTATGTCCAAATGGTCCAATCAATATTGAGTATTCAACTGAACAGTGTAATAACAATTACCTCCTGCTGTAAACATAACTCAATATGATATGTGTGTCTTTCTGTATGCATGATAACAGAACGACTATTGCAATGGCTCACCAGTGTTTAAGAACAGATGCTATCCAAACACCTGTTCCTTATGTGCTCTGAAAGCAGCTCCACAGACTCCAGCTTATCTGATGGAGATATCCTGCTGCCAGCATGTGTTGCTTGTTAAAACGTAACAAAATAAAGACAGCAGAAAGACTTCCTGCTGTTTCTGATACACTCTTCACACTGATCTGTGCTTTGGGCCTCAGTGATGCAGTTTAACTCATCAGTGCGGGTCCGATGGATTATCTGATGCAGTTTGGATGTGTGTTGTATCAGTAGTATGCTCAGGCAGGATGAGTCAGGCTTATACGCTCAGATTTCACTCTTCTCGCTGCTCTGCACTTCTCTGCTGTCAGAGAACATGTTCTCCTGCTCCACAGAGGAGTCGTTCTGAAGCTCAGCAGCTGTGCAGAGTCTTTCTAAGATATAGAAAGCTTTGTTTCTATTTATCTGAAGACTTAACCTTTTCAAAGTTTAAAGCTGACATGTCTTTCCATGCATCATGATTGAAATATTTCATGGAAGAGTAACATATTATTGCAAACAGACAATGCCTTGTTACCATGATCTGCCTATTGAATTGTGTTTGAAAAGTGTGCTGACCTTTTGAGCAAAGCAACATAGCCTCTAGATCGTGGCTGTTGTCGGTGCACAGGAAAACAATCCATACCAGCTTCCTTTCTTATGCACTCTGCTTCATGAAGATGAACTGAACCTCTCCTGTTCAGATGTAGCAACATACGGTATGATACAGTATGTGTTTAGGAGTTTTAGAGAAAGCAGGGGGCTGGGGAGTCAGCCAAGGAAAGCACAGGTTTAGGAAGGAGAGTTTGAGGAAAATAGCGAGGAGGTGGGGGAATGAGGTGTGAGAAGGGCAGGAAAGAGGCTAGAGAAGTGAAATTAAACAGGAAGGGAACATTATTGAAAAGTAGACTGCTAAAGTAATAAAATAAATGACTTGTTAAAAGCTGTAATGAGCGAAACAATGAAAGGTAAGGAAGCTAATGGGTCTAATTAAAGTTTAATTATTTCCAGTGAAGGTCTCACAGTAAGGATGAATGTGTTGTCTGGACTTTGGCACACTTGATGTGCCGGTCCATTTTCATTTCGGAGGGAGGGACGACTCATCTGCTGACCTTAATTTATAACGAATTATGCCCATTTAAGAAGACATAGGTAAAAGCCGTTAGAAGGAGTCGATATTTAATCTCTCTGCTGTTCCCTTCCTTCTGCCAAGGGAGAGAGGAGGAAATGTCAGGAGAGCTGAGGTGGGAGCGGCAGAGATTACAGTCAAAGCAGCTTCATTTTTTTCTGGAAAGCAACATGTCATGGACTATTGAGCAGCTATAAATGCAGATGTGATGGAGATATAATCACTGGAGCCACATCCACAGCTGGTAAGGGACACAATTATGATGTATTTAGTGCCATGTGAGCGTCCTTGAGCGTAGACCCGCAGTGCAAAAGACACATAGAAGTCAATGGCTTTATCAGAATCAGAATACTTTATTTATACCAAATCCTGTGGAAATCCAATCCCTGTCAGCTCAAACGTTTGTCTTGTTGCAGCCATATTACATACTTTCTTTTGCATTCCTGGATTTTTTTTCTAAATGATCACCTTTTACAAAAATGTCTGGCTTTTGTTTTTAAATCTCCAACTATTTTTTCGTTATACTAACTCCTTCATGTGGCCCTTATCATCTTCTTTAAAAACTACTGGTTTAAATATCCGAAAATTATCACTTTTTTCCTAAAAGATCAGACTTTTTTTTACACATTTCTGGATTTGTTTCTAAATGTAGACTTTTAAAACTTTTTTTTCAAACCTATCACTTTTTTACTTTTAGTTTGCTAAATTGTGTGAGGACTAAAACTGGCCTAATTCTACACACGGTTTTAACCAGATACACATAATATCTAGACATATCTACAAGACAGCTCGAGTCCGACCAACAGGACACCCAAACACACTCCGAGAAAGATCTGGCCGGAGAGGAAAGAAACCATTTGAGTGAAAGAAGTGCCAAAAGAGCAGATAAAACAGCTTCCCTGTATCTCTATGGATCAGTAGCTGCCACCACTATCTCCCCAGTGTGTCCGCCACCATGCAGCCCTGAGCTGTGTGACCCAGACTGTTCATCACACAGATCTGATAATGTCAGTAAGATCCTCCACTATAGTCCTGACCAAACGACTGAATAGGAGCACAATCTTCCCTCAGTTCTGTAGAACACACATAGGGAGTGATTCAGTACTGTAGATGTGAAAATGCCCTTGTGTTTGAGTCTGTATTCCAAAACTCTACAGTCCCTCATATATTTAAAGAGCATCAGACTTTGTTAAAACACAAATATGTGTTAATGTACCCACATGAGATCACAAGTCAACTCTTAAAAGCAGAAAGAGAAAAGGAAGGAGCCAGAAAAGGTTTTTGGAGTGCACTTATCCTGAGCACAAGGAGACAGGGGATATAGATCATCACTTACCACTTGCCAAGCAATGCACTTAAATTTGCATTAGAGTCGGTCTTCAAACGGAGAGGACTGTCTTCCTTTAAGGATTATTAGTAAAGCAGCATAGCGGCG
Source organism: Eleginops maclovinus (assembly GCF_036324505.1). Classification (NCBI taxonomy): domain Eukaryota; kingdom Metazoa; phylum Chordata; class Actinopteri; order Perciformes; family Eleginopidae; genus Eleginops; species Eleginops maclovinus. The sequence continues at coordinate 4,651,320 of NC_086356.1, forward strand.
AAGATGAATGATAGTAATTCTTTCTGTAGCTTAATCTTTTTACTGCCCGTTTGTTAGTCAGTTTATTAGTGTTTTTATTGAGAGCCTATAATCTCCCGTCTGATTAATGTGTTGCATTGACTTGGAAAGCTGGCATTGCTCAAGTGGCATAATCCAGACAAATTCAGGTAGAGCGGCTGTGTAAAAGTTTATAGCTGAGCTCATCTCGCTCTGCAATCGCCCCCCTGTGATGAATGAACGGGGCCTTTTTTTAATGTGGATGTTACTTTCGTTTTAGTCTGAAATGAGTCAGCACTCGGAGACACTGAAAGGTTGAATGTGAACTAACTTGCTGAGTATGCAAAGAGTTTATCCAATGTGATCACAAGGGATTCTAGCAGATGTTGAGGTCTCACCGTCGCTGTGCCTTTGGATGAGGAGAACAAAGAAAGGCAGGGGTTGACACATTTTCATTTTCATTTGCCATCAAACAATGGACCGTGGCGTCATACTGCTTTCGATTTCAGATGAAGTTTGCAGCAAATTATAATTAATCTGCTAACTTTCTTGCTTTGAAATGATATGAAATCCAAATAAAAAAATGTGTGTTTACTTTAAGTCATGTTTATGGAGCATTTAGATTTTGTGCAGACGTGAAAAGGACTTTATTACGCGGCATCCGTGTTTCTATTTACATTTTCTGCTGATATTATTCTTATTTAAAGCTTAAAATCCCCACACAAACAATGTATTAGTCGATTCCTCATTACTCTTTCTAATTTCCTAACTTGTCTTTTGCCTTAAATCCATCTGCTTTTATAGAAAAGCGTCTTTAAAATTGGGATGCTTCATAAAACACCATGGCACTGTTGTGTAGAATTGCATTTGCAGGGCCTATTTCAAGCTTGGAAGAATGAGGCAGTGAGAGGTATTTGGGATTAAGTGAAAATATACACTTATTGCAGCTTTTAAAATCCTTTACAATGGACGAGTAAGATGCCACCACCCCATAGATTGACTTTCAATCCACAGAAACTTTTTTTATACACACACCTCCCTCCCTCTCCTGGTCCCGGGGAATCCTCAGTGTCAGGCGGCTGTGTGTTTGTTTGAGGAATCATTGTGGACGTATAATCTTCATAATTGGGATCATAATTGGGAGACAATAATTGGAAGTTAATGTGTGTGTGGGGCTTTTCACTGCACACGCAGCCTTGCTTACAGTTCTAATCATATTTTGTCAGTGCCATTGTTTGTCGTTTAATTACCCTGACTGCGGCGGCGCCTCTGGTGTGGCGCAGAGATTGATCACAGAAATTGAAGTGCTTGTGACTCATGACAGGGCCCATCTTCTCTCAAAGTGAAGTATATTACGGGGGGCATGGAATATTAGGACACTGCTAAATGAGATAAAGTGAGATGACGCAGCCAAAAAAGTAGAAGCCTTCAGATGTCTAATTGTATAGAGGTCTATGTGAAAATGACCCCACTTTTCACTTGATTTATTTCCAGAGTAAACATTGTCTTAATGACTTTATCGTCTCCATTGCTAGTATCTAGTCTTTTTCATTACATGGGGATGTTCCGTTATTAAATCAGCGTCCCATTTTAAGTAAGCAACAAGCAGTGTATGTTTTAGGGTGTTGCTTCCAATCAGGATAGAGGCGCAGTAGTTTATATCCAGCTCCACCTTCTTTCCTAGAACCTTTCAGTTGTATTTCCATAAAGAAGATTGCATCGGCCATTATTGTCTTGTTGGTAACCATCGATTTGCAAAATATGCCGTAAAACAATCACACAAACCTGACACCCTAACCTTAATCAATGGAGGTCAATGCCATGAGTTTCGCAAAATCGAAGGCTACCATCAAGACATGGCCCCCACAGTGTCATTTAAAGGCTACAAAATGATAGTCCATAATAAACCAATAGGGGACGTCATGGTGGTCTACGGAGAGGAGAGGAAAGACGTTAGTGTCAGCTTTATGGCGGCGGGATATAGCACGGCACAGTGACTCAACTTTCATCCTGCAGAGCTGCAGCTGTGTGTGGGCGTAGATCACTATGAGTTTGCTAGTGTTTGTGTTCCATAATACAGGCAGAGTTTTCTTGTTGTTCTGCGAATATATCAAAGAGAAAAAAAACACAAACAATTGAGTCCCGAACGTTGTTAATTTTCTGAAATATCGATTGTCCCGTCCTGAGCCATTAGAATAATAAAGACATCCAGAGGAGGAATGCTACAATATATCGGCATCCTCTAACTCGTTCCTCTGTAATTAACAGTGTGGTTTTTGAATGAGACACACTGGGTCATAAAACTCAATCAGCATGTAATTAGAGTCAGAATTAAAGTTCCTAATCATTTGCCAGATACAACAGGTGCAAATAATCTGACTTGATTAACTGCGGCTCACACACAGCAGTGCTAAGGCAAATTACAGGACTGATACAGAATAACCTGGACCTCCAATAGAAAGCATGTCACTAGTATATCATATATATCGTGGGTTCTCCTTCTTCTTCTACCATAGCCATGCCTTCACTCTCCTAAAAAGCTAATAATAAATATGGAAAAGTGGCATTTGTATGTATTTTTTCATTGCAGTATGCCCAGTTTGTTTGCTGGTCACATGTCTTAATGCGTATCACACCACTCCCTATCACCATGGCACTGTATTTGTCTTTTTCACAGCAGACCTTTTGACCTACCATGGTAAGAGAAGCACTTGACCATGCTCACTTCAAGTGTTCCTGTAAACCGTGACATTGAGCCAGCGTAAACAATAGCAACACACTGTGTGCCTTTCCTTAATGAGACGTGTCAACACGTGTCCTGTCATCTTTGATGGGTTAGCAGCATTAAAGCTTCCTAAGGGGACAGGGAGTTAATGGGAAACGGTATTAAGAGCCTTGTAGGGTAAGTCTCTGCAAGTCGAGAGGCTTCTCTGGCTTTATACCCTGGGCTTTGACTGGATTATTAGACTAGTGGTATATCCAGCATTGTCTCAATTTTTACTTACGGTGATGGTCGTTTTGTGGGGTTATTTACAGATTTGGAGCAGGTTGTCTTCTATAGTATTTCGCAGCTTAGTGTATAATGAGCGATACATTCCTACACATGCCTGCGTAGAGAGAGACTGGTATATCATTCCCCTTCTCTCGCCTCTGTGGTGCCATCAGTGTGTCATAAAGACGGGACACCTTGGCTCTGGGGGGCGCTTGTTTCTGTAATGGCTGTCAGGCCCAGTGCACTCTGTCCACTTTAGGAGCTGAAAGGCTTCTTAAAGCTTCACAGAGACTGCTATGTTGTCCTGGTCCCCCGTACTTTTCATATGTTATTGCCCCTGGATCTTCCTAAACCCCTCACATAGCTTTTTCCAGGGACGCTACCTGGATGAAAGTTGTTACTGTACTGTACGCTGTAAAACCTCGACATAAAACACGACACCTACACAGTGTTGTTTCCATCACTGCCACCACGTTTTTTACAGCAGCTTTCCAGTCGGAGAGTTCTGTTTTGGCAGATTGTATTTCTAATTTTATAGCTGACATTTCACTTTCAAGCACTGCCCCGAATCTGATCCTTGAAAATAGCCATAAAATCTGCCTGCAGCTATAACAGCAGCTCCTACCTAATGGCCATGACTTCAGTCGGGCATCGAGGCGCTAGAGTGGGGTCACCTGAGTCTCTCCAGGACACAGTCCGAGACAATGTGGCTGTTGCAGTAATTGCCTTGCAACCTTTAGCATATCTACCTACCGTATGTTGTCTTCCATTTGGCTATTTTGCAAGTTGTGTTTGAAAATTCAACGTTTTTTATTGTCCAGTATGTCCTACGCAAAGTTGTTGTAAATGAAAATCAGAAGTCTGAGGCTCCTCCAGAAGAGCAATATACTAAAGACATAAAAAGACAAATAGTGCGAGTGTGAAAGTGAAATGCAGAGATAAGTAAACTATGTTCTATATTTTTATGATAATACTATACGCTTTGTACAATTTTGAAAGCAGGATCTGTGCCCAAAGGATTTTCCTCCACCTCTGGAAAACAACAGTCTATAAGTCCCTACTACTACACTTTTCGAGCTGAGGGTCAATAAAGGGACCTATATATTAAACGGGGAATGATATGGGACACAGCTAAGGTTTTATATATGCTGACTCACTGCCACAACGTCATGGCTGAATGGGACTGGGACACTATCTTCCCAGTGACAGAGGTATGAACAGAAAGAAGTGAAATAACGCCATGTGTGCTTTGAAGCTGCGTCGATTCCAAGTGGAACTGAGGTAAACCCGGGCTGATCTCTGGGGTCTGTACACTGTATAAAGTCTCTGAGAGGCATATTATTGAGACTTGTTCATGCCTTTTTGTTATACAAACAGCTGAAAGAAAAACACTTGTAATCTGTGTTCAAATTTCTGTTCTCCTGAGGCCTCAGTTAAACCCGAATGAGAAATGTTTGCCGTGGCAGCAGAGGTGGACGGGGTTAAATTGATTGCATCTCGAAATTCAGTTTTGATTATGTTTCCCTTTTGCATTTGTAATGAAACGGCCCTCATACATATTAAAAACGGCGCCATTAAAGGATCTGATAAAGGTGGAGGTTTAGTGGAGGAGGTCCTCGGATGTGCTGCAGTGCATTAGCTGTGACATACGGTGTGTCGGGTCGTCTCCTGCTGTCGGAAAAAACGCCAGAGAAACTGAAACGTAAGAGATTCTGAACGTCTTTAATCTCCAGTTTGCACTGGCTGCTGCTTCCAGTTAGTCATTGGAAATGATCGTGAGGTGCGGTTGGCTGACCAGAGTAAAGTGGGAATAGAACAAAGGGACAGAAAGTTACATTTGGAGACTTTCTTTAAATGCTAAACACTACATCAAGTGTAAATGCCAGACAAAGTAATTTGCAAGACCAGCGACTCTGTGCCGGGTTGTAAAGGGGGAGTGTTGAGAGTGTCCACTGTGACTAATTCATTAGAGTTATGGTGACGGCTAAAGTTAATAGAGTCAGTGTGAAGCACTAAGCATCTAAACTACCTGCCATTATTTCTTTACATTTGGGGGACAAGGGACTATTTGTTACCACAGTGTGTGCACAGGGACTGAGGTTGGAATCAAGCTCTCTCTTAGTTGGCACTCTGTGTTTACCGTAATTGGAATCATGATGTCTGATTAGCCATTTTTGTTAAAGTCCATGTTTGCCAGGTGTATGTCCTTAGTGTTTGAAATGCATAGTAGTGTTGAGGCAATGGTAGCTTTCTATATGCTATCGCTTCTGTTTTCATCCCTCCAGCATTAGAATTATCATAGTTTTGTGCCATTGTACATAGAGCCGTTATAAAACAGTGTAACCTAGACAAATCATAAAGACGTTATATATCCCTGTAGATTTTAGACTATGTCACATCTTCATGACTCTAAGGGCAAACTGAATGCCTTATCAAATGCATTCAAACGCATTCAAACTTGATCTGACATTTCCATCGTATAGAGCTTTAAAATGATATATGATATTAATAACAACACTTAGATTTTCTTATAAGTGTACAATAGTCTTGAATTTCTGCTGTGTGTCTCTGTATTATAGGGCAGTTGCAAATTGCTTTTGAAGCAGCAGATTAACAAAATAGTACATAAACTAAAAAAGGTTCAGTATAAATGGGTTCTCTGTCATTTGTCCATTGTTTTACAACAGATAAATGACAGGAAGTTAGTAGTAAAATGATAAACTGAGTATACATAAATAAATGTAAAGACATATATTCTTTAAAACTCCACATTTATTTAAGTTCGTCCTCCATGTACTTACCCCATTGTTGTTTCAACTGAATAACAATGGGATGAACAAGTACCTAGAGGCAGTCCAGAACCTCAAATTCATGTCCATTCTCTGTTTCCATTGTTGAGTTGACCTCTAAGGACCTGTTTAATCATGTATCATCCTTTTAATGTATTTGTAATTTTTCTCTGTCAGGTGCACATAATAAGTCATGCTGATTGACAGCTGTGGGATGAAACCAAGGGAGGCCTTCGCACAGATCAAGTATGTAGGAAAAGTGCAGTTTAAAATGGAGAAGGTGCTCCGCCTCATTGAGCACAGACGGGGTCCCTGCTACACCTCAGAGGATTTGACCTTGAGGTTGTAGCTCCAAAAAATCAGCTCATTATCAGAGACAGGAGGGACAGTCCAAGGTGGTGTTTAGTATGGACATCATTATCCACTCCCTGCCGCTGCCTTCAGGTTCGGCTCCTAGGTAGAATGTGAAATGTTCATATGAAAGCCATTTCTATTGCGTATTAAACAGTGCCGGTCTTGAACCTGTCAGTGAGCGGAGGACACTTTATTCCATGTGTAATTATTTCTGTAAGCTGTCCAACCTGAGAGCCAACGCTTTCCACCATACAACCTAATTATCTCATTCTAATCCATCCAACATGTTACACTCCTCCACCACCTCCATCTGCTCTCTCTGTCCTCTGACCTTGAACCTATGCATGCGGCAGTCTCTGCACGGACCACTTTGCTCAGCCCCCCCTACCATGCCTACGTGTTCCCTCCCTTCCCTGCAGGTCGGAGATCAGATCTTGGAGGTGAACGGGCGCAGCTTCCTGAGCATCCCGCACGACGAGGCCGTCAGGGTCCTGAAGTCGTCACGGCACCTGATGATGACGGTGAAGGACGTGGGACGCTTGCCGCACGCCAGGACGGTGGTGGGGGAGACCAAGTGGATCGCCAGCTCGCAGATCGGAGAGTGCTCGGCCAACAGCAGCATGGCAGGGTGAGTGGTCACAAAACAATCCGAGCCATAAACTGTTAGAAAATATGAACCTGGTCGCTGTGACATCACACATAGGGTTCTGAAGAGTTCTGTGAAGTGGAGGGCTAACTGTGTGTTTACATGTTTGTACTTCTGTACCTGCATGTGCTGTTTTGAGTGCATCAGTGCATCCCAATGTAAAGTATGGCAAAATACAGTGTGTGAGTATGGTACGCTGGATACTTCCAGGCTCCCCAGAAGACTGCCGGCCATTGAAGCAAATGTTGTTTGTATTGGACACACACACACACACACACACACACACACACACACACACACACACTGCTGTCAGTCCATGACGTCATTAGCCCAAAAATACATTGGGATCCCCTAATATTGGGAGAGAGGTCTGTAAATCTGTGTATAATTATTTCAGGCTAAATATTTGTTATTGGGTTAATGATTTGCAAACTAGAGAGATAACTTGCTAGCTAGCAAGCTGAGGGAGCGTTCACTGTGTACTAAGTAAATTATCGAAATTGAGATGCAGCGTAACTCTTTTTCTGATATCATTTTGGGTGGCACTAAGACATGCTACGTTACCGAGACAGAATGGCTTAAACAGCACCAAGCTGTCACTCAAAGCAGCAATGCAAGCCTTAATATAACTCACATTAATAGTAACAGTTATATCATAGTTCACCCAACGTACAGATGCCATGAGGGAAACCCTGCAGCATTTGTCGATGAGTATGGTAGTATTCTAAAACATCAATGTAACTATTAATAGGGCTTTTTCAACATTGATTTGTCAGCATGCCTGCAGCAGCTCCACAGCACGCCTGAGGTAGCTGGGGATGTTCTCCACATAAACCAAATGCAAACACATCATCAAAAGAACATCGACTTTAATTAAATCATTCTAATATTCTCCAAGCCCTTGTGCAAATGACACAGACATTGAAATTCAATAGCAGGATCCAGGAAGAGAAGAACTACCATATTATTAACACCAAAGAGTAGCAATATTTTTCTGTGCCCAATACTTTGATGAAATCCCAGAAGATTTAAGACATTATTATAACTTCCTTTCTTGATCCAAAGTAGGTCTGAATGTGATCAGGCGTCTGTCTCTGTTGGCAGGAATGGTATTCACTCCTTTTTTGTGGGAAATAAAAAATGCAATATGCAGCTCTGTTGGATATTGTCCAAAGCTCCTCTCAAAAAGCCACACCTGAGCAGCTCATCTGCAGCTCCTGACCTGGAATGAATGTGAGCCCCAACAGTCAAATGAAAGTCTGATGTAAATGCCAGACTCATTTCCTCATCAACTCAATCACACACTACCCGGGAGCCCGACAACTCAGAACTTTGAATGCCTCTCTGATTCTCCAAAATAAACAGAGCTCAAAAAGGTATTAAACTTTAACACTGATAACGCAGTGAACCCCCTCCCTGTGTACCCCCCCGGTACCAGTGCTGCACACTGCTTGATTTACTAGCGTATGTTTTACATGAAGACTACCAATTATGTGACGGTACAAAGAGCGCAGCCAGGAAGGAGCAATTAAAAATTCACTATGCTGAGAGTAAATGGCATGGTTGGTCCCAAAAGTCAAGCTGGCTAATTGAATTTGAATCCTGTAACGGGTCTGTGCCTTAGCAGGTGGGCCTGCAGTCTTTCTCTTCCCCCCGTTTATTATATGTTCTTGATAACGTCGTGCTCCGAGGGCAGCACTTTGAGTTTCCGTGTTAACCACTGGATTCAAAGCCTGTTGCTGCGTGGGCACTTTAGGATGTAAAGACATCTAGTCGAGTCGGAGAGAGCGTGTTGTTGTGAGTTTGTGACATGCATTTTGATCTAAAAAGCCAGAGGGGGAGACATGGACAGAAACATTTGCAGTAGTTTCCGCCACATCATAAGAAAACATCAAAGCCATGACGTGGATTTAACATCTGTGGAACTACACATTTATCAGCCTGCGATGAACGAGAACTATATTCATGAAGATGAAAACCCGTCAGTTTAGATATTGCTTATCTTTTTTATCGTACTGTACCCGCACATGTGTGAGTGTGTTTGAGAGGACAGGGAGATACAGTATTCTGATATAAGTTTCCTCAGTTTTATGATTTGTGTCTATCTATATCTAACTTCAATCAAAGAAAATGACACCTGACTCGAAGGGAACATCTCATGGGTCGAATGAAAGTCATAAATAAAAAGAAAGTCATCAGAAGGTAGTCTATAAGAGCGTAGCTGCAGTTTGGACTCCAGTCATGTCTGATAGTATTACAATGACTCATCCATTATTGAATTTAGATGATTGAATTACTTTTCCATCGAACTATATTGACAATTCCCTATCTGTCCTCATATCCTGATCATTACCTCGTAATGAACACACCTGTGGCAGTGCTTCCAGATGTCTTTCTGTGTCTGATGGGTGGGTTCAGACATGAGACAACTATGTTTGAGGATTTATTATAAGGAAGGCCGTACATTTAATTGAAGGGCGAGTGATACGGCTGCGAGGAAATGTGGTCGTCTTTCAACCAGACCGGAATGGGTTCGATCCCAGCCTGTGCGGTCGTCATGTCACTGTATCCTTGGGCCAGATGCTTAACCCTGAGTTACTCCCGTTGGCATGGCTGTCAAAAAAAATGGATATGTGTGAATGTTAGCTTCCCCAGAGCAAGTGGTTCTGCTCTGCATGAATGAGGTGTGAATGGGTGAATGACTCGTAATATGTAAAGGGCTTTGATGGGTGGGAAAGACCTGATGAAGCACTATTTAAGTGCAGTGCATTTATCATAATGTCCAGAGCCACCAAAGGGACATGAAGGAGAAAATTCAAAAGTACAAAAAATGTGTTATTTTCAAACAACAGGAACCTAAAGTGTGCGGCTCCCTGAATGATTTCCATGGGTTTTCCTCTATCGATGTGAATACAGTGTGTGTGTGTGTGGGGGGGGGGGGGGTGTGTGTGTGTGGGGGGGTGTGTCTGTGTTTGTGTTTGTACTGTACTGTCCCTCAGTGATTAATTTGTCCTCATATGTTTGTCCGCAGCTTCTCGGTGGACAAAGGAGCCTCGGCAGCCGGAAAGGTATGATTCACAGGAAGTGATTTTTCCCTTTGTGTGTGTACACTGAACAGTCTGTGTGTTTCTCTCAGGACATGACAATCTTATCTGCCTGTCCGTCCGTCAGTTAACTCCACCACTGGATCAGAAATTGAATTGAAGCGTGACAGAAGGTCAGCGGTGTCACCGATCACAGTAAATAGCAGATCTCGCCCTTCACCTGTCGGACACATTTTAAAGTCTTGGCTAATAAAAGCTCACAGATCTTTACAGTATCACACATCATGAGCACTTTATCTTCCTTTTAGTTTATGTTTCTGCAGAATTCAGACACTCATTCAACCAATCAAAACTGATAAAATAATACAAATTTGAGCAGAACTCATTTTTGACTTATTTTATATCTATATGGACATCTTAGTGTGGACAATGGGGACAGAAAAGTCATTTTAAGTCATTTATCCAGCAATAAGGATAACATTTTTCCAAAACAGGGTTATTTTTCTTGGTTTAAATTCCTGTAAATTCAGATGAATTAGGTTTTTGATTGTCGGTGGGAAACTACAAGGAATTTGAAGTCAACACCTCAGACTATAAGATCGTTTGAAGGTTTAAAATAATTAACTAAACAAGCTTTTAATAAAAATAGTGAGAAAATGTATTAAAAATACAATTATTGACTTTAATCTGGTATAAACGCGGACATGCTGCAGGGTGTTTTGGGTCGGGATATTTGGGGTGTTTTGACCTGAGAGCAGATCAGTCCAGAAGTGGGCCAAACAAACCTCTTTGAGTTCAACATCCATCTTGTATCTTCAGCACAGTATCGAGTTTTAGTCTTTAGGGATCGACCCCTCAAACATGGTCCAACCAGGTACTAATAGACTCAGCAAATCCTCGTACTACGCAACAGTATCCTGACATTGTGACACTGCTCCTAAACTCACTCAGCATCCACTACGCCTCCAACTGACTTCAGTGTGACTTTGGGGTCCAGGAGTAAGAGGAGAGTTAAAGGAGACAGAAGCTGACGACAGAGGGAGAAAGCAGGAGAGGGAGAGCTCACTTTTCATTGTGGCGATCTGATGGACAGTCTTCTCCTGACAGTGAGAAGGACATGTAATGTGGAAACACTAGGGCAGAGGGAGAATTTTGAAGGTATTTTGAAAGTAAGATAAAGCAAATTCAAACCAACTTGGGTACAAAGAGGGTTTAAAAGTTATTCATAGACCCTTGCAAAACACATCAATGTGCTTTTTTCAGATGATTGTATAAGAGCCACTGCTATCTTATCAGCATTAAAGCCTCCAATTTATGCAGGCTGCCGAATCCACTCAGGAAAACCAACACATCTTTATACACTTAACACTTAGACCGTTTGTTTGTCATTCACTCACCCTGTGTTTCCTTGAATTGTTGAAAAACACTTTGTATTACTCTCATGCCTCTACGGTGAACAAAGAAAAGCTGAAGAGGCCAGACTCACAAGGACGAGTAGCAAGCCTGCTCCAATTTGAGGAATTTTAAGTGTTTGAGATTGTGAGGTTTTAATAAACAACCATGAGTTGGGGAAGTAGTGAGCCAATGAATGGATAAAAGAGGCGTTGATTGGATTGTGAGAGTTTGTGAATGGGACTGTCTTTATTAGAATTATAATGCAGAGGCATTCAAGAAAATCTGACTTTTCTTTAGGAATTCAAGCTAACATGGTGTGAACTGTTGATGTTAGTATGCATGGTCTTTCGGTGGGTGGATATGTCCTTTCTGTTGTGGATACATTTAGCCAATGATCGGCCAAAGGTTAAGAAAATATTCTCTTTTTGGTTAAAGAGGCCCGTTTGTGCATGCCAATGGTCTGCAAAGGCTCACAGTGTTCCCTCCAGTGGGAGTTTCTCTCGCACACACCCCCCCCCCCACCCCCGCACCTGTAATGCCTCCATTTGAACCCTTTGTTTACTTCTGTAACATAGTGACATCACTGTGTAACACTTGCGCTTCTATTGACTAGTACTCAAACACATTGCACTTCATAGGCTAAGGGACGGGAGTTCTCTAAGGGTATGAACAGCTAACCAATGAGAAAAATAAAGATCTCTCTGAACATTGAAGCATGGAAACATGTCCCAGTAGAGGAACAAAATACAGATATTTCCCTGAAAATGAGCAGAATAGGGCCCCTTTAAATTAATCTAAGGATGACTGTGGTTACCAACAAGTCATTCCTCTTCTTTCCTTTTACTTTCTCTTTTTCTTTTTGAGATAATCAGGACGTTTTTAATTCTTGCATCTATTAAGTATATATCATGCCATTTCTATAACTGACAATTCCAATAGTTTTCCCCAACTTCATGAATGGGTCATTATTTGCAAGTATAGTTGATTTAAAAACATTTGAACGAATGCTGCAGTTTTTCTGATGAGATCAACACTAACACTGCATTGCAGCTACAACAGCGTACGATTAACCTGTCCTGTGGCTTTCATGCATGTAAAACCAGGAGCATCGCAGGCTCTGTGTGTGCTCTGCTGTGTGCATGTATGTGACTAATAAAGAGGGCTTCATCCTCCGATTCTATTCTATTCTATTCTCTATCTGCTGGTTGTGTGTGGAAAAAGCACTTCCTGCTCCTCGGTAGCCTCTACCAGTCAGCCTGGAGAATTTATGAGCGTTCGGTTGATCTCATCCTCTCCAAGGATTTACAGGATGCTTGCCAGTCTCTTATCCAGTGTAGGTAGAGAAATAACTCCTTCTGGTGAGAGAGAGTCAGAACTGTGAGGTGGGACTGTGGATCCGACACTATTAAGAAGGGTCAGAAATGGCTTTTTAACTATATTTTCTACATTGTGAAGACGCCCTGGTGCAGAACTCTGCCGCGTTTGTAAAACGTCCCTGAAGGACATTGTGACATTTTTGTCAAAATACTTTCATTTGGCTTTTCTATTAGTCAACGGTTCACTGTGAAATCAAGTTGACGTGACAAATTCAAATCCAAGCCTTTGATGTTGCTTCTTTTTTTTAACGTATGTCTTTTGTTTTAAATCTGCCACCTCGGAGCGAAACATCGTATGGAATGTGAAGCAAAAATCTGTTACGGTATTTTTTACAACATTCAACAACGCATCATGCATTTCCGATTTGTGATAAAGCAAAACAACATCCATCCTTCTGTTAGTCAAACACAAGTGCATGCAGATGTGGATTAAGCGTGTCCTGATTCCGGGCTGAGGTAGACACTGCATTCCTCTGTTTTAAAAGCAAACCCTTACATAAAGTCTCATCAGGTGTGAGCCATTGCATTGATAGACCATTTCGAAATCTCTCAGAGAGGGAGCAGGAAGGCACTAATTCTGAGATTCCTAAGAAATCATTATTATCCGCAGCAAAGCTCATATTTTTAAGATGATCTTCTTTCTATTCTTCTGTGACTTTAAAGCAACATCATGACCATGGTAACCTAATGGATGAGAGGGAGGAGACACAGCATACATCTAATGTTCTCCATAAATCTGGACCCAGCTCCCCTCTTTCATCTCTTCGCTCCTCTGTGTCCTTCTCCAGAGTTCAGTAGGGATTTCCATTGAAGTAGATAGCAATGCATGCAAACAAAATCCTATAGCTTCGTGGAAGGATCTCTGCAACATAACAACACATCAGTGGCCAAATAACCCCTTCCGTCTATCAGATGGTTTGTGAGCAGCACGACGGGGTCCGCTCCTCCTCTCTCTATGTGTAGCACGGCCAATATCTTGAAAGCAGCATTTAGTACCTGGCCCTGTCCTCTGCAGCACATGGTCCTTGAAGTGATTTTGATCTGGAGTGTAATTACAAGCTTTCCTCTCTCTGATATTGTTGTTCTTGTGTCATGCTGTTTGAACCGTGCTGTGCGTCCGTTGCAACCTGTGTCCTTAAGGCTGCCCTTGATGAAATACACGTTGTTTGATGCGCTCTTTTGTTCTCCCACATGAAACAATCCTAACTGGTGGGGAAAAGTGTGTGTGTATGTGATAATGCATTTGCATTTGTGTGTGAGTGGCTGAGTCGAAGCGTTTTTGTCTGTTTGAGTGAATGTGTGTTTGCTAAGTCGTTGTTTTTTTGCCCACCCTTACCTGTTTCTCTTTATTTAAAGGCCCTTCCTCAATCAGCCTCTTACTGTGACCAATTGGATCCAATGTGAAGACACTATTAGATGACAAGGGTAAAAAAAAATATGAACAGTGATTCAGGGATGACATCATTTTTGTAGGCCAAATAAGTAGACATGTTGTTCCCTTGATAAAAAGCCAATGGGATTTTCATTGGATTTAGAATTTAGTAGTAAAACATCTAGGATACAAAAAGAAGAAGACATGATTAGATTTTTCTAAGAGTAAATATAAAAGATGTGATCATGGCTGCAATAAGTGTCCCTGACAAGCTGTAGTCTCATTTAGCCACTTCTTGCCGCCCAATTTGTTCAAACTCGTTAAAGCTAAGATCATAAGTTAGTATTAAATGATGTAAAATCTCTTTAGCTTGTTTTTTAACCAGAAGCCCATTGAGTTGGAAACGAACCAGACGTAAAAAAAATACTGACTCAATAATTAACACAACATCCACACAGTCCTGATGTTACCTTATAATGCAATGGCAATCACATATCAGGATACTTTGTACTTTTGGTCGGACTGTTTTTCATTGTTTGGTACTCCCTTTTTTCCAATGGTGTTGAAGCACAACTTTGTGGAAACAGATTTGGGAAGTCCCTTTCCCATTTCAGACCAAAAATATCCCAAAACAGCTCTGTAAATGAATAGTTGTCCTTGTTTGGTGGTAGTAATGACTGACTTCCCTGACCATCAACTGGAAAATCAATGCTGACTCTAAAAACTGCTCATGTTTATGGAATGACACGTTCAGCAAACAACTATGGGTGCACTGTTTGAGTGTCAACATACATTTAGCCATGTCTTGTACTTAAGGTGCTTTAATTTAAAGCCCAATGTGTTTTCATAGCCATCAACCTGTTCCTTTGCTGCTCTACAAATCCCTTAGAAGCTTTAAAGAATGCCAAATGCTGTAAATGTGGAAAATAAAAACACAGAGTCATAGTTTACCAGCTTAGAATAAGCCAAGATAAGTAGAGGATGTGTAGGTAGACTGGTTGCTGCTGTGTTCACTTGTTTTGTGTGTGTGACTGTGTGTGCGAAAGATAGCATTAGGGGGAAAGATATGTAGCAGCAGGGCTTAAGGGCCAGGCAGCAAGGAGAGAGGTGATAATTCAAAGCCCGAGCCAGAGAGCCCACCTCTCCCCTACACCTCCTCAGCATAAATATGAATCTCCTTTAGAATGATCTGCCAGGGTTTGTGCGGCTCAAACAAGCAGAGGGACCGGTGTTCATCTCATCATTTTCTCTTTCTTCCTCGTCTGGTGCCTGTAGATTCAGAACATCCCAGCATTAAACGCCTGTCCCTCCCCCCCGCCTCTGTTATTGAAGCCTAAAGGCCGACATAGCCGATAATCTAATTAATTAAGGTTAGGTCACGAAGCAATTTTCAATCATTAATTCGGCTCTGACCCCATTTGCGCAGGGATCTAGAGCAAATGAATGTTATTTGAGAGACAGTAAAATGTATTACGGCAAATAACAAGGGTAAATATTGCTTTTCTCTGTCCAACCTCATTTGCTCAGTGGAGCTTGTGGTCTCTTTCATTTAAAGGTACACCAGGATGAGATACACACTGCTCAATAAATGAATACTGAGAATGAAAACAGTAAAAGACACCATGTTTTATTAGCAGGAGGGCTCATAAAGTACATAGCTAAACTAAAAGAAGTATTGAGATCCTTTAATGTGTATTTTGTGCCTACTGTGACATGTCTCCATGCTTTAATGTTCATAAAGGTCTTTAGTTTTCTCATTCTGCAGCACCTCTTTTCACCCAGTCTGCTATGATTGGTTAGCTGGTCGGCTGCTTGGATATATCCCGCCCCTTAGCCTATCATGTACAATGTGTTAGAGCACTAGCCAATAGAAACGCAAGTGTTATGTAGTGATGTCACTATTCGTGAAGTAAGAAAGGGCCACAATGGAGGCGTTCAGGATGTTTTATATACAAAAGGAACTGATAACTTTCAGTGGAGTAAAAAGAAATACTCAAAGTACAAGTACTGTAAATAACGATTGTATAAAGTACTTGTTACTTTCTATTCCTGCTGAAAAGCTTGAAAAGGTCTTGCTGAAACCTGAAGACTTTTTAGAAATAAACGCCCATAATTCTTCAGCTGCTGGAACTCAAAACTGAAGGTTAGCGAGATAAATCTCCTATCAACAAAACAAATCCCTTAACTTCAAAAAGTGATGCTTTGCAAAGCTGTCTGGCAAACGAGGCATATTTAATCTGTCAGCTTTTATTCACTTGTTCAATAGCGAGGTACTTTCGGACCCTCCAAATCAAATCCACCTGCCAGCAAACATAATTCACGGTCAATATACAAAACAGCATGGGCAACAAACAACAGAAATTAAGTTTACGCAGCTTGAAAGGAAAAGCAGGAGGCTATATTCACAAGGATACTTTGTGAATATAGGCGGAATCAAATCCACCGGCCTGAATGGAATGATAAGCATGCTCAACAGGTGCCTCATAAATCCAAATCTAGCTCACAAAATTAGTGTTTACTGTACCACCAAGGGTGCAAAGAACTTCATTAGGAAAAACAAACTGTGTCACAGAGGTTGGTATTGCGAATAAATCAGAATAAAACAAGGTGGCTTCATCAGAGGTGGTTCTGGGTCGCACTTGTTATGATTTAACTCCACACCAAGGCCCAGAGTGTTTTTATTTTAGATCTCTACACAACATAAAGCTGCCTGTGTTCTCTTTACACCGGGGATAAAATGGTTCACTTGCCTATTTTACTCAAAGCAGCTTTTGGGAGGTTTATTCTCTCTTACGTGGCTTTGTTCTGTGCTGTTGGGACATTCTGTATAATGGATTTACTTGTATATCAAACCAAACAGGAAAGCCCACTGGGATTAACCTCCATAACATCTTGCGTTATATACAACACAGTTTATAGGGAGGCTGGTTGAAATAGACTCAATCCCAGAAGTACCAAAAGATCAAACTTTACAGCCGAAATAAACAGCCTGGTAATAACAATTGTTTTCAGTCTCTAATAAGGAAGATAAGGTTCAATACTATGCATAATTAAACACACACTGGTAATCATAGCACAAGATAAAGTATTTTAAATTGACTGATTTAGTTTTCACTTAGATTTGATCTTCTAAGGATCATGCTTTTGACAATTCTCACAATTGTTATTCAGTAAAAGCTTTATATAAGTCATTGTAACCACTGTTGACATGCATTGTAAGGTTATTATAGGTCACTCTCTGGGTTAAAAGGTTGTTGTCAGGTCAAGGTGTTAAAGAAATAACATATCTATGCAAGAAAAATACACAAATGTCTGATGTATTTCCATTTGACTGAAAACACCCGTTTAAATGCTTTATAATGTGTTACGATTATTGTTAATGAGTGTGAATGCTGTGTGAGAGCTCTCAGATATCCAGCTTTTCATTTTGCCTTATTCTAGTCATGTTGCAGTGATGCTAGTAGAGCCTGTTCACCATTCTTCATCACTGATACATTAATACGTCCAAGACGGCTGAAGCATCAATCTGAAGCCCGCAGGTGAAACGCGTCGGTGCACTTCGGCGTCATCACTGTCTGAAGTGAAGAACATCAGCTGAGAGCTCAGGAGCAATATAAATACTTTATATATGCTATGACAGTCAGTCTGATAAGGATGTAAAGAGCCTGTAAAAGTCTCTCGCTGTTGGTTCCATCTCTGTAATGTCCCTGAGGAGGTCTCTGACTAAAGCAAGACAAGCCTACTGCATTTTTCAGGGTTGTCTGGACTCTATATATGGACATTTATATTATCATGTCATTGAGTCTGACAAATAAAGTACTTCAAAGTGAATGTTGCTGCACCTCTTCACATCACAGGATAATACAGGCTCTTACTAGCCACCACATGCTATCAGTTCTTATAATGCACACTGTCCAGCTTTAGCTATGCTAGCAGCCCCGCTAAATGGGCCAAAAGCTTAAGCAACAGAGCTAAACTGACTCATTTAACAGCTTTTGGACGGTCTGCAGATAGACATGTTGCCTTTGGATCAAATGTCCTAACTCAAAACATAGTGCTTCAATTTCAAAGTGCATTGGTCTACCTGCAAACTAATCCTGTTTTCCAACACCGTTATGCTTCGGAAGCTAAACTGGCCTAGCTTCAGCTAAGTTAGCTAAATATAACAGCACCACACATAGCTACTGTGTGATTAACGATCCACTAATAGCTGCCACCATTTATTTTTAAGTTGTGTCTCAAGATATTAAAAACAATAGCACTGGGTAATGGCAATTATTCAAATATGTTGTTCCCTTCCCGTTTTAGGACTGAAGGGGAGGGAATACATTTGGATATAGCGAAACAAAAATAAGTTTGGGTGGCGCAGCATTGTGTCATTGGAGAAAATTGTAAAGGCTACTTTAACTTTCAGGTTTCAGCTTCATGCCCCCGGCTTCCACTGTAAATAACTATATCCTGTTCCTCGGTCTACAGCAGTCTGAACACACCGTATATCCTGTTAAACTGCAGCCGCTGCTGCTGCTGTAGCAACCTACAGTATGTGATTCATCATAAATATGTAAAAATGTGCTTAATCACATAGAATTCCTGGAGTGTTTTAGCCATCTAATCCATCAATTAGACACAGCATGCATTGCTGCTGTGCTTTGGTTGTTTTACTGTGTTAATTAAGACATATTTGGCTATTTAAATGGGTCTGCTTTAATGTACTATAGGGTATTAGTAATGAGCAGCTGTACTTTAGAAACCCAGATTTAAACAGGACATGGTTTTTGCAATATTTTACACATAATTAAAGTAATTTAACATAATTTGCATAAAATGCTTGCAAATCACATCGGTTAATACTGGCTCTTCATCTCCATAAATACAATGAATAATACATGTTATCAAATATTAGCAGCAGAGATGCATTGTGGCTCGGCACTCTGTCCTATAACCAGGGTCATGTGTTCTCTGGCTGCCTGCTATAAGTCAGCCAGGTAATTACCTTGGTCATTAAATCCTGATCCGGTCACAGGTATTGACTCTGGTCTGTATAAAAGGTATTATATATTATATAATGTGTGGTAATAATTAGATTTAGAGGGTAGGAAGAGAGCGAAAGTGTCCGATTTTCAAGCAAATAGCACAGAGACACACACAGATACACACACACACACACACACACACACACACACACACACAGAGGTGATGCACAGGAGACTGAGGAACTGCTGCAGTGATAAGCAGCCATGATTTCTCTTTGGTTGATTAGCTTTAGCTTCTGATAAGAAAACTGTCAAATGACTTCTTGCCGATGTGTTCACAATGGTCATTTAGCGGCGTGCAAGAAACTTTAAAAAAAACCTTCCCTTTTGGTCTTTGTTATCAACGATCCACATGTTTTTCTCTCAGTCTGAGGAAGAACATAATAGCTTGACATTGAATCACCAAAGGTAATATAGGTACCTGTCAGCTTCTTTGTGCAGTGCCAGCGACGTACTGAATATGTGTTTGTAAAATGTAAAAAACAACAAAAACAACGCAACAGAGGAACACTTCTGTCTGTTGGCCTCGAGTTTAATACCTGCCCTTGGAGGTCAGACACAATCTGTGCCCCCATCATGTGCCCTCGTTTTTTTTACAGTGTTGCAATGGCAATATTCTTCTTTTTATTCCCAGTCCTTTTGTTTCCAGAGAAAAGCACTCAAACTCTCCTGCTAGAAAAATAACACCCTAATGTTGATCGAAAACACAGAGTGCAGGGATGTGAGGAATTTAGGGAGAATCTGTTGCTCAGTAGCTGGGAAACACACACACACACACACACACACACACACACACACAGCTGGTAGTGTGGTGTTTTTTGTTTGGTTTTCTTGGTCTGTTTTACTCAGAAAATGTGAAGAGGGCTCTGTAGAATCTTATATAGTTGTGTCACATGGTTGAGATAAATTACACCAGGGATAAAAGGACATCTTAGAATTTAGAATTAATAAAGAAAGTCTTTTGATTTACTTTATAAATGCAGAGTGATATCCGCAGTTGAGGGACCGAGAAACAGAGCGCTACTTTCACCAGGAATGTTAAAGGACACATAAGGAACATTTGAAAAAGGATTCCAGTGATGGGAACTTTAAATAAATGAAACAGATATAGCTCCAATGAAAATAGTACAAAATAGAACAATGGATAACAACAACGCTGCAAAAAACAAAGGAACACAGTGTCAGAAATAAAATAGAAGGATCATTTTCATAAATATTAACATGTTAAAGGTGAGGTACAAATGCCAAAAGTAAACAATAAAAATCAGCTCCAGGAACAGTAGCTGTAGGTGTCTGATTAAGCTTACTAAATTTAAGTTTGTTGCTATTCGGAGGAGGATATTTTCAACCAGTTTGAATCCAGCAGAGTTACTCATGCCATTTGATGAGATGGGATGATTAGATGACTCACTGGATGAGAACGTCTGAGTCATGGCTACAGATAAGCACAGTGCAGAGAAAGAGAGTTTGAGGGGAGTGTTTTTCTGTGTCCCCAAAGTTAATGATCACTGGAGGTGGGATTCTAAAAAAGGAGAATAGTTTCATATCTATTGGAAAATGCTTTTTTGAAACTTCAATCCTCTTTGTATTGGTAAATGGAAAAAGCTCCAGCCGAGATAAGGCCTGTGACATGTTCACATCCAGCTTTATCTGATTCCCTCTTTATCAGTTGGATGTTGGCAGTGGTCAGCATTGTTTTTTTGGACACATTGATAAAGGGGCTTATCTGGCATCCAAGACACACGGCCAGAGAATAACCTCAGAGATGGATCCAGTCCAATAAAAGAGCCAGCAATTCTAACAGGACGTCCATTATCTGTAACATGGCTTTACAGTGAAGGCGTCCTCGCCCCGTCCTCTCGCACTGCGTTTCCAGCAGAGCTCATTAGCGGGAGTCTGCACGTGTAAATGATGACCGATTTCACTAACTCCCTCAAGTGCTGATCTCATGGATGTTTAAAGAGAGCTGGTTACAGCCTGGAGATGGTGCCCCGTTCATTCCTCTGAAGGTTGTTTAGTGGTGCATGAATCCAAAACAACCTGACTAAAAAATACCCGGGATCTAAGTGCACTTGCGTTTTCCTTTAGCACCGCTGACGTGCTGCGTCATGGCAGAGTCACGACCAGTCTTGTGTCAGTAAAATGAATAGAGAGGGAAACTCTGGATTTGTCTTTCCAGAGTTTCTTCTTTGTTCCACCCCAAAGGAAATCACTTACAATGTGTTGGAGCCCTAGCCAATAGGTGCGAATCTCCCCCTGGAGGAAACTCTGGGAATTTAGCCTTTGCAGACGATTTTCATGCACAATCCTGTAAAACAATATACAGGAAAGGGAAAACCCCAATAAGCATAAACAGGTGTGTGAATATAAGGGTTACTCCAGGGATTGTACTTATTTCAGGGGGTTGTTTTTGTATTATTTGCTCTTTTTCAATGTTAGTTAATGGGGAAAAGTATTTTTGGGCCCAATGATAGAACGCACTGAAACTGAAGTTGTATGGACATTGATTGAAAACTACAAAAAGCTGCTTCAACACTCTGGTTACTTCCTGGAGGCTTAGCTGATCTGCCCTCTGATACATCAGCAGAGACAGTCTGACTGCCACATGCTTCGTGTGGGACTATTGCATCGCTCCTTGAGTTAAGTAACAACCGGATGGAAATTTCCCAGTAAGCATTGAGCCCATTAGGTTTCGTACAGGGCAGTTCACCTTGGGCAATAAACAGTTGTTGGCAAGACACTGGGATCACTACAGCTGTTGATGTGGATGGATAGGCGCAGGCAGGAGCTGAAGAGGAGGTGGCGCCGGGCCCCGTTTCATTTTCCTGTTTCCGTCCAAAAACACGCAGACTCAGAGCCCGGAGCCGTGACTTTGAAGTGGTGTCTTTGATTAAGCAGTTCATTAAGGGAGAAGCTGCATGGAAGCGAGCAGATAAGTCAGAGGAGAGGGGGAAAAAAACAGGAAGCGAGGAAAAAGGAGCTGATAGTGATATTGGCAGCTCATCAGTTTGTCAAGAGCCAGACCGTGGTCCTTCTGACGGGCGGAGAAGCCAGCTGGCACCGCGGGGCGGAGTTAAAAGCTGTAAGAGGACAAAAACTGCCCACATGTGTGAAAGGAACAGTTGCTGCAAGCTGTGCTGTTGGTGCTAAAGGAGGGCGGGACAGCAGGCAGATGATCATTTATGCATTTGAGGACTAATGATACCTACTCTTTTCCTGATCCGATTCCTGCCTCTGTCTCCTCTCTGAGCCAGCTCCTGCTCCTCCGTCACCTTTGTGTCTATGCTGCTCCTTTTTCATTCTCTATCCATCACTTCTTCCTCCTTCCTCTTGTCTCCCCCTCCTTCATCAAGCACCAACACCACCGTCCTTACAGTCTACGCCGAACATCTGCCTGTCCTCTCTCTCCACTTCCTCCTCTTTCCATCCTCTTCAACACCATTATTCACATTTTCCTCACATCTTTCCCTCCCTCTTTTACATCTTTCCTTAAATCCTTCTTATCACATCTGAATCAGAAAAGGGGTTTAGTGCACATTATTTTTTCACATGCAAGGAATTTGAGTTGGTGTTTGGTGCATACAATTAACATATTACAGGATATAATAATGAGTAAAAGTCAAATAGCATATTAAAAGTATTGAAACTATTTTAATGAGACACGAACAGCACAGCAAAAGTCCTTTATTTTTTTAACCACTTGTTGTCAGGGTTGGGGAAACAGGAGTCAAGTGCAGTAAATCAAGGGGAAGCAGGTAAGGGTCAAAAACAAAAAGCGAGCTTTATTTAAAAGCTGTTGATGAAACCATGACGCAAGGGGAACACAGGACATGAAAAACACTTAGCTCCAGACATGAAGGGTGACAGGAACAGGCAGGTATCATGGACGAGATCAGGGAAGACATGACGACGACCGAACAACAGACAAAAGGGAAACGGGGACTAAATACACATGGGTAATCACAAGACGAGAGACAGTTGGAAGGGGGAGGAGAAACACAGGGGCAACAGGTGAACACGATGACACAATCAGGCACAGGAGGGAAACGCAGACAGGAAGTGAAGCTTAACATGACAGAAGTGGGGAAAACATTTCAAAATAAAAACACACAACACAAAGACATGACCGATACGAAACAAGGATCATGACACTTGTCCAACCCGACCTCCTCCATTCCCAGACTTTGCTGCTGTATCGACATCACCTGTCCTGTCTCCTGATGAAGTACTAACAGATTGATAACCTGATTTCCCCCTTCTACTTCCTCTACCCTTTCTCCTCATTCTCTTCTTATTCTCACTCCTCTCTTCAGCCTTCATCGTCTTTTCCTGCATCCATGCTTTTCTAACTCATCCTCCATGCTTCTCTAACCCATCATCCATGCTTCTCTAACCCATCATCCATGCTTCTCTAACCCATCATCCATGCTTCTCTAACCCATCATCCATGCCGACTCACCAAGTCTTTAAAATCTCACATTTTCAGCTGCTTGCAGCTGCTGACATTAACCTCTTTGATTTCCTCCCTAAAGGTCCTTTTTCACTCCATTACGCTATTCCCAAAATACAATAAATACATTCTCCATTTATTGTCTTTCTCTTCCCCTTTCCCTCCATCTACACCAGCCTGGTTTTTATAAAGGCGTGGCCGGCTCACAGGTGACCCTCTCCAGCCTGGTGAACCAGACGCGGGCCATGCTGGAGGAGCAGGCGCGCCACCTGCTGACGGAGGTGGAGCGGCAGACCATGGGCTACTACGTGGAGGAGTACAGGGAAGGGCACATCGGGGTGGAGCAGCTGGTCGTGGCGCTGTTCGAGCTGCTCAACACGCATGCCAAGGTGAAGGCTTGTTTCAGAAAAGAAGCTTTAAGAGAGCATCACTCTCCTGTGCTCCTGCAGGGCGGATTTATACCCAGGCTTTTTGTCGAAGCTTACAGCACTGTTTTCTTTTATCTTCATCCCCAGATCTTAAAAGTGTCTTGATTTTCTCACAGGCTGTAGTAGTTCCCCTTGTAAAGGTAAACAATAAATCAAAGGTGTTTTATTTCAGATACATGCACCCCCAGAAGGGCTTCTGAAAACGTCCTTTACTGCCTAAATCTTGGTTTCGATTTAAAGGAACATTTAATCGCATTAGTAATGATGTCAACAATTCAGTTTGATGAACAAAACCAAAGTGGTTTTAAAGGGGAATTATTAAATGTACTCTTGTGCACATACATGTTGGTATCTGGAGTGCAACCAACCCACACACTGTCAAAAACAACACAATCCTGTCAGATGTATGTGGGCTCTCTGGTAAGTAAATAAGGAATTCAGATTTGGTACGCCTTCCTCTGCCACACAGGCCTATTGTAATATTCCACCCCCCTATGAACAAGTATGAATCTCCAAAAAAGCACAATATGTCCCCCTTTAAATCACCATGAGAGGAGCTGCACTGTCGCTTACGCGGTAAAGCGCTGCCCTAATATACAGAAGCTCAGTCCTTATACGGTCAGTACCACAGTCCATAGCAGCACAGGTTCCAATCCTGAGGCCTTTGCTGCAAATCATCCCCTCACTTTCTCCCCTTGTTTGTCTTCACCAGTTCTAATAAAGATAAAACAGATGAATGAATCAGCATGAAATACAGTTTGGGCCAAAGCTAATGAGCCCCATATTTATTTATGACTACAGCCCATCAACAGGAACATAAATACTTGACCTGGAAGCAGTCACATTTGAAATAATAACCTGTTGGTTGCTTTAAAAATGTTTAACCTGAGCATTAAATGCAAAAAATAAGATGTTAGAGCTGTTGGATTTTCTTTGTTTGGCAACATCATCAGAAAACTCAGCAGGAGGGTAGGACGATTATTTCTTATTTTCCTTGAGGGAATGAATCAGATATGGTTGAAGTTTATCCAGCAACCATCAATAAATCAGGCTTTGGATAAAACAACATTTGAACAATCGCTGAAAAGCCCTTTTTAAAGATTTACAGTTTCAACTTGATTCAGTCCTGGTTTTAAGTTCATCCTAGTTGGTACGACCCACCCTAAGCCTGTTGCATCATACCTTTCCTCCCCTTTTGTGTCTCCCCCCTCCTCCCCCCTCAGTTCTCTCTGCTGTCTGAAGTGCGAGGCCTGGTCACCCCTCAGGACCTGGAGCACTTTGACGCGCTGGTGCTGAGACGAGAAATTCAGGCTCTTAAAGCTCGACAGGGGCCAGCCGGAGCCACGGCACTGCAGCAAGACTCCCTGTCCATGGTGTCGTACCCAGACACTCTGACCTCATCTTCAGCCAGCTTCATGACCAACACCACCCTCAGCTCTGCACGGGTAGGCTGGGTTCATCCGTTTAATAACTCTCTGGCACCTTCTGATATAGTGCGGGCAGCCTTTTTTTATTTTGAAGTACGTGGAAACATAAAATCTGGGTATTTTCAGGGTGAACTGGTAGCTCTTTTTATCTCTCTGTAAGAAATATTCCATAGGCTGCTATTTTTCTGATTATGTAGCCACAGTTCAGTTTGGTATGATTTATTTATTTCCTTGCTGCGTACCTGTGTGTGTGTGAAGGAGAGAAAGAGGGTAGTGTGATATATTTCAATGGATTCGAACCAATTTCTGATGTAGAAAAGACCCTGCTCTGATGTGCTGAACAAAGACACGTTGCAATGCCTCTTCCTGAGATTCTTTAGGTTGATAGTTTAGATTTTCTTCACTTACTCCCACTTTCTCACCCAACAAACCTCCCCCTTCCCCCTTCTATAGGAAAGGCTGCTCTGGCTGATAGATATGATGGAGGTAGGAGTCGCTGCTGAAAGTGATGAATGCTTTTGCAACACACACGTCCAGGATACACAATAAATAAGGAGTAGAGTCCTGAGTGTAGCACACACACACACACACACACACACACTCTGACACTCACCTTTCTGTGTGGTTTTGCAGTGAATTTGTTTGCAGTGTTGCTTTTTTTTCCTTCTTTTTCTCTTCGCTACCTTGATTTGGACATTACCTGTAGTGCTTTTAAAGAAAGTGCAGTCTCTCCACAACCCTGACAGGCTCTGTTGATGCTGAGCAGGAAGACTCCAGTTGTCTATGTGTGGATTGGATTGAAGTACAGAGAGGAAAGGTTGTTTTAAAGGAATAATTAGAGGTGATATTTACTATTAATTAGTTATTAGTCTTAAGGTTTTATTTATTCCGGTGTTTCTCTTGTGCATCAAACACACAACTGGACTCATCGCATTGCACTACTTCAACATAGGATCCTACCAGATAGACGACCCACCTTTAAACAGCCAAGTATCAAACGTTAAAATACTCAAAATGACCACAATGAAACATAAAATATCTACTAAATTACACAAAAACAAATACTAAAACATTCAAAAACAACAAAGATAAATAAAGAGAATCACAGAAAGAAACAAAACAACAACAGCAACTTTATTTTGGTCCTGCTTTCACATGTGCCAACAACTTTAAAGCTAATGTGTTGTTGTGTAGTCAGCAGGTGTTATGTTATGGATTAAAAAGACTACTTGCACACACACACACACACACACACACACACACACACACACACACACACACACACACACACACACACACACACACACACACACACACACACACACACCGTATCTAAATTGACAGCGGAGATATACTGTTGACTGCAGATTTTCCCTCCACACAGTCCCTCTCTTTTCGACGCCATTGATGTTTTGTTTTTTACCTCTCAGCTCTCCCCCTCAGAGAAGGGACTTGTGGATGTGGAAGTGTGTGTGTGTGTTTGTGTGTGTTGTTCTTTATTCTATCCATGGGTCTTTCTGTGTCTATTTTTGTCATTTTGGTCCCCTGGGTGACTGCTTCCACAGCAGCGTAAAGCAGATTAGAGAGCTTTGTGGGTGAGGGAGGGAGATATCGACTCACTCAAAAACAGGGTATACAGTCAACCTGCATACCGATGAAGGTGCACACACACTCGCACAACAACCCAAGCAAACATACAAAAACACAGGTGCAGCCTGCTGGACAAACACAACGTTGCTTTTGGATGCAAGAAAATAAAATGTGTATTTAACCAGATTATTCCTACTAATGTGTAAATAGTTCATATTTGTTTACACTTAGGGAACTAAAACTAACTTGAAACTAGCTATTTAGACCATAAACTCTTCATGAAAATGCTAATTTTGGCAATACATAAAGTGAAAAGTAAATCATTTTTTCATAGACTTCTATCTAATCTGGTTTATTTTTGCATCCACGAAGTTAAAGGCACTCTCCTATTGGCTTATAAACTGGAAATCGTGATTATGAAGAGATCAAAATGGTTTATTGTTGTATAAATCATAATGTTTTGAGAGCCCTGCCAATAGAGAGTAGATGGGTCATGGGTTTATTGTGCTTTGACCGAGTGTTGGGTCAGTTTTGCCATCATTAAAGCTGTATGAAAGCCGATTCTTCAGCTTGAGTAGTTGCATATGGCTGTAGAGATATTGCTCTCTGTATGCTGTGTGCTACATACAGAGGTCAGGGCAAAGAGAAGAGCAACTCTTTGAGTAGTTACCTAACATACCTACCTGACTATGTGCGGCTAGCAGGTTGTACAAAACCTTTCCTCCACTTTCTCCCATGTACACCTGAATTGAAAAATCCTTTATTTTGGGTTTGCTCAAAATGTAATGGGTTCCTTGGCCCATGCTTCACCCTTACTCCAAGTTTTGAAAAATCGAGGCCAGTAGGTTTTTGTAGCAAAAACATAACTTCCATGGCATAGGAAATCTGGCGTCTGCGGGCACATTTGTAGTGTTTGAAATCACGATTGTTTCCACTGATGCAGTTTAACATCTGTGGTGCTGTCATGCTCCTCTTCAGTGATATGCTGCTTCAAATCTAAAATAAATCAGTGTTCAGTCTAAATTGCACATCATTTGTCTTCAAGATGGTGATCATGGTGCCTTGAATTCCTGCTGACGGAATGTAGAATTAATTATTGTCAACAACATCAACCTTTGCACTGAAAGTGTCACAAAGCACATCGCAGACATTGTCAAATTATCAAAGGGGCCCTATAATGCTCATTTTCAGGTTCATATTTGTATTTGTGCCTCTAATGGGACATGTTTCCATGCTTTAATGCTCAGAAAATATCTTTATTTTTCTCATACTGCCTGTGTTGCAGCACCTGTTTTCCCCCTCTGATGAGAGGGAGACCGACACAGGCAGGAGCGATTGTGTGGGAGGGACACTGCCTCTGAACTTTGGGATTTTAGCCTTTGCAGACCATTTACATGCACAAAAATCTATATAACACACTGCAGGAAAGGGAAACTCCAAAAAGCATAATAGGGCCTTTTAAAAGACAAGTAGCAAAAAATGGTGACATCCTTAGATTTTATCCTGAATTGTCACCAATGCAAAATCGTGTTTTTTCTACTACAACAAATTAAAAAGAGGAAATATATCCCCCCCCCCACAACCCCCCCCCCCAGAAGTCAGACCAATTACAGGCAACCTCCACACTGTTTTCCCACCATAAAACATAAACATCACACCACTCCCTGCGTTAGGATGTTGACATTGGATGTTAATCCTGTTCTGCAGAATTACCTGAGATGATTACTGGGTACTCTGACATGTTCCCACAAACACACCCTATGGATGTAAATTGCAGATGAACATGATCACACAGGAACAAACCCGGCGTACCCTTACCGCTTACAGTGCAGAGCAGCGTCTCCGCATGTGGAAAGTCGATTGACTCGTGCAATAAATAAATTGTAAATGCTCTCCGTGCGGTGACGAGGGGTGATTAAGCTGAACTGATGGGGCTTTTGTTTTGGTTTAGTGGCAGAGTTAAATGAAGGGCAGCGTTTCCCTGAACTCAGCTCGTCGGCTCGAAATCACTCACCGATCTGTTGCAAATTACCTCCTCTCCGCCACGCCACTGGGATGGACCTTCCAAATCCAGCTTTGAACTCAGCTGATAGTCCTCTATCGATTCTCCCGGCATGTGCGTGTTGCTTAGCTAGAAGACATGACGTGTGTGTGTGTGTGTGTGTGTGTGTGTGTGTGTGTGTGTGTGTGTGTGTGTGTGTGTGTTTGCCTGTCTTATTTGCCTTCAAATTTAAAGATTGACAAGCGAACGCAAACAGATATTGACATCTTTTCTTTTTTATAGGCAGCATGGAACATCCAACAAATCTAATTTAGGGTGAACACACATCTGTGTTTGGCATCTCTCTGACTTTAATCCCTCTCTTCTTCCCCAAACCTCTCTGTGTCCTGTCTCTGCTCTCTCGCCCCTCTTACTCCATCTTTTTCTCTCAGAACGACAGCGCGGTGGATAGTAATAAGGCGGGTCCCCCGGAGAGCCTCAACACGCTTCTGGCCGACATCTCTCTGGTGAGCACGGCAGACGGGCACAGGCGTGATAAAGATGGATTCCACACAGGGTGGTATCGAGACAGGGAACGACAGCTGTGCTTGAGACGTTGACCTGCAGGCTTTGTAGTTAGGACAGAGGTTGAGTGGAACAAAAGTAAGGAAGTCGAGTGAGGCTTTGTGAAAGAAAGTGTTGGTGTAGCCTTTCCTCTACTTTTTGTTGTTTGGTTGAAAGAGGATCGGCCATCTGGCGTGTCCAATCGTCCTCCCACCCTTCTCCAAGAAAGAGAAGGATACGGTCAGGGTAGAAAAAGGTTTGCACTTTCCAAAGCAACAACAGATTTGTGAAGCTCAGTCTCCTCTGTTTGTTCTGAACAGAAAGAGATGAGATGGATATCAAGGAGAATGCTTTTACTCTGCAGTCCAAGGTTACCTGCCGCTCAAATCATAACTTTATTTTATTTTGCAAACTCTTTTTTTTACGCTCATTTTATGTCTCAGTCCATAATTTTGTGAGCCACTCTGTCTCCGTGTTCATCTCATTATTCAGTTTTTAGTTCAAGTTTTTTGTAAAACAGGATCCCGGGGGAGCAGCGACGCTTTCTACACCGTTTGGATGTGTTAAAGGTCCTCAAGAAGGCGGTTATTTTCTAGATTTCTAAATCAATCGTTTGAGTTCAAATTGATTAAAGGAACACTGGGTTTATAATGTGCTTTTAAATGAACAGTATATGTTACTATACTGTCATTCAAATATATAATAGGAGACGTATTTATCAAAACCTGGTATAACGAAACAATGACTGTAGAAACAACTACAGGTAAGTTACAAAGCAACCTAGCAGATATTTTTATAGATAAAATGAAGAATAAATAATACCTTTACCTTATTCAGAGTTAATGTCTTACATCTGAGAAACATTCTTATAAAATAGTAGTTAGTTAATAAAAACTCCTTAATCTATTCAGTGAGGTCACGTTTTGTTATGCCGGATATATTGCCATGATACATTATTGCACCCTTAATCAATGATGAATATATCCTCTCACTTCAGGACGACGTACAGTCCACCACAGCTGAATCCCCCCCCTCCTTCAAGCCTCCGCCCCCACCAGGGGTGCAGAGGCGGCCAACTAGACGAGATCCGGTCAACAAATGCCCCTCGTCCGAATCCTCCCACTCAGGCCTGTACTTCACAGCCCCGTCCTCTCACCAGCACAGCAGAGAGCCAGGACACGCCCCCGCCTCACCCTCACTGCACCACAAACGGGAGCACCCCAAGGACCCGCCCCGGGACTACGCAGTCGTTAAAAAGAGAGAACCCACGGTACCTTCCAGGAAGGAACAGATAGCTGCTGCTCAGTTGTCTAAGGTCACACAGCATAACATTGGCCCTTTCCCCAGGGTCTTGTCCCCCAGCAGGGGCACCAAACCCGCCGCCCCGTCCCCTTCACCTCCACCTCCACCTCCACTCCCAGCACCTCCGCCACCCCCTTTTCTCCCTTTTAAACCAGTGTCCATGTCCAAAGCCTCCCCTTCCTCTCCGTGCTCGAAGCAGCAGTTTGTCACGGTGGAGGTTCACAGGCCAAACGCTGAGCCCGACGTCAACGAGGTGCGGCCGCTGCCCCAAACCAGAGGTGAGGGACAAACCTGGATGACCGAAATATCCAAAATAATAACATGCACAAGTTTGGATGAAACTAATAATCACTTTACATTTGTACTGACTTAATGGGCTCCTTATACCGTATGTATTGACTGTTCTTGTGTATACAAATAGAGGCTTTACAAAATGTACAAATATAATTATTGCTCAACATTTCTCGCCTCTTCATGTACTCATTATGAAATATTCAGATAAGAGTACTCGTACTGGGTAAATTTGAGGCTTGCTAATTGTCACAGTCTGCTATTAAATTAGGAAATATTCAGTAAGACATGATATGTGTACAGATACCATTCATTATAAACATATTTGGAGAGATAAATGGGCTGAAATTAGTCAATTATCACCCAAATGTGTATCATTGCCGCTCTAAGCCAAACGTCAAAAATAAAGTAAGTAGAATCAGATATATTTCCAAATCTGACTTGTGTTTTGCAGTTCAGTATAACTTGATTACATCTGTTTTAATGCCCTTCCAAACTGAGACATTATCTGAAAGTTGATGAAAGTTCAAAACAATAAATCTGTGTTCCCATCATCGTGTCCCATGTGCCGCTTCCCCCTCAGGTGGCGCTCTGTCTCAGCTGTCGGACAGCGGCCAGACCCTCAGTGAGGACAGCGGGGTGGACATAGCTGAGTCAGGACACATCTGCAAGGACAGCAAAACCCACTCCTCACACACACGCCACCCCCGAGACACCCAGGGGGGCGGGGGGGACCACCCTTCCAAACCGGTGAGGGGCTGATTCAGAACAGCTAAACATGGATGGATGAGTGGATTCATTGTTAAACTCTGAGGAATGGGAACTGTGTTTAGTGTGGTTGGGTGTGTGTGATGTCACATCTTAGAGGTTCTGGTAAGAATTAGTTTTGTTTAAAGGGATAAAGTCATGAGCCATGGGTCCTAACAAGTATTGAAATGTGTGTGTGTGCTGAAAAACAAACCAACGTTGATAACTGTTTGCTAATTCTCCAGAATCTGTTCTCAACCCCTAACTGTGATCTCTTCTCTCCTCCTTCTGTTTGCTCACACAGTTTCCTTTGTTTCACTCATTTGTTTATTCCTCATTCAATAAATCATCCACTCCATCATTTGTTTCACCGCTCACTGCAGTGTGTAGCGTTGTGACAACCCTCAAATCGCTCTCTGGTTCTTATTGATTGATGGGAGAAATAACAAGTAAGGACGGGAGTAGCGTGATGCTTTATGAGGAGAGGGCCGGTCGATTCATGATCTGTTCTAGATTAGAATCATTAGGCAGGAGATGTGACGGCTGACTCTACTCTGTACCAAGAAAGCTGGGTGGTATTGCAGAGGGGCAAAGCATTTACTTTCTTTTTGAGATGATGTGCTCTTAGTTATCTTTAGAGGACAAGTGTTAAACCTTGTTATCGTCCACTCGTTCCTGTTTCAGCCATAAAAACACAACAGGTTGTTTCATGTACTGGCAATAAAAAGACACAGATGTTATATCCATATTCTAAGATAAATGATGGAAAGCACAGTTTGCAGTTTCCATTTATTTGATATTAACAGAAAAAATGGAGCAAGAAGAGAGGGGTGGATGATGTCCCGAGCTGGAATTGAACTG
Organism: Eleginops maclovinus; assembly: GCF_036324505.1. NCBI lineage: Eukaryota > Metazoa > Chordata > Actinopteri > Perciformes > Eleginopidae > Eleginops > Eleginops maclovinus. The sequence goes on from NC_086356.1 coordinate 4,683,959, forward strand.
GGAATACTTCACCACCTGGACACCATTGATATTTCCCTTGCAATATGGACATAGAATCCCAGTTTCAGATTAACATACAGATGAAGGAAACCCCCCCATTGGGTGACAGAGGCCAGTGTAAAAGAAGCTTTACGTTAGTGGATACGTAATAGAAACACTTTAAAGAAATTGCTTTTTAAATTGGTATCTCTTTTGTCCTTTGACTTGTGAAACTGTACAACGTGATTGCTCATTCATGGATTGGTCACCCGGATTAAATATGTACATAATAATAGAGAAGAGGTCTTTATGGAAGTGTAAACCCATTGAGAGGACCCTTGAGTGCTCAGAACGTAGCTCTTTCCTACAAAAGAAGGACAATACATGTGTGCATAGTGACACAAAGGGGGAGTAGACATGGAGATGGAGATATATTGTGGTTTATGAACACGCATTAATGATGATCTTCTGATTTGACCTGTGCTCCTCTCCCTCCCTCGCTGTAGCCGGGGCTGCTGGAGCCCACCTCCACGCTGGTGAGGGTGGCAAAGAGCGCCAGCACTCTGGGGATCGCCATTGAAGGCGGAGCCAACACGCGCCAGCCGATGCCACGCATTGTCACAATACAGGTGAGGGAGGAAGACCAACAAGGTATACAATAACGATGTAATTCCTACGTTCTGCGATATGTGAACAATTACAAAAACAACATAAATTCTGATGCTTTTTTATTGTTATGCAAGAAACCAATTAAATGTGTATTTGGCCCAAAGGGCAAACATGAGAAAATGTCTCAATCTGGTGGAACTAATAAAAGCTGTGATCTGATTGAAACAGGCTAATATAATAGAAGGCTGGTTTTATCATGTAATGGCCGTGGACAATTTGGGATATTTTCTATTTGGCAACTTACTTTATTATACACGTTTTATAAGAGCTTGGGTTCTGAAATGTGTGGGGAAACACTAACACACTTGCCAAAAACGTTGCCAGAATATATCAAATAGCAAAAAAGTCTTGAATGAAGCTCAACCGTTACCTTAAGTTTACTTTTTAATCAGCCGACTCATTCTCGGTGAATGTTATTATAAGCTGTGTTTATTATATCTTGGGTGCCTTCTTCTTTGATTGTCTGGTATCTTGCGCCCACCTGCCAGCTGGGATTTGATGCCCTTTAAGGATTGAAATGGATTCACACTGCTGCTGAACTCACACTGAGACTTCTGCTAATTGCGTCCTCGTCGGAGATTGTGACATTGATGGTGTTCATGAAAAAGCTTAACTGCCTTGAGAAGTTATTCACTGTGTTTCCTTTCTCTGGCGTTGCCACGAATTGGCACCTATGGAGGATAACACAGTTTATAATTAGCTCAGATTTCTTCCTGTTTAGATCGTGTTGAGGCCGGGTTGAGCAAGACACATTAGCATTTCTGTTGGAAACTATTGGACTTCCAGACTTGAGATTCAAATATTGACAATAAGGCACCTCGAAAGGAAAGCCATTACTGTGACTGGATGTGCATATACTGTATCTATCTGCCAGGGTAATGTGCAAGTCCACAAAGCCCTGCATTAGCTCGGGAAGCAGCGAGCAGCCACAGACTGCAGTCCACTCCGTGTTCAAAGTCCAGCCTCATCCCAGCCTCCCACTCCACAGAGGTAGTGATTGAAATAAAAAAGGCCGGCTGATTGCGAGGGGGAGGGATAAAAGGATTGGAAATGAGCCCATTCAAAATCAAAGGGTGCACTGAGGAAAAAAAGGCGGCGAGTGTGAGTGAAGGATGCAAAAAAGAAGTGTGTTAATAAGGAAGGGAGGAGGTCTGGTGGCGTTGTTGATGGATGCAGCATTTGGGCGTTTTGATGGGTGTGTAGGTGGTGGGAGGCCAGGCATTGGGGACCGACTAAACAGGTGTGTTTTGATTCCCAAACGTGAGATGCAAATGCAGGATGATGGGATTTAGAGTCGTCTTACTTTCTGAATCTAATTTATATGTCGTGCTTTGAGTAAACGCTGTGCATGTGTTGTCAGGTTGGTGAAGATGTTTCTTCCTTTGCAAGTGTTTTGGCACATTTGTGTTTTTATTTACAGGATTTTCAGAGCCGTGCGTGTGTCCTAATGTAAGTGTTTGGGACGTTGGAGCAATCGTAGTGTTTTATTTTTGTCACAAGGAGCACATGTATTTGTATTTTATATCAGAGGTAGGGTCTTTTCCTCATTATTGTTTGCCTTTTATCTGTTTCTTAGCTCTATTCACTCACAGTACCAGCTCTTCAACAAAGAGGAAACACAGACACGTATACATTAGATGAAAATGGCTGTTTAATAAAAGTGTAATACAGTAGATTTTTTTCCACGGTTGTACCATACACTGTTTAAGTAAAGTTCCTATTTTTCAAATAAAAGCATCCTGTTTAACCCGATATAATAATAAACTATGAAACTATTCAAGGTAAAAAGGCACTTTTCGAGAATGCCAGTGCTGCACATAATCAGGAAACCTCACTTCCTCCCAGTATTACCAGTGACCTATGAGCACACACAGCAAGAAATTACCGTTCATGAGATGAAGTCACTAACATGGTTCAACCCATTACCAATCCCTCTAAACCTCAGATACTCGAGCCGAGAGTCTTATGAAAATAAAAAGGCAGCTGATTGCGATGAATAATAGCGGAGGAAATTGGTGCGATGGGTGTGAGGAAGTCCAACGACTGCTGCTCGAAATCAGGTTAAAATTCATTAAATGAGCTCCTTTTAACGGAGCTCATTTAAACGAGTAGATTGGAAATTTAATCAGGTTTAAAATATTGCTCGGCCTCTTATTACAGCTTTCCCGTTTTTGCAATTGCATATATTTATCCAAACTTCGGTTTAGTGGGGTAATAACCCTATCAATCAGAAGCTAGACAGAGCCAGGAGCTACATGACACCGCTGCTGCTCCCCTCAACAATAACACCGTATGGCTTCAGTCATTTGGAGAGATTCATAACATAGTAGCCTCAAGGTCACTCCGTACAGAAAAAGGAAGAGTTTTTTCCACGTTAACTTTCCAATATGGAAAAGTGATGCGTCAAAACTTTGCTCTGTCACCTGGGGAAACCTAACTCAATGTTATTAGACCCTTGAGCAAGGCACACTATCACAATACTCCCCTCAATCAGGACCAAGCATCAGAATGATGCATTTGCTTTATATTGTTTCTGGCTTTGGATCACATCGAAGGGCCGTCTAGAATATCTTCTCTCTGCAAAAAGGAAGCACAGTGGAGACGTGGCTCTGCACACTTCTAGCTTCTGTGTTTCTCTCTCTCCGGGGCACAAGGGATCTCTCAAGTCACCTCAATCACGGCTGCCGAAGATGAAGTGCAGATGAGTTAAAGCTGTTGCCGGCCGGCCGGTCGTTATCAAGTCCCCATCCCCAAGCGCCTGCCCGTTATCACCGATCACGGCGACTGACTCGGGGTAATTGTTGCAGGCTCAGTAAAGAAAGTAAGAGAGTGGAAGATGCAGCCATTACACGAGCCGACTGGAACAAAAGTTAAGGTCAGGGGTTCGACTCCAACCCAGGGCGCACCCCGTCAATGCAAACGTCTACTTTTAAAGGCTAACTCATCTGTGTTTCCTAACAGTTTTTCTCATATTTTATACGTTTTATTTCAGCATTTGTTCGGCTTTCTACATTTATGAACATTTGATTCTACAATCTAAGCATAAACGAAGATAATGCCCTTTGAGGAGTCAGCAATGAAGGAGGGAGCCTTTTGACACGTCACCATCGGTTTTCGTCACACCTGAGGGTTTGACTAATACCTGGAACAATCATTACAAACACTTAAGGTTCCTATGCAATGCGACTTCTGTGTGTGTGGTTTAATTATATATTCTGTCTAACTTCTTGCCCAGAAGGCATAGCATTTAGATGCTGCATATCTGGTGGATTTAAAACCTTGAGGCTCTTGAGGATGTAATAACATCCAGTCGACTCAGAGAGAGCGTGTTGGTGTGACTGTGACATGCATTCTGAAGTCTGTGCTTTACGTTGGATAAAATGTCTGACTGGAAGACACGGCAAGTTAACATTTCCTTTTTGAAAATGCCGTTCAATGCATAGGGAAACATAAATCAGCCTTTGATTAATGGCTGGGATTCATTTAAAAAAGATGCAAAGCTGTCATTTAAGATACCGCTTTGTTATCCTTCACTGTGTTTAGCATCATTTAGCTATGAGAAGTTGGTGTTGGTTACATTCAGCCACTGGAAGACGGTATAGTTGCCATGTGCAACTATACCGTCTTCCTCAAAAATGCAGGATCCTCAAATCCATCATGCAGTTGAGTCACTCTTCCTGTGATTGGTTGACCTTCTGAGCGATACACTTCTTCCTGCTTGCTACAGTATATTATCTCTGGTCTACTTGGCTGCTCAAACCCACCAGTGGTACTTCATCACTAAAGTGTAATTACGTAATGAGGACAGAGTCAGGAGGAGAAGAATGTGGAACTGACAGGAAGGAATTCATGTTTCTTACTCGGTGCTTTTAGGATCACACGACTGTTGACCCTGGGGTGATAGTGCTCAGTAAAACATCAGGCCTTTCAGTGGCTAAATATTTGACTCTCTTTAACAGTTTGCTGCTAATTTGATCTGTCTGCTGTCTGTTGCTAGGCAGGTGCTGCGTGTTTAGAAAGTAAGGCTGAGGAAAAAGGGATAAGATGAAGCTCTTGAAAATCAGGTGGCTTCTTTTGTTGCTCTTGTGTTTAGGAGGTAGGTTGAGTTCAGCTCCAGTCCAGATCCGTCTCAAAGCTGCGATGACTAAAGAAATCCAGGGACCATTACATTTTGCCTTATCCTAAGATAGCCACCTCTCCTTTCATGTAGTGCTGGTACAGGATGTGAATCATGAACAGCAGGGAGGTCCAAATTGAATGTGTGATGAAAGTACTTTGGAAAAAATTGCTGTTTTTTAGTTGTTTTGAATGTGAAAATATATACAGAGGCTGCTGAGTGACTCTTCAGAATCACAGTCAGACTACCTTAGTTATCGTACGGGGGAAATGAGGTTGCTTGACACTATTTTAGGGTAAAAATCAATATTTTACTAATCATGAGAAGTTTAAGTAAAAATGTGCAATAAAAGTCCTTGTAGCCACTGCGACACAGAGGCACAGGAACGAGGCAGGACGTCCTCCAATACACAGGCACTCTGAAGACTCATGGTGAAATTGTCAGGAAGCCATGGATGGAAACGTCGTCCTCAGACATATCCAGGTGCCGCCATGTTTCCTGAAAAGCACATTAAACTACACTCCAGGCATCCATGTGACATCTGGCTAACGCCGTTAGCTCGTCCATTTCATTAGCGAGTGAGAAAATAGCGGGACATTTTTAAAAGTCGAAATTAAGAAAAAAAACTCAGAAATTTGAAAAAAGTCAGATTTTTTTTTAGGAAAAAGGTGATAATTTTGTCTGAAATTCCAAAAAGTCAACATTTTGAGGAAAAAAATCAGAAGTTTGAAAAGAAGATAGAAAGGGGAAAGAAATTGGGAGACAAAAAGTGTGATGATTAGGACCACGTGAAGAACAAGTTAGAATAATGAGAAAATAGTGGGACATTTTTAAAAGTCGACATTTAGAAAAAAAGTTTGAATTTTTAGGAGAAAAGGGATAATTTAGAAAAAATAAGCGGACATTTTTAAAAGTCGACATTTAGAAAATATACGCCCATGATGAGAGGGGGGAGGGGCCGAGACCATTCTGGTGAATGGGAAAGAACAGCGGCAACTGCTTCGTCAGCCTTATCTGTCCTCTGGATTTGACCGTAGAGAAGAGGCAGATAGTTTGAACAAATATCACGCTTTACTCTGGTTTAGCAAAAGTGAAACATGTATGTTTAGGATTCACTCGAGTGAGTTCTCCAGAGCAGAGAGAGGCTTTGGATTCATTTCAAACAGCAGCTCAAACTCTGTAGGTGCTCAAATGAACGGCATTCAGAAGTTTGACTGATACTTTTTTTTTGAGAGTCTTCACATATCGCTGCAGAAGAGCGGAGACTCACTCGTGAAATTGGGAACTGGGCCTTTGTGAATTGTCCTGTGCATGTCTCGGAGTGCCAATAACAATGTTTCCCTTGAATTGAATGAAATGTGTGAGTGTGCATCTTCAAAAGGAGAGCGCTGCCGGTCAGGAGGAAACATTTCATTTAGTTTGAAGCACATACTTCCCTAAAGGAACAGAAACATCCACAGCTGAGCCTTCGCTGTGTGGTCTGAGGGCCAGACTGTGTGTGTGTGTGTGTGTGTGTGTGTGTGTGTGTGTGTGTGTGTGTGTGTGTGTGTGTGTGTGTGTGTGTGTGTGTGTGTGTGTGTGTGTGTGTGTGTGTGTGTGTGTGTGTGTGTGTGTGTGTGTGTGTGTGTTTGCGTGCGTGCGTGCGTGCGTGCGTGCGTGTGTGTGTGTGTGTGTTACATGAAGGCTCTGTACCCCTTGGACCTTGTTTTCTTGGATGTTGTAGAACAAAAGCAAGGATCTCAGACTTGTGAAAACTCTTGGTAAGGCCTGAGCCACAGAAACAGCTGGGCTTCTTGGATAGCTTTGGACCAGGTCTGTAGTTTCTTGATGTGAGAGGTATTTTTACATTTCATGATGATAACAATCAATCACCAACTGAGGTTCAAACAACCGCTTACCGCATTTTTAATTTAATTTCCCTAGACTCCCGCTGGTATAGAAAATTATTCTGTTCGCTCCAAAGTAAAGTGAGTTATTATATTTATTTATCTGACATAGAATTGCGATAAACAGAAAAGGGACCTCAGGCTGTATCAGCACCTCTTCACTAAATCAAAACAAGCCAAGGCCAGTCAAGCTGATGTGAGCTGGAATACTAAGAGAGATTATACTGCCAAATACTGCACTGCTCACTCCTGTACCGACATACAGATAGCCAATATTTATAAAGCATAGTTTGGGAACCATGATCACATGTGTGGAGTGATGTTCCTGATATTTCAGAAAGTGCCTGCTTTAGGTTTCTCGATAACAGTGAGTGGAAATAGGGAAAACAAAGCAACAACACAGACACCTGACCCATCTGTCCGTACGACTTCATGTTGACAGGTCTAGATTTAGATGTAGTCTGTGTGAAGACAAACAAGACTAGAACTGAAAGGTTACTATGGATCTTATGTTCCCTTTGCCAGACCCAAAGGGCCAAAGTAAAGATGTAAGAACCCTATAAACTCCAAATGTATTCAAATTAAGGCATCGTGAATCTTTCCACGCCTCAAAGAAAGGCAGTCTATCTTAACTTGATTTGTACAACCACTCTCAGGAGCTCTCTACATTTCTCGAACATTTCTCGAACATTGACGAACCCAACCTAAGTAACTTTTGAAACCTGGGTTGCTCATACTTTCGGGCAAGTATCTAAAGGTTAGACTTTAAAAAAACACCCTTTTATCAAAAGTGGAAGTCTGGATTTTTTATAAATGTGGAAATTATGTTAATTCAATATCGTTAATGAATGTATTTTAAACACTGCTCAATTGTAGTCATCATACTTTTAGTCTTTGGGCACATAGGGCAACGTTCTTTCCTAAAATATGATGAAGTATTATGAAATAACAGCAGCCCCATGAACCCGGAGGCTAAATATATTATTAAGAAAAATGTAATTTCCGTCAAATATTATTCAAACTGGTGGTTTTCACATGAGGTTAATATCTTGGGCTATTTTATCAGTTCTCCCAAACTTGGTTTATTAAAATCCACCTTGTCTCTCTCCATCTCTTTTCTCAGAGAGGAGGTTCAGCTCACAACTGCGGCCAGCTGAAGGTGGGTCAGGTGATCCTGGAGGTAAACGGGGCCACCATGAGGGGCCGCGAGCACAGGGACGCCGCACGCCTCATCGCAGAGGCCTTCAAGACCAAAGAGAGGGACTACGTGGACTTCCTGGTGACGGATTTTAACGTGGCGCTATAGCTGAGTGGTGGAGGAGGAGGGCGGCACCGAGAAAAGGAGACGGGAAGAAATGTTCTATTGTTTTAAATGGCACAACTCTTTTAAGCAGACACCAAGGAACCGACTGATCTCTGAGCCCTTCAGTCTGGTTACGTGATTTTTCATTTTTCAATTCCTCCGCCGTGGACTTCAGGATTCTCCTCAACGTGTTACCTCCCCACTGTGAGACCTTATGCACTAAAACGGAAAGTAGTGAACCCTTTTTCTTTTATCTCCGTGTGAAAACTTGTGGATTTTACAACCGTTGAAACCTACCGGGACTTCTTGTAGCAATCCCTCGCCCTATGTTCATTTTATTATTATCATTATTATTTATTTGATCCCTTCTACCCCAGAGACAACCGCACATCTAAGACTGATCCACACTCGACTTTACAAGCCTGGGTTTGTAAATGTAAAAATGAACAAATGTAGATACAGATGCCTATATATATACTGTACACTTAAAGATACTCCTATATGAATTATAAACCCGTAACCTCCGGTGCGTCATCAGCATATAGTGATATATTTAAAGATGATGATGAGTCAGGCCATCCTGCTGACCCTACATATTTTCTAGTGATGCTACCTGCCTGTCTGCATATAAACACCCTTTCACAATAAGACAAATTATATGTCACGCTAACAGAAATACACATTACATGCTTTAATCAGACTTAAAAGGACATGTATGAGGGAGGGGCTCTTCCTGTTTTGTTCCACTTCCTCCATGTTTATCTGTATTTTTTCAAACCATGTCAACACTTAAACGGCTGAATTATTAATTCTGTGAAAGCAACATAAACAATCAAGGCTTCATTTTTTTGTACTTTACTGGCAAACGAGGCAGTTCTGACTCCTGAACTGTTGCCACGTTTCCTCGTACACACTTACACACAAGGTTGTTCAGAGTCATTTACTCCACGCAGCAATTTGGAAAAGCTTAGTTTTCATTTTTCCCAAAACGCTGCGTCTGAGATTTATTCTCACACATTTATGAATAAAACCCCTCCGTTTGTTCCCTCAGCTTTGCTCCTGCTACTCTGAATAACAATTGCTAATGTTTCTTTTGTTTTTTACATAGTTTTAATTATATTCACCCTGGTGGGGGGGGGGGGCTTGCTGCAGCCATGCTCATTGAAGCAATTAAGCCCAAGAGGGGGGAGTGATGAGACATTTAGAGGACGACGACACTGCCAAAGATTTGAGTAGCACTCCTCTAGACATGTTCACACACACACATTTCATCCGCTCATAGGAAAGCAATTAGGAGATAAGCAATCAGTTTGAGGGAGAGACCGAGAGGGAGAGAGAGTACAAGAGAGGCAAAAGTAACATGCGAGACGTGATTGTTGTCGTGATGATTTCCCTTCCTCTCAGGAAGAGTGCAGGCGTGGAGAGGATGCAGAGCAAACATCCTCCCGTGTGTCACTCCAGAGTGGCATCAGGCTGCAGGTGTGAACATGAAGTTGTTAGAATAATTCATCTTAAGTGTTCTGAGCGTGTGTGTGTGTGTGTGTGTGTGTGTGTGTGTGTGTGTGTGTGTGTGTGTGTGTGTATGTGTGTGTGTGTGTGTGTGTGTGTGTGTGTGTGTGTGTGTGTGTGTGTGTGTGTGTGTGTGTGTGTGTGTGTGTGTGTGTGTGTGTGTGTGTGTGTGTGTGTGTGTGTGTGTGTGTGTGTGTGTGTGTGTGTGTGTGTATGTGTATGTCTGAAGCTAATGGATGGAAAGAGAAATAAATATGCTCAAAACACGGAGACTGCAAATAAAGACTAATGTAAATGTCATCCAGGGAGTTGCTGTGTGAGGCGCGGGAGGAAGGGATGCAGCTCGCTGAGAATCATCAAACACTGCTGAATCATTCTGGTGACAACTCAGAGAAAAACAACACAGGCATGCTCTGTGTACGCCATACTTCTTCAAAATGTCAACCTTTAATGAATACCAAGGTTGTTTTTTAAAAGGTCATACCCACATCCTGTACCCGTAATGCCCAGTTATGATCCCATGTTATATATATATTTAAATAATCCTTCAGATGAAAACCTGAGTCAGACCATTTAGCTTTTCAAAACAGCACACAAAGAGATTGCTCACGTGACAAGTGGGATGTTTTTGTGCATGGATGGATTTTGGCCCCTAGAAACTGATGAATGTTGGCGACTCTGATTTGGTCTCAACCAGATTTTTGAACCAGCTAGTCGGGAGATTTGTCCGTCTCTTGTTTGGCGTCGGGACGTTAGCTTTTACGGTGTTGATGAGAGCTCTGAGACTGACTTTGTGTACAGTCAGAATTTGGGCTTTGTGAATATAAACACAGCAGGACGAGAGTAATAAGGAGGGAAATGAGAAGAATTCAATCAGAGAAGAAGAACTTTAGTAATACTTTATTGATCGCAGAGGGAAAATGTAAAATACATAACACACCCTAGACAAAACAATCAGCTAAAACTACAACCCTTTGTGGAGCTGCTGTAGAGTTAGCAGCATTGTAGGTTAACAACAACCAGATCTCTCACATTTCCGTTCATATCCAAACTTTTTGAAAGCTTTTTGGTCGAACCGCAGACATGGAAATCCTCCATTCATCTTAAAATATGTAAAATTATGCAAATGTATGTTACTGGGTTGTGTCCAACACTGACGGAGCATCATTTTAACTTTGTTGTGAATGTTTTTCAACCCACAGCCTCCTGAAGACAGATTCCAAATGTTTTTACTTGGCACCGGATCAGGATGCGCATCTATTTTTAAGAAAAACAAGAACTTTTGTCACAGGAAAAAGATGTATATATATTTTAACGTGGCTGCCTACAAAACCAGACAGATATCCATGAATGTTTAAATGTCCCTCACAGAGCGAGGAGTGAAAAGACAGTCGACATGAAGGAATAAATCCAGGTGGGATAATTCCACTGAGTGACATCATCGAACTAACACGTCTCAGCTAAAGCTTAAAGAGAGACTCTTGTCCTGTTGCTAACACTTTTGCAGCTCATGTTGTCCATAAATAAGGCACCAGGCTTATAATTAGTTACTGTTTTAATCTCTAGCATCAGTTTATCTACTCAGTGCCGCATGGAGAAGCTCTTATACATTTACATTTAGCTTCTGAGATGCAATCAATATCTGGAAAAAAGATATACTCGCCACAACCGCAAACACACTTAAACTTGTGTGTGTGTGTGTGTGTGTGTGTGTGTGTGTGTGTGTGTGTGTGTGTGTGTGTGATATTATGATTTAGATAAGCAGACGGAGACGTTCTGACAGATGAGAGCAGGAGTGCGTGCTCTCGGTGGAATAACTCCACTAAACAATCTAATCTGAGAGGAATCACAGACACAAAGATGAAGGCTTTTGTTTTCTGAAACCTTCTGATTTTAAACTGTTTGTATTTGTCTATAATGATAATGCCATACTATAGCTGTTACAATTAGATTTCATTTAGATTCGCTACTAGGGTTTATTTCCCCCTTCTGGGAGAAATACAATCAGGTTTTGGAACCTATTCCAAAAGAATCAAAGAGCCACAGAAGCCTTTTTACATTGAAAGGAAAATGCAAGTCTTATTCACTTATCATATTATCCATAGTGTCAGAAAAGACCAAAACTAACAATAGTACCTTATTCTCTACCCTGTCAGTGGCTCCCAACCTCAAGCCCACTGAAGACCAAATATATTAGTACATAAATAAAGGTTCCTTAAAACAGATGAGCAATTTAGTTTCAAGCAACCTGATTTAAGCAAGAGCAAATCGTGCATTTGGTGGGTTCTATTTTCAGCTGCGGATTAATACACATACATCTTGTGATATATACAGCAGTGTGTGTGTGATCAAACTTCATACGGGGTACAAAAGTTAGTGTCATTGATGTGTTTTTAATAGTTTTCGGACAACGAAAGGAGGAAGATTAAGGAGAAGGGTTATTCATTTTTAGTTTTTGCGTTTTCATAGCATTTTTGGACAATAAATATAATAAATGATTACCTTATCTTTCAACCGGAGAAGTCAAATATCCACATGCCACAATAACTTTCCCTAAATAAAGTCTTAATTTAGGAGTACATTTCGGACCAGTTTTCTCTGTGCAAATGTCAATTTCTGAACAGCACAACACAAGTTATAAGATTTGACACAGAGCCATAATAAAGCTTAAAACAAACACTATTTATAGTATATGAAAAGATGACAAGTAACAGTAAACCTCTTATTTTATGGTTTATTCGTATCCCTTTTTACCATAGTAAACATGTCCAGCTTCATGGGAGTGTCTGGTTTAATCTCAGCATCAGCTACAGGTGTCCATTAATGCCAAAGTTCCCTCGAGCAACACACTGCGCCCCGTCCTGCTGCTGGCTGCTCCTGCTCAGGTGAAAAGTAGAGAAATGTCTCAGAGAAAGCAAAAAAAAGTCTTATCATAAAACTCTTGTACATCTATTCAGACATTAAGAAAGCATATTTCACTGCAGATTCATCCCTCCTCGTCACAGAGGCTCTAAACCTCCATCCTGTGGACATGTGTGGATGAAGGCCCCGCCCCCTCTTTGATCTGATATTAGAGGGCCGTCCAGCAGGGAGGGATGATGGAGGGCAGCAATGGCGGCCTCTGACAGTCTCATTAATCACTCAGAGACAGAGAGGTGCTGGCCTCGGTTCCCACACCAGACACCGGCTCAGACGTTGTCTTGTTGGTCATGCTGTAGCAAGCTGTGACCCCCCCCACCCCCACCCCTTTACTACTGCTTCCTCACAAAGGTCAGACTCATAAAGTCCCCGACCCCACCTGTAGAGTCTGTTAATAACGCTTATTTGTTTCACTGAGTGTGCCTCCTGCTTTATTAGCTGCACAAGTTCATTATGTTGGTGTTCATTTCTCCACCCCTCCTTTTGCTTTTGTTCCCTCCGTCACTACATCCGCCTTTCCCCTTGCCTCCTGAACATTTCAACGAGGGGTGTTGTACAATGACATGCTATTTATACAGAAAGTGTGTTTAATTTTTCAATAAAGATAACTGCACAAAAACTAGCAAGCTGTCCGATGCTTTTATTTTGAAATCTGAATTTGACATTTTCAAATGCTGCGTATCTGTTGTGAAGTTGGTGAAGATGCTTCTTCATTTGTTTATGTTTTGGCACTTTTTTGTTTTTATGTTTACATCCTTTTGGAAGCTGCAGCGCGATTCTCCTAAGGGAAGTGTGTGCGCCTTTGCACCTCTCGGCCACCAGGGTTCTCTCAATCCAAATCCTCCTAAATGAGAGGCTGTTACAGAAATAGAAAACTAACTTTGGGTTAAACTTGTTTTTGGTGGGGCTTATTTGTTTGTGTGTCTGTTTGTTTTTGGATTATGGGAAACCATCTAGCTTGATGTTCATGAAGCCTGTTGGACCAAGAATGAAGGCTTTATATTTTCGAGGATATACGTTTCCCAGGCCCGAAAACAGACATCCTTTTTCACTAATGGAAACGGCCTTGATAAAAGTCTTCTAGTATGTATTCTTCAGTTACCAAAGCGACGACACAACAAGCTGGTAACATGTTTTTATTTTCAAATAATTGTGTCTACTTTCTCACAGTAAGGAATGAGAAAACTGACACAGCCTCGGTGCAAAGCCCTGTCTTTGTTATGTATTGCTTTTGGCTGTGCAAACCAACCTGCCTGGACTAAATTCATTTATCAAGATACCACGTTCCAACCTTTGAAATATGAGGACTATGCTTGCCTCTGTTTTGTATCATTGTAAATTGCACCATTTGTTAGATATAAAAAGTATAATTAAGACATCAGATTGTACTCTGGGAAATGGTGATGGACATACACACTGCATAAATTCATATATAATACTATTATTTATTTGTTTCCCTACTTCCAATTCACCTTGCCACAGCTCAGACATGTAATTTCCTGGTTCCACAGGGTCTGCAGCACTGTCATTGTATTTTTATATTCTAGACATGCTGACAGGTTCTGGGTCAGTGCCAGTGAACATATAATACTGTGTAACTGTGTCGTCTCTTAACTATCAATTCCATGTAGCAGTCTGCCGGATCTCATCTTTTGTTATTGCTTCATTTTCCTTTTGTGCAGTTTGAATTTGACATCTAATTGCAGAATTGAAGATAAGAGAGGGCCCATTCATGTCTGCTTCAAAGTCATCTCTCTTTCTTCTCTCTGTTCTATTTAGCCAGTTTTCCAAACTATTCAGATATACTCTTGTTGTTTTTGCCTTTGTAAATCAAAAATATTTAAGTCTGGCTGAATATTAAATTTGACATTCACATATTAAAAAAGATATTCAACAGTGTAGCATCTCAGAGGGCATATTTTGAAGTGAACCAGTGTGTTACAGAGCTCAAGACTGTAACTTGCCTTTCAATAATAATTGGTATTCAACTGCTATAACAGCCTTCAGTCTTCTGGGAGGGTCAGGACAGTCAAGTTCTTCTGCACAAAAATAAGTGTGCATTGTGCATAGGAGGATAAACAGTCAGCCTGGGAGAAAGTCAAGGAAAGTGAGTTAAAGGAACAAGAGAGGTTTAGAAATAGGCTTTATTTTAAAACTATAGATACATTCTGAAATATACAGGTCAACATCCATTACTTATTTTGTATAATCCCTGGAACAATGTCATAACATGTATTTTCTTTTTAAGTTTTCATTTAACCAAAATGTATTTTATAACTTTGTATATTGTCTGTTCAATATGGGTATATGGATATATATATATATATATATATATATATATATATATATATATATATATATATATATATATATATATATATATATGTATAAAAAGAAAACCTAGTGTTGGGCCTTATTTAAAATAAAACAACTAATGTAAATCCTCTTGATAAAAGGCATCCAATTATAATTGGATACGAAAGGATTAGGAACGTGCGCCCTCTCGTGGCTGCATGTTCATACTGCAACCCCTAGACTTGTATTAACAAGCCTAGGTGAAGTCCCACCCCTATGTAGCCTCATAGCCAATCATCAGTCAGTATTTGGCTTGAAGCTGGTAAGGAGCGTTCTTTTGTCCTGAACGTTGCCTGTCAGGCAACATGTTCCACAAGAAACTCCACAAATGAAATGATAATGTTCAGATTAAGTTTAGGAAAGGTTAATGTTAGAGTCAGGGCTACAATTTGTATAGAGGGAAAGATTTTATAAGGTCGATAAGAAGGTTTAACATGCCTGAAATACTAAACCCAGGACGGAAAATATCCCATATTGTTTTTTGACGGGCGAATACTGCCAGCTAAATCAGTGCCATACTACACAACACTGATAATTACCCTCCTAAATATCAGAAACCCAGGCTTTGTTTGGAGAAGTTGAGTCGTGTGGCCCCTACAGAATTAAGGTACCAACAATATGAGGTAGAAATGTGTCTGAATGTGGGTTATTTACGTTTGTGTTTACGTTAAGTCAAGAGTTAGTGGTAACGATAACCAACTTTTGAAACTGGCACTGACTGTTACCTAGCTTAGTTACACTTTACGTTACTCCGTTACACTTCATTTTCAGTGAAATTGAGTTTAATGAAGCTGTAGGAGTTGAAGAAACCTCAGTAGCCTGTTACGGTCGGTGTGGGGGTTTGTTGTGGTGTGTGTGCCATGGTGACACGGGGGTGGGTCCTCTCTTAAGTTTTGTGGTTTTCAAGGCAACCGACCCCCGTTGCTGTGATCTGCCTTCTGAAGATGTGTCCCTCCGCAGTATGAGGTACGTTTGCAATGTTGACAAAAGTCTTATGGAAGTTCATTTCACCTTAAGCAGTTTGATTTAGGTCTGTGTGCATAGTCTGCAAAAGTGAAAAATATTGATGCTATGTGTTCCAGCCTGACTGGTTCTTGGGCAGTTGTTGAGCAAGTCCTTCTACCACAGGGCTTCTTGTGGTTGTAAGGCATGGGACATGAGTTGATTCGTGGCTTTAGTGTCCCTGAAACTTTGGCCAAGAGTGTGTGGGCTTCAGTGTAAGAGACCCCTCTGTCTCCAGGCATGACGACATGTTTACTCTGCAGGAAACTGATTGTGATGTTGAAATTTGAAACAACTTGTCAAAGTTAGGTAAACATTAGTCAAACATAAAATATATATATATCACTAAATGGTATTGAATGAGATGCTTGATGTGCACGAACAGGACTAAAATAATGGAAGTTTATATTAAGTTGCTATTTCAGCAAATTAATAGTGAAATCTGCTTCTCTCTTACGTTTTTAAGGGCCAGACGTAGGGTTGATTATTTCTAAATCAAGTCATTAAAATGAGCAGCTTTATCAATGTCACTTAACATGTTGATTTTTTTTTAGTTGATTAATACATTTTATAGACTTAACATTATTTATTTGTCAATTAATGCTCAGCATATAAAATAAAAGGAAATTGTTTTTTTTTTAAAAGAGCCAGAGTAAAATCAGCAGTCCAAACCTTAAGACATTTAGTTCACAGTGACATTCAATAAATAACAATGAAGTAAATCCTCACAAAATAATGCTGAGACAGGAAAATGATTATATTACTGAAATGATTAACTGAGTAGTATTATAGATGGATGCATTTTCCTATAATGATACCATTTCAGGAATCTATCATTCAGCTTATGAATCCTGGTTGATATTAAATAGTTGCACAGTTTTATTCAGGCAGTCCTTCCCTCTGCGCACTGAGTCTTGTCAGTAAGAAGATTAGCTGTATTAGTCACCAGGCCGTCCAGAACAGGACACACACAACCTGCTGACGCTCTGCCAGCCTGTGGAGCTGCTCCAGCTACAATCTGCTCAGAATTCACCCGGGGTCCTCCTGTGAAAATTCAGGTAGTGTCTGTTTTACGACAGCTTCGGTGGGACTGGGATGACAGTAGAGCCTGAAAATCTGTCGTTGTTTTTCTCTTTCTCTCTCCCTTGTTCCGATACTTTCACCCCACCTGTCCAACCTGAGCCGGCTTGACAGCCTCTCTGTCTGAGCTAGCCTCTTTCCTGGAGGTATACTGATGATCATTGTCTGTTTACAATCGCTGAAGCCCTCTAAGGGCTTTAGAGCAGCTTAATTCCCCCCATCTGGCGGCTGAGATAAACCCTTAGTTCCTCCAGGAATGAGCAGGGAGCATGAACAGAGCAACAGGTGAGATGTTTCTTTGCTTTATTCTGACCGAAGAGAAGATCAGAAATCAGAAATCTATGGAAAACTTAGAAAGTCTTTGATGGAGGATATTTCTTTGCTTTGTCTGATCTCTTGTGTATAGTAAAGCTGCTGCTGGCTCTGCTAACTGTTAAAGCCCAACACGTGTCTGTGTCCAACAGAAACAAAGTACCGCCAAACTGTAATAGTTTAGTAAAAGATGGCAGAGCGGGTAACACACAGAAGTATTTAGAGATGTTATTAAGCAGAAGTCGAAACACTACAGTGCACATTGAGCTGTCTAAATAAAGTAGAGCCATCTTAGCTAATGTTATTTACACCTGTGCTTTTCCTTATAAGTCAAAATGCTCTCTAAATTATATTTTGGATACCTCACGATACCTGAGTTTGGGAAAAAATACCCAAATATTTTATGTTTTACTTCTATGTTGGCATATACTGTATATTATGGACTGTTTTTATTTTTAGTTTCCTGGAATTAAGGAAGCATCAGTAAAACACACTGAATTCCAGCCTTTGGTAGGTGCTACAAATACATTGTGGAATGTACCAAAGAAGAACCCGGTCCTCTTTAGCTGTATCTGCAGTAGTATAGCTAGTTAAGGTGAAGCTTATTTGTGCTAATTAATATACAGTTTAGTAGTTTAAATGCATCAGCTTTGCATGGGACATCTTAATTTGCAAAATAACCGAACCAGTTTTTGCTGCTATCGTATCAATGTAGTGTAATATTATATTATATTTACTCATTAAAATAAGGGAGCACAGGCATATAGCTGCACAAAATCAAGACGTTCAAGTAAAGTAAAAATATCTTTTCGTTTTTTTCAACTGCACATATTATCATTGTTTTCTCTTGGCTGAGGTTAACTGTTCGTGTTGAGTCCCTGGATATTCTGGTGTGTTAGAGGAGGAAAAGAGTAAATAATGCCTGTGAGCTCTATCCATTTCTATTCTCAGGTTATTGTTTTCTACCTCTCAAGTTGTTTTTCCACTGAGCTTTGTGGTCTACTTTAAATGCATGGTGAGTTTGCCATGTGGGCCGGCGTGGCTCTCTGCTGATTTGTGAATGAAAGGGCTGTAGAGACAGCGTGTTGTGGGTCTGTCCGTCCTGCACACTGAGCCTGCTGGAGTGTGTCTGGCTTTCTGAGTGAAAAAATAAGCCTTCTCTCCTGATGATGTATGTGTGTTTGTTTGTGAGGTGTGTGTGTGTTAGATAGAGACACTGTAAGAAGCATCCGGCTAATAATCTTCTTGCAGTAATCTGGGATATTGATGAAAGAGACAAAGACGCATCGAAACCACTCCTTTAAATGAGAGGTGCTACTGTTCAGAATGTGCTGTTTTTAGAGAGTCCTTTAAGCTTTAACTTCACAGCAGTATTTCCTGATAATAACGCTTCTGATTCTGGTGTGATGTTTTTCATCTGCCCGCTGCTGATACTGCTTCTCAAAATGTAAAATCAAGAATGTTTATCTGATCCCGACAGCTGGTTCTCCATCCACCATTTAAAAAGGTGAAAATATGTGCACATATCTCAGGAAATCTGTAAAAGGGGACGCCAGGTAGGTCAGTGCCCATATCAGTATCCACAGCCAAGTACAGGGGTTTGTCTCCGGAGCCCACAGAAAAACTCAGGCACTGTCATCCCCTCTTTCTCTATTAAAAAATATAAAATGATGAATAGATTATGTAGAATTGGTGCTTTTACACTCCATTATTAAGTCTTTTCTAGAGATGGACTTGATGTACTTTGATGACATTTGAAAATGTGTTTTGAGATGACTTTAGAAAGCACTTTGGTGTGAGGCTCTGGGTTTTATGTAAAGATTTATTACAGGCGCTGATAAGCACAGCGACTTCATGTTGTGCGGTTGCCATAGTGAGCGTGGCAGCTCGGGGCCAGTTCTTGGGGGACTTGATGTAACAATGAGAATGAACAGTCCTATCCAATCTGCATAAGATGTGTATGTTCACTGTAAAGACTGAGTTGTGCAAGCTGACAGCACAGGATACAAGAAGGGGTAATAACATAAATGACCATCAATGACTTTACTTCACCTTGGAAACTAATCTTTAAGTGCTGCGTCTTAAGTAAGATGTCAGACAAAATGTATCCCCCTGTGACTGTACTGACACCAGGGCAAGTGCAAAAGGAATTGAATAACCCACATGAATTACATCTACGCAGGAACATTGAAACACACATCGGCTTGCTTTAAGGCATAACATGTATGCCACGTTATTACGCACTGCATGAAATTATTCTTACTATTAAAGTTGCAATTTGTTCTTTGATTCATGATGATCAATGAATCTGTTGTCTAAGAATTGAACCATTCAGCACAAAACAAGGAGAGTCACAGTCGACACTGATACAAACAAGAGCATATCGTTGCAGGGAAATTCCGTACACTTTATTTTTCTCTATTAAATCCATACCAACAAGAATGAATGATAACGGTTTCTAACGCCTGTAAACATTTGGTTTAGTTACGTAAAAGGTTGTTCCTCTCAAAAAGCTGTATCAAGGCTCGGACCACCCTGTGCTGTAATAGGATAAAAATACTAAACAGATAATAACTTTTTGTGTTTCAGAAACAGTGTTTAGGAGATCTCCCCGACTCTAAGACTGAAGACTGTCCTCCTTTAGCCTCCTCTACCTCTGGACTGTAACCAGTTTCCTGACATGTCCTGCTATCCGTAACCTTCTGCAGCCATGGCTTTGAACATGTTCCTCCCAGCAGAGTCAGATCAACAAGAAAAGATGGAGGACGCCACAGTGCCGGGCTAAGACCAACTGAGGTCAGAGCTGAGGCCTAAAGGAGAATGGAGACGAGGAAAAATACCAGAGCAGGGGTTATTTTCTGGACCCCTGCCCCGGCCCGCACCTCGCCCCCCAGCTCTGTAATATCTGAGGAGGAGTGGGAGGATGAGGATGAAGAACAGGCGGAGAGAAACGACGACTTTGACAGCCAGGTGGACGAGAACGGCATCATCGGACTGTCTGAAGCTCTGGAGGAAGCAGGGTTGGTTGGTGACTCAGAGGCAGATTGTAATTCAAACTACCGTAGACCCCTCACCCCGGAAGAGGAAGACCCTAGTGGCCATGAGAGGGAGACACCTGAGGAGCTGAGTAACAACCTGAGTGAACATCTGTCCCGCACCGAATCAGCAGGAGAGGACATATCACTGTCCCCACGTGAGTCTTCTTTTGAATCCCTACATCAAGGTCACATATCAATAATGAAAACAGGACTCTGTGTGGATGGGGTTTAGCAGTTTTTGAAATGTAGAGCAAGTTCAGTGGATATTAACTATCTGGATACTTTTCCTTTCTGTTTTACTGCTGGTTTCTTTGTCCTGATGTTACTGGTTATTAAGGGTGGGGGAAATAATTGATACAGAAATGTGCCATATCGCAATATATCGTATCGTGGTTTAAGTATCGCGATAGTATCGTATCGTGGGGACCCTGGTGATTCCCAACCCTAGGCAACACCAGTATACTCTCTTCAATTTCAATGTATAACTCGCAAACGCCTCGTAGATTCCTTAGAAGCTAGACAAGCATGACTCCTATTTGGTAAGAGAGGATTTGTGCTTTCCCTGTGTTGAAACCTGTCTTCACACTTCTCCATATCTCCATGTTTTTGGCAGCTGAGGACTTGATGGGAAGCTTTAAAGCACAAATATTGGATGAGAAGGTCAGGCAGGGGAAAGACTGTGTCTTTGAGTGGGACAAATACATGGACCTGACAGAGGAGGAGGAAGATGGAGATGAAGCAGGGAAGAGGAGTGTCAGGAAGAGAGAAAACGATGGCACTACCAATCGCAATATTTCCAAAGAAGAGATTGAGAAGCTCCTCTCTGAGTGTAGTGCTCCCCTGTTAGAGATGGAACCTGTTAGAGTCTCCCATCACCACTGCCACATATCCCAGCCTCCCTCACCTCTCACAGCCCCCTCTTTCCCCCATCGTCTCCACTTCACCCCTGAGGAGATGGCAGCTGCCCCCGGCATTGACGCAGAGACCTTTCCAGACATCAGCTTCACTGAAAGTCTTCCAGAATCACACCGGAGCCTCGAGTGCAGTCCTCGCTGTCCTGAGGTAAAGCCCAGGGCTTCTCTTCAGCCAGCAGACATGTTTGCTGAAGAAGGAACCTCAAATCATTGCAGTCGAGTGAGTAAACTGCCCTTAAAGGCACAGGATAAGTCTGGTAAACAGCCAACTCCCTCACCAAGGAGGGTGAGGCAGCTATCGCCTGAAGCCAAGTCCTTAAAATTCAAACATAAAACAGCGAGTCCTAACAGAGGGTCGAGGATACCCAGAGCCAGGAGTAATGCTGCTGAGGTGGACGAGTCCAGGTGAGACATTTCTTTACCACACGTTACGCTGTAGCGGTCCAAACATCACGATCGCACTCACCATGATTTATACTGTATTTCCAGGAAAGGGCCTCTGAGTTACCGCACACCAGACTTCTCCAGCGTGGAGCCCAAGGTCTATTTCCCCAAAGATGGTTACACCCCTCCTAAGAGTAGACGCTGTTCCAAAAGAGAGTCCCTGTCCCTGAGCCCCTCTTCGTCTTCAAATCCCCCGCTGACATTGTGAAAGAAGTCCTGCTGAACACCACTGAGGAACATCCTGCCTCATCAGACTCTGACAAACCAACCACCAGCGCCCTCAACTCCACCG
This sequence comes from Eleginops maclovinus, assembly GCF_036324505.1. Lineage (NCBI taxonomy): Eukaryota > Metazoa > Chordata > Actinopteri > Perciformes > Eleginopidae > Eleginops > Eleginops maclovinus. The sequence goes on from NC_086356.1 coordinate 4,705,778, forward strand.
TGCCTCAGGACTTCAGATCCCGCCAGCAGGCCTCCACGCTGCTCGACCAACTCCAGGTACTGTCAGAGGCTGGGAGTGCATCTACGATAGGCTGGCTGATCTGAGCTAGAACAAAGCTTTAAGATAATCTATGAGGGCTGGGTTTACTCTAGCGTCATGTTTTATGTTTGGAAAGCATTTTAAGGGTCTTGTGAGAGTTAAAAAGACAACGTTTTGTCCCCCTATTTAATATCCAACAAGTGGAAATTCTCAATACCGGTGATTTTGAAGTTGTACGTATGTCAGATGACTCGACTAACAATGTCTTTTGAAAGAGGTTTGGTCATCTCCTCAGCACACTAATGCAGTCACAATCACAATTTGAGTTCATTTTTTGTACATTACGTAAACAAAAGTATATCAAAACCCACATGTGAAATATTTAAACATCTACAGCATCCGATCAGATTTTGGAACCTGCTGCAGCTTTTGTTTCCATTCAGCCACAAGAGCATCAGTCAGGTCCAGCTCTGATGTGAGGTTATAGGGACACAATAGGGGTTCCAGTTCATAGAATCAGAGGATGAAACCCTCTTTATTAGTCACATACATGCACACAGCAGAGCACACAGTGAAATTGGTCCTCTGCATTTAACCCATCCTAGTCCAGTGGGCAGCTATTGTGCAGTGCCCGCGGAGCAATGGGGAGGGGGGATTGGAGGTGTCCGGTGCCTTGCTCAAGTGCACCACAGCAGGGCCTAGGAGGTGAACTGGGACCTCTCCAAGTAGCAGTCCACTTTCCATATTTCATGTCTGTTTGGGGACTTGAACCGGAGACCCTACGATTCCCAGTCCAAGCCCCTACTGACTGAGCTACTGCTGGCCACTTTCATCCCAAAGGTGTTCAAGTTCTTCCACACCAAACTGGGAAAACTATTCCTTTATGGACCAGGTATTGTGCACAGGAAATGGTGTACTTTAAACTGTTGACACAAAGCTGGTAGCTCGCTTTGGTCTGAGATATGATCGTAAGCTGTAGCGTCGATGCTTTATTGGAATGAATGGGACCAAACGATGGAAAACAGCCTCAGGGGGAAGAAATACTTTGTGTCTACTCTGTGTATCTGTGTCAAACTTATGAGTAAGACCCAACACTACACCTTGTTTCATTCCCTCCGCCCAAAAGACTTTTGCTTCTCTTCCCTTCCTCTTACCCCCCTCCCCTCTCTGCAGGAGGACTACTACAGACTGCTGACTAAGTACGCCGAGGCGGAGAACACCATTGATCGCCTGCGTCTGGAATCCAAGGTAGTTCATCTAGAAATCAGGCTGTCATTTATCTCAATATGAATCCATGTGCAGTGGTGCGGGGTTTTAAAGGATTAGGAAGAAAGAGAGGTTATAAAGAGAGGAAAGAGCAGCAGAGAAGGGAAGAGTAGTACATTCTGTTGGAGCCGCAGCGCTCCACAATCAGCACCAATTAAAAGAGCCAACCAGGGTCTATGCATCTCCTCCATCTCCTTCACCAGCACACTGAAGCACCATCTTAAAAATGTGTGTTTTAAAGGGACTGTTGAGGTCAGGTTAAGGTCATCAGGATTTATTGCTCGCAGAGGAGGGGCCTCTATTCATTGTGAGTTCAATTCAACCCCGTTATGTGTTAAAGCATAATGAGTGGGATGTGTTGGGTTGGTTTGTAAAATAAAGATAGCCCCGCCTCCCTAAAGGGTTATGTAGATCACTGGTGGGTTAGAGCTCTCTCTGGTTGTGTATAGAGCTTTGTGACCCAGGCATTTTGCCTCGCTATACTACGTGCTTGCTCAGCCACTGCCACACAACTCTGGTGGTTCATTAGTGATGATTAATAGGGATTTTCTTTAGTCTTTAGATCACTTTGCCTTTAACAAACAGTGTTTATCAAACCCCTATATCACACAGCTCTGTTCAAATATTCAGTCTTTCCTGTGAAAATGAAAACATACTTTTAGATGACACTAGATGGGGGTGTCGACTCTCTGTTTGTCGAGCAAGTCTCATCTCCATCTTGGCAGTACCATGCGGACTGTTGCTCAGGTTTTCATTTCTAGAGAAAGAGCCCAGCAGAATTGAGCAGGGATCTAAATGTGGAACTCCTCAAACGTTTCCTCTATGCAAAGTAAAAGATGTTCCAATATACCACTAGACTTTTTTTTATATCTCCACCAGGTGAACCTGTTCTCCGACCCTCCAAAGCCCGGCCTCTTGGTGCAGTCCGGACCAAATCAGGGCTCCTCGAAGGTCATGGTGCTGGATTTCCCTCAGGCCCAGAGAGCAGAGGAGGCTCTGCCTCTCTCCATCCAAATGGACAACAGAGTACATCATTTTATTCAATTTCATTTATCTTAAAAATCGATTAGCTTCCCTGTTAGCCACCTCTCTCCTGATATAGAACATGTGCTGCCTTCATCTACTATTTAGCTGCCGTTCTCTAAAGCTCGCATTGTCTTCCTCCCTCTGCACCTGTGTGTCAAACAACAGGAAGTCCATCAGCCTGTTCTTCCACAAAAAGCCCGGACCCTCAGGTGGGACAGCAGCTGGCCAGGATTCTCTACAATCAGGCCGACAAGTTCCTCCAGCAGGTCCGTGATGCTTCAAACTGTCAGCAGTGAGAGTAGAGTGTACATGCTGATGATGTGATACAGATACTAATGTTTTCACTCAGATGCAGACTTTTGAGGATCTCCTGAAGAGCAAAAGACTCAAACCTCTGGAACAGAAGAAGGTAAGAACAGTTTAAACCATTTAGAAGAATGACATCTTAAAGCCCCCTCCTCTAATGAAGCCGTGCTCATCCCCAGGGGGTCTCGCAGCTCGCTGAGGGGCTGGACTCTTTGGAGAGGGGATACCTGTTGGCCAGGGATGATTGCAAACTCCTGCAGCAGCGAGGCGCAGAGGACAGCTACTTTGACCGTGACCGGTGAGGGTCCGAGAGAAAAATCTCTCAGCTGAAATCTATCTCCCCCTCCTCTGTGCACTCTGATTTTATAATGTGATCCTACAGGGAGCTGGAGGGGCTGGTCTTTCAGTGTGGGCTGCGTATGGACGAGCTGAAGGAGCAGGTGGAGCAGGAGCAGCTCACCTATGAGGCTCCTCCCTCTCCACCATCTGGCTCCTCTGTGGGGGGAGAAACTCACACACAGGTACCATCAGCTCTCTCTGTATCTATAGACAAAACTTTATTTATAAAACACAATAGAAGCTTCGGATGTAAACAAAACTGTACACATGTTGTGGATAATGTTGGCTATTTCCCAAGATGTTGTAGACTGAACTATTATTTGAACAAAATTGTCAAAATAATTGCTATTTGAAGAAGTTAGTATCCCTAAAGGGCGCTGTGCAATAGCTGCCCCCTTCTCCTAGTACTAGGTTGGGTTAAAAGCAAATTTCACTGTGTGGGCTGTGTGCATGTATGTGTGACAATTAAAGAGGGTTTCCTCCTCCGATACTATCTATGTTTTATCGATCTAAAGCTGGTCCTAGTGCTGATTTAAAAAATGATATTCTATTGTCTATTCCTCCCCGTCTCAAAGCCCTCTTTGAACTCAACAAAAGGAGCTTTTAACTTATTGCCATTTCACATAACGCTCTAACTTCCTCTCCTTCCAGAGCCCGGCTGTGCCTGTGCTGGTTGATCCAGGAGACGCAGCGGAGGTGGAGGTGAGCGCCGGGAGTGAAGAGAGAGAAGAAGAAGAGGAAACTCTCTACCTCAAAGCTCAGAACGGCAAACACAGACACCTTGAACAACACTTTGCCCCGCTGATGAATCGGTGAGGCGACAGTGGTTTTGAAGAGTGAAATGTGTCTTCATTGTGGAAGGAGGTTAACAATATTCTTGTGTTTTTACATATTTCCTCCCTCTTGTCTAGCTACCAAAGCTTAGGAGAGCTTTCCAGTCGTTTAGACCATAGTCGGAGGGAAGGAGCTCCTCTTCCTGCTGCCTTAAGGAGCAACATGCAGCCTGGGAAAGAGGAGGCAGAGAAACGGGCTCTAGAAGACCTGGACACATCCGCAGCAGAGTAACATTTACTTACTTTCTGTCTGAATGTTGTTATTTTTAATCTTGAATAGTAAAATGATACTGAAGAAAGTCATAATATGTATAAAAAAAGACATTAACAGATATGGTTTGGTTAGAAGCTCGTTTCTGTAGCTCCACTGGACTTAATGATCTCTCTGCTGACAGGAAATTCAAACCGGACCGTCAGGACTCTCCTCCTGTCTGCACTAAAAAACCGCAGAGCAGCAGGTCCAGTCCTCCTCCCCGTAGCGCCTCCAGCCTGACCACCACTCTCCCCGCTCATCCCCCCAGCAGCAGGAGAAGGCTGGAGGTGGGAAAGTCCCACAGCAGCAGCTTGAGCAGTCTGGGAGAGATCAGCGCGTTGGAGAGGAGGAACTCCAAAGTCCTGACGGGGAGCAGCAGAGTGCTGTCTCAGGTCAGCCTCATTCTGAAATCTGACAATGACATGTTCTGACATCTATGGCATGGTTGGAAAATGTGTTGATTATGACAGACAATATCATATGTTGCATAATATTCCGTGTTGATCAGGATGGGATCATCTCTCCGGAGACGGACAGTGGGTTTGTGTGTTCAGAGAGCAGCCGTCTGACTCCTGCTGCAGCTGCCAGTCCTCTCCACCAGAGGGCAGCAGAGAGGTGAGGATGTCCGGTACATTCTGTGCCTCCACACACTTTAACTGCACCATAAATTACACCTGCTGAGCCAACCCCCACCCCGGCACACACACAGCATACTGATGACCCTACAGCTCTAAAGCCCCTCATTATTCATGTGTTTATATTATACAGTCTATTGCTGGAGAGGTATTTTACGTTGAGATTTCTCCTAGTGTGTCAGTGCCTCAGGAGAGGATTCCTCAGATGGTGCCGGTCTCAGCACCGTCTCCTGCTTCCCCACTGTTGCAAAATCACCCGGCGATGGAGCCCAATAGGACCAGGTCAAGGAGAAGCAGACCGGGGCCTAGGAGGTGCATCTTCTCCTTCTCCCCAAAGCGCTGCGTCCCTCTGACAGCACCAACCAGAGCCGACAGTGGGACCAGTGAGTTTGGACCGGACAGTGACAGCTGTGAGTCTCTGAGAGTGTTGATAAGGTCCTCTTATTATGGTGTTACTGATGTCTTCTCTCCATGTATGTGTCTCTAACCTGCGGTCCTCCTGCGTCCCCGCAGCTCTCACTGTGTCCGACAGACTGAACGACCACTTCACACAATCCATCAATTCCCTCCACGACTCCAGCCAGAGCCCCTCCCTCACTAGTGCACTGGGTCACCATGACGATCCTCTCAGAGCACTGAGTTCCAGTCAGGCTGCGAATCGCAAGTGAGTGTGTGTGGCAGTAGCTGCTGCCATGGCGATAGCTGTGCAAAGTAAACATGGCCAGGTTCATGTCTCCCTGCAGACGAATAAGAATAAAATGTTTGGATATTTAAAGCCTTCCTCAATGTCTCCCTCATCATATTCCTGATGCATTTCATTCCAGAACATGCTGCTATTGAGTGTGGTTGCACATTAGGAGGTACTGTGTGGTTTCCTGCGTGCTGGTGTGTTATTGCATGGCAGTTTTCAAACAGTGTGTGTATGTTTGAACGGACAGCTGCACAGATACTGACCGGCACATTTACTGGAATTTACTGTTTGGCCTTGGTGGTGAAAATTAGACACGCGTACTAAATGTAAACATAAACGACACATAGATTATTTAATGATATTTTAAAGTGTGTGTGTGTGTGTTTGTTTTAGTGACGCAATCCAGACGCTGCAGGTGGAGATGAGCCGACTGAGGGAGAGCATTGAAAGCTGTCTGAGGAATAAGAGGCCTCTGAGAGCAGCTCCTTCGGCTCAGCACACCACCTCCTCCCCTCCAATCAGGTTGGTTTCTATTTCCCAGTGGAGACTGCCCAGGGGCCCGCTGACACTTTGACCTATGCACACAGTATGCACATATTATGAGGAGTTGAGAAACTGAATATCCGTTCAAACAACATTGTATACAAGGCATTCATACATAGAGTGCTGAAAATAGCACAAAAACAGGGTACAGTACGTCCAATATATTAGAAAAACAAAAGGAAGTTATTTCAGAAATATCAGATAAAAACTGACATTTTTAAAATGAGAAAAAAATCATTTGAAAGTCCAAATATTTTAGCAAAAATGTGAAAAGCACATAGACTGGTCATGGGATATGTCTTAATCATCAAACAAAGCACCATGCTATAAAATGACAGTTCTAAATGTTCTCCCATTTCTTAGGCCAGGGGAGCGACGGGGTGATGTCAGGGAGAGAATAAACTCACCGCCTGAGGATGTGGAGTACACACTGCGGAGAACAACCCGGAGGAGACCGCCTTCTGCACACACGCCAACAACTGACATCTGTAAGGCACCGGCTTGATTGTACACAGACATAAGCATCACACTCCTCTAAGAGCAAAGAGCAGGTTGAGATTTAATGCATGACAATTCTTTGTTTTCAGCCACAGGTTCAGACCCCCCCTCCCCTCAGCCTCTGGTGTCCCGGTGTACTCAAACATCCACTGCAGCAGCGGACAGCCAGCGCTCACGCACAAGTACTGCCGGCAGATGCCTTATCATACATACATAGAACTAGGACTGAATGCATAGCTGTTCTGCTCATGCCGATACAGACATTCAATAAAAACAAGTGTTGACAGCTTACAGTCTTTTTGTAACTTCTTTGGGAGGAGCTCAACGTGTGTGTGTGTGTGTGTGTGTGTGTGTGTGTGTGTGTGTTGCAGGGCAGCAGCAGCCTGGTGTGTCAGCAGCAGACGTTCCTGACAGCAGAGGACGTGCTCCTCTCTGTCCTCAGTGTTTGTCACATGGTCACCGAGGGCGATCTGAAAGTAAGGAGGCTTCTTCCATCCTTTAGTTTTTTCCTTCTAAGCATTTATTGTTACTGGACTTGAGAAAATGTACTTTTGATTTCTTAACAATGCTGCAGTTGTCTTCTTTAATGCTTGCTGGTTTTATTCCTCAGGGCCAGTCGGTGGTGACAGAGAGCCGCTTCACTCTCGCTGTCCTCACTGTCCTCACTGCGGACGCCGTGGACCCTACAGTAGCACGGAGCCAGGTGAGAGAGGATGTTAACAGAGCTGCTAATAGAGAGGCATACACAGTCATCTCATAACCCCCCAGGCCCTGTGTATTGATGATGTAAACCACGTCAGATCTGACTGTCAGCAGCATTGGTTCTGCTCGGTCACTGCTCAGGATCACATCAGTTCAGCCTGCAGGAAATGAAATGAGTTGAAGTGTTGACCTGCGCTGTTGTTCACAGACCCCCCCACACACACAACCTGCCAGCCAGCCGAGTCCCCCCACAGAGCGGAGGGGAGCGGATACTTTGAAGCTGCAGCTCCTCCTGCTCTGCTGCAGTATATGCCGGTGTGGCCGCCCCCCCTCCTGTAGGTGACCTGCCCTCTCAGCATACACACAGACACCTCAGGAGATTTCAATACAAGATTTCAGCAACAACTAAAAGATAGTTTGGATTGATTATTAAATGTATTTGTTTCATTCTTACCCTCTCTTCAGGTTGTACTCTTCGCCCCTCTATGTGTCTCCCAGCAACAGCCAAGGCAAGTCCTCCGGGTTCAGGGGTCGCAGGGAGGTGAGGAGGAGGAGGCGCTCTCTGTCGCTGGATAAGCAGCGCTGCGTGGACAGCTCTCTGCAGAGGGCCCTCAGAGCCGCTCGGAGCATGAAGCACACCTCCGGTCACATGGCTCACTCTCTGGCGTCCGGCCTGCACTACCAGCAGCTCCTCGCTCAGTCCTGCAGCCTCTAGCCTGACCTCACAGCTTACATCCCCGGGAGGGAGAGCAGGACTGTCGCAATAAAACACCTCAACCATTCCCTTCTTTGTAACTTGTCTTTGGAGAAAAAACTGTTACTGTAGCTTTGTTTACGGCACTTTTCAAATAGCAATATGTAAAGGAATAGTTCAGATTTTTGGTCTATGATGAGTGAATGACTCACAGTAGATGACAGTTTTGAGGAACAGATTGGAGTAAAATCACAGAGGCTGAATCTCAGGTGGCCAACATACATTTGTTTCTTCAGCAATAATATTAATTTCAAATCTGTCATAGAAATGACATACTTGGCTGTCATGGAGCAGTTGTTACTTTGAGCTATTTATTGATCATGCAACTCTGTTTATTAATCATGTGAATGTAGTTTTTGTGATTCTTAACATACGTTCAGGAGTGTTATTTGAGTTTGCGTATAAGCTTTGTTTTCATGTCGATACTGTAGCATGCTGCGCTGTAAATGAAATGCACTCGACGTGATGTTCTAGAGGCCGTACCAGAGACCACTCCGGACCGGTTTGTTCAACAGTTTATAAGAAGCTGTAGGTGTACCATACTGTAACTGGACAGCTATGTTTTTATACAAAAGAGAAGTGGACTCAAACTGTTTTTATGGCTTTTGTTTACTATGATTGTTGTTGTGATTGTTGTTGTGATTGTTTAGGTGAAATCTACATTTTTGCTCATTTCTAAATCTGTTTTGTACAAGTTTTTTTTACATTTTCAGGAAATTCTTTCCCTAAGGAGCCAAATAAAAGGTCACTTTAGAACATTTGGTGTTTGTGTGCCTTACTGTTTTCAAGAATAAAAACTAGAGTCTTCAATGTAATGGAAGCCAATTTATTAGACAGCCTTAGTACATATGAGGTACACATGGAAGTATTGTTTGTGCTTCAACACTCGCAAACATACAATCCCAATAAGTTAAACAGTTTTAGAACAGACTAATGCATCACTATTATCTTTTCTCTGATAAATAATTTGATATAAATCAATTGATTTGACAGAGTAAACCCTATACAACAGCAAATAATAGAAAATAAACGAACACAAAGTCAAGCGTTTGCATCACAGAAAACGCATAATAGTGCAATATACAACTTGTTTTGGCCGGGGGAACGAGGGGAGGGAGGAAAGAAAAGTGGACCTAAGGGATTTCTTTTGCAAAGCCATTCGCCATTGGAGGGTTTTACATTGCACCGGAGGAAAAAATAGATATTAGTTTCTTTTTGAACCACTAACAGCTACAGCTAGAACATCACAAACACGGCGGCTTCACATCGACGTTTTTTTTTTAAAGGAAAAGGTATCACTACTTTACAGTCAGGAATATCACCAGTCAACAGTGAGACGCTAAAACAGCAACGTATGGCACACGCACAACACTACTCAGTGCATGGCCCAATGAAACACCACTAACCAATGATAAGACTTAATCTGACAGGATACAATACTGAAACACAACTGGCCCTTTTTAAGATTATTCTTTAGATATCTGCAAGCATCGGCCTTTGACATTAAAACGTGGAATTTTTCGGAGAAAGGAAAAAGGTTGTGGCAAGTAAATACTTTACAGTCTCGGCAGCCGGAGGAGGGGGGGGATTCGGGCTTTTTACAGAGCTCTCTCTTTCGGACATCTGCTCAACCAAGCGCTTTAAAAAGGAATACTTCAAAGAAAGTCAATGTTTGGAGTATCACGCCGCTGCCTAACGTGTCCGGATATATCACAAGCTAGGATGCAGCGCCGGGAGGGGTAAGATTGTAAGATTTCTCCCTCAGCAAATGAGTAAATGTCTACTATTTATTTATAACTAATGTCGTTTTTTATTATTTCCTTGCCTAGAATGATTACATCTAGTGACTTATTTCTATATTTATCATCCATGGCGACTGCTGATTGCAGGGGAAACGTCAAGGTCACACTGTAGGCGTTGATTTGGATCAATAAGTGAAAATAGGATGAGAAACAAACTATGGTTACTGTGCTTGCTAGTGCTAATTGCATAAACTCCACCTAAGATATAACCTGTTTAAATCCCACATAAATATATATATACATATATTAGAGCAGTTAGAGCTTTAAGGTCATTTCGTGGGCTGCAGTTTGTGGTGCTTGCATACTGACCCTGACTGACACAGCTGGATATATTGCAACACATTTACATTGCTATAGTTGCACCTTTACAGAGTTTACAGATGGAACGTTGAGTAGTGGATAAGTTTTGAGGTGTGTATTTGACTTTTCGATACTCAAAACACATGTTTTCAGTGAAGTATTCAAGCTCAACATCTTAGGAAAAAGCTAAGTGCTAACTCTGCGGCTCCCAGAACATCCACATTGGATACAAACACATAACAGTCCACACAAGTCCAAGCATGCTACTGAATACGAACATCTCAAATGGGCAGGGGGGGGGAAGGGGGGGGGATTCCTCTCTGACGAATATATTTATATTGCATGTTGACTGATATGATATATTTTACAACAGCGACCTCTCAAACGGCTTCTGATAAAACTCCCAGGGGAGGAAACCCAAAGCAAAGAGAAAAGGTCGACCTTTTGCTCAGGTTTCGTAGCATACAATATTACATTTTGGTACTTTCAGTTTTAAATGGCCCTCTGTTCTGATATTTAAACCTTTTGTTAAATAAGTTCATTTAGTTGCATCCATTGTAAAACTTTAGAATACTTGCAACGATTTTATTCTTTGATACAACATATATTTTTTTATCATCTCAGATGTCTTTTTATTCTTCTCAAGCAGGATGCATACACAGGTATTGGAGGGGGGAGGGGAAGGGGTACAGAGGTAAGAAGGGGGCGGGGTTAAGAGAAAGAGGTGTGATTGGAGGATCTTAGCTTGTAACTTCCTCGTCTGGTTTGTTCATGGCCTTGAGCTGCTCCAGCAGGCTGGTGGGGGTGAAGATGTTGGTCGATCCTGGAGACACACACACAAACACACACACACACACACACATACAGACAGTTAGATCTGCACGTGTTGGAAGAAACAGAAGCAAAATGTGTTTTCAGCTCTTGCTATGAATGCTTACTGTTAATGAGAGCACACAATGTTACAACTAATAGAAGCGCTGTGATTAAATCAGAATCAGTTAGCTGGCAGGTAAGAATGGATCAGAGGGGATGGAAACTTATTGTAAAAGCTGAGAGTTCTTTTACTTTGAGTATTTCTAAATGGAATGTATTTCTTTCCTGCATTTCATTTGACAGGAATATTCTATAATCTGTATTCCTTACATTTATCTTACAGCTCAGTTTGTGACTTTTAGACTTTTTGAAAAGACTAAACACTTTGTCAGTATTTTCTGACAGTGAGAATACCCCAAAAACAAGAGGCATTATATATGCTATTTTCCATGAGCAGACTGAAATTATTTTACATCTCTAATCATCTTTTTATCCAGACATCCGGGTTCACATTTAAATCTTGATTGTTATCTGTAAACATCTCTGGGTAATATGGTTGTTAGATCGCATGCAGCTGAACGATATGGAAGCACACAGATCACTGACGGCACCACACCATGTCATGAAGAACTAAAGCTGGCAGGTGGGTTTGTAGCGATCCCGCCACAGCAGACCTGTGTGTACACACAGCCAATCAGGTGTGGAGATGACTGTCTTCATTAAAGAGCATGCAGACAGCTGAGAACTCTCCTACCAAAAGCAAAGGAAATGTAGCACGAAGGAAAGAAGCAGCTCTCCTCTACATGTCATGAAACCCCAAACCAGAAGTCTATGGTCTCCATATTTATGAATGGAAATGTGAAACTCAGTAACCCTAGCAACACATAGATGACCTGCTATGACAGCTGAAGACACATTTCAGACAGTGTAACACTTGAAAGGTGCTGGACCGGAGTAAAGCAAACGGTTTGTCCAATCATTCTCAGGTGTACCGACTGCCGTCTTTATTCCTTTGTTTAAAAAAAAGATTTAGAATTTGTTTTACTCCTCACACCTGTCCAACATTGGAACAGTGCATTGGCCTACATTGGTTTGTTTCTGTTGCAAAGCTGCATGTTTCCTCCAGTCTGGTTTGATTTACCTGAACAACAGTCAAACTAGGCCGGACCCTGTGAGGGGTCGGAACAGGAAGTGGAGGTGGTTGAGGGGAAAACAGAAGAGAAAGAGGCAAGCCCATCTCGAGTTGGGTCATTATGGTGATGCAGGGGTCGTGGGTGGGGGTTGAGTGCGGGCCACAGAGGTCACACTGGCCTCGCCTGCTTCTCTGCTGTTCCCCAAACACACAGCTTCGTGGGCCTGTTTTTGCCCCAGAAACACAACGCCTCCTACGCCACTACGTTATTGTACCAAAGTATCAAAAACAAGGACTTTTTTTAGTAGGTGATGGCCATTTTGCTCAGGAAGAGTTGAATGCAGCAGTATGGGGGGAGTGGGGGCAGCCATACTGCTGATGGTGAGCTGCTTACTGAGAAAACCAGACGGGGGTTTGTTAACGATATCGCTTTAGCAGATTAGTCGGGATGAGATGGATGCCCAGGGTCTACAGTCTCCAAGCTTTAGTGGGTGAGTGTGTGTTCAGAGGTAGCCTTGCTAATAATCTACCAAGACAGGCAATGGGGGGGGGGGGGGGGGGATCATGGGCAATTATGCAAAGAAGTATAATCTGTTACCTGAGTCAGGTGGGATATGTTTTGAGTGCCCCATGTGTTTGTTTGTAAGAAGGATTTCTCCAAAATGTTCATCAACAAGCTGGAAACTAGAGTCTAAGTAAAGTCTGTTAGTGAGGGACGTTTCCTACATTAGGGGAAGGGGGGGGGGGGGTTAGTGGCAGCTGTTGGACATGTGCGGCATCCTTTCTTTTTAATTGGTTGCTAAAGCATATCAGGTGGAACATTGCTACATCCTCAGACTCTGTCAGCAGAGAGGCATCTTACAGGGGGGGATACAAAGGGAAACCTTTTGGGCAACTGCTCTCAGTTATTGTTCCCTGACTGTTTGAGCTTTGTTGCCCCCAAAATGTCCCTCAGTGTCAGCACCCTGATAAAGGAGATATTTGGCTAATATTCAGAATGCCTCTGCAGAGGAGCCATGAGTCATGTGAGCATGTGATGGGGGGGGCTGAGAGAGAGTGACGTGTCAGACGACTGGGAGTCAAAGGAAATAAAATACACAAGGGAGGATCCTTCTTTGAAATCCTACATTAAGTCAAAGAGCTGTCCAGATGTGGAGAAACCAGGAACAACACAAAGTGATTGTCTGTGCGAAGGGTCGTTCAGAAAAATAATCAGACAGTGAAAACGGATAAAGATGGATCTCGGGGGTAGATTAAATCTGGAGGGAGTGTTCCTCAGGCTCAAAGGGCCGTTGGGTGGCTGTCGGAGGGCGATTTAATCCACCCAGCTGAGATGATGGGAGGAGGCAGCAGGGATGGGGTCACGACACCCTCAGACATGGCCGCTCCACACCACAGTATGTAACGGCACGGCTCTGCTCAACTTGACACGCTCATTTTTGGTTTTCCATTAGCTAAAGCTGTCCTGCCATTACCTCAAGGTTCCAAGCGATATAGGAAGCATTTTTAAATAGCTGCCATCAATAGAGACTGGATTTCTGTCAATGTTTTTCAGCCTCTCAACTGTTAACCTGTATACAGTACAATCAAATCCTGCTCAAATGTGATTGGGCGATAGTTATCGAACAAGAAAGAGTCACCAGAACGCTTCCTGTCCTGAAATGTTGAGCATTCTCTGTTTGTGTGATGTAGAAGGGGATGTCACAGCAGTTTCGGTGCGCTGTTCACCAAAAAATCCTGCCTGCAATAAAGGGATGCTTCCTGCAGTGGAAAACATATACAGTATAAGAAAATACCTGGTGCCAAGAGTTGAGTTGAGTCAAGCTGAAAGTGCAGTGGAAATGAGACTTTGTTTTAATAAAAATATGTATAACGTCACATTCTGCCCTCGTGCTAACTTTGGATTTGGACTGTGGTCAAAGATTTGGATTCAGTCTTCCTGTCACACCTGATTGAATAGAGGCACTGTCACTGTGATTGGCTAACTCTCAGCATAAAGGGACTAAATGATGATGGAGCGGCCCATGTAGTGGGGAACGGTCGGTGGGTGCCCATCCCTGAGGGACACGGGGGGAGGAAGAGGGTGGAGTTACATCAAACAGTGCTGAGTGTTCAAAGAAGGAGGAACAGGGAGGAAGCCCTTGTGCTGCGGAGGATCAGAAAGGGCTTCTTTGTGCGGCTGCCTTTACTTTTTTCAGTGTGATTTCTCTCTCCCTCCCTCCCAATCTGTCTCTGCCTCACTCGGCTGGTGTTTCTGCGTCCTCAAAGGACACCCTAGTGGACTCTCGGAAGTCGGGGTGCTGCAGGTCCGATAAGAATTTGGTGGGGGTGAGCATGTGGGTGGAACCTGTGGAGGAACAGAGGCGGCTTCACCACTCGTCTCTCAGCACATGCCACGCCCCCTCCCCCACTCGCTCATAAAAACAAAAAAGGGTTACAAAAAACGTTCGTACACACACACACACACACACACACACACACACACACACACACAGAGAGAGAGACACACTCGTCCACCGACAGTTCACACAAATACATACAATCGCCATGTTGCACAGTGAGGAAAACAACAGACACAGAAAGGACATGGCGGCGCTGCAATTTAAAGACAACAGTTGTTTTTAAAGACAACAGCTGAAGCAGAGCACAACAGAAACAAGACATTTCCATTTATCACACAGACTGCTCACATGAAGGGCTTCTTCAACAGACTGCACACGATAGGTAGGGTGGAACGGCTAGACCTCACATGAACTTTAAGTGCTTCCCTGGGGTTTGAGAGGCAGGATCTGCGAGCGGATTGCTACTGTATCTGATCTGTGTTGTGGGTACTGTGACTGACTGAAAAAATACTATTATATATACTAATAGATGTCAAAATGATTGTTATTAACCCCTATTTAATCATGTGTTTAACCATGTCAACTTTGTTCTGTAACATTCCTTAAAAAGACTTTCTTATAATCACGTTACATTTGCTTTAACAAAGTGACACTAAATGATAACCAAGAAAAGCCATTACGGGGACAAAGTCATTGAACTTCCTCCCTTTCTTTGAGAAAACAATCCGACTCATCAGATCAAACGTGTCCTTGATGGGGATGTCAATGCCAAAATTCTGAAAACGTGACACTTGATTTTACCGAAGGAAGGAAAACTACTTTCTGACTGGCATCGACCCGGGGGCGAAGGAAAATGTGTTTGGGACTAATAGAGATCTTTGCAGAGAGTCCTTTTGGACGAAGGATTTCTGTTCGCATTTTTGTATATTACGCTCAGCAATTACGATTCTGAACCAAGGAATCTTATTTTCTAACCCAAACCAACAGAAAAACAGGATGCAAATATAATACATGAGTGTTAAAGTAGAAGGGTATATTGTTTTTCGTTCGTTTTTCCCGGTATGAGTATCAAAAACTACATGTCTAGTATTGTGACAGCCCTGGTATTAATGACTGGACTTACACTTCCCCATCAGGGTTTGACTGTCTGTTCCCCTCACTTCCTGTGGTCCCCTGCCCATTTCTCCTCCCCTCCATCCTTTTATTTTCATTTTGCCGCCTTCAGGTTGAGAAGCTTTGTCCTCCTATGTCCCTTATATGACCTGATTGCTAGAATAGCTTATCCTCTTCCACACTTTCAATAAAGCATTGTGAACTTATGTATTACTTAAGTCTATCCCACTTTTGACCATACCCAGTATTGATAAACCCCACATCTCTGCATCAAGGTAAAAAGTCAAACCACTAGAGGTCAGCGAAACTAGATGTTCAGGGCGTGTGAATTTACTCTCTAAGCTTGTCATAGATGTCTCTCTCTGCTCTCAGCAGCGCCTACTGTTGCTTCACTCACCAATGACGGCCTCCCACTTCCCATTGGCCTGCGTGACCTCATAGGCACAGCGCATCTCGCTGAAGGAGGCGCCCCCGATGATGAAGACCATGACGCGGGGCCCGGTGCGGTACTCTCCAGGAGTCTTGTTCTTGTGCCAGTGGCCGTATCGAGCACTGTCAGAGCAGAGAGAAAAACGGACAAGTTATTAAAGTCTTTGTACATAACATCATTCTGGGATACACAGCTAGTAAGGCATTAAACGTTATGGAAACATATGATCCTCATTGCTCTGTGTTCCTGTCTGCGGGGGAGGGACGGCTAATGAGGAGGATCGGTTCATAACAGGAGAGGATTTGATGCACAATCAATACACACCAGCAGCTTCCACACACACTGGAGTGTGAGGATCAGCAGGGCTCAATGCGGCTGCATCCCTCCCCCTCATAGACACACACACTTGCATGCAACAGCAGAGGGAAGTATTGACGACTTGTATTAAGGTCAGCTTGCTCACATTTTGGGGTTTGAGCTTCCATATTTCAGATAATAACCAGTTTGTGTAGTCGAGTGCCGATGGCATTATTTAATAATTAACCTCTATGACTGCGCATACTTAGAAGAATGTTAAAATATGAAGAGTTTTATGGTAGATTTCTAGATGTTCTTCCTTGTTAAAACATATATTCATTAGGGCTGTACCAAATTAATTTAAGTTTTCTGATAAAGTCTGTTGTCATTTATGGCGTCATTACTCAAAAATAAAAAACCCACAAGAGTACGATTTTTTTTAAATGATCAAACTAAAAACCTATAAGTTGATATTCGGTATACATATATATGACTCACTAACCTGAGAGTCATCAGTATACCCTCTCTTGCCCGTCCTCCATGTTTTGAGTAAAGTATTGATTCCTTAGACTAATTTCCCTTCCTAAATGACTATTGATCTACCCCCATTTCTATCTGTGTAACTTATGTTGCAATATATATATATAAATAGGCCTGTGTGTGTGTGTGTGTGTGTGTGTGTGTGTGTGTGTGTGTGTGTGTGTGTGTGAGTACCTGACGGCAGTGGTGCTGAAGGAGGCAGAGGAGCGGGTGGAGATGTAGGGGTAGTGCTTGGTGTCCAGCTTATCATCAATAGCATCCTGCAGGGGGATAGAAAGACAACACAGAGCTTTGTCAGCAATACTCAGCCTTACACACACACACACACACACACACACACACACACACACACACACACACACACACACACACACACACACACACACACACACACACACACACACACACACACACACACACACACACACACACACACACACACACACACACACACACACACACACACACACACACACAGGGGCTGGTTCAGTTGTGTTAGGTCTCTTAGCAACCTGTGTGGCGACCATTGGAGGATTGGCTTGGCAAAAATAAGGGGCTAAATATAGTTGATAACAACCAGGCTGGGAAAACAGATGTTTGGCTAAGGTTGTTGTGGAGGTAAATCCACAATCAAATAGGTAAATCTGCTCAGATTAAAAGTGTGTTTTCTGTGACCCTTAGCTAAAATTTGCTTTAGAAGCATACACATTAAAGATGCTGAAAAGGAGGTTGCCTTCGGACCGTTTAAACAGTCCAATAGTGATTCTGGTCCTCGAAAACAAACCTCCATGATGTCCTTGACCAGCGGGGTCCAGCGGGACAGCTGATAGGTCTGCTCGCTCACACGCTCCTTCCTGTCCAGCTTCTTTCCTCGGCGGAGGGTCGACTAGTGAGGGAAACAAGACAAGAAGGTCAAGTATCTCCTAAAATCAGGACAAGTACTATTCCACACCGTAAAAGCCGTGCCTATGAAACCTTTTTGGAGTAAAATAATAAAGTAATGTCAGCAAAATGAATGAATAGTAATATAGTAAGAGTGTGTGAAAAGTGTGTTACTATTATATACAAACGTCATTCTTCAGTTTATCTGAAACATCCAAATTCTAATTCAACAGATTTGGAGAGACATTGCTTTAACCTGATATGAGGGCAACAAACAAATGTAATCTGGAAAGTTAGAAACGCTGTCAGACAAAGTATAATATTTGATGGATAGTGGACAATGGGAGACTGACGGATAAAGCAGAAGGAAAGGAAATAGAAGAAGATTGCCAGGGAGGGGTCTTACGTCTGTGACGATGGGGACGCCCAGGTGAGCCATGTTGGTGATGATCTCACTGTCCTCAGGGGGGATCTGCGCGTGCTGGATCAGCTTGTTCAGGTTCTCCTCCGTGATGCCTAAACACACACACACACACACACACACACACACACACACACACACACACACACACACACACACACACACACACACACACACACACACACACACACACACACACACACACACACACACACACACACACACACACACACACACACACACACACACACACACACACACACACACACACACACACACACACACGCACCGGTCAGATCTTATGACTGAGAAGACTGTATGTTTACATTTAATATGCTCAGTGCGCTGAAAGGGAATTCAACCCCAGTGCAAAAATAACTATTTCATTAAAACATAAAATGGACACTAGACTTCTCGGATTCTGTATACTTAATATATATACAACATATATGAGAAGTTTAGTCTTAGTGAATTACCAGGTTAATATTCCTGTAGTCTGAGCAATTCTTTACACTTCATCAGACCTATGTATGTCAACGTCAATGCACAGAGACACTCAGTAAGTAATTACTCTTACAGGGACAGAGAGCAGCACAGAGTTTTATAGACCTAAGACTGGATTTCCTTTTGTTTTTAAAGTTGTTTTTTGGGGGCTTTTTTTTTGCTTTTAATCGGATAGGACAGTGGAGAGTGACAGGAAAGTGGGAGAGAGAGTCGGGGTGGGATCCGGAAAGGACCACGGGTCGGGAATCGAACCTGGGTCGCCGGCGTGCGCTGCAGGTGCCACAGCCAGTTGCGCCCCAGCCAGTTGCGCCACGGCCGGGGCCTTAAGATTGGATTTCTAATGTCGCCTGAAGACTCCTTCTTACCATTCTTGAGGAAAATGTAGAGCAGGATGATGCGGATCTTGTCGTACGTGCTGACGTTGGCATCCAGCAGGATGGGCACGATGGCCCTCATGGGGTCTTTGATCTTCTCTCCCTCAGCGTCTGTGCCCATCGCCAGATCCTGCAGCACAGAGCCCAGGTATCACATCAAGTCTCACTTTAAACCCTCAGATACACATTTCTAAGACTACTATTAGGATTACATGTGTGCACGTTTAGATAATATCCTCCTTTAGCAATACTCTCTCATGACAGTGTTTTCTGTATCTGATCCCTCACCTGCTCCACACGGCACAGCTTGTCGACTGTTCCCTGGTAATGCTTCATGCAGTCCTCAGCCAGCTGCAGGTGGGTGGAGTACTGAAAACACAATACACACGGGGTCAGAATCACATGCACACACACTATTATGAACACACAACACACTCATACACACACACCTTGCTGAGCTCCTTCTGGTACTGAGGCATCTTCTTCAGCATCTGGGACAGATCTCTCATTGTGGTCTGTTGAAAGAGAAGATTGCAATGTCAAATTCAGTCTAAAATATCGCTAAATAGAAAAATAGCAGCTACCATAATCCACACAGGCTGAAAAGCATTGGCATTGCAATAAAGCAGTTCTTTGTTCTTAAAATGTGACTTGAGATTTTGACCTCCTTCACTACTTTGTAAAGAAGAATCCCAGAAGTTATCGAGCATGCTTCTAACAATTGTAACACCACTGTATGTTCAATACGTATCATCATCACCTTCTCCCCGGTGTTCATCCTCTTGCTGGCTGAAAAGTCCTTCAGCTGGCGGGTCACTTCCCTAATGACAAAAAAGGAAATTAAATTGTGTATCCAAAGCTTAAAGTGTATGAGGAATATATATATAACATAAAGTCTGAGTTAAAGTACTTACTGGGACACCTCAGCTATGTGTTTGTGTCTCAGGCTCACCCACAGGTCATCGTCTTCGTGCAGCAGAACCTCTTTCTCACGAGAGTCTCCAATGCCACTGGTCTCATATCTGAGGAAATACGGACAGTCATTTAGAATATAAATTCAGATATGATTATTCTATAGATTCTGCCTACTGCAGCTTTACCTGTTTAACCATTTTCCATCCTGCTAAAACATGTCATTTAAACGTCTTCACAATTTATTATAGACTTTTTAAAGAAGATGAGGTGGTGAATAAACTCAGACCCTCGCCAAAATGTGTGCCATTTGCCATGTATAGTAATAGTTTAGTACTTGTAGACGTCGTTCTCGATGGGCAGCAGGTCGTAGCCCATGGCCTGGAAGGTGAGCTCATGCAGGACTGGAGAAACGGGGTCGAACGCCCGGTCCAGGATGATCAGCTGTGAGCGTGCCTTATCTGGACCCTATACAGAGAAGACGAAATAGAGAATTAAAAGGAGGGATTACACTGTGGGACTTCCAGGATACATCTTTTTGCAACAAGAATATGAGACAGGTGAGAAGAGAACAAGTCATTAAGCATTGAAGTTAGGTACAGCAGGGTAAAATACAAATTCCTCTGAGCCCACCTCTCCCATGGTGGGGTCATCAGCCTTGTAGGCGTCCAGTTTGTCCTGAACCAGCTGGGCCAGGGTGGCGTTGTCCTTGTACTCTCTGACAGGAGGACAGACAGACAGATGGATGGTCAGCATTTAAGTGATGGACAGGATATGCCTTCTATATTTCCCAAAGGACACCAAGGTCTCTAAAAAGCTACTCCTCATAACCAGCTACAAAGGTCTCCCTAACTCACGTCTGTAAAGGTGATAAATGGCATTTATTCCTTACATCTGAGTCAGATGTTTTTAAATGTACACTCTGTTATTCAAAAATTCACTCCTTGTAGTTAAATAGAGTCAAGCTGATATCCTCAAACGTTATGTTGTCTGTCAAAATTGTCTTTCTAACCACTAAAAAGACGTCTTTAGTTTCAGAGCGCTTCCTGTACCCCCAGCTGCCCCTACACAGCGCCCCCTGCTGCTCACCCTCGGTATCTGACGGCAGGGTACTCCTTCAGGGTGGCACAGAGAGTGGCCAGCTGCTCGGCCAGCCTCTCCATCACCGGGTTCTTCAGCTGGGTCTTATGGGGGCTGTAGAAACTGTGGAAGGCGTCTGCATTGTCCAGAGAGTACACCTGCACACACAGACAGGGATGCAGCTTAGACATTGATTTGAGCTTCCTCAACTCTTTCTGTTTTGGTGCACGGTGTTGGCCAGGGTCAGATTTCAGCAAGTATTATTGATCTGAAAGCTGATTTGATCATAAGAAAAGACTACCATTTTGTCTTTTGTCTTCTTCTTCTTGTTGTTTATCCTTTTCACCTCAACTACCCCTTGCCTGTCTCTTCTCCTTTTTCATGTTCTTTTCCCCCCCGTCCTTTCCTTGTTCTTCAGCTTTATATCCTCTTTCCTCTCCCATCCTGCCATTTCCTCCCCTCCATTCCTTTCACCTTTAATGTCCTTGCTTTCTACTCTATACATTTATCCTTCTCACCCTCCTCTTATCTAATATCCTCTCTTTTCTTGTCTACATTTCATTGTTCCTCTCATCTGTCTTTGTCTTTCTGTGTATTCTCCTCTCCTCATTGTCATTTCATTTCCTCTCCTTCCTCTCCTTTCCTTTCCTTTCCTTTCCTTTCCTTTCCTTTCCTCTCCTTTCCTCTCCTCTCCTCTCCTCTCCTCTCCTCTCCTCTCCTCTCCTCTCCTCTCCTCTCCTCTCCTCTCCTGCATCACTCACTACCACTCCCTCCTCCCACCCCATCTGTCTTCAGTCACATGACCTCACTCCTGCAGTCCCTATGTTAGCTAGGATCCCATTGGCTACAGCCTGCTGTGTGGATCTGTACTCATCCAATGGCGTGAGAGCATCAGTGTGTGGGCGGGCAATGAGGCAGCTCTGTGCCGGGAGCAGAAAAAACCACTGACTCTGAATTAATGAGAGTAGACAGGAGGGGAGCAAAGCATTGTGGGCACAGCAGCATCTTCAGATAGTGAGGGGCAGACGGATGGAGAGAGGGGCGTAGAGGGACATTTAGAAAAAAGGAAGAAGGGTAATAATAAATAACAATATAATAAAAACGCTTGATGGAGAGCTGAATGCAAGCTACGTGCGAAGGCAGGGATGGAGGAATGGTGGTACATAAAAAAAATACCAGCGGGAGGGGGAGGAGGAGAAAAATGAAGGAGGCAGGAATTTGAAGATAAAGCTAAGGGTGGAGAAGCAGGCTGGAGGGAGGAGAGGCAATGTGATGAATGTGAGTCCTTCTGGAACAGTCTGGCAGTCTCTAGTGTGACTGCTGAGTCAGCGGCATTAAGTGACCATCTGAGTGTGTATCTGTGTTTCTATCTACTCTCCCCGACTCTAACAACCATTACCCCCCCTGTTACTATTCCTGGCTGTGTCCTTTCTCTATCCCTCTCCACCCAGCAGTCCTAATCGATCTCTCAATGTTCCAACTTGGGCTTTATATCTCTGCATCTCTCTATCGCTTGTGTTCACTTATCACTTACAAAGAATTAGAGTAAGCCATGTTTCATTCCTTGCTTGATCAGAGGATAGGAGAATAATGGCTAAAATATGTAACCATCCAGGGTGCAATAAGCAACTTTTATTGTAGGATTTATTAAGCAATTGGTACGCATACTTGTGTTTGCAAATATTTGATCCAAACGGTGTTCTCTAACAGCACCGTGAGGCACAGCTGGATATTTACCTGAGACTCGTAGGGCAAGAAGGCGATGTTGATCTCCGTCAGAGTCTTGATGGTTTTGGAAGCACGGCTCTTTGTCAGCTCATTGAAGAGAGGATCAGGGCAGGCTGGGGAGGTGAACAAAACAGGCATCTTTAAGTTAGACTATTTCATCGGTCTTAATAATATTTTAAAATATGAATTCCAACAAATTTCATCCACCTATAAAGTATTTTTTGAGATAATGTTCCTCAAGCATTTATCTAATAAACTAGGTCTTGATGTTTGATAAAGCTGACAGGATGTAGCAGCAAATTATGTGAACACAACCATTCATTACAAAGACCTTTAAATCTCAACACACATTTAAAGGATGAGGTAAGATCAGGTGTATGAGCCTAATGTACACACAAAACAAGATATACAGGAAACACAAAGGTTTTTAAAAAATCTCTGACTCATTAATACAAATTAAGCAACTATATCAAAGAAAGAGAAGTTACAGCACCATAATACACCCCGCACCCATTTCCTCCCAGCTTTGAAAAATCAGCTTTGAAAATCGGAGGAAACTGGAGGCTATGAGGACACAAATGGCTGCTCTATCAACATTTAGCAGGGCGCCTGTTTCCTAAAGGACAAGAAGGTAGTTTGTCTATGAGAGGAAGTACAACACTACCAAAAAAATGCCAGGTTGAACAAGAAAGGAAGCGAAAAGCACAAAATATGAAAGATCCTGCAACACTAATATGTTTTACATCCTAAACGGTGCACCACATACAGTCATGCTGAAGAAAGGCTCCATGTCTCTACTCACAGTCAGTGAAGAAAACATGCGCTGCCTTGTATTTAGCTGAGTGAGGGTCTTTGAAGTCTGCGATGAGGGTGTGGACCGACTGAGGGGAGAGAGCAGAGTTCATGTCAGTGTGTTGACTCCACTACACGTGCATTAGTGGGAACTATTTCATTCGTTCAAGCTGTATTGTGTGACACTTTGAAATGATGGTGCCAGAGCCTTTAGCTAAACCACTTAACTAAACGATATACATCCATAAATATATTTTAGAATCTTTGCTCGGCATTTAATGTGAGAGCTTATTTGTCAGCACTTTTTTTAATGAAGTCCTGTGACAATTGTCCTGCTACAGTCAACTGTAGTCTAGTATTTGAGTGTTTTCAAAGAGTGTGTCTATTCAATCAGGACTGTCGACATTTTGTTTGTTTGAGTCATTAATCACTCAATTTACTTTGGCCAAATCTCCACTTTTCCCCGAGCACTGTTGTCATTATAAACTGTAAATTGCTTCATCCCTGAACCCCTTAATTTGTTCTATTGCCTGAACATACAAATTGTTACACTGCATCTCATGTCATTCTACTCACTGTTCATCCCTTTATTATTCTAATTATAAGTGAGCAATCCTTTATTTTTCTTTCATTTTGGTGTAATTTGTAGCAATGTATGTCGTTGTATATATTTCACATCATACTCGAGGCACATTGTCGAGCTCAACCTGCTTTGGCAACACTCTACTCCACCATGGTATTGCCAATAAAGCTGAGCAAACAGCCGAGTGTTTGGACAAACGGCGGCTTCCTGCTGCCATAGACACACCTCTGAATATACACTGTGAACTAGAGAGAGGAGAGTGTGTGTACCTTCTCTGTGGGTGTAATCAGGTAAATGGCCTCGAGGCTGGGAAGAGGCTCTCGTCGCTTCATGATGTCCTCCACGACTAGAGAGAAGGAAGTTAGTTAGAGAGGAACACAGACAGATGTGTAACAGTGCAGAGGATGTGACCGTGGTCTCTTACTGGTGATGCCCTCCGTCATGATGTCTGTCATCTTGCAACAGGATGACAACATCCTCATGCTCAGCTGGTCCACGATCAGTGCCTGGCAACAGGAAATGAAACAGTTGATATACAAATACAGTGTGTAACTAAATATTGAACCGCAGCTATTATATTACATGTCACTGACAATGAAACGGTCTTATTTAAATAAAGCTAAGCGTGTTTTACCTTCCATTCTCCCTTCTTCTTCACCTTCTTGATGACATCATTCATAATCTCTGTGGAAGAAAAGAGACATCATCAGGATTGCCATCAACGTAGAAAGATGTGATGAGCGAAGAGGATGATTCCATAATGCAATCCTACACAGGAGGACGATAGCATGCCAAAGTCAAATATAGCCTCCAACAAGGTCAACGACCACAGCTCTCCAGCAGCAGAATAAATCATGTGGATGAGGAGGGAACATATGAACGCAGAGACGGCTGGGAAGTGTGATCTCAAAAATAATCTGATCCACTGTGAGGTCACGGCACGATGGTTGTGTTTAAGCCACGACATTAGCCTGATCACTGTGTCAACCATCTGCCAGCCATGTTCTTATGAATCCATTTAGGGTGAATTACTGCAAATATATTAGCTGCTAAGCCCTTAGGCCCCGGCTAAAACCTGAGGCCACACAGATTATAACAGGTTTAAAAGGACTTGCACAAAAAAAGATTACAGAACACACATCAAATATCAGGATCAGGGATGCACTGCCTCCAACAACCAATGGTCAGTTATTCCAGGCTGCTGATTGGCTCTTGTAACAGCAAGCTGGAAGAGCTCAAGGCCACGAGTAGGAGAGATACAGTAGAGGAGTTAGGGGAGGAATAAAAACATTGATGGAGGAATTAAAAGAGAGAAGGGAGGTGAAAGGGAGACTGAGCACTAACTATCGATAGCTAGTTACCCATTTTGACAGTGGAAAGGTATAGACACATTTATAATAAAAAATGTCTTGAATCAAATTAAGGTTGTAGCTACCGCTGATTACCATTCAACTACTACTAAAATTCCTCAAAACCTATAAGAGAATAAAAACAATATCTATACTGTATATGACTAACCTTTTTCCATGTCATATTTATGTTGTAAAACTACAAAATGAACGTTTAAAAACAGTATTGCTGACACTGACAGAAGGCTGGACACCAGCGAGTCAGAGGAACTTTATCCGACCTCCTGTGGGACAGAGGATCTTAGAGAGGTACGAGAGATTCCTAGACTCAGCTTCAGACTGTGACCAGCATCTTCTATTTCCTGTTCTGTTAGCTGCCGTGTCAGCAAAACAGCAAGGCGGATATAAACCATCAACACAACACAAGCGCATGTTGGCTGACTCTCTGCTTAATTCTCCAAGTAAAAGTTAAAAAAGCGTACACTTGGTTTTCTTTGTTCCTAAAATAATGACATGTTTTTCATCCAGCAGCGGCTCCAGACTACAGGATGAGAAACAGTGGGATATCCTCTACTGGTTTTCCTTTTTCCTCTCCTGCAGCTGATGTGTTTCCTCTGGTTCTGTGCTGCAGCATTTTTCTGATAAACCCAGTATATTAGAATAACGAATGCTTTTTAGGGATTATTTGTAGTTTCAAGATGTTACACTTGTCTTTCTAAACTCAAAAGTGCCCATTAATTGTGGAAATAAAATAAAATACACACTACAAATTGTATTACATCTTGTTTTTATAAGGAGAGTGTACCACTACAACACCCTCTGTAAACAGTGGGAACACCTTTGAATAAAAATGGAGAATAGGATCGAAAAATATAATGACTATATTTCCCAAGCTATTCTCTCTTTTATCTCCTGTATTGACGTTCACTGAGTCGTGTAACGTATCAAAACTATTACGATGGAACAATAAGCTGCACACTCTGATGGCGGTGAATGTACATCAGATCTACGTCAGGGGGAAACGGCACTGTGGATTTTTCCTTTCTGACCACTGATAGAGGTACAATAACACAGTCAGACAGAAGGGAAGGGACCTGAGAAAACACAGAGCAACAGCTGTGTCAACTCCCCAGTATGAGTGCCAAACACACACACTAACAAACACACTCCTCAGACACCCCATAATGTCTCACGCCCAGTCCAACAGGATACTAAACATCCCTGACAGAAGAGAGAACAGAAGAACGGACACAACAGGCTAAAACTTTATTTTGTTAAAGCACTGGTTAAATTTCTCATCTGAAAAAAATGGCCGAATTATTTTAAATATTGATGGAAAGATATCCAAAGTATTTTCTAAAAGCCTTTGTCTACAAAATGAAATAATATTGAACCTGGCTTTATCAAATGCTAGAATTTCGGTCCAATAAATGTATAGAAATTAGCCCATCGTTATTTAATAAGATACTGCTTTATTGCTTATTCAAACAAAGCATTTAATAAGAAAACATCTAGTTTAATATAAGTTTTTATCTGTGGGATTTCTATGATGGTATCAGGTAACATGTTTACCCTTTTTACCTGCAGCGTTTTCCTTTAATTAATTTGAAGAAAATACAGATATTTTAATTAAGTACACATGCAAAATCTCTAGATCAAATCCAAATACATATAATAACTAAGTATGATAAACTGTGTGCCTTTCATCCAGATAACAGTAAGAAACGGTGTGATGTGCTTCATGATATTGCTGAGTGGATCGGTGTGAACGGCCCTGACTCTGATCATTATACAGCAGTGAGGAACATACAGCTTCTCCCTCTGCCTCGTGGTTCTCCCCCTGCAGGGAATTTCACCTTTGAGTACATGACCCATTTTTTTTCTCTGGATCTCCGCTTCACAGCCGCAGATCAACATCATTCCCGAGAGAACCTGACAGGGCAGATCTTAAAGACACAGGCAGACACTTTGGTAGGGCTTGCAGTCAAAGACGCCGTCAACTTAAACGAGTCTGGCCTGCTGCTACACAACTCACTAACCATGAGAAAATCAGCAGAGGATCAGGAGTCCGTAGCCTCTACGGCGTCCAACATCCATCAATCAGAGGGCACGCACATGAAGGAGAGGTGCGGGTCACACAGATCAAATGAAATAGAAATAGAAATGGACTGATGAGAGGACCTTTCTCATGACCTGGGTGATGGCAGGGATCAGAGGAGAGGCTATAATCTAATTATTGGGCGTTTATAAAGGCCTACCCCAAAAGACTGAAATCTGAGCTGATGCAAAAGCCAGATGAGACACATATGAGCACACAGCACGCTTTAACATCTTAAAGCAACAGATTTTTACTTGGTGAGGGAAATTCAGAAATATAGGTGCCTATTAATCAATACAAGTTGCTAACGCAGCTTTAAAGCTTCAATGTATTCCGTACAGCCTTGGGATTATTTCACAGTTGATTGAAAACATTACATATATTTGACACGTCTAATTTATTCCATTTATCTTTTCCTTTCAGCTGCTGATCTGTGTATTCATGTGAGGACAGCATGGCTAGAGGCTAACAGTCCTCTTCAGCTCCAAACCACTGTGATTCTCCAGAGACTGCACACTCACTACAGCACGAACATTATGAACAATCAGATAAAATCCCTGAACGATTGCATCAATTCCCTTTCTTAATTATACCCAAAATAACCATTTTGATTGGAAATAAAACACATTATGGGAGCTTGAGATGCTCTAACTGCCATTTAACTGTGAAGTGTAAGATGGATGCCTTATCAGATGATTCATTTGTTTATCAAAGTAATCAACTAGCAAAATGTTCTGTGGCTCTGACGCAGAACGACAAGAGCAGGAAGATGCAGGAAACTATCAGATCGATATGTAATTAAATAATTCATACATTTCAGCAGATTTTACATTTTTAGAAAATATCTAAAGTACGCTCACCTGGAGGAATATTTTATTATAATTAAGCTAGCACTCTGTTTCATTTGGATGCCTGAAATGCCCTTGGATCCCCTTTGAGCGTGGGTCCTGTTCCCATTTCGTTAAGTTTTAAGCCACATTTTTCCATAATTATCTTGATTCTTGTAAGTGGATACACTGCTGAAACAACGACATCAAGGGTGATCCTGACAAAAACTCCAGGGATCCCATTTTACTTCACTACTGCTTTTGTTATTGGCCTGATTGAGGGAGACTACAGTCAGCAGATTGAGTATTTTGCATTTAAGTGAAGCTTATGGTGGCCTGGTAGAAGCTGGTACACACCTCACAGAAACCATGGGTGCTGAAAATGGCAGTCAGTGTAATAGACTGTGGGAAAGAGAGAGACTGTGATGCTGCAGGCTGCAAAAGCCTGGCCTAAGCTCTGTCTGAGCTCTCTGCAGATCAGCTGTACTGGCTAATGTACAATACAAAAGCCAAACCAATATCATTTTGCAAAGGAAATTCTTTAACAACTGGTAAAATAATCACCACCAAGCAATGCTTTTTTGTGGTTGTTGTTGCTGGAGGATGAGAGCATCTTGGCTGGTGCTACTTGGCTCTCACACGGCACCGATATTCTATAAGAACACATATTTGTAACGGGTTGTTAAATATGTCCCCAATGTATGCGTGAGTCTGTCTCTTAAAAGAAGGATGGAGAGAGAGGCCACGTGCTGCTGAGAGTGGTGGGAGGATGTAGGATGTCTGCCAGCTCTGACACAGCACTCTTCCTCAGTGAGAGAGACGGGCAATTCATAAAGATTATGAGACGCTGTAACCCTGAATTTTGAGAGCTCTCTTTCAGCCAGACCTTCATGCTTTGTCACCACGGCGACATGACATTTCGGGATGGATTTATCTCAGTGTATGCAGGAGGCGTGTGTGTGTGTGTGTGTGTGTGTGTGTGTGTGTGTGTGTGTGTGTGTGTGTGTGTGTGTGTTTTTTTGTTTAAAAGGAGGCCTGGGGGGTGCAGCCACTGCGTCAGACGCTGAACGCAGTTGTGTGTGATGCTCTGGTTCAGTGATGCTGCCAAGGTCAGATAAAGGCTTTTTATGTGTATGTGTGTGTGTGTGTGTGTGTGTGTGTGTGTGTGTGTGTGTGTGTGTGTGTGTGTGTGTGTGTGTGTGTGTGTGTGTGTGTGTGTGTGTGTGTGTGTGTGTGTGTGTGTGTGTGTGTGTGTATGCAAGTGTGTGCATGTGTCCTTCTTAGCTTCACCTTCCCCATTCCTTCTCTTACTAAAAAGCCTCACGCAGGGAAGAGTAAATCACACCTACTTGCTTCCTGATTCTTCGAAATGAAAGAGCAACCCACTCATCACATTCCACCAGAGGATTAAAAAACAACTTAGCAAATGAAAAATATTTGTTTGTCAGTCCAAAATGCAAAGATATACGGTTCAATTACATAAACAAAGTGAGGAAGCAGGACATCATGTTTGTTGAGCTGAAAATAGTATGGTATTAACTACTAACCGCTGAGTCAACTAATCACTCTAGCTCTACTGGAAATATATGTATGTGTTTCCTTTTCAAGAGTTAAATCAATCACTTAAGAGCAGTCTCACATGTATGTAAAGTAGCCAGAGTCAGGATGTAGTAAGACAAGCTTACCAGTGTATGATTTTAGGGGTTAAGTTATGTTGGATCTAATCTATCTGAACACTACCCGGCTAGACCTGGTTTCCTGATACAATCAGTTATCACAGAATTTGATTTGTTCTCGTCACAGGAACAATACTGAACCTCATCACCTCACTGCAATGTCGAAAATCTGCATAGTCACTGCGCCCGGACTTTGTTCACCAACACTGGACAGAACCAGGGTCGATTTTATCCAATGCTAAAAGTCTAAACGCTCAGCTAGGCTAGCCACTCCCTCATTCTCACTCGGTACTTTTTGCATTGTCATGACAGTGTTATTGGTTTCCTGAAGTCATTCCCTGCGACAAATAATTAAATATCCTAAAGTCTAAAAGCAACGAGACAAGACTAAAAGATATGCTCAAATTCAATGCCCAGTTCCACTCACAACAGACCTCCCATCACTTCCTACTGCTCAACAGCACACATTGGTATCCTAATCCCCTTCCTGTTACAGTATGAATATTAGCATGATATATGAAATGTAGTCTACGGTAAAAGTATACAATTCGCAGTTTCACAAACAATACAAGCCTAATTCACAGATTTCACAGACAGCTGATCAATGAGTGATCATCACAGACAGTAAACACAATTGTTTCTACTGCATCTTGGCCAATGAACCTGTAGCACGTTCAAGGTTTGTCTTATTGAAGCCACTGCTTTGGTACTTTTTGAAAGCTAATGCACTAGCAGCATTCATGCTTTTTTTTAGCTTGTTTCTTCATGGTTGAACGCACTTCTTGTATGTCGCTTGGGATAACAGCGTTAGATAAATAAAATGTAATGTAACGCCACAAGGAGAGAATAAGAAAAGGTGCGTTCGATGAGGGTAAGAAGGAGACCATGGTATGGCAATGTCAGGTTGTTCCTGGTCTCGTCTGTCTATAAGCACAACATGCAAAGGGTTCATCTCCTGAACGCAACAAAAATAGTGTTTATTTTAATCACAGGGTTGTATATTATAAAACCGGCAGCTCCTTCAGTTGTTTTCTATAAAACATATCGCTTTTATTTCCCTTCTGTGGCTCTATGGGACTGATGCTCATATACAATCCTGGAAGGGGAGGGTGAAGCTCAGCTTGCTGCCCATCCCCCCTCCTTCCTCCTGGCTGCTACATGCACTGCTGCAGAGAGGACCCATGATGGTGTCGCCCTCCCTCTCTGCCCCCCCACCTCCACCAATCCTATCCCAGCTTCACCTCAGCCAAACAGAGTGCAGGTGCGTCCCTGCCTTTACCTACTGGGAAACATTCAGGAGTGTTTACGTTGTTCTAGAAAAGATAATTCACCCGACACAGAGAGCCTGCATGTGACTGCCTTTGGTTTTACAAAACTGGGTTATGCAATTGCCCATCTTAAGTCTTAAAAATGACATCATTTTTGGCAAATAGTGGGTGTATTGTGTAATGTTGTAGGTGCACAGATAATACATTTTCTATTAAAATCAGTCTAAAGACATGAAGGCGTATAACCAGTGTACCAGTGGTGCAGGTCGTGAGAATGCAGATTTGGACTCATTAACTCCAATTCTCACCTCAACCATAACACATATCACTATATAAGGGATGCACAATATTGGAATTTTGTTGGAAAATTCAAATAAATGTCAGATTTGTCATTTTGGCCAAAGCTGATATTTATTCCACCTAATTGCAGAGAACAGAACGTCTTTCCTGTAGAGGTATTAACACGTTATCAAGCCTGCTGTTATTGTTTTGGCCATATGGACCATTGGTGGATGCAGAAATGTATTAATGTACACATTTACTGGGCAAAATAAGATAACTACATGAGCGTAAATTAGATTTAAACATGCTATATTTATTTTTGTATAATATATCGCTATAGGAAACTATTTCTGACAAATGTCAATATTTAATTTGAAAGGATTTATCTTTCAATACCTATAGCATATTCATCATTGGTACACTCAGCCAAACCATTTTTCCAAATCACCTATTCAAAACATCCTATCTCAACAGCAGGGCTGGACGGTAATTCATTATTATAAATTATATATCATTACAACAAAATAATAACCTTTATTCCAAATACTGTGACGCACTATTAATGGGAAAATATTTGTATAAAGTATGGTATTAGATTAATTGTCCATCCATATCCCCCAGCCCGACTCAACTGTACAAGTTTAACAAACAAACAATTACACTAAATTGTATTACATCTGTTAAAATACATATTATACGTAGGGAATTAAACTGATTCAATGTTGGGATGTTGTGCTGCAGGCTCAACTCCTGCTCCATGTGGGAGGCCTGAGTCCCAGCCAAAGCACAAACCTTTTCACCCTCTATTATATCACAGCAGAGGAGTTCTGTACTCTATCGGTCAGAGGAGGTGGATGTGTATCTGTGTATGGGTTGGGGGTGGGGGCCTAAGAATTTGCAGCAGGACACATGATAAATGCCATGCATCACTGATCCTGATCATTGTAGCACATTTCAAGATTTGGCATCTTACTGCCAGAAAGTGAGACATTAGTACTGATTGAGTATTTGGAAATTCTGTAGAGAATAGTGGTACTGCATCAAAAAATATGAATCCTGCACTATGGGGCAGGGCATGTTGAAATGAAGAGAACATGCCAGTGAAGAATAAAAGAAGTCAAGGCTTAACATGAAGAGCTCTATGTGTGAGGCTTTACTTCACTATGCAGGCCTGTCTGACATTAACACGACCACCATCACTTGCACCCAGCTGACCCTGCTCAGGAGAATCGCAGCGCCTCCATGTTCAGGTCTGCATCAGGAGACTACTGGAGCATCAGCCTCAATAAATGAGTCTAAATGACCAAATCAGCGCTGGACAGTCGAGTGTGTAGCGTCCTAATGATGCTGGATTACACAGGCTGGGTTTGATCGGTGGCGCAGCGCCAGTAAAGGCCAGTCACTGATCGCTACTGGACGGTCACGCATGTATAGATAATGCGGAATTTCTTGCGTAGTGGCGTTTTAAAGGCAACTTTCTCCTCTTGGATACAATCCGCCATTAATGTGTAGCGGAGCTGTCAGCAGCTTGGCTCAGCTCAGGAGCGATTCAGCTCAGAAAGGGTGTTTTACGCAGCCGTTTCATGCTCAATCATAGGGGTGAGGCACTGCTGAAATTAGGGAATCCCACGGATGGAGAGTGTTAATCTGCACTCATTCGATTATTGGCTATAATTAGTCATCTGAAGAGTCTACAGTAGCAGTGCACATTATTCCTAAAACGAACGATGATTGTGGCTTTAAAAGGGCGTATGTGTGCTCCAGCATCCTTCTTGTTGAAGATGCCTACCTTCAGCAGTGGGCTAATCACGGCTACTTAAAGCCATTTTCAGGTCTACTCTGCTTGGAAGACAAATGCGCATCCTCACCGCAGTGACATAAAACCAGCCTCCGCAGGTTATCAGCTCACACACTGCTCGGCTGGGGTTAACAACATGATACAATGGAACACCAAGAGCACAACCTTCATCATCATCACCACCACCACCATCATCATCACCATCCAGATGTACTAGCTGACATCCGCATCCTGCAGAAACACACAAACCGCAATTGTGCGCAGACCGCAGCACCGCATCTCACCAGATTTGGAGTAAAAAACAAATACTAAAGAAATCATTCTTACTTTCGCCGACCACCGCCTTTAATCCGATAGGTGCCATGATGCTGCCGAGTGTAGGACTGAGTATTCACCCTCTGCTTCCACCCTATCTCTCTCTCCCTCTGTGATCACCTCACAACGCTGCGGAGGAGCCTCCAGTTGGAAACGTCACTGCGTATCCTTCCGCATCACCCCCCCCATGATGGTGCTGGATGTATAGCTACAACTGCGATTTATTAGCTCAAATGTCTTATAATAGCCTTTTTGTTCTCCAGTCACTAGTTAATCCTAGTATTATTACATACACTCCCAACCTTGTAATAGCACTTAAAACATATACAGCTGTCTTATAGGATGTGTGGTGATGCATTGTGTTGAAATTATGGTGTCATTGTTTTAATTGGTTCAGATTGTCGTAATATAATATAATAATTGGCCTATTATTTATTATTTTCACTGACGATTAAAAACAGCACATTTTCAAATGTAATAGGTTGAAATGTATATGGTCATTGCTTTGTAAATTAATTTCCTTAAATCAAACTATCAATTAGATAATTAATGAACACATATTGATGTACTCATTTACAGACAGTGTTCAAGCAATAGTGGAAAATATCAAGTCGATAAAATCTCCCTGACTGACAATATAGTACATTTAATAGCTTAATATGAGAATAGTCTATGACACTGATTCTGCTTTAATCAGTGAGAATATTGTACATGTTTTCTATTAAAAGTTAAGTTATTCCTCACTTATTGCCTGTGAGCATTATTGTTTTTATCTGAACAATGTAATGAGTAATTTCATATCATTTGTATGACTTTGTATTTCGTTGTAAAGTGAGGTTTTCTGCAGTGGATACAGGCCCCTCAATATTAAATAGCCAATAAACAGAGTGTCCACAAGGGGGCAGCAGAGATCTTTCTACAGGAAAACGCAAAAAGATGGCATCATGACAAACGACCTGTCAGGGCAAAGCTTCATCAAAGGGCTTCAAAAGTAGTATCTGAGGCTTTACTGTATATATTGTAAAAAATAAAAAATTAATTGCCTAGGGCTTGTTTTTATAAACAGTAGATGGAGCTTTGTGTTTTGGGAGTGATATTCCTAAAAGACAAAATGACCGGTAAATAAAGTCGGGCTGCACCGGAGCATTGCACAGTAAATACTGAATATGTAGACAGTAGACACTGCATCGGTTGTGGCCACACCCTTGGCAGGGCCGCCTGAACACGTTGAACCAGTGATGACTCCCAGAGGGTGTGTCCTGCCGCTGTGAACCAGACTAGTGTTCACCACCTCCTCCTCACCGGCCGGGAGTCGTCACCTCGCCGCAGTCCTCCCTCCTTACAGCGGGAGAGAAGACACGCAGCAGCGCCACAGCCGTGGAGGAAAGTGATTTTACCAGCGGATTGTGGAGACTACTAGAAAGATTACTTAAAGAACTATTTTAACTCGGATACTTGCGCGCACTTGGCTCTCCTGTAACCATGGGGGACGTGGTTTCCTCTCACCTGGATGAGAGCAAGAGGGAGATGATAACAGGTAAGGGAGAGAGGAGCTACAACTGAAGGACTATTATAGACACTTTGTTCAAGTTCAGTAAAAGTTATTTCATTCATATCCAAAACTTGCAGATCATGAAAGTTTGAAACAACGTCATAAAGTGTGTTTAATCCTCCAGTAGGAGTATTATTAAAAAGAAGTCTTACATTTCACCTTTCAAATAAAGAGTCTTTGAAGTTATCCAAATATTATATCCTACTTACACTTCCCAATACTGTATGTGGTGTTAAAACACATTAAATTAACTGCAGTATTTTTTTTGTTGATAAAAGCAAGTCACACTCGGCAAGTGTCACTTTCCCGTTCCATCTAGGACAAAGCCTCTCATTGATAGAGCATTGTTGCTTAGTTTCCTTGAACTGTTTCACCGATTGAATCCGATCTCTGCTGCAGGCCTATTACTCAGAGATAATAAGTAGGTTTCCCAGAGGGGAGCATGTTTGTATAAGTTTTGGACCGACTGCTATTTAAGGCTCAGATTGCTCCAGCCTCCCACTGTGATCTGTGCAGGTCTGTGTGGTTATTTCAACAAGGCATGGGAGCAGAAACTGAAACACGTCCATGGATCTGTATGCATTCTTGAAATTATAGTGTGTCATAGCTAAAAGCAGTTTGGCATGGGTCCAACATCTAAAAGTTCTCAAGAAAAAAGTGATTAGCCTGGCTTGTTCAGATTTTTCTCTTTACATTGTTTTTGTGGGCATGTGTGCCTGCGTGCAAGGCACACATGCTTGCATTGAGGAAACCTCTTCCGGGAAACCAAAAGTGATGTTCTTGAAGTTCAGGCACTGGGTTTGGTTGATGTTTCTCGCAAATCAGAAAGAAAAACTCTCAGAAAAAAAGTTTGAAATAGGAATAATTACATTGTGAGAAGCTGGCTCTTGAGATGGAGGTTTCTGGTATTTTTATGTATTGTGCATCTGAAAAAAAGAGTGTAGTATTTCATAAATAATAACACTGTGTTTTAAACCAGACACAAGCCTGATATGAGCTCTGCTTTTTCCTGTTTTATATCTAATTTAATCATGAGGGAATTTTGGATTGATAATGACAGAAAATAGCATTAAGGTAAATATTTGCAGCAGCATTTTGACACGACTTTTTCACATCGACTAAATAGTTATTTAATTAATGAAACAGTTCATATAGGATCATTTTTGCTGCCTTATAATTGAATGACTCCGTCGTAACTTTTACAAAAGATAGGCATCTAAAACTCAAGGCATATGCAGCCTGTCAGATTCAGAATAAGCTAAAAAGTAAACACAGTTTAAAGATGTGAGCATCAAAGTTTACTCGAAGTCCTGTGAAGAGTGAGATGGGAAAAAGGTCATCTCAAAAGGTTTTCTAAAGCTCCTACTGCCTCACATTCCTCAACAATAAATGGATCCAACTAAAGTGTCAAAAACATGTCTAAAAGTGTGAGAAAAGTAAGACCAATAAAATCTGAGCAGAGCCAGTCAGTTCCAGTTCTCTGCCAGAATAGCAAAGATTTTGCAATATGTTCTGCTTATGAGATGGGCTGAGAATAAACTACACTTGAAGAGATGAGTCAGAGGGGGAGGACAACATAATGAGTGAAACTGCAGAGGTAAAGCGGGTAGAAACATGTCATAAGATCAAATGCTCAAACTGCTGTCTGGCTCTCACACACCCTCTCATTCTCTGCAGTATCTACAGATCTTTGCTCTCGTCTTGCATGAGTGAAGCCATGTACACATGCATACCATAACAAATAGCATGGCCTTAAATGAGTGTGTATGTGAGTGAGTGTGGGAGAATGGAAGTGAGTAAAAGCGACTCAGCATTTCTACATTGGGAGTTGTGTTTGGAGAGTGTACCTCCCAACAAGGTGATTTCTTCATCGTCACTCCACAAACATTCCCACCAAATGTCCTCCTCCCTTATGAGCCCACGCAACACATGCGCAATATGAACTCAGAGACGAGGTTGAGCGCTTGTTTGTCTACAATCTACAAGTGATCAAACCATCGGGAAGATGTTTCATAACCAAGTGTCAAAGAACAAGACTGCACATTTAAGATGAAATCCAAAGGCAGTGAAAGACGCTGACAACACGAGCCCGTAGTGTCAACACAGTACACTTCAGACATGCATTTGATTGGTTACCAACAATAAATAATGTTTTTTTAAACAACATTTAAAGCTGTTTAGCTCAAATCGGGCTGTGTGAAAAACTCCTCACAGCTGTTTGAATAGACGCTAAGAGATGCTGTTTGTGTAGCTGGGACCATGCATGCAGAAAGTGTAACTGGACAACCGGGATGTGCAACATTCGAGTCAAACTGTCGTAAACACAAAGAAAGTGCATCCTCTTTGCCTTGTTCTCTGTTCAACTTAATAGATGTGTCCATTGATGGTTTTTTTTCTTAAAAGCTAAAATATGTATTAATTTGCTTGATATTCTAAAATAAATAGCTTAAAGATTGCTTAATCCTTACCAGTGAGACTTCTCTATACTGTTTTATATACCATCAAATAACCCGACCCTACAAGTCCTGGTTCCCTGGAGCCAGTCTACCAGTAGTTAGCCCTCACATGCCTGCCACCTGGTTAACTTTGAAGCCTGTGTAGGAACCACGGCCTTCCCCATCTGATCCCGACTGGTGGCTTTGTTCTGGGAATTATTTGCCAGCTGTTGCTGTTGGACCATAGGATGATCGACACCATATGACATCGTACCAGAAAACCATGAGTGGTGTCCTCATATCTGCAGCTTGTCTTTGACACTTGAGCCAAGAGAGTAGCAAGCAGATCAATCAAACACAGAAACCAGTCAGAGCCGGACAGACCGCCTAGTAAACCAAAATGTGTAGTGAGGGGGAACTGAGAACCCCCCCAATATGTTTCAGTCTCTTCAATTCTGTTTGTGATTTTCATAGATAGGATATCAAGGCGCAGCTGGGGGGGAGGAGAGTGTCTGGTTTTGGGACCTGTGAATTGCTGCTGATTCCAGATTAAGTGGTTCTGTTGGCTTCATCAGACCGTTATCTTCATCATGCAATGGGCGGTTTGCAGTCGGATGTGAAGGGGTTGAGATGAAAGTCACCACCTCCAAGTCTGAGGTCTTGATTCTCTGCCAGATAATGGTAGCTTCCTTAAAGTTGAGAATGAGTTGCTGCCCCGAAAAAAGGAGTTTGCATATTTAGTTCATAAGTGAAGTTTAAAGGGAGCATGGGTTCGAGAGGCAGATTGGTGCAGCATCAGCAGTAAGACAGGCATTGCGGTAAAGAGGGAGCAAAGCCAGACAGAAACGTTTTGGTTTAGCACTTGATGTGATTTCCAACCCTCAACTGTGGTCATGAGCTTTGGTCCTCCTCAAAGAGTTTCCTCCATAGGGGGCTGGATTCAAATTAGAGATAAGGGGGCCTCTCTTTGGAGAACAACAACTGCTCAGGGTAGACCCAAAATAAAACAGTTTATCTCATGTATTTGGGGAACGCCTCACAATCACCCAGGAAGAGCTGGAAAGTGTCCCTAAAGAGAGGAACTTCTAAACTA
This sequence comes from Eleginops maclovinus, assembly GCF_036324505.1. Classification (NCBI taxonomy): domain Eukaryota; kingdom Metazoa; phylum Chordata; class Actinopteri; order Perciformes; family Eleginopidae; genus Eleginops; species Eleginops maclovinus. The sequence continues at coordinate 4,744,401 of NC_086356.1, forward strand.
TTTTACTGAGCCCGGCCCCCGGAAACTGGCAGAACATTAAATATAAAACCAAGGTGTTCGTTAGCCCTGTAAGATACGGGTTTTTGTGAAATCATTCACTTAAAAAATGAGAAAGAGGGCCCCTTCTCAAGATTATGATGTTGTCATTTTCTTGAAGGTTCTCTTGTGAGGTAGATGGAGGGATGTACTAGAGCTTTTTCCCGTGGCTATACAGGTTAAGACGGAGAACTGAGTGTGTGATTTATGATGTGGTCTTTGTTCCCAAGTGCCCAAAAAGGCTGTCCGTGTACAATCATCCAGTTTGCTGACTTTGGCACATCAAGACAACCAGTGGAAAGTACCAACTCTTTGCACACATGAGCCCCGTTAGTCTGTTACATATGTAGCCCAGACCTGGTATACATATTGGTTGTTATCAAAAAAGTATCAAGGTCCCTTTAACAGGGAATTCTTGGAGGGTTATTTGTCTAAGCTCTCTTTCCTCTAATCCGTCCACCTACCTCCTCCTGCGATGACACAGTGTTTTTAATACGTTTGTGTCCCTGTCTCCTGTCTCCTCCACATTCCCCGTCCATCCTGTCCTGTCAGCTCTTTCCTTCCTGCTCTCCCACTGCATGCCGGCTCTCTCCTTCCTGCCCCTTCCCTAAAACAGATCATAGGCATCACCGTCCGCCGCTGACTGAAACAAACACACTGATCAGCTTACGAAGTGACCTTTTTTCCAGCATTGTAATATGGGAAAAACTCATTTCCTCTTCTGCAGGTTCTTGGACCATTTAGTCTGGGACAGTTTGGGAAAATAAACGCTGAGTCAAGGTGTGGAAAGGATTTAAGTAGAACAGGAAAACATTGATTCATTAGATACCCTCTAAAGTTTAGAGGGTATGAGGGCTTCATCTCACCCTTTCAGTATTGATTATGACTGAAAATACTTCTAAGATGACGTCTTCAAACTTTGGTCCAATCATAAGTCGCACAATGCATCAAGAGGTTTCTATTTGATTGAATGGTGCGGTGAAAATAACATGGATTCGTGGGTTTAAAATATCCATGTAAGACTTGAACTCCACAGTATTTTAACTATGCAAAATCTTTCCATCCCTTAAGTTTGACTAATGACAGGGCTGTGCCAGACAGCCACAATATGAAGGAACAGTGCTGATAGTACAGTTATCTCTTGCTGTGCTGCACACATTTTACTACGGCAATTTTCATAAAGAGCTGAGAGCAGCAGTGGAGGTTGTGGCCTGTCTGAGACCTCATTTAAGTGCGTATGTCCAAAGGAGAATAGCAGCTCCAGCTACTATTGAGAAAAATAAAAATAAGAGTTGATGAAATCATCCTTAGAGATTCATGTAGCAATCAGACATGTTATTGTATAATTGGAAAGGCCTCAATATATTCCTTACTGACTTAGGACCTTCCAAATGAACTTGTACGATATTATTGGAGCTTTCTTTTTGAGGTTTCTCTTCAAAAGGACTCAATTTTATCTTAAAACAGCTAACCTCTAATGTCATGTGTGTTTCCTGACCTCATGTCTGTCTGTGTGTCGTCCTGCAGATTGGACCGGAAGCGTGATCAGAGACTTCAGTGACGTGTACGAGCAGCAGTACGCAGTCGCCTTGTTCAACAGCGTTCGCTTTGAGATAGAAGGAGGAGGAGGACCGCAGTCGCAGCTGCTCCACAGGAAGGCAAGACCTGCATTGTATCAGTTATAAAGGACAGGTTCATAATTGTTTAATGAATAGAATTATAAAAGATGTACAAAGAAAAGAAAGTATGTGGCATCCACCCATTTCAAATGCTTGCAGTGTTGTGGACTATAGTAAGGTGAGTTTACTATAGTAAGGTTTATACACAACACAAACGAGCAGCAATGCAAGCTTTGTTCGTGACAGACAGAAAACAGGGATACATTTTTAAAGCATGAACAAGCTCATTATTGAGTCTATGTACCAGCGCATTCCCTAACAGGAGAGTCTGCTCCACCACTTTTTGTACTCCTCTCATCTTTGTGGTAAGCAGGCGCACTGAAGGTCCCATTTGTTCACATTTTCAATCAGCGAAGGGGAAGTGGAGCACATTTCACACATGAACAGAGATGCTGTTTGGATGCTATTCTGGCAGTTCATCTGCTCTCTGCACTGTCACAGGAAAGCTGCTTGTGTGTGCACTTAAGGCAGACGTGAATATTATGCATGTGTGAATTAACGCAAATAAATACATATAAACATATCAGAAACTACAAGGCTAGTTTGGTCTGTTGGTTAACTTCTTGCTCTTATGAAGGGGGGTGCCTCATTTGCATATTCCCCTTTTACCGTTATTCAAAGTTATTTTACTGAAAGCATTTATGTGGCATTAACAGCAGATTCACACAATATCTACAGATAATTCAAACCTTTCAAGAAAACAAACAGCAGCAAACATTTTGTACAACACAAGAGCCTCTTTATGTTTGTGATGGGCCACTCCCTCCTGTCTCCTTCCTCTCTGAGCAAAGTCACAGTATTATTTGATCCCTGACAGGAAGACTTGGAAATCAAAGTGGGTGGTGTGTTTCCTGGAGTAAACACCAACTAAACAACACGCCTTCTGATTAGTTTAAAAAGAGCTAATGCAAAAAGAATGTCAGATCTGTGTCACGAGATAATATGCATTTAAATATGGCTTATTCTAAAGTGCTGGACGTCTCTCTGATTTTTCAGGACCCTTTAGCAGGCCACTCCATCTTCTCTGGGAGTCTGTATCAGTATCAGGAGGAGAGTCGGAAGTGGAGGAATCGCTTTGTGTCCGTGCCGAACAGCTACATCGTCGGCCTCTATGAGAGCAAAACAGTGAGTGCAAGTCGACCAAACATGTGTCCCATTTGGTGATATTTGGGACCTTGTGTTAAAACAGCTTGGCATATCTTGTGCCATCTTTCCAACAGTCACATGATCGGGGCCTCCACCCGAAAGTATCTATCAACTGTGCGGGGTACAAGGCGCTGACCTCGATGGAGGAATACATGGAGCTGATTAACACCAGTCTGCCAGGTACGTAGGAAATGACAGATGGAGAAAATAATGAATCATGACTAAAAGTGGTTTATATATATGAATCTGGACTTCATGCATTGAATTTTGGCTGAGTGTTGAATCAATATTATTTATTTTAAATTGTAGGCCAAGACTGAACATGGTGCAGGAATGAGTCCTAAAACCTGGAAATGAATTAGCATTTTACCTCTTCCTGCCCCCTTGTCATGATGTCTATGGGTTATTAATGGATCTGTGGTTAACGTTAGCTGAAGAGATGTTGACTCTTTATCTACGACAGGAAATGCGTCAGTAAATACCCCACCCATGACTGTGTGAAGCATCTTTGTGTCAGGAAAACAGAGGTTGCCAACAAGTGACTAAATGAAACTCCTAAACGTCATCAGGCCAGCTTCAGCTTAGCGGTGGTGACATCAAGTCACACCATCATGTAATTTGATGGCCTAATGTTAGCCCTTTACTTTAAGAGACTGCAATTTACGCTTTAAAACTTGTGGAGTCAAGATTTGGCAATGATCCTTTGTGTATGTTCTGTAATCCAACAAAACAATCCAATTGCTTTTTGTCGAGGGAGATCTTCAATGCTAACTTTGCCTGTAAAGCACTTTCTAAATCCTGTAGTGTCTCATTCTCCTTCCATCATGTTGTAGGTATCAAAGCCAAAGTGGCGACTAGTCCTTTCATCAAGTGTGCGAGCCAGTTCCCCCTCATCCTGTGGCACCCGTACGCCCGCCACCACTACTTCTGTGTGATGACAGAGAAGGAGCAGAAGAAGTGGCACGCAGTACTGCAGGACTGTGTCAGACACAGTAACAACGGTAACAACACACACACACACACACACACACACACACATTAAATTGCTATGTTCAGTTGTACAGAGGACATGAAGAGCACTACAGTAACTCTCTTGACGATGCCCCTCTATGCTCAATACGTTTTTTGGCTGATCAGATGAGGGTGTGTGTGAGTGTGTGTGTCACAACGTGAAGCCTTTACATGCCATCTGAATGAGCTGGCTGATCGGTTATTATTCCTGGTTACAGCAAGAGGTGTTGTTGGATCTTTAAAATCAGGCTTTTATTTGTGTTTTATTTCTCATTTGTCCATATTTAGGGATAAGCTTTGGGCATTTCACCATTATACAAGTGCCGGGTTTCTTTGTGATGTGATGGCATTTTGAAGACTGCGTTGTGCATTGGTTGCACATATGTAGTTATTTGTTTGGGGGGGAACTACTCTTCGTCTGCTGTAACTGTCTCTCGTTGCGGGATGACTCGTGTCATTGTGTTGAAAAACAGAAGGCATACGTGCCAACAAAATGCAATTCATTTGTGCATGTTGTCATTCTGTTTCTCTTGGCTTGGCATGACAATTTAGTGTAGAAGAATCTAAAGCTGTATTTGATTGGCCTTCTTTCAAATCTTTGGTGCTACATCACGCGTTGACTTCAAACTATATGCCAAGGTTTTATTGCGTTATATTCCACTTACACGCGCTTTAGCTGCCTTTGTTTAACGCATATGTGTGATATCACCTTCAGTGTGATATATATAGACTAGAGGCAGAGAGAATCAGAATGAGCAAGAACCATGGGGGAAAAAACTGCAGAGATTCAGTGATAAACAAAATACAACTGCTGCGGTTACCAACGTGATTGGGCTTGTTTTGATCCTGCTGGCTGCAAAGGCACCTTTACAGAGATTGTAGATACAGTGTAGATATCTTTAAAGTATTCATTCATAAATTGAACATGTCTTTAAAGTATTGACTATATTGTAGCACTCTCCAAAGAAAATACTGTAACCACCTTACATTGTGAAACCTAACACCTCTCTGCATTATAGAAAATGTAAAGATATTAAACGTATCTGGTAAATTCTGTTTTTAAGTGAATCATTTTAGCTTAAGTTTATTCAAAAAAAGACGATTCATTAACTTTTAGGAATGATAAATACTTCTTGGTGCTGACTTTCATCGTTTTTAGTACCCGGAAGGTTTTATCCACAAAGACGTTACCTTAGCTGACCCTAATTTTCAAGCACACAAGCTTGTGGTTTTACATGCCTCTGGGTGTGCACCAGTGTGCACACATAATTATAATGCTGTTGGTATTGTTGAGTGTGAGCTTTAAGGCTTCAACAGCTATCCTCAGATGAAAGCTAATGCATGGCTCTACTATCTGTAATTGTGCTTTAAGGGATTGTTAGGGTGGATCATGAAGTATAGGGCGGAGTCGTTGTCATCAAGTCAGCAGCAGTCCATCACTCCGCAGAAGATGCAAACAGGCATTCAATAGTTTGTCTAAATAATTTCACCGCAAGTTCAAATCTAAACAATCCTGTAGGAGCAATAAAGCCACACTGCCTGAGATGCTATCAGATCAAACAACACACCTGATCTCAGCTCATCACCGGGCTGGCAAAGTTGCTCGACCAGATTCAACTTTGTTTTGCACTTATGCCAACTGCAGGGCATGAATGCCAGCAGCTGTCTGTCGTCAGTATTCAAACACATAAAGGAGAAAAAACACAGAGGATCATTTATCCAATCAATGAGCGTGTTGGTCTAAAACCCCAACTTCAGTGCACACATTTTCTGGCTGTCAAACAAAAGCGGCCTCTCTCTGCACGCATCAGGCTCAACCGTTACTTCCCAACACTACCTGTTCAGACATGCTTGGTAAAAGCCAGAGTCTCTGCCTGCCGTGCATTCCAGCTGTGAGGCTGGGCTGCAGAAGTATGTTGTAATGAACAGAGTGTGTTGCTGTTTTACTGTCGCCATGGCTGGTGTGTCGGTGTTGGTTGGCATTCATGTGTTTGGCCTATGAAGACCCGCCCAGTCTCACCTCTGCGTGTTGGGAGGAAAACCAGAGCTGGGAAAGACCTTTCCTCGGGGTGATAAAAGGTTCGACAGCCTGACCTCTGCCCCCCCCCCCACACACACACACACACACACTTGCTGGATGTGCTGCGATTGAAACACTTTTTGTTATTGTGTAAGTGGATACCATTTGAGATTTGACAAAAACTTTGCTCATACAATCAAGTGGGAATTGACTACCACATTTAACACTTGTAATTCTTTATAGAGCATGGCAGTCATGTTGCATTAACTACTGCTTTGCCCAGGAAGAATAAACGAGGAGCACAGAAGCTCCATGCAAAGCAGCTCTTCAGTTTGACACTGACACTGTTCAGCTGGCTGTGATAAGTAAAAACCACAAGTTAAATGTTTACACTGACGCACTGAAGATGCATTTGCATCCACTAAAGCTATGGTTGTTTCGTCCTCATGAGCAACCTGATAAAGTTATGAACTGCTGCTTTGCATTAGCTTAACAGCATCGTTTGCAAAGCAACCACTTAATCAGCTGAGTCAGCGGATGACCTCACCGCTGTACTGCACAAAATGACAATTAGTTGCATCAGGACGACCAGCAAACCTGATACACCCTCACAAAATACAGATTGTAGAATAAAAGGTACTGTTTAAATGTGTGTAGTTATAGATTTTAAACACTCACAATGTCTCCATAGTTCTATAATTAACCTGGTGAGTAAAATGTTGACCGACATTAGACCCAGTAGACACAAACTGAAGTTTCCATAAAGCCACAGGCCACGCAGAAAGTCTCCAGGGATATTATTGTGTTCCGGTTAGACTCATCATGAACTTCATGAATTACTGAAGCAATTAGTTTAACATGTTAATGACTCATCAACAAAATATGAAACATCAACACCTGTCAGCGTTATTTAGTAGTAGGAGTATAAACAAGATTAGCAAACAGTGTTTTACCTCCAGCTTCTAAAATGTGAGTAAATGTATATAAATATACTGTACATGTTTTGGTTTGGAACTGTTAAGCAATACAAGCATTATGAGGACATCATCTGAGGCTTTTCTATGGCTTTTACAAATCATCTACTAACAACTAAGGGATTATTTGATCATGAAAAAAACATTTAGTGCTCTCACCTGTAGGGCGGCACAACAATTGGATTTTAGCCTTTAAGATTGGGTCAGTTTGCGCAGCAGTCCAGGCTGCTGCTGCATCACATCAGAGACTGCACCGAGCTGCTCCGTGGACCCTAGAGAACCATCATTCACAGTCTCCACCCCCACAGCAGCCCTCTGCTCTGATCCGCAGACCTCAGACTCGTTACGCTCAGCAAGAAGAGACCTGCAGTGGGCACACTCGAAGCATGATAGACGTATATTCAAGGCGGGTTAACGGCCTGTCAGCAGCAAAGCAGGGTGCCTCTCAGCATGATATATGGTTCCTTTATGTACTCTACACAATATACAGTACATACTTACACAAAAACTAAAGCAATACAGGGTTTCACATAGTTGGTACATGAGGCAGCATCTGCTCCAATCGTTGTCTTGTTCAGTCATGTGTTTGTTTGTGATGTCTGCGGTTGATGGTATGTTTCAGTGAGTATTTATTCTACTGTGGGTTTGGCTGCTTCCATAGGACCGCAGCACCATATGGGAAAATGCTACTCATGCATGTCGGGCTGAGGAATGTGTTTAAACCTGCAGGTGGCCTTTAGTGGAACTCAAAAGAGACAGTATTTGACATCCAAATGCTTAAAAGGTTTTAAATGTCAAATATATTTAACTCAAGAGCAACACACACACACACACAAACATTTGTGGATGTGAAGGCCTGGGAACGCTGCTACTCAAATCCCACCAACCAGAGTGTGGTGAGCAAGGCAGGGAGGGAAATGCCTCAAATAAAGAGACCGTGGTAAGTGCTGCCACATGTTCTATTTATACACAGTACACACACACACACACACACAGGGCAGAGAAACTAATCTGTTCCTTGATCTAGCTTGGTTCAGATGCAGGGAGAATGTGTAGTGGTTTACAGGCATGGCAGATCCTCAAAACATAATTTCCTTTTTCTCCTGGCAGCAGCAGGACATTTCTTTGCGAGTGAGCAACAGACTGAGAATGTAGAAGGGCTTTCAGGCATTTCACACTGGAGACCCGGCCACAGAAAAGCCTGAAAACTGTTCACCACAAACACTGAATAGTGTAGCCCAGTGGTACCCAGCCCCCGGGTCACACACCAGTGCCAGGCCATTGGTAAACACACTGATTTTTGTAAAGATTCAATTCTTATTTACTATAACTATAAATTCCAGGTGGGGGCTTAGACTGTTCTTAGTTTCGCTTTCTCCCGGTCACATTCTCAACAACAGGATGCAGATTTTGAGCAGCAGTCCATCATCACCCACTTAGCTCCATGATATACATGTGCTGTGTTCCTGTTACAGTTAGAAAGCAAACATAAGCAACAAAAACATAGAGTGAGACTTAAAGTTTGCTTTAAAGCTTTTAAAGAAGGAGTTGGGTTTGCTATGCCTGTTGCTAATTCTCCTGTAAGACGGATACAAAACAGGAAGTATAATGTTGCCATGGAGTCAGTGAGTTAGCTATGGTCTACAACTTGAGTTAACCATATTTTGTTCCAAATCCAAGTTCATTTGTGAGGAAAACTGCTCGGTAAAAGTGCTTATTTTCTGTTGTGGGCATCGAATGTCTACTACAATAAGCCAGCTTGCTGTCGGGTCTCTCAGACACTTTTCAATGAATTTCACCTCCAAATGTCGGCTGGTCATCTGCCAACATGGCTGCTGTCTGTGCTCTTATCTTCCCACTGCACCTCTAACCCTAGTGTCCAAGAAATTCTCAGGAAAATGTGAGCTAAAACAAGCTAACACATGAGCCTGTCAGCAAAGAGTTAGTGAGCTGGAGCTGAGACTGCTTCCTGTCTTGCTCTACCTCTCCCCCTGCCTCACTCATTGGTCACTTCCTGTCTTTGTCAGCCTCATCTGAGTCACAGACGTACAGCCACAGACAAAACAACTTGATGGAGACTCCAGCAGGAAGGACACACACATTTATGCGTCTGCATTAAAAGACCTCACATTATATTCAACTACAGCTGTCACAATACCAGAAATGTAGTATAGGGAGTACAAATGCCAGTTCAACTCAAATACCCAAATTAATACCAAGGTGCGAAACAGAACAGTAAATCCCTTGTAATGTACACACACCTGTATTTATTCAAGTTTCCTTCCACTAATGCTGCTTAAACGCACCACAACGCCTGTCTCTGACGCCTCTGTTAAAGGCTGCTTACAGCTAACAGCTAATGTTAGTTGGTTCCTGCTAACATCAATACGTCTTTGTGTTTTGTTGAAGTTGTGTGATATTATTAACCATCACCATTTCGATACGGGCTATGAACAGCAAACCTACCCTTTAATTACACATTTCTGCGTCAGAAGCACTGCCTCTTGTTGCCACATGAGGAAAAGCGTCTGAAGCATCAGTCGCTTTTATTTAAAAGAAGAACTGCTCTGAAGGACGAGCGGCTAATTATAGGGATGTTTTATTCCACCTGTTTGCGCTCCGTTGTAACGGATGCAGGACTTGTGCTGCGGCCTTGACTGATGCAGAGTAGTGATGTATTTTCATCACTGGAACACAACCACATAACAGAACCAACTTCCTAAAAACACACACGTGTTGCCGAGCACTTTGTGAGCTGCTCCTATTGTCCTTTCCGCAGGGAGTGGCAGTAACCAGGGCAACCACATAAATTCAGTCGTCTACCAAACCAGCATCTTCCTGTTTTGAGGGATGACACAACTGTGTGTGACAGGGCCCACCAGTGTGTGTGTTGTCTTAGTCTCCAGCAGCTGTTACTGAATGCACCGCAGGCCAAAATGAGACTTTCAGAAATGACTTAAAGATTCTACAGAAAAGCTATGAAATTATTCCTCTCTTAGAAAGAAAACATCCATTGACTGATTGAGCATTCTGAGACCTCACTTCAATGTAAAGAAACCATGCAAAAGCATCCAAAAGAGAGAAGAGGGGGTTTGTGTTTCTGTAACGTTACCAAGCATCTGCTCTGCCCCAACAGGTCTGTCAGAGGACTGCAACGTTCAGACACCAGCCTTCACCGACTCCGTGAGACTCTACAGACAAGCTAAAGGAAACTACGGGACCTGGGATATGATGTGCGGAAAGCCCCCACAGGTCAGCACCTCAGATTCATCCTAATAAAGCTGTGACTCAGCTCAGAGGCTGGATCTTTAAAAAGCTGCATTTGTACTTCTGAAAACTGGTCCACAAGGCCTATACGATGATGTACATGTGTGCATATACACAAATGTAACTGAAGTGACCATGGTCTCTTACTGGTGATGCCCTTTCATGATGTCCGTCATCCGTCGGCAGGACGACGACATCCTCGCAGTCAGCTGGTCCACGATCAGTGCCTGGCAACAGGAAATAAAACAGTTATTTTTGCATGAATCAATAAGTTAGTGATACATTATGAAAATAGATTTGAAGTTATTTATTATAAGTGTACCTTCTACACATTGCTTCATGTTTGATGCCAACTTCCAGGCAATGCAGAGGAGGATAAGCACCTGAGTGCAATATTTGTTTTAGGCCAGTATACTTCTGCGCAACTACATTTCAGAAGCAAACTTTTTACTCCACTGTTTTTATTTAAACACTTAGTTAGTTATTGCCTATACAAACAAATGACATGCTTATATGGTCTGTACTGTACCACTAATGTAACTGTATTTTAAAAAGACTCTGAAACTGGCTCAACGTTGACAAACTACTACATAAAAAAGCTCTTGCATAAATTGGTTGGTTACTACTTGAAGTACATATTGCTTCTTTACTTCTACTCAAGTAACGTTTTCAGTTCAAGAATTTAACTAGAGAACAGAATTTCTACTCTTATTTTAGTAAAGAATCTGAGACATTTTTCAACCACTTCTCAGAAATAACCAGCTTTGTTATTTTATTGAAACTGAGTATATTGCACCTCTATGAGCTTATTTGCTGCAGGTGAAGTTAAAAGAGATTTTCCGGAACAAATACAAAACAGTTCCCCATGAGTACCTGTCCAAAGTTCAGTTCATGGCCATGATTCAACATATAGAGAGGCACCAATAATAGTTGACAAACATTGGCAGACAAAGACACATAGCTGCTTTCCAGGGAAAAGCTTTTTCCTAGTGTCTATAGCTCAAGAAAACACTCCTTTACTTTGTGAACACAGAGCCTTTCTTCACAGTAGAGTGCACCTACACAAGACCTTCAAAGGGAGGGTCAGCACCAAGACCCCACCCCTCAAAATACCAGCAACAGCAAAGACACACACACACACACACACACACACACAGACACACACACACACAGTTGATTGGCAACTCCCTTCTGAATGAGTCTCTTTCTCTTCCTTGCTTCATAGTCGCTCTGTGTGTTTAGAGCACCCGTGTTTCCTGCCCGTATCCAAACGACTACCTACTTCCCTAAAAATGACAGTGGCTTCAACATGTTGAACATTTGTAAATGTAATAAAGATTTGGAACTGGAGCAGATAACACTGCTATGAGCGATTTTAGGGGAAAATAGAGGGTATTTCAGGCAATACAGTGAGAGACTTTTCCATTTTCTACCGTCTCCCTTTCAGACATTCCTGTGGATTTTTAATTCATTATGCGAATACAGAAGGGGAAAAAATAAGCTTCAGATGAACATTGGAACTGTATGAAGCTATGAGCCTTATGAATCCAGCAGGGGAAACATAAAGCAGAAACTGAGCTTTTTAAAAGATAGGCTAACAGTCATTTAAAAGCAAAGATAATAAAATAAACACAACAGGTATGATATACATGAATAAAAGTTGTAACGCAGGATAAAAGTTACAGTGCAATGTCAGATTAGCCTATAACGTACAAAATAATCACACATTTTATAAAAAATGTCAGCGCATGTCACCAAAGTATATAATCCACAATAAATGAAAGTGCAGTACATAGGTAGCTGGTATAGCAGCTTAAAAAGGAAAGACATAAAGCCAGCTGACAACAAGAACATAGGCCTAGGCCTTTTCATGGAATACATTTTCAATTTGAAATTACAGCAGATGAAAATAGGCTTATATACATTATTTATGGCTGTTAATAAATTGTGTTGCTTTGGTTTTCTGGGTCCTGGTATTACTGGGCTAAACTGTTGTTATGGGACTCTCAATATTACTGCGCCATCATTACTGAAACTACAACCACCTGTGTGTTTCCTACTGAGCTACAGCATGACAATTGAACATTGAGCATTATGGTAGAGGCCTGTACAAACCGCCTTCAAAATAAAATAAATTATTCTTACTTACGTCAATAAAAAATATGCCTTTAGCGTACCTAAAATATTAAGAAATATCATGTAAATAATGAAATTAATTATAATTCACTGCCACATTATAACTGAGTGAATACTAAGATATAGACATATCCGATCATAAAATGGATATTTCCATTTCCACTGGGAGACTCATTTCAATTGGTGTTGATAAAAGGCCATCACAGGAAGTCACTCCAGAAATAACATGCCATTCTGATGTACGGTTTCAAAATAAATCCCCCAAAATTGAAATCCCTTATACGAGTTATCGTCCCTTTTTAGAGAAGAACGAATGAAAAACCATAATGTCCATAATTAAAGACTCATTTCACTTCAGGGTGGTAGCAGGCCACCTCAGAAAGTCACTCAGAGAATATCAGGACATTCTGATGTACAGTCTAATAAAAACACCTGTACCGTAATGCATGATATACGCGCACCGCAGTTCAACGTGGGTTTCACCGTGTTTTCTTTCTCACAAAATTAACTGATATTTAAAACCACATAAACATACTGAGACAAAGGATACAGTAGACTTTCAATATACTCCAGAATATCATAAGTAGCATAATATAGTTCACTTAGCCTACCTTACTGATCCCAGTGCGCTCAGGCTAAGGACCGGAGGATAGACAAACTCCGGCCACTAGCTTAAAGCTTGTTGGAGGTCGTGAAACAACCAACACCCCGACGATATTGGCTCACACAGAATGATTTCCTTCAGAAAACAATCATGGAGCTTGTTCGAGCTTATTCGCCTAGCAATACAATTCTAAATAAACAATGATAAAGGTCACAACGTGTTACAGTTTCGCCGCAGAGGTTTTTAACCGCGGAGTAATTGAGCAATCAGAGGGCGGGGCTTCAGGGGTTTAAATAGACCGCCTTCTTACGAAAGGTGTGCCCGTGCGCAAATTGTATGTCACGTGACAATGTAGCGCTGTGGCAAGTTCATGAGGAGCCAGATTCAACAATAAATCCTGCAAATATTGAACAAAAGAAAATACATTATTTTTATTGTTTATATTCACTGGGTTTCTTTTATCTTATAACAGCTGCAGGGAATACAAATAAAATAAATCGAAAGAAAAACAAAAGTTATTATAAATATTTGTTATTATTTGTTCTTTTAAATATATGAATCATAAAAGTTATTTCGGGTTGAAAAGTTCAGTTTTTATAGCATCGGCAGCTGTACAGAGATTTTTTAAAACTGGCACAACATACAAGTAAATAAAGTAAGATATCTCACAGCCACCATTGTTATAATAACACAGAGAAAGTCCTATTTGTAGCTTTCATACTTACAAACTGCAGTACTATACCTATTGTTTGTCAGTTCTTTCTGTTCCTATGCTTTGGAAAATTACTGTACTTTTGTCTTGTACAGCAATGTGTTTAAACAAATATTTAGTCAAGTTAAAACCTCATGTAGAAGCGGAGCCCTGTGTGTGTGTCAGTTGTGAGGGCAGTGCCACTAAAGCCAGCCTTCCTGCCTCTCTGTATCCAGCTGTGTATCAATCGCCCTACTGTATCCATGCGGCCACACAGGAAAGAGGGGGCTGCGTTTTTGAAAGGTTTATTTTTGTTTTTCTTTGGGTGGAGCATATTGGTTGTTTTTGACTTAACTGCTTGTGCAAAAATCCCGGTTCACACCTAGTTACTATACCTATAAATGGTAAAAATAGATGGGGCTGACCTTGCAGCTAAAAGGACCATTAGGTGTGAATGAATCCAGTGCAATGTGAAAAATAGGACACTAAATGTAAAAAAAAATGTATTAAAAGTGTGTAAAAATGTGTGTGTTTACAGATTCTTGCTAATCTAGTGATGGAGACCCTCCACCCAGAGCTGAGAGGCCTGGTCGCACCTCGTCTGAGGGGGAAGATGCAGCAGAGGCAGCGGCATTGGATGTTGGTGAGTTTCTATCATACTGCACAGGGAACCGCAGACATGCTGCACAAGAGAGACTCAAATCGATTGTATTTCTGAACGCTCTCCTGCAGATCTCTGACGCAGTGTACAAGCAGGTGTTGAGTCAGACCAACGTTCAGTATGATGCGCTGGTGGATGCCTGCGAGGCCCAGAGTGCTCCACTGGACGCCAGACTTCGAACCGACATGGACCAGATCATCGCGTCTAAAGAACACGTCAGTGGCAAGATACGAGGTAACCAAACATCTACAAGAAACTGTTTTTTGTTCATAAATCTTCCTTCCTTAAATGTGAAAAATGTGGTGCTTTGTCTGTTTTTGTATCATACTTTATGCACTGTATATAGTTTGCAGTCATAAAATGGTTCCCAGCATAAGGAGAGAGCAGTAATCGGTTCTCACAGTACCACCAATATATTTCATTTAATCCCTACCCCCATTTTCTGTCCCATGGAAGAAAATATCCTAAAATCTGTTGGTAAAATGTGATCTAAAAGTTTATTTGAACACATAAATTAGCTGTCAAAAGGATTTAAATGACAATATGTCATTGTAAAGCAACAACACATTGATATGCAGTCATAGAATTGGTCTAGTTTTTGCCCACCTTGATCTGGTTTCACCTGTAAACAATGCTTACATTATATAGGGGTATTCTGCACTGTTAAAAACAACAACAGTGTACTTTCTGATGAGAGTACAAGTGATACACAGAATCCCAGCTGTAGATAGGGCTGTAAGAGAAGTTATAAACTCCAATGTCACACAGGGTTTTATTAAACAAAAATAATAGCCAGGGAGTAAAATTGAAGCAAGAATTGATTCCAGACAGAAAGAAATTCCATGATTCATTTTTAACGGCATATTGTAGTTGAATGCACCACATCACTTTGTTTACCTACTCACACATGACTCGGTTCACTTGGTGCTCGCTCTGCCGTGTAACATGATCCACCCGACCTCAAGTGAACACTTCATTGTTCGCGTACTGTCTTCCCGAGTGAGACGTAGCTGTGGAAGGGATCATTTTGTTCACAGAATAACGTCACAGTGCTCAAGTTTCCGACACGTTTGTTTAGATATGTGGCTTTCTGGAGCTCTTGCTGTACACTGCATAGCTTTTATATGTAAGTGTGTTGTTTTACTCTGTCATCCTCATTGTGTTTGATAAGCTGACTTTTCATTACCACTGCATCCACCCTTTGAGCTTTCTATTGACCTTGGCACAGGGCTCTCATATTTGTCATGTGCTGTCACAGTGAGGTGAAGTGGCAGAACTGCATTCCCTCACCTGCACTACATAGGCAATTTCTAGCTTTATCCAAGGAGCTAAAATATTACTCAGCCATAAGATGATGCAAGTTAGGCTTACATGAGGGGAATGTAGAGGATTGAGAGTCCTATAGAGGACATACTATGCTCATTTACAGGTTCATATTTGTATTTTGTGCCTCTTCTGGGACATGTTTCCATGCTTTAATGTTCAAAAAGGTCTTTATTTTTCTCATACTGCCTGTGCTGCAGTACCTCTTTTCACCCTCTGTCTGAATCTCTGGGATTGTAGCCTTTGCAGACCATTTACATGCACAAAAACCTATACAACACACTACAGGAAAGATAAAAACCTCTCAAAGCATTCTGGGCCTCTTTAATTTCAGCCATCATCTATTTCGTCTTTTCCAGCACAGGTTATACTTCCAACGAGTGGGTGTAACCCAGAGTTGGGTTTCCATTGAAACGACACAAGTGTGTTTACTCAAAGTCATGCATACCAACCATTTCAACTTGGCAGTCAACAACACATTGTATATTGTAGATTGAGTTCCTCTGAAGGAAGAGCCATGCCTCTATTCCTAATGCTTTGACTTGCTCTTCATCATCTGTAGTGTGTGTTTACAGCATGAATGTGTGCTTTTCTTCAGCTCTGGTGTTGCCCAAGGCGGAGCAAATACTACGGACGAACGTGCAGCCCTACATCAGCTCCATCCTGGAGGCCCTGATGGAGCCCACCAGCCGAGGGTTCTCCGAGGTCAGGGAAGTCTTCTTCAGGGAGATGGTGGAGATCAGCAAGAACTCACTCAACGGAGGGGGCAAAGACAAACTGGGAGACGTGAGTCGTTTAACCTTAATGCAAATATTTATTTTACCCCCTCTTTCTGTGCATGAACTGATGTAATGGGATAACATGGTTCACATTTTCCTGACATTTCCAGTAAAAGAGGCCTTCATGAGTTCTTATGTAGCATATATAGGAATGGTAATCCTAACAATACACTTTATTTATACTACATTTCATTCAATTGCTGCAGGCCTAAGTGCTTGAGAGTAAGGTAAAATAGACATAGAAGGAACATGACACCATAATACAAATGTTGTTTTGCCTTCAGTGAACCAATCTGCATTGTCCCTTTCCATCATTTTGTTTATTCTAAACACCTTAACGCTGCATGGATTCGTACAGCTGCAGAGTTTGTTGTTGATCGATCCCTTTGGGTTAGTCACTATTACCCCATTCACATTATTTATTAAATAGTGTTGAAATGAAAGGGGAAAAAAATGTGGCTTGAACAGAAACGCTTTTACTTGCATTACTGGAGGTTACTGGAAGAAAAAATGGTGGTTTTTTTGGGTGACTGCGGCTGTTATCCAAAAAAAACAGGCCCTCTTTTTCCCACATCGGTTTCCCATGCTGCTTTTTTTTTTCCAGCCTAGAGCTTGGACAGTTTTGCTTCCATAACATTTCTTTCAGACTAGAACACTTCCAAAATACACAATCATTTGTTTATTTAGATAACTTTGTCCCTAAATATACCAAAGATATAAGATAGTAACTAATTTGCATAGTCAAACATAACATCTTAGGAAGTCTGGTATCCAAAAAATGTTGTTCTTAATGTCAGATTTCATCTGGGGGATTTCATATTGAGATATATTAGTTTTTTTCCAACATTCTGAGCCAGAAATCTCTTATTCAGAATCACTAACTCACTAAAGTTTCCAATCCCATTCCTATATTCTGATGTATTTACGAGGGGGTTTGTTCAAAGCATCAATGCTTCCGTTGAAGCAGAAGTCAGGAAGTGTCCTCAGCTGCCCTCTGTGAGAGGAACGATACGCTTAACCTCTTTCTTGATTTTGGCCCTACCTCTCCTTGTAGGGAAATTGTACCTTCTGCATCAACGTGACCTTCTTCTCTCTGTCCTCCCCTCAGAACATGGAGAGGCTCTCCATGCTCGCCTTCCACCCGGTGAAGATGCAGAGCTGCTACGTGAAGGTGGAGCAGCTGAACCTGGAGGGGCTGCAGCAGAGGTTCGACGTGGCCAGCCCCTCGGTGTTCGTCAGCAGGGCTCAGATCCTCATGAGGGAGGTGAGGAGATACAGTTTGTATAGTATAATACAAAGAATCAGTATGTAAAGCAGTGTGAGGAGGCCTGAAACACTCCCTTAGTTCTGAGTGCAGGATACACACAAGCAACCAGTCTGCAGTTGAGTCTCTACTCACACCTGCTGGGCAAAAAGAGTATGGCTGTTTTCAAAGAGACAGAGAGAGCATTAATGTGTTTCATGTGATATTGATTAACTCTCTCTCCTGACAGCAAATGGACAATGCAGTGTACACTTTTGAGCAGCTGCTCCACCAGTCTCTGGAGACCCACGGAGAAAATGACATGTGCAAGATAATGCAGCGCTGCCAGGAAAGGGTTCTCAAGGTAAAGAGAAGGCTATTTTAGATAAACACTAACTCATCAGATGTAAGCAATTTATAAATATATTTTTTTAATTATTCAAAGCCAGTCGTTTACGGACGGCCAGAGAAGCAATGAGAAAAAATGCCTACTTATTTTTTCAGGTAGATAAAACTTTTTTTCCAGGTTCAAATATATAGTTTTTGGACAGGATCTTTCATATCGTCTATATGAAACAAACGGTAACTTGGAAAAATGATCATGGGAAAGACTTTTTCCAATGTCAGGAGATAGTCAGAGTTAAAAAATGGTTTACCAAAATAGATTTTTCTCATTGACTTGGCTTCCGATAGTCCTGACCATTATCTGTTCAAAGCAACGAAACACAATTCTATCAGTTCAGCATCTTTATAAACTGCACTGCACTGACTCTGCGGTTAACCGAAGCAAATGTTGTCAGAAGGAACTGCTGAAGTATATTTAATTGATGATTTGAGTAATCTCTATCCATGTCTGTTTCTGGTCTTCCCCTCAGAAATACGATTATGACAGCAGCACAGTGCGCAAGAAGTTCTTCAGAGAGGCTCTGCTGCAGATCATCATCCCGTACATGCTGAAGCAGCTGTCGCCATCCTGCTCACCTGTGAGTAGAAGCTAACGGACAAACGGTGAAAAGAAACTTATGAATGGTGAATTATAAAAGCTTATCTCCTTCCCCAGGAGCTGCCTCGCTACAAAGAGTTTATCTTTGAGGACTTCTCCCGTTTCCTGCTGGTGGAAAACATGTTTGAGGAGCTGGTGCTGCAATCAGTCTCCAAGGACATCATGATGGGTGAGGGTCAAAAACCAAAAGAAATGATTTCTGCCATGGTAGCTCATTATCAGATGTTCTTGTTTACAAAGCAACTGATTGTCTTGTTCTCTTTCTTTCAGCTGTGAAGGAGGCAGCGGTCCAGAGGAGACACAACCTGTACAGAGACAGCATCATTCTGACCAACAGCGACCCCAACCTGCACTTGCTGGGAGAGAGCTCTGCCGTGGACTGGGCGGCTGAATTCGGGGCCGATGAGCATGGCGGTCTTGCTGGTGGCGACGTCGTTAAAGGAGGGGGTTCTGGGAGCAGACGCCGGCAGGTGGTGTCCATGATCCAGCTCGACGGGTTGCCTCTGCCCTTTGAGTCCTGCATGGAGGTCCCAGGCGTGGAGCTCATCCCTGAGGAGGACGGCGAGTTGTTTGAGGAAAAAGAGGGGGAGGAAGAGGAGGAAGAGGAGGACCTCGGCCCGTCGGAGGGCCCCAAATCTCCTGACAGCGTGAATGAAATCAGGGGTCTGATCAACCCGGTAGTGGAGATGTTGGTTCCAGTTGCAGAGGAGAACAAGGACGACATCACCAATGGGACGGAGGCAACAACAGGCACCGTGACCATGGAGGACGGGGTGCAGATGGATGTGACACACGTCACCACCGTGCTAGAGGACGTCCCAGTGAAGTCTCCCAGAGATAAGACGTCCCCGCAGACAATTCTCCAGGAGCTACTGAGAAGCAAGAAGCAGGAAGTGGATCAGGAGGAAGCGGCCATCCAGAACGCCATCGAGGAAATAGAGATAGCGGTGCAGGAAGAGGACAGCGAAAAGATTGTGGAAGTCTCCAAAGCGGAATCAGATTACGAGTCGTCACCAGCGCCACAGGTGGTCACAGACTCGAGCTCACAGAACGACAGCGGCTTCCAGTCGCAAACCAATGAGGGGCAGGATGAAGACGAGCAACAGCCAATCACAAACGGTCTGAACGGAGAGGACAAAATTATTGACCCGATGGAAGTGGAAGTGGTTTTAGCGTAGGAAGACAATCCTATGAACAGAACTGTCAAACTGGAGTGTGCATCACAGGTAATGGGAGAGAAATAATACGGACTGTTACCAAGGGATTAAAGGACTAGTTCACCCCCAAAATAACCATTTTTTATTCATTAAAAAAAGGTTATTTTTAGCATGAATCGATGGGAAACATAAATCCGTACACCCAGTAAATGACTGGATATACTGGATTATTCTGCACCATTTGTCTCAGACTTTATGATACTCGAATTCTTCAAGAAATTTCTCAGTTTTTTGTTTTCTTTGTTCATTGTGACGGCCTGCGAGAGGTTACACAGTGCTAGTAATTCATAAACAAATGATCATTTTGGAGGTTAGCTACTCCTTTAATTTAAAGTGCATTGTTGTTAATATTGCACACTCCATACCCAACTCTCCTTTCCGCCTCTAGACTTTATAATATTTGGTGATTGGTTTCTTTCTGTGCAACTAATTGAGTCTCCATGCAGATTTCTTCCAGACACTGCTCGTTTATGCTATGTAAACATGCTAAGGGTCCAAGATAAGGATCAGGGATTTTAAAGCGGTAATAAGCAACAACTAACTTATTAATGTTTCCAAGTTATACTGCAGGTATTCTTTCTCTTTGTGTTGCTTTCTTATGCACAGCCTCTACCTGGGCAGCAGGGAGAGCTACAGTCAACCTTTAGATGTTGTGTGGGGAATTGTTTTTATTTTAAATAATAGTATCTATTTTTATAAAAGTTAATTTTCTGATGTAGTTCTTTTAAAAGCTTTTCCTGTATTTGCAAATGGCCGTTATGTTTCAATACTATATATTTGCACTTCCATGATTTGAAAAGAAAGCCATTTAAATGAGAGAGATTCTTATTGTCAACTTCCAAAATATCACTGATATTGTTTTTATTTTCTAATGACAATCCAGAGGCATTTAGTTATTTAAAAGCCAATATTTTCTAATGTAAAATTCAAATTTTTAATCTGGGGGAAACGTTTTATTTGATTTTATGAAATTCAGACGAGGTCGTAATTCCTCATCTGAATACAAACATAATGTAATAAACTTTACATATAAAACTTTAATCCCTACAAAAATATCTGTACAAGTTTCCTAAAAAATAACCATTTAATATTGTACCAAGGGTAGAGGTATTAGAGTAAAAATTCGACAGATATATTGATTAAAAGGGATAAACTTCAGGTTTTTCCATGATCTGCCTACCTGCCATGCACCAACTATAAGCCCTTTTAAGTCAAACGTTCCAAACAGTAACAGGAAATGAAAAAACAGAGGAGGAAACTCCGCTGGAAAACAACACAGAAAGGAAATGTTGGGTAAATAAAGCACAAATATATCATTTTCTGTCTTAATTTTTATTAGAATTAGTACCAAATAACACATTTCTTTGCAGGAACATCTTTAAAAAATTGCAATTACATATCAATTTATTTCCAAATGTAATTACGGAAAACTTTGAACTCTCATTTTGTGATTCAGTGTCCTGTAGTTAAACCGCTCACTGTATCCAAGGCACATTTAGAGATTGGTAAGAACCAATCCTTCCAATGGAGCATGCTGTCTGTCACCTTCTCCTGTTTATTTATTACAAATACCTGTCTGTGGTGTGAGCAGCTGTATGCTTAGTGCCTTTCGCTTCTTGCAATAAACTGTATATACTTATAAAAATATGGATGAATAAAATGAATTCATCAACTTTATTCTGTCGGCTAAGTTCTTGCGACATCTGCACCTGCAAGTGTTTCTATAGTAATTAGTCTAAATCTAGTTTAAACACTCAAACACACGTCAGCTTCAGGGTCCTTTTCTTTTGCAGGTTAGGGTTTGTCAATGATTGCCACCAACCACATGATTGTTTTTCACGTGAGAGAAAGGCACGTGAACCAAAATGACACATTAGAGAAGTTTACAAGCCACCCATCACCTGATTCAGTTCCTGATTTTCAGCCCTGTCAAATGTCCTCTGACCGTCAATCTGAGCTCCAAGTGTGTGTTTAGGTTTCACTCAGTGTTCAATACACAAAGGTTAGTTCACACCAAAGTGGCTTTTTTAAGTCAAACACATAAACCTTAAAGCTACAGTAGCAGACTCTTTCAGCATAGTCAGACCACTCCTCCTACAGTTCAAATATTGAATGTTGTAATCATTTTGTAGTGTCGTTACACCTCAAATTTTCTGGTAAAATACAGAGGACCTAGAAAAAAGTCTGGCACTGTAGACCAGAAACAACCATAACATGCCACAAGCATGACTTCCCCTCTTTAAATGTTTGTCGTTCCTCTGCTGTGGAGTGTACAAAAGCATTTTAGGATGCATAAGAACAGAGATTAAACAAGCAGTTTCCTTCACTGCGGGAGACAAACTCAAAAGAACCAACTCTCATTTCCACGTAGACGTTTGCTGTTTGAGAAGATAAGAAAGACTGTGCCTCAGAAACACTCAAAAGAACCATCTCCAAAATGATGGTCAAAGACAAATGATATTACTTAGTGTGTCCAGTTAAAAAGGGACCTCTAAAGAGCCTCGAGGGCACGAACCAAAGAGGGACAGAAAGATGCTCACAGATCAGTTTGTGCATAACATTTTACTTTCAATGTCCAGAGGAGTTTCACGCAGCAGTAGTCCCATCATTCAGCATACCAGGATCTCCCCTTGTCTCCGCCCAGTGTTCAAATTTTCACAAAAACAACCAAGAAGCAGAACAACACAATTCAAATTAGGTAGTTTGCCATTAAATATCCAGAGGATAAGATCCTCTCAGGGAACAAATACGAATGATAAAATCCACACTCTGTCTGAAGTGACCATACCATCATTTCTGAACCACGAGGGGGAAGGAGATAAAATACCCGAGGACGGAGCCCAAGACGACCCCGAGGAAGATCCAGGTGTTGTAGGACATGACGCACAGCATCAGCATGTATCCCAGAGACACCTGCAGCATGTGGAGGGCCGTCTGGATAGCATGCAGCAGCCAGCTGCAGAGGACAGAGAGGGACACATCGAGTATAAAACATATATACTGTACGAGGGGAAGCTTCCCAATTCTCAGTGACTTAAAGAATCTGTCTAAACTCTTACATGAATGCATTTTCTCAGAGTTGAGTCTGTGAACTTTACATATTGTTTTCAGGTTCAACCATTATGGCAGATATGTGACCGTTTAACAGAAAGGGAAGTCAATGTTCAGTGTCACATACATGTAGTGTGAAAAATGCTCAAATGCACAAAAAATCTGAAAGGCAAACTACAGCTAATCAGTTTGTTTGTGTGGCATTTATTTTATTGCCTTTCCAAATAATGTAATAAAGTAATTGCTGTTACAAAGGTATCCTGATCCTGGTGATTGTGAGACTTGTACTTCAGGAGACTGACCGGCTTGTGGTGCTCGCAGTGGGAGGGGGGGTCTCAATGGGGGTCAGCGAGGACTCGGAGGGGCTGCTGTCCAACGCTGAGGTGCTGTCGCTGCGGTAGGTTGGAGGGGGGGTGTACGCAGACTGAGGCTGGGCCAGCTTAGAGCTGCTGCTCAACCACAGCCTCCACACTTTGAGCACCTCGTAGAACACCGTCAGCAGCAGGACCACAAACACCGACAGTACCATCCCTGCGCACACACGCACACGCACACACACACACACACACACACACGAGAGGGATGTCTTACAGTCTAATGTTAGCTTTTTACCTCTGATGATTGAATTTACGCTTCAGAAATCCTAAAGTGGGATGGGAAACTCCACTAAAACTAATTTGAGATTAACCTTGCTGATGCAGATGACAAATTCAGAGCTCACACACCTAGAGTAGATCATGTTATTGGCCAATTTTAGCTTGAATACCACAGATATAGTATTGGTAACAGCATTTACTGACCTGCCTGTTGGCAATTTGGCCGATAACGTGTTCAAATCATTTAGATTACTTGACATTCTTTCAAATTTCAATCACAAGTTGACTAAATCTAGGTAACTTTATTAAGACACAACCACATGTTCTAACAGATTTAACAGTGCTGCAATTAGAAGTTTGGCGAATTTTGTCAACAGTTTCTATATAAAATCATGTAAATATTCCTCAAATTGAGAAGAATATTATGCTTGCTGGTCAAAATGATTTCACATCCAAATGTAAAAGATGCTCATGATATGAAGGGATGTATTATACGGTGTGTGAAATGAATGGTGGATATATTTAACATTCTGAAGTATTGGTATTGGTTTCAAAAATGAAGGTTTTTGCTATGTTCTTAGAGTTTTTGGACATGCTGCAGAAGTGATTTGACATGTTTCTGAAGATGTTTTGGTTAATTTTCTATAACAATTTAATTTACAAGCAGAACTGGAGACGCTTGTTTGCTTCTTACCTGCAGGCCCGTGCACATCCCAGAAGTCAAACAGCAGAGTCACGCTGCTTGACCAGCCAAAAGTCATCTAAGGGAACATGAGATTAATACAATAAAACCTCAACGCTTCACTGGTTGTGGTTAAGTTTCAAAGCATGGTTCCAATTCAGAAAAACATGATAAATGCAGCACCATATTCACAAACTTTCTAAAAGATATTCTACTAACTGAGCCTTAAACCCAGGAGGGAGTCCTATCTGATCTTATGTGTTATTAAGGCAAATATGAGCAAGAAGGGATGAAAGATTGTACCCTCATTGAGAAGGTGTGGTTTACCTTGGTGCTACGAGTCATTCTTGTCAATAAGTGTAACATGTTTATCAGATTAAAGCGATAAAGGCTGCAAACATACCTGCATGATCAAATCTGTTGGATTTTCATCACCTTTCATTCTGTTAAACTACCTCTAAACTCTTGAGCTTTTTAAAATGACTTCCTCCTTACTCTTATTGTTTCTAGAAGCTTGTTTAAGGGCTAAGATGCGTTGGAATATGTCATTCATGTAAGAGTTTTTTCCCAGAGTGTCGTAACAATGAGCGACTCTTTGTACTGCGGCTTTATGAATAGGGCCAGGTGTTACAGAAACACTGACTCAGCCTCTTTCCCACCAGGATCAGTCACGTAAGACCGAGAGCTCCTGCACTGCTCTGGGATCAGTCTGCCTCTGCTTGTCACATTATAACGAAAAGACATAGACCCAGATGACAATCAAAAGTCCATCTCAACATAAAGTGTACATTTCAGATTCAAAGAGTCAGATAATAACTAAAGAGGCACTGTAAAGAAAATGTGAAATAAATACAATGTGGTAAAATGGGAAGACACACACACTTCTGTTATCCCTGTTTCTTTTCCCCTTTCTTCAAGGTTATACTATTTGCATGTTGAATTATCTCCATCTTTCCCATATTTAATACAACACCAAAAACCTTCTTTGCTCTACATACTCTACATATCATCTTTGGATTCCTTAAACAAAAAATGATTATTTATGTTCCCAACAAATAGCTCTCAGCTGCCCCACAATCACAGGAAGTACTGTCCAACAAAAGCACGCTCTGTTCGGCCTGCTGCTGTTGATGTGGGACTGACAGACAGGGACAGAGGAATGCAGTGTGTGTGTGTGTGTGTGTGTGTGTGTGTGTGTGTGTGTGTGTGTGTGTGTGTGTGTGTGTACCCTTGTGGATTGGAGGTCACAGGATGAGCGTTCCAGGTGAGCAGGATGTGTGTTTATATCTTATAATAACATGGCACTCATTAAATGATTTGCTGATCTGGGAAATGTATACCCCTTAGCGTTATACGTATTGTATCCCCTGCCCAAACACAGCACCTCTGTGACGGATCAAACGACAATCAAGTCTATTTTTTGCATTTTCTTATCTTTCTGTCGGTTAGTGCGCTCATGTTCATATCAGGGGAGCACCTGTTCAATCCCACATTGACACCCACTGCATGTTGGTGTGTCCTTGGGCGAGACACTTCACCCCAAATTGCTGCAGTATTGAGTGTGTGTAAGTCGCTTTGGATAAAAGTGTCTCACTTGCAATGTAGAGCGTCTTTGAGCACCTGGAAAAGCACTTTATAAATAGCATGCATTATTAATATCTGCCGGCTACCATTAAGCTTTGTTTAATACCTGTCTGTGCTCAGGTGTATCGCCATGTCGAGTCGCTTATGTCACCAAACTGCAGCATGGTTAGTAAATTGTTATTTAAGAAATTATGCCCAACCCTAAAGATGTGACGGCTGGAAAAGAGCAAACATATTCTCCACAATAATGAAAAGTGTCGTTTATTGCTTTTATAATTTCCACTTAATCCATTTTTTATGTTAAACTAGCCGAGACTAAACAATAGCAACAGGGCGAAGCAAAACAGTGCTGTAATACTGATAATGAGGACTCGAGTCTTTGAGGTAGCATGAATCAGCACATAGAAAGGCAAATATAGACATTCGAGTTAACAATTCAACCCGAGGCCTGATACAGTGATCATTGAGAGCTTATCTTCCAAACCGCCAGAGAAAACCTAATATTTGTTTGCATGCTGAATGTTGAGATGGCAAACTGCTAGAGTTTCTACTACAAACGCCCTCAGTTCACTCTCCATGGACTGTATCTGCTGTTGTGCATAATTTATGACAAGCATCTTAATATATGAGATTTATTGTAATCTGCCATGTAGCTGTGGGTATGCATGTTGGAAGCTGCAAATGCACACCAACATGCAAAGATGTTGCACATGTTCTATTAAAGCGAACACATTTTTTATTTCATTAAACTATGGGTCACTGTGGACGAAGCCAGGCAAACTTTCGGGAGGATGGTGTCGTGTCTGCAAGGGTAGTCGGTCAACAAAAAATAACTTCCAGCTATCTTTAGCATAACTATAGTATTCATTTCAGGGAATTCATGCAGGGTTTTTTTGTAGACACCCAAATTTGGAGATATCCTTATTTCCTTTGTTTCATAACATCTCTTTACACAGACTGAACAATACATTTAATGACCTGGGAGAAAAGGCATGGACATTTTGCTATTTTCTGACATGTGATAGGTTTTAAAGTTTGTGTGAAACAGTTGTGAAAATAATCCCTAGTTGCACTGAGAAATAAATGTAAAGTTGGTGTCCAAATGAATGAGACAAAAGTATTTTGCAATAACAGAATGAGTTATAAGATGTTGTAACATGTTCCCACACCATTGATTTCAGCTATACTGCTCAGCCCTTAAATACAATAGCCTAAAAGCTTTGACATGTCTTTACTTGCTGTGTACTGCTCGTGTTACCCCCCTCCTACTCCCCTACTCTCCAAACTGTTTCGGGCACACGCTGTCTTTGTGGGTCAGCAACTCACAAACATGTTCCACTATGTTCCTCTCTGGTTATATTATGGTCTGCAACCTAAGGGTTTTATCGCATGTTCAACTCGCTTATTGACCTAACAATGAACTACAACATGGAGAGATGTTTCAAATATAAGAAATTGACAACTTACCGACATCATGGTGAAGTTGCTGACCGCAGTTATGGACTCCAGTTACCCATCCCAGACGACTCACAGCCCGGGTACAGTTGTTGCTCGTGTGCAGTCAAGTAGGAGCAATTTCTTGAATGTACCACAACAGCAGCAGCAAGCGACCCAGCAACTCAAGTCAGTGCAGCGGAATAATATACAGCTGCCTAGCCCGAGCTCAGACAATAACAGATGGCTGACGGGTAATGGAGTTTTTCAGCATGTGGACGCAAATGACGATACAAATAAATAAAAATGACAACTCAAGTCATTCAAGTCTGCCAAAGCTAAAATACTATCGTAAACATCGAGCAGGTTCGGTAGAAAATGCCTATACATTGCATTTTAACCGCTGTTTAGCAAGCATTCGCCAAGGAATGGGAGTAGCAGATGAACATAGTTGGGATGCTACGCATGCGCATTAAGTGTTTTCCTTACTTGGGTCATGTGATTGACGGAGGTAGCCGAAGCCAGTCGTAGCCTTTCGTCTACTCTCGTTGTAGGACGTACTAAAAGCTTAAAGGGGAAGATTAATACTCTGATACTTGAACAATAACATCATTATTGTGAGTTTACTGCCTGTTAGTATTATATATGTCGTACTTAATAATGGTATCCTTCAAAACAACATCAAATATTATGCTAAATCTTATTCCGGTATGTGTAAAGTCACATTTTTGGAGATATCCTTGTCATACTGTACTGTTATGTGTGGCAGACAAACCGGCAACTAATTGCCATGTTTTTTTTTTAAAGATATTAATTTCCATTGTATGTGCCACTCTTTAATCTTTTGTAACTGGTCTGTCTGGTTAATCTAAAATATCACTGTGGTTTCTATGAAAATGGATGATGTTTGAGCCTCAACGAACATCATTATCCCATCAATTTGTTTATTTTGGTGACTATTGTAACCGTTGGACATATATTTTAATATACAAGAGCAGCTCTTATTTACACTTGTATTGCCTTGTTTGTTAAATTAGTTTTGGAAGAATGTTCACTGTCCACATAAAATAAAACATAAACACATTGTATATTTTTATTGTTATACTTCACAGTACAACGTTGATTCTGCACTGCATATTGAAATGTACTGATTGAGGTGCTACTATTATTATCTGCATACACACCTGTAAACAGTTTATCAAGTAGAAAAATACAAAACCAGACACCGCTCATCAATATGTGAGGGGGGGGAAAGAGGAAAAGAAAACAACAACAAGTGGGGCATCATAAAGCTATAGTACCTTTTGGGGGCTAACAATTCAACAGAGTCAGGATCGATTAAAGGCAGCGTGAAGAGACTTCAGGGAGCTGCTGCTGCTGTTGTCTTTGAGATGAGAAGAGTTGCACACATTTTTTAAAACAAGAGAGTTCGACAGGTCAAAGCTCAGGCGTGCTGGCTGTTTTTCAAAAGCTACATTTGTGTACATCGAGAGCACTCCACTGGAGACAAAACAGGAAGAGTTCGCAAGCACATCCTGACGTCCTCCACGAGAGAGAAGAAGAAAGTCCAGCAAAAGCTCCTGTAAGAGGAGTCCGGTCTGTTTAAGGCATGCATTTACATTAATGTAGAGCCTGCTTTTATAACAGTTACAGCAGTCTTCTGTGCTGATATGTCAAAACATTATTAAAATCAATCTTACAATGATCTGCAGTCAGGGTCCACGAGTCACAGAATGGACTTTTAGATTTGACTTTAATGTAGTAAAATACATATCAAAAGTCACACAGACATTCAGGAGAGCAGTTGTGCTTGTGACCTTCCGTTGTATTAGTTTCCCACAGAAAGATGACCTGAAAATGTGCTTATACTTACAGAAGGAGGGTGATATTTTTCGTAATTATTATATGCATATAAATAGGGATCGGTTCTGCAAAATCACATATTAAATGAATTGTCTTCACCTGTTATGGATCAAACTCTTCATATGTGCAAACCAAAAAACAACTGTAATTCAATTTCAATTAAGGGACATTTGTGGAATGATAACATTGTCACTCAGCGTTGTTCACAGGCAAATAAAAATAGTCTTTAACAGATACTCAAACACAGGCAGTATAACCACAAATTAATTTGAAAATGTAAGTTTAATTGAAAACAGACCGTAGCCAAAAGGTGTTTTTTTGTACACATGTATACAGTAGATTTGCACTTGGAAATCTGTAAAAAGTGCTGTTTTGTGCACGTCCGCACAAATGGAAATTTCGGAGGATTCTCATCTCACACATGTAACACTAAAAAAAAGTTAAGGCAACAAACATGAGAAGAAAACACATAAAATCTCATTCACACCAAGACGAAAATAATGATGCTAAACACTTGCATCACATCTAAAAAAAAACACGATCAATTTTCCACTTTTGCACGAAGAAAAGGATGTACATTTACACAGCAGACTGATTCAGTTGTTGCATCACAAGAGCAGGGACTTTATTGGAGTACTTCACTTCGCATGGCTGATTGTGTTGCTCCAATTTCAGTATGAGTTGCGATAACCGATACCAGAGATGACCACAAGAGGGCAGACAAACACTATGGTCTCAGGTCCATCTGCAGGAGAAACGAGCCCCATCCGCAGAGACACTGTCCTCAGAATACAAAACTGGAGTCAAAGCAAAACCCCTCAGTTATATGACACAACACATGGTTGCGTTTAAGAGATGATAAGGGTCTTTGGATTAATAAAAAAAAGACTGTTTTCATAATTTTTTAAAAATAAAAATAAATACAATCCAATTAATAAAAGCACATCTTTAAAATGATTCAGATTTTTGTATGGATGGATTTATTGCTTTCATTGCCATATATATATACACATATCTATCTTTATAATTCTCATACTGATTTTTTACTGTTATGCTTCTCAAGATACTGAGAGGTTTTGCTGAGAAACCTAGTGGTATAACATACAAAAAGACACTGTAGCAGACAGTAGTGCATGCTGCTACAGAACACAGACTGATTTTGGTAAGGGGTGTGTCCTATGTCCTCAAACAAAGACCATCAGAATAATTTAAGAATGGTGCAGGGGTTTAACTGAGAAATGTCCTCCTTTCAATGTCCAGCTCTGCCCTGTTGAAAATGAGGACAACTGAGAAACAAACGGACAGCAGTGGACCATTATAACAAGTGCAAGTTAAAACAAGACAAAAGAAAAGGCCAAACAGGAGCCTTCAGTAGGCAGAGATCATTTTCAAGGCATCACAGATGCAAATGTTCATTGAGAAAAACAAAAACAGATTTGACTCCGCTCCTAAAGGAACCATGTCCGATCTCTAAATATTTTAAGTGACGATCCAAAATACTTCTTGTAGGCACAGTAATGTTCACCCGCTCTGCCTGACACTACCTGATGGGACAAGAGGTGAAATTAAAACTTGTATTCAATAAGATTTTATTTCTTTTCTTGTGTGTTATAGTCTGTCCTCTCTAGTCCGCCGTGCCTCTGTACAGATTTGTCGAGAGGCAAATGGAAACAGGTGTGTGTGTGGGCGCGGCCATGATGCTTCATCCCCTTGTCTTACTGTCTACTGTTGAAAGTGGAGTTGGTGCTACTGCAGCTTTCCTCATAGGTGGGTGGAGGCTCTGTAACACACATTGGCAAAAAAAGAAGCATTCATAAATACAGTAAGAGAAGCGCACATTGTCCAAGCCTCTGTTGCAATATCAACTAGTAAAATAACCCTATTAAGTTGTTGCATATATAGGAAGACATTGCCTTGGGTTTTGAGAAACTAGGATAGTCAATTTTGCATCTGTGCATGGGTTTGACTGACAGCCATAGTGAGAGTCTTTTATAAGTACTAACCATGAGGGTAGTCCCAGCTGCTGTACTCTGGAGGGAGGATGAGCGAGCAGGAGGTGGGGATAGGAGTCACGTTTCCCTCGGTGAAGAAAGGTATGGTGGCCCCGGTGGACACACAGAACAGAGGGGCGGAGGCATCAGGCCTGGGGCTGGGGGACAGCGCTGCCCTGGGCGCGTGGCTGAAGGCGCTGGGAGACATGGTGACCGACTGCCCCGAGGGGTCCTGCTGAGAGTGGCTCTTGGTGGGAAGCTCCTCACTGGCCATGCCCCCTGCACACAGCCCCTCCTCCAGCTCCTCCTCCACCGGCGGGGCGCTGGGTGTCACGCCCGCTGCGCTGGGTGTCACACCTGCTGCGCTGGGTGTCACACCTGCTGCGCTGGGAGGTACGGGAGTAATGCGGCGGTCTGGAGTGGGGGGCATGGGTCTCGATGGCGACAAGTTCACAGCGATGTTCCCGATGTAGATGGGCAGAGTGACGACTGCGTCCGGAGATTTTAGCGACACCTGTTTAAAACATGAATTATGAAAGCCTTAATTAATTGTTGAACTAATAGATAAGATTGATGATATTCTATATGCTTCTAATTGCCAATAAATCCAATGAAATTACCAAAACCAACAGAGAATTGATTCTACTAACACATAGTGGGTTTGTAGCTTAAGTGGGATAGACAGTATCTTCTTCCTCCGAGCCATAGAGCTCCATTGTTGACCTTAAACTAATAGAAACACTTCAGTGAGCCACACTGTTGCTCTGGGTGACATGTTCCTTTATTACCATGCACACACACTCTGTTGTTTATTGTTACTCAGCCCGACATGCAGTGCTGCAGCGGTAAATAGTCGCTAGATCCCCAAATGAGTATGGATCCGCTGCAGAAAGTAGTCCCCATCAAGGACAATACTTACTGCTTTTGAAGTGACATTTGAAAGATTAACCTCAGGCTATGGAAGTTCGGAGTATTGAGAGATTAAGCGACACCTTTCCAGTCAATCCAATTATTTCAGCATTAGATTGAGACAAGGAAATATCCAAATCCCTACACAGTTTTTCAGGTTAAATTATAAAGAGAAAAATCCTATTCTTTGGTAGCTCTGTGAAATGTGGCTAAATGTATAGTTGTATAGACAAGGGTTTTATCTGAATTGTATTATTACATGTTTGATGGCATTACAAACAGGAATATTGACACTCTTGAGGACAGTACTGAGAAAATATAGCACATTTTCTGCTTTTACATTCATACAAATGTTGTCTTCAATTAGGTTTTTCAAACACTTAACATTGCGTTTATTGGCAAAATGATAAAAAGTGAAAAAAGCAAAGTTCTGGACGATCACATCCAAGTTAATAGTCAGTGTAATATCCCTTAAATAATAAAATGAGATACGACTGTAGTCTACAGTGAGTTTATAATAGGCCAGTGTGATCTATCATTCACTGGTTTAATAAGGAGGCTTTAAATACAGCCTGTCAAAGCTGGTCTGTCAGAAAATAAACAATATGACGCTGAAAATGTACACAAAATGTACCTAGCTGCCATGTAGCATTAATTTACTATGATGCTAAAAGTGTTGAACAAACAAAAAAATAAACATTAAACTGTATTTTCAAGAGATAATGAATTATTGGAGCTTAAGACACACACACACACACACACACACACACACACACACACACACACCTGAATGAAGTAGTCGATGTGTATGAGGCTGCAGCCGGCCAGTGCCGACTGAGGAAGAGGGGGGACGATGATCTGCTCTCTCCACTCTGCGTGTTTTCCTGCTTTCACTCCGGCTCCCTCCACCTCAGCGATGGTCCGCAAGTCGAACAGAGGCCGCTTGGTCTTATAGGTCACTTTCTGGTGTGGAAAAGCCAAACACAGACACATTGGATGTGATAGTGACTTCACTCAAACCTCTTTACAGTAACTTTTATCTTGAGGTATAGGGAAATTGTTCGTGGTCCTGTGATGAAAGGATCAGTTACATAATTATCAGACATTTCTAATACAGCTCTAAATTAAAAACTGGATTATCTTTCATGTTCCTTATTTATTTATTTATGTAGATACCAGATGAACATATTTGTTGGCTCATTTTACACAATATATGCACCAGGTGTTAAGAGGGCTTGAGAAAATGACTCACTTGGAAAATATCAATGCTTTAAATCCAATTTCCAACATGGGTTAGTGATGCACTTTAGCCCCTTGTGGCCAGAAGTAGTATTACAACAACAAACACAAATTTGTCTTTCAAAAAGTGACATGGATTATGGATGAACACGTTTTTTTCTCACTTGCCTCCAGAGCTTCCATAGTTCTGTACTCAATACCTGAGAATATAATATTACAAAATATCACATTTACATGAATTCAATCAGTCATCTACCTGTATGAGACTGGCCAGCACGTAACCCGTGTCCTTCCCAGACTTGTTGTGGATCTCAGTGGCTAACTTGATGACTTGCCCGGGGATGTATCCTCTCAGGTCACTGCGAGTTTTCAGCATCAGGGTCCCCGTCTTCACCAGGAGGTAGCTGAACTTCTTGGTGGTCACAGCGTAACTCGGTTGCTGCAGAGACAGATATTTTAGTGTTATTAGTAATTATGAAGACTTCCTGCTTAGCTCCAGAGTATCAGGGAACCCTTTCAGTCGGGAGAGGAGAGAAGGTGAATGATAGAGACGGGGATGTAGGAAATAGAATTAGATCCAGCTCTGCCATGAAATCAGATAAGCCTCGACCTAGAAAAAGGTTGATCAAATAGAGAATGCATTTCTGTTTCTGGATTATATCCAAATGCTTTTCAGTAAAAACAGAACGGCCTCATTGAGATAAGAGATGATTAAAAAGCAGGGAAGTTTGTGTACTTACTTCAATGTCAGGCACCTCATTGAGGTTGAGAAGGTTGAGTAGGTAGAAGGGTCTCTGGGCTTTGTAGTCCTTAGAGAAGCGAGGCGTGTCGATAGCCACCCTCACTCGGTAGGTAACCTTCCCAAAGGGTCCCTCAAAGGAAGTGGGGGCAGCGACTAAAGAGAGAGGCAATTAGACAATACAGGGATTACTTTACCACTGAGGACAGCCAAATCACATTGTTTATTATTAAAAGGTTAAAGTAGCTACAAAAAAAAGAGCGTTCCCCAGCTTCTTAGATAGTTCCTTTTAGGGAGCGGACAGAGCTTTAATTTGTGTCCTTATCAATGCAGGCCCTTATCAGAGCTGTCAGAAGACGTTAGGAGCGTTGTTTATAGCCTCATTCCTGCGCATTCAGCCGTAATGGGAAAAGGACACTGACTCCTCTGCACTGACCCGAGGAAAGGTCAGTGCAGAGGAGGAAACAGGGAGGGTACGGCCGGAGGGAAGGACATTTAAACAGAGAGAGATAAAAAGTAAATATTTGGGGAGAAAGCAGATATCAGAGCCACACAAAAGAAAAAGAAACCTCAAACTCTGGTCTCACTATTTGATGCTCATTCAGATGATAATGTCAGCGTGGCAGGAGACGGCTGCAGGGACAAATCCGCTGCGGCTGCTGTCAATAAGAATTAACCAGGAGACGCCGGTTGTTTTGATGCAGACAGCTTGGTAACGAAAAGCGCTGTGGACAGACTGACGGAGGACAGATTGAAGCTCCAGACTGACTTTCCCTGGAGACACACACTGAGCTCCTCTGGGCTGCTGAAACTGGATGAGGACTGTGTAGCTCGACTTGCTCCTATGAGCTCAGACAAACACCTTGTGAGCTGCTGGTGTACTTCAAGCTGCTGACATTACTCCCTAACACTTAGGTTTCTGAATGTGTGTCGAGGAACCTAATGAGGAGTCAAAAAAGATCAGGTACCTGCATTTAAAATGGGCTATATTTGTTAAAAGTGAAGGTTATTCATGGTCCCTAGAAGAGGAATCCTAATGACTTGGGAGATCTTAACATTTGTGTTTCAAGTTTGTGGTTTTCTGGAAAATGTTTAGACACTTTTGGCCATCGGTCTGACGTAAATTATACCTCTTGGGGGACCATCCAATACTTCAAGATGTTGGTATAGCCACTGGAGTTGCAGATAATGATCCAGGCCAAGATTTTAAGTGTGCTCCAAGATGGTATTCTTTGGCCAATGCCTTTTTGCTTTACACACAGATGGTTCGGATGCTACCAAAGCTAGCTCAACACGTGATTAGTCCCAATACAAATGGAAACAAGAAGGCTTCTACCAATGAAAAACAATTATGTCCCGTTGCCTACAGATCTGTAGTAGAGAGGAACTCTCAGACATTTGAAAGTACCTGTTTAACATCATGATGTTGGCATTTAGCTCAAAGCACCACTGTGCCTGAATACAGCCTCAGCTGTAGCATGGATGAAGACTCAGCATTTAAAAAAAATACGTTTCAATATATTAGATCTACAAGTTGTAACATGATGAGACAAGAACAAAAAAAGTATTTTAGTCTTCATCTAAATGAAGCCCAGCTTGAGCTCAAAAAGTCACCCAAAAAATAATGAATTGTCAAAGTAACCTTTCTTCAAAGAGCTTAAGTACAAATGGAGCTTCACTACAAAAACAAATCTGGATTTAGATTGTGGTTTCAGAGATCTGCCTGCAGGAGAATAATTCATTTGTAAGAAGGAATACTATTTGGGGTATTTTGCAAATGC
Organism: Eleginops maclovinus; assembly: GCF_036324505.1. Taxonomy (NCBI): domain Eukaryota; kingdom Metazoa; phylum Chordata; class Actinopteri; order Perciformes; family Eleginopidae; genus Eleginops; species Eleginops maclovinus. The sequence goes on from NC_086356.1 coordinate 4,780,060, forward strand.
TTTGTCGAGACGTGTTTTCGAAATAGCCTACACCTTCCTGTTTTGAAATGTCTCACAGTTGACAGTTTCATTTCAGAAAGACAGAGGGATATTAGATTTTCAAGCTGCCCTGGAATTTTAACATCAGCTGCTCAAGGGTTATTCTGTTTATTTGTAGGGAAACAAGTATCCTTGCGTGCTCCTCCCGAAAGGATTAAAGGTTAAAGCCCTCTATTAAAGCGTTTGCATTTCTCCTCTCCTTTGTTTTCCTCTCTTCTCCTCAACTTGTATATCACGTCCCTCTGGAATGAGGCCATCCACCATCTCATCCCACCCTATATTTTATCCCTCGCGGTGTCCTTGTGCGACGCTTATCTCAGCCCACGCCTTCCTCCTGTCTTTGCATTTCTTTGTTCCCACAGTGAGAAATGATCAGGCCAGAACACCACCTGATGCCTCCACTCCAGATAAATGAGCTTGGCATATCGGAGGAAATTCTGTTAGTCCTTCCCTGTACAGTCCTGTTCATAACAAAAGCCATCACTAAAGGCTCTTTCTCCAATCTACTTTTGAGCTTGTGAACCCCACCATGTCATTAAAACCATAATGTACTGACCCCCTTTTCTGACAACCTTAATTAGTTTGACTTCTTTAATTGCTTTTTCTCAAAATAACATTTATCCTCCTGATTAACCTGCAAATATGAATCAGTTGAAAATAAATATATGAACATTTAAGGGACAATTTTATAATAGAATTGTATTATATGGCAGGAGTCTACGTAAGTAACCTACCTTACATTTGGATTTAAATGGCCCTATTAGGCTTTTAGGGTTTTTCTCCTTCCTGGTCTCTCCAACACACTTACCCCCCAGGACTTCAACGCTCTGATTGGACTCCTTTGTTTACTTTTTGTAACATAGTGTAACACTCACGCTTCTATTGGCTAGCGTTCCAACATATTGTGCACGATAGGCTATGCAGTGGAGCATTCACAACAGAGCCGGCCTGCTAACCAATCAGAGCGGTCTGGGCTCTGGTTTCAGACAGAGGGTGAAAAGAGGTGCTGCAGCACAGGCAGTATGAGGATAATAATGAGTATTTTGAACATTAAAGCAAGGAGACATGTCCCAGTAGAGGCACTAAATACAAATATGAACCTGGAAATGAGCATCACAGGACCCGTTCTAATTGGCTCAAGTATTTTTGAAAGTTATCAGAGAGCCTGTCTGTCTGTTGTACCAGCAGGGGGCAATAGGAGACGCTTGACTCCCAGATGAGCCACTTAACCGTATCTTTCCATGATGGTTAACATGCCCTGTGCTGATGCTTTCTAGTCTGGGGGCCTGAGAGAGGGGAGGGCAAAGCATGGGGGCATGAACACCAATTAAACAGTGACTGCACAACAGGAGGGGGAACTAAAAATAACCCATCGCCCCCCGTGCTTCAGCCCACGCCTGAGAGAGTGCAAGATACCAGGCAGACACTGACTGTGCTTTGTGTGCCCTCACAAGTGTCACGTTTCTGATCTTTGTCTTATCTGCATGATTCTGAAGCTGTTTTTTTTTCCAACTTGAGGGAAAATCTAGGCGTTTGTGAAAAAGGGGGCATGTGGGATGAAGAGGAATTGTCACACTGGTATGTTCCTGCCAGATCTCAAACATTAAACATTAACGTTGTTACGATGCTTCGCACACCCATCGCTATCACAAATCTCCTTTGTGTGCGAGATAAAGGGCTTAGGGCCAAGCACTTGGTAAGTACACACGCTAGAAAAAAATTCCCATGTTATCACAGCTGTTTGCTTCTCTCACCTGACGTCCTCTGGATCTCTGACAGCAGGTTTATGAGAAAACTATGAGGAAACTGAAGGCGTTGCCATGACATGGAGGAATGACATCAAAAGGGCTCATCAGGGTTTTCCCCCAAACTCACCTGGGATAAGAAACTGGAAGGGGAAACTGTGCTCGCCTGCCCCCAGGGTTCCTGTAAGAAAAACAAAGTGTATTAGCTACACAGGACAAACAAATGCAAACGACATTCAAGGGTGAAAGTGTAGTGGTAATTCTCAGGGTTCATGTGTAGGATGGTGTTTATTTCCCTTCGTATATCCCTCGGGACACATTAGATGTCCTGTGGGGACCTACTTCCCAGAGGGATGGAGTTTCTTACACAAACAGGCTTTGTTTACCTGAGCCGTAACCTCTTTTGTAGTGAACAAAACTAGCAAGCGAAACTAGCCAGTGTCAGAGGAAGCGATAAGCTGTTGGCAAACATGTGTAGCCGGCAAAGTTGGAGCGTTTCTCAGCAAAGTGAATCAATGATTTACAAGCAGTGGGGCCAGCAGGTATCGACTGAAGACTGAGTGCATTCTTATGCCCTTATAGATTAAAGGATATGTACATGGATAGAGGCCTGATTTTATTATACACTTTTCTTATTGTCATCAAATCCAAGAAGAAGGTAAACCAACAACCCTGTCAACCCCCTCTGTGGCACACAAGACGAGGCGTATTGGTCCTTAAACTGGATCATAAACAAAACTTGCTAAACAACAAAAACAACACTAAGAGTCCAGACTGCCTGTACTATTAATTGAGGGAACGTTGCTCAAACTAAAAAGGCAAACGGCACGTTTGTTGAGGACTATTTTCAGAGACTTCATATAAACTACATTGTGTGATTTTATGGAAATGAAGGAAAGTATCATGTGTTTTTTTTATCAGTATTTGGACAACAATAGTGCACAGAGGAAGAAGATATTATTGGTTTGGACATAATTATTAGCATCAGTTCCTTGTAGGTTATTTTCAGATTTCAATACCAACGAACTAAAGGGTCAATCGAGGTACTGGGGAAACTTTGATGATGTTATCAGACCTCGCTGTGTTTTCAGAGTCATCTGTTTCATTCTGGGGATCTCAACAGGAAGTGCTCTGAAGTATGAGAAGGTGTTTTCTGTTTTCGGTGCATTCTCTCTGATTTGGTGCTGCGTTAACATCTATGCATACCGTAAAGAACATTGCTAATGCTTGATGAGAAGAGCATAAGGCACCAATGACAAACACCTTGAGAGAGTGGGGTTATTAATTCTCTAGATGAGCTGACAGCCCAATTAAATTCTCCCAGATAGCAACATGTCTCACCTCATTAGGGACAGGCACCAGTTTTCCGTTGGTCTCAGTTTCCTGAGGGGAAGCGCTCAGACCGTGTGCCCATTTGCATCATGTATGCGAGAGGAAGCAGTCATGCTCTAAAAAAGGCAACATGCAGGTGTGCAGCTCTACTTTAAGAACTGAACTGTAGAGAGACTAGCTAACATGGGTACAGGCAGGAAAAGGATAAAAAGAGGGGTAGATTACATTATATATTATGCTATATAGAGCAACCTGTCAGAGATTTGGATCCACTCCAAGATGTGGATTTGAAAATGGAACACCTTTCCACCAAGTTTCATGTAAATCAGGTCATTACTTGTTTAGTTATCCTGCTGACAGACAGACAGAAGTGGAAACATACCCACCTCAGAGGAGGTAAAAATACAGCACTCCAACTTGGCTTCTTACAGCCAAAACAACAATATTTCCTACATGCCCTACACCATCACAGGTAAAACGTCATCAGTGAAAAAGGGAGAAACATAAGGAGCTTAAGCCAGATGCATGTGAATAAAATGGCAATACTACAACAAATGGTAAAAGGACTGTATTTATATAGCGCTTCATCCGGTCTTAACCACATCTTAAAAAGCTTTACCTCGATATGTCATCATCTACCCACTAACACCACTTCAGAGCAGTGCCATTGCTGAAGTAAGCTAACATTCACACACCGTTGGGATCAACTTTGGATTAGGTATCTTGCCCAAGGATATGTCGACGTGTTGACTGCAAGGGCTGGAAACAAACCCACAACCTTCAGGATTCAAAGACGACTGCCCTTCCTCTTTTTTTTACAGAAACAAGGACTTACTGAGATGTGTAAGGCTTATCAACGGATAATACTAAACACAGGATATGCAACAGTATCCAGGATGATTTAAATATAAAAGATGTTTCTACAGTTTAACCACCACCTAGCCGTGGCAGTGGGAGGGGGGGGGTCCTCATCTCCTGAAGGTCATTAACTGCCAACAGTGACAGGATGGAGAGCGTACGCTGACATCACTGGTTTGCACTCGTCTAACAGCCAAGCATCTGTGGCATACCACGATATCAGTCAGCCATAGTGAGCGTGGCTGGCTTTGTGTAAGAGCATGTGTGTGTGTGTGTGTGTGTGTGTGTGTGTGTGTGTGTGTGTGTGTGTGTGTGTGTGTGTGTGTGTGTGTGTGTGTGTGTGTGTGTGTGGTGGTCTTCTGTCACCCTTCCTGTCTCGCTCTCCCAGCGCCGCTCCGCCCTTGGGGGCAGAGCAGCCCATTTTCGGGAAGAGAATGGGATACGGGAAAAATGGCAGAGATAAAGGGGAGCACAGAGGGAGGGTGTGTAATGAATTATTTATGTCCTCCTTTTTTTGGAGCGTGGTGTGCCCGGTGTTTTACAGTGTACCGTGCGTGCTCAGATATGGAATGACTTTTTCTCTCTCTCTTCAATGGTACTTTAAAATGTGGTATATATGGTGGTATTTATTGAGTTGAACTGCATTATTTTTTTCATATTTATTACTAAAACGTTTTTGCACTCAAACTTTGGTATATAGTGGTATTTATTTAGTTGAATGCTGACCATCTTGCGCCCTGCTATGCATGTGTTTAAATAGTTACACAAGAACTGTTAACATGTAAATGTGTTTTCCAGCATTATAGTATCGACATATAGAGCAGTGAATTCCACATATGGAAGCTCACGGTGCTGAGGGTTAAACATGAACAACCTCTTGATGTTTTAACCATCATGGATTACATGCTCCGATGAGTGCCGTTAGGTCCCACAGAGAGATTTGCATTTACAACACATTTCATGCATGCATGGCACATTTCACCTTCTGGCTGCGGGCAGTATCCGCAACAAGTACAAAAGATGGAAGATCACGCTCACGACAAAAGGTCCTGTAAGCCCTCGCTTCCGTCGGTCAGCAGGGCATCGCTGTAGCAGGGCATGACAGTACCCAGACACAGGGGGGGGGGAATAAAGCCTGTCATCTGTGGAGCGTGTTCAACCTTCTGATCAGGCACGGCCGGACACTGGGGACCAAGGCTGCGATCGAATAAAAAACACAAAACAAGTCCGATGTCTTTTTTGAAGCACTTTGTCCTCAGTGACAAGTGTCATGGTGTTAAAGAGGCCCAGTTATGCTTTTTGGGGGGTGTCCCTTTCCTGTAGTGTGTTATTCACGTTTGCGTGCATGTCAATGGTCTGCAAAGGCTAAAACTGTTTCCTCCAGAGGGAGTTTCTCTCTCAGTAACTCTCACGCTTCTTTTGGCAAGCACTCCAACACATTCTACGCGACAGGCTAAGGGGCAGGACATTTCCAACTCTTCCTGAGAGGTTGACCAATCGACCAACAGAGCCGGCCAGCTAACCAATCAGAGCAGACTGGTCACTGGTTTCAGACAGAGGGTGAAAAGAAGTGCTGCTGCCCAGGCAGGATGAGAAAATATGTATAGGCCCCTTTAAATGGTGCGGCTGCAAGGACTTGTGGGACTGCATTATTTTGTTTCCTTTCGTAAAGGATGGTCTGGTATATCCTATGCTGAAAGAGATACCAAGGGAAGCATTTAAGCTCCTTTTCTACTATCTCGGGAATTCGACTTATCATGGCTGCCTCTTCGGCACTTATGAGTCATTTCACTCTGATAGGAGCGCTCCAAAGCAAAAAAAGACTGCAATTTCAACCGCAATCTCAGTCTGACCTCAGAGAGGCGGCGTGCAGAGAGGCCGGCTGCAGCAGGACTGCAGGAGAGTGCTGCTGTGACTGATGGAGGCTTTAACTCCTCACTACATGGCTAAAAAAACTTGCTGCTGCCTTTGTGAGATTAAGCCTGTTGCAGCAGATTTCCCACATGAGGCGATTCAGTCACGTCATACGGTGTTGTTAAGACAGGAAGCTTCTAATTTCATTTCTCTCAGAGGAGACGGATCAAAGAGTTTAGAGGATGTAAACTGAGAATCTGCACAGTCACATGCAAATAAACGTGATGTTTGGACCAGTTTCCTTGACTTCTAGGCAGTCATCAGTTTCCTCACAATGTAGTAAACATCTGATGGATTATATCCTTACTAGCAAGTCACAGACAACCTGTTGGCAGGTATGAAACATACCGTAAGTTTCCTTCAGAGGAAACAACATAGGCAGGAAATATAGTCAGATGTTCTCATTTCTAATGGTTCTTGCATCAATCATGTGTGACAAATGCTTCTGCCAGGTTTTAAATAGTGACTCTCCATCAGAATCACTTTATTCTGCATGTCTCATTTAAAATACAGCCAAGAATAAACCTTTTCAATGACCAGATCCTGTATTAAAAAAAGGGCATTAAATTATGCGCTTCTCTGCCAAACTGGGAAGCCGAGAATGACCAGTGGATCAGAGGCCAGTAGTGAATTTAGCTGAACCAATTTCCACAACTGAGATCATGAGGGCGATAACTACATTGCAGAGTGGAAAATCACCCGGTCCAGATGGATTCACAGTAGAATTTTATAAGAAATTTGCCCCACTTCTCTCCACAGTTCTGAGTGACATGTATAATGAGGCTTTGGAGCTTGGCTGAATTCCTCCAAACTTGACAAATGCTACAATTACTCTTCTCCTAAAAAAGGACAAGGACCTCTTATTTTGTAGCAGCTTCAGACCCATATCATTATTAAATGTGGATTATAAAATTCTTGCTAAGATTTTAGCCCTCCGTCTTCAGCAGGTCCTGCCAGGGATCATTTCATCAGATCAAACAGGCTTCATGCTGGGGAGGCACTCATTTCACAACACTAGGAGACTCCTAAACATTCTGAACATGCTTAGCTCCAGCACCCCTGAGATAGTGGTGTCGCTGGATGCTGAGAAAGCTTTTGATAGGGTGGATAGAAGTTTCTCTTTGAGATGATGGATAGATTTGGTTTTGGTTCAGGTTTTATATCATGGGTAAAGTTGTTATATTCATCCCAAGTGGCATCTGTACAAACAAATAATGTGCTCTCATCCTTCTTTCAACTTCACCACGGCACAAGACAAGGGTGCCCACTGTCCCCTTTACTGTTTGCCATGGCCATTGAGCCTTTGGCTATCTGGCTAAGATCTGAAGAGAAATTTGAGGGCATTTCACGTCAAGGGACAGTACACAAACTGTCACTGTACGCTGACGACTTGCTTCTGTATGTGTCCAACCCTTCTACCTCACTCCCCGTAATTTAATTTTTTTTAAAAACAATTTGGCCAGCTGTCAGGCTATAAACTAAATTTTGGAAAGAGTGAGTTATTTGCAATGAACGACTTAGTAGGTAAATTGCCAAATCATGTAGCCCCTTTTAAATGGGTAAACCAAGGCTTCAAATATTCGGGTATTTTTATCACTGGGACCTTGGCAACGACTTCACTAGCAATTTTGTCCCTTTGCTTAAAAAAGTTGAGGACGACTTCAACTGATGGTCTACTCCGCCCCTCTCCTTAGCTGGCAGGGTTAACCTAATCAAAATGACCATTCTCCCAAAGTTTCTTTACCTATCTGACATATCCCTGTACTTATTTCAAAGAAGTTTTTTGCCAAAGTAGATAAATCAATCTCACATTTTCTTTGGGGCAATAAACCAGTGCGTATGCGGAAAAATATATTGCAGCTCCCTAAACGGGGGGGGGGGGGGGGAATGTGAGCACTGTTTCATATTTTCATGTGTCTTCACATTGTGTACACTTTGTATGGTTGGTGCTTACTAAAACATATTTGAAATTTTTTTTTTGACTCAACTGCATGCTGTTTACACAAAGAGGTCGAAAGAAGAGGACGATGTAGGTGGTTAAGTAGAGAATGTAAAAATGAAAATAGTTATATGTGTATGAGATTGAATTCTTTGTTAAATAAATGATCAAAAGTAATTCAACAGGTACTTTTTTTTTAAACGATTAATGGCATTTTTAATTATGATATACTGCACAAAGTTTATATTGTCTTATGCTATGATTGTTTTGTTTTCATAGACGTGCAGGACAAATGTATTGCAGGTAAACACAAGGTAGTGGGTATAATGTGACAAGAGCAAAGAAGCCCATAACTGCTTGGTGTTCAGAGGGTTAAACTGTATAACAGTGAAAGAAAAAGTGCAGCTGCCTAGAGGTTTGTCAGAGAGAAATTCAGCTATTACAAATGTATATTCAACAAATCTGCAAACAATTTAAAAATATGTCTCTGATACTTCGGATTAAAATGTGAAACTTGTACATTGACCTGTGTGTTTGAATGAAGATAATGAGCATAAAAAGCTAAATAAAATCACCTTTGTCAGCAACAGACAACGTGCTGTTGAAGTACTGCTCCTCCAGAGCCCAGGAGGCCTCGTTCATTTTGTTGGAGATCCCACATGAGCCCTGACAGTAGACCTTGATGGCTGCGGAGAGAGGAGAGGAAATGAGTCATTCCACCATATGGCCCTCTACAAGTTCACTGGGACTTTTTCCCCCAACATGTCCTGACAAACAACAATGAAAAATATAAAGGTTCGTGTTGAATTTGGTATTTCCGACGGTTTTTCTGAGCATGTAACAGAAAACAATTAACGGTCAATTTTCTTTCGCTATCCTGGGAGCACTTCCATGGAATAATCGTTCACAATAATTTAATTTGGATTGTCTCGTGTCAGTTTGGGCACAGCAGTGTGAAAAATACAAACCGCCTGCACAATATACAGTGATTAGCATGAGAATGGGACCCCTCACTTAATCAATGTGGGCGTCTGGGGCTCCTCATGTGCATTCTGCTGCAGTGGTTAACAATCACAACAGGCTGTGAGTGGGGCTTCTGCAGACAGATGGAAGAGAGGAGGAGCTACTTTATCTTGGAGCTGTTGTGAAACTTGGGAAGTTTGGATTAAAACCATGATAGTTGTTCCCTGCAGAGTCAAGCTACACCTGAGTTTTACTGGGGGTGATGACGGTGCATGGGTGGTGCAACAGGTTAGATAAAGCTGAGGTCATATCAAGATAACTGATAGTGACGTTGACAGGTTTACAATGTCGTCCCAGGAAGTCAAGGAGATCCTTTGAGTGGCTTCCAAGTAACTGAAAAATGTTTAATAATTCTAACATCACAAAAACATTATTTAAATTCAACTAATTTAATATTAATACAGACAGTTTATACAGACAAGGTAAATAAAACAAGGTCAGTAACAGCAAGGGGGGAAGAAAGGATAGTGTATAAAGAAAACAGCCCTCCTGTGAGTTATTAAATGTCATCTTTTTTGGCCAAAACCTCAAATATTCGTAAGAAATACCTAAGAAAGGTAAGTTTCAAAACATATAAACATAACAATATTTTCAAGCAGGGTTGAGATAATAAAACAATAGCAGGACCATATTTGAATGTTAAACTAAAGTAGGTAACAACCAGCGTCATACCTCTGAAAATGTATTTGAGTTTTTAGAAAAGCCCTCTATAAATAAAATGGATTATTATTATTATTTGTTTATTTCTAAAAACACCTTGTGATTTTTAAATAGGATTGTCGTTCATAATGTAGCATGTTTACAACACACCAGATGGAAAAAGCAGGGAGTATCCTCATTATGAGTCAATACTGAGTTAGAGACATTTGACTGATACCATCAAAAAGATACCATCAGTTTTTTGTTGCAAAACGACTTTGAAAAGTTCACACAGGTGCTGGAAATGTTCAGCAATCGACTGATAAGTAAAACAAACTAAAGTGAGCAGCTGGTACGCACACCCTTGTCTTTCTTTCTGTATCAAAACCACCCTGTCTCTCTTGTCTGTCTCTTGATATGTCTGCGAGGAAATTGAATCACTCTGATAGTGCTCACACACACATACACCAAACTGTGACAGATCCCAGAGGATTAAACAGAAACAGCCCCGGTATTATCTCAGTATTCTGATTTGCAGAGAGATAGGCATGCAGGCAGGCAGGCAGACACACAGGCACACAGCTGAACATATAATCTGACATAATTGACAAAATTTCTGTCCTTTGTCTAGCAAAAAAATCAAGTAGATCCATTAATTACTGAATGTAATAAAAGCAGAGTACAAAGTTCTAGTATCAAAAATGTAAGTAAACACAGGCTCTGTAAATGTATCACACCTAAGACTGTTTTTGACCAATCACAGGCTCATACCCATGCAGTACCCTGTGCTGGCATCTCTCTCTCTCTCTCTCTCTTTCTCGATGGCAGATGGCTGGGCTCTCCACAGCGGCACGACTGTTGGCACGGTTTAAGGGAAGAGGTAAAAATGAAAAAATGGTCCAGCTCTAAAAAAAATACACACAGAACCGAACGGTGCCCTTCAGCCATGCAGACTAACGTCCATTCAGTTGGTCATTAACTACACACTGCAATCTGCCTCCACAGCCATCTGCCTCATTCATGATGGAGAATAATACCTTTATAGTCCACATTAATGCAGCTCTCCGGAGTTATCACACTTCACAGAAGAGTGGAAGTGTGAACTAAACATCAATATTTATATAAATATATATGCAGCCATTACTGGGAAAGATATTGTTTACAGCTGTCTGTTGTGGAAAAAAGCTCAACCCACTACAGGTCAGCACTGGGGTAATCTGTTAATATCCCCGGCGGCGGCGGCAGCAGCAGCAGCAGCAGCATCAGGGAGAGCGGCTTCAGCTGAATAGTGAATAGTTGTGTCAAGAGAGACGGGATGCTTTGGCAGAGAGACTAGCTGTCTGAGGCTTAGAAGGGGGCCGGCCTCTCCACAGAAAACGAGGAGCCAGGTGGAGCTGGAGCAGTGATCATGAGACACACAATCAGACATTAAGAGGATATATTGTGAGGTTTTACCGCGAATACCGGCTGTTGGGAGGTATTTCACACCTGCTGCACCAACCAGTTCTATAGTGGTGTCGGAAGCATTTCCAAATAAATCATAATTATCTCAAATCATGCAACCAATGCTGGGAAAGCAATGTTTAAGCTCTGGCTGCTGCTGCTTCACACATAAAACAATGATCACGTTCGTTTCCACACCGTCATATTAAGAGTCTAATTGGGGCATCCATATCTTTAACCTAAACTTGCGTCTTTAGCCGTGTTTTACCTCATTCGATTCCTTTCTTTTAAAGAAATCTGAATACAAGACTCTCCTTAGTTAAGCGTGTATATAGTTATATGTTCACTTCCATCAACAACAGCATGTGGATGATTGTTAGAAGGGACAGAAAATAGGATTTACTTGATGGAACACCAAAAACTGGGATACAAAAGCGCATTTATCGTTTAAGTTAGGTAACTTAACACCCCACTTTGTTTTCTTCCTATGTGTGCTTTCAGGCAGATAGGAGGAATGTAAGTGAGCAGCACAAACACATGGCGGATGAAGCTAAACTAGGCCTTCCTTTCTTTCAGTCATTCTTTCTCAAATCATAGGCTTTGTTGAATGTGCATAAAAACAGGTTGATGGAAAAAGTGCATACTAGTTAACCAAGCCTAAAGATGGCAAGAGTACACTGACCTGCACGAAAAGAACAACACTTAAAATACAATATAACAGTATGCACAGGTTCTGGAAGCATTTGGTAAGAACAATTTTTGGACAGATTAAGGACAATTTGGTTGATAATGAGCACCCAAACTACAGGTATAATCAATTTCCAAATCAATTTGAGGCAAGAAAGAGTCCATAAAGTTCCAATCAATGCTAAATTGGTACTCTACAATGCTCATTTCAAGTATTCCTTCACTAACCACAGACATTTGAAGACTAGAAAAGACCTGCAGTGCAGAATCAATACACAAGATTTGGTTTGTGAAGCTGGCAATTTCCAACTCGTCCACACACCAGTAGCTCTGGATCACACCTTGAGACTGCCAGCGCAGGAATCTCTGTCAGGAGCCAGCTCTTCACTGAATAAAGCACTGCCTCGGGGAGACAGACCCTCGGTAGTAAGAGGGAGGCCGGCAGCAGAGCATACTGACTCAGCAGCTGCCTGCGTTTGTTGCCAACACACTGGAGTCTGTCCAGGTCCTCTCCACGGTTCAGTGAGAGTGTCTGTAGGCAGAGATGATCCTCGTGCTTAGACTCATTAGATCTTATCAACTAGAAGCTGTGGGGAGAGGACAGAATCCATAGGGTCTCCATATCAGGCTGCATAAACATAACTGCAGTGTTTTATTGTACGAAACGGTTCTGGGATGTGTGTTAGAAAAGGGTGTTGCTGTGTCACAGAGGATGTGGGTGGAAGTCTTAGGTGCGGTACTGAAGGGAATGTGGCTATGTCTGGAAATGGCTTGTTGTTTGCCATTATGCTTCTGTGGCTGGTAAAGGGAGGATAAAGTCAAACAGAAGATGTCTGATGATGAGAAACAGACTGTATAACTGACTGATAGTCGGATATCTGTCTTTGCGTTATATGTTACAAAGACGGAGCTTCTGGCCTGATCAAAGAATAAGAGAAGATCCAAATCAGACCAGACAGTCAGCACCAAAAAGTATTTACTTTCAAACCAAGGCCTACATATACCACGGCCAATTACCATGTGCAGAAATGAGGTTTTTACCCTCTTCTCAGCAGGATTAGGAAAGACTTACTGGCCCTATTTTCATGAAACTTGATGGAAAGGTGTTCAATTTCCTTCACCTTTGTTTTGTTCCAGTCACAGCATCAAAGACCGACCTAAGCACTCGTCAGTTCAATCCATGTTTAGGCCAGATCAACAGTGGGAGTTAGCTTAACTTTAAGCAAGTAGCAACTGCAGCATTTAAGGTTACCGTGATAAATCACTGTTAACTACGGGGGTTAAATGTTTTTATAGCTTTTGTAAATGGCTCTAAGGCATCCTCTGTATTAAAGGCTTCCTCTCCTACCTCTCCCTGTGCAGGAGTTTGGTCCTTCAGGGCATTCAGTCCTGAAAATATGTGGCAGTTACACAAAAGTCGTCAGACAACATCTCTATTTTACAATGATGTTTCTTTACAGAAAATGATGTTCGCACACTGAGGAGCAACAGTACGAAACCTTGAGTTGGTGAAAAGAATTATCAGCAACTGTTGAACTTAACAAAGAAAAGTTAAAACCATTAAGTCGGGGTTTGCTGCTTATTGCATCAGAGCATGGGAAGAATGAGTCAGCTGGCCATAACGAGAAGCTGGGCTGATAATGTCAGTTCCTTATTTACCCTGATTACACCAAGTCTAGTTTCAGCTGACGGCTGAAAGCACAAAGGAGCCTCAGTTTGTTCAAGGGCTGAACTTTACCAGAACAAAGCAGAATGAGGAGACCCTCCGGCCTCTGAGGCAAAACTGTGTCTTTACGACCGCTAGAGTTTCATCCTGAAGTGGGTCAGGAGTGTGAACGGGATTGATCAGCATTCCTCACATGCACTTAAAGTCTCCTTGGACGTCATATATACATTCCAGCATAATGAGAGAGGGAACTCCCCGAAGCAGAGTCTGTGTGATAAGACTGGACTGAGTTGAAAACCACAAAAGGGGAAGCAGTTTGTGGAATAGTTCTTTAAAAACTTTTATCAGTTGACAAGTTTTTTATAGCTGGTGTTCAGTCTTGGTATCGTTTCGATTTTGTATCCATATCAGGGTTTTTTCTACAAAAATACAGTATGAGGGCAATACTGTGTCGCTGATCTTGTATATAAGATACTGTATATAAATTCCCACGAGAACATGACAGCCGTTTACAAGATAGGCCGCGGGCGTAAACAACAACGAGACGCTGGAGCTCCGTAAAAACAAAGCTGTCTCTACCGTCTGACGATCCATTTCACACGATTTTCATATTTTTGGAGTAATTATACAGTTTTTGACAAACACAAATATTGTTTTCAAGCATTTCTTTGCCTGGTTTAAAAGGTTGCATTATATCAATGTGATGTCATTTCCAGAATTGACCAGATTTAGCTTTTCTCTTCTTTGCCCACAAATTATTTATAAAAAATCTGAATGTGTACACTTTCTGTGAAAATATAAAACCTTCAAAATCTAGTATTTGATACCTAACCTAACCTAACCTGACCTGGCCTAACCTAACCTAACCTGACCTAACTGAGTCTGAGTTTTAAACCTGGGATGTTCTTAAACACGTAGTACGTCTAATAAAACACATTACAGCTGCACGTTCATTCCAAAATATTTTCAGTTTTGTTGGAAAGACAACAATTTTGCAGTAATCTTGGAGAGAACACACAGCAAAAGAGGAATAATAATTTAGTTGGGTGTTGTGTCTGTATGAGTCATTATGCAAGCAAGGGCAGTGCTGTTTTTCTGTGGGAGTATGAGACAATTGTTATTCTTGCAGGATTAACAGAAGCTGTGAAAGACACAGTACCAGAAAGCCCTGTTTCCTGATTATTTCTAATCGTGAATTCTTAAAGTTTCTTCCTCAAACACAGGACACAGCCTTCATCCTGAACCCCAGGAGCGCCGAGTAATCCGATGCTACAGTACACTTACTACCTTCATTAAATCTTTAAGCGCCTCAAACAATTAGTCCTTCTCACTTTTCCAACATCTCCCTCGTCTCCTTTCTAACGTCAAAACACGGCCACCTGATCTTATGATCTATTACTCCTGACTGTAAGGGAATCCCCTGCAGCTGAACAGAGGCTGGGTGTTCGTTCAGACATGTCCTGCGATACCTCACTGTAAGCCTAGTGACACGCAGAAACTCTGCATTGAGAGCCTGCATTCAGTGAAAGGAGATCAAATGAAGGCACTGCTTAATATCCTCTATTAGAGCTGTTCTCCCATACAGCCTCAGGAACATATTTCAGACACAGCCTCTAAACCTTCATGTAGTGCATTTGTGCATAAGGATTTGAGAAGCATAAAGAGCACATCAAGTCCTCAGATGTTTGGAAAAGTTACAGAGTTTCTGAAAAAGGTTGCTGAAAGGTTCCAGCAGCCATATGTCTGTGATGCATGTGTCAATTCTGCTTACTCAGCAACCCATAATCCTTACTTGAACATCTGCTGTAACCTTTAAAATGTACAGACTGGTGATAAATTAAAGGAAAAGGATAAATAAGTGACTAGAGAAACGTAGCTAATGCAGATCCATCCACAGAGGACACAGAGGTTAACTGAATGGGTTGATGAGTATCAAATTGAATGATATTGAGGATGCGATGAACAATTATTCAATCATCTTCAATTATGTTTAATAGATTCCCCAATGGTTCATAAAATGTTAGAGAATTCTGAAAAATGTCCATCCTAGTTTCTCCAAGTCCAAAGTTAAGTTAGTAGTACATAGAGTTGAACAGACGTGGGTGATGTAAGACGTCGGCCATATCAAAATATCCCTCATCACTACTTTCCACTTCTTTGCTGTAATATTAATTACACAAAGTAATCCGTCAACATGAGTTATGGTCCAGGATGAGCTTTGCGCCCTCAGTGAGATCTGTGTATGATGTTTGCATGTATTTAAGTCTAGGTACACACATCTGCATGTACGGTACTCACAAATCCCTGCGTGTGTTTGCCTCCATGTGTAAGAGGCTTATCCCCGCAGAAGTTACATCATACAACAACCAGCGGACGTATAACCTGCACTCTACCAAGCTACGATATTTACACATTTCACAGTAACAGCTTCAAATTCACACTGATGTCATGACCTGCCTCCATCTTTCAGCACAAAAAAAGAGATATTCACACATTTAGTAGCAACTTTAGCACCATAAGGAAATGAATCATTGAATCCTCTTGATATTTTTGCCCTGGTGTTTGTTTAAGGCTCGCTTAGGATTAAAGGTCTTCACACCCCCAGTTTAGCATCACTTTTGACGGTATCTGAGACATTACACATAAGTATTTTAATTATCCTTTGTGGCAATCAGCGATATGCTTATTTGAAGAAAATCGTTTAATTAGAACATTTTTTCCATTTCAAATTGTTGAGATGAAGATGAAAACTGAAGCACAAAGCAAAACAAAGCTGAGTGGAATCACAACTGCTAATGTCTATCAATCTGATTTTTATGAGTCATAGAGCAGAGTATATTCAAAGAGTTTGACGACTATGTCTGCGTCTATGTTTGGAAATGTTAAATCACGTGATTTTAAGCGGGAAACTTTTGTTACCAGCCACATACGTGCAAAGAGATATATAGTTTAGTGCAAACTAGTTATCAGTGATTAGTCATATAGTGTCAGCTGACGGCCGGCAGTGACCTTCAGACCTTTGCACGCTCGCTCTCAATGTAACCAGCTGGTTTTATGATGAGGGTGTGTTGGAAATGCAGCAGTGTTTTTGTTATTTGGTCGATATCTGACTCATCAGTACCACCCAAAGACTTGCTCCAGAGCCCTTATCATGAGCTAAACATTGTGAAGAAGCATCTCCCAGTTATAGCAGTTGTATTTTAATAGGACATAGCACTAACAGTGTTTTATGTACAAACACGTTGTACAGTGTCATGAGGGACATTTGGTTTGTAGGTCCAAATCTGCATTATCAAATGAATCATTGCTTAAAAGTGACAGCAAACACATACTCAAACTGAAAATGATTGCTACTTCTAGTCTTCCATAAACATAATGTCTCACAGCAGAGGGCAACATGCACACATGCTGACTGATCATATTTCCAAAAAAGGAAGCAGAAAGAAGAGTAGGCAGAATATTTGTGGAAATGAATAATGACCTTTAATTGAAGAACAAAAGAAACCCAAGGTACCTATGCAACCTTTAAATCAAGGAACTTTGATTTGAAACACAACAAACCCCATTATAAACAGCTGAAACCAGAGAATATTTGATACTTTTGGTCAATAAAGATAATTAACCAATTAAAACACCTATGATGAATTGTCTGCCCATTGGAAAACAAATATCAGTATCTTTCCAACCATCATTATAAGAATGGATATTGTGTGGCATAAAGCTCCTATCATTATCAGCCTATGACTCCCATCAAAGTGCTTGCTGCATTTCAGCATACAGTGTAGCTATCCGGATGCTCATCCCTCTGACACTGCAGCTCTCTGAACGGTCCAAATAGAAGCGAGTGTCCTGCAGTGGAATTATTCCCAACATGACAAAAGCCCGGCTTTGTCTGTAAATGTAGGTGAGGAGGGAGAGGTCGATGGAGGATTAACAGCATGTGGGGGGAAGATGGAAGCCTCCCTTGGCCTCTGAAAAGCTGAACCAAACACACAATATAGACAGCCACATACAAACACACACAGCACACACACCAAACAAATATGGCCCACAGATGACTTAATCTCTGTTCCCTGCGGGGAGTTTTTCAATGTGGTTTCTCACTTCACCTTCCAGCCTGTCAGGAATCATAGCAGGTAGCATACACTGCTTCTCAGCTGTATTCATTAATAATACAAGTTAAAGTCTCATGAATATCATTGTTGGTCTCTTGGGTAGTACAAATCTACAACTAGAATAAAAAACTGTCTCTTTAGCAGCTCTATGTGTTCTTACCTTCTTTTTATTATTAGCTATTCACCAATACCGTATTTGAACGAAAAATTGTCTGACGAGATAAGACAGCACCCGCCGCTCTCATCAATGCCACAAGCAAGAAACGAGATGCCATCACAATGAGAACCCTTGTGTGAGCCTTTGTTGCAATATATGCATCTCAATATTCTTGCCAATGGACAGTCGTTATCACAATAACTGTATCTAAAAATCAAAACTTTGAGAGAAAAATAGTCAATGCTTCACAGTTCTCTGAGCCAGCGGGTGAACCCTCACACTACATACAGTCTTTTGATTAAATGTTAACAAAAGTGCATTTCTATATTACAGATGGACTGAGATGATCCACGTTCCCTCAGGGCCTGCGTGACAACATGACGTCACATTGCACAACACACCAGTCGAACCATAATCCAACTTCTTATCTCCCGGCTGAGATTGAACACGTCTATCTTTAGTGCCTTTGTTAATGTTGTGTTCCACTTCAACAGAAGAGTGACTTCCTCTCTGCATTCTACAAAGCCTAGGAAGTGGGACAGCTTTACAGAGAGAGAAGGGGTGGGGGGTTGGGGAGTGATCCGGGTGGTTTCTGTGCTCATCAGGGGGCAATGAGACAGAATCCATTATGATAGGCCTAAATAACCAGCTGTGGGGTTGGGCAGGGGGCTGCTTATGGCGGTCAGAGGATAGTTATTATTAACATGATTCAGTCCGAGGGGGGAGGGAGCAGCTGGTGTCCAGAGTTACCACTTCTACTGGGCGCAGTGACTGATCGAATACTGCACATGTGGATCCATGTCATGCGCCCACATTAAAGGGCAGCAGTGAGAATGGAGTTGCACTGTGTCACTGTTACTCTCACTGAGTAACCGTGTGTCACAGCTTTAATTTCAGGAGAAAAGACACCAAAGGGCTTAAAAACCCTTTATTCTTCAGTTCAATGATGCCTTTTTGCAGGACTCTTTGAAACAAATAAGTCTTATATGGCAATACAAACAGTAAGCAGAAAAAGAGTACTTCAAGAACATTGAATTAAGCAGTAATAAGTAAATCATATTTATATGAAGGATGCCGAAGGGTGATAGCGGCCTATTAAAAAAAATGTATCAAAACAAAGAACAACCTAAGAAAACCTAGAAGGTCTAATGCTTTGACTGTGCCTTTAAAATTGAATGGACAAACAAAGAAATGTATTGTTATTATTATTATTAGTATTGTTAACATCAGCAACAGCAGGAGGAGCAGCAGTAGTAACACTAGTAGCTAGATAGGGGTACTACGATACGTCGATATGGATCTGTGACATCATTTCGTACAATTTAACCAATTCCCCAACATTCAAAAAGTGCTTGAACATGAAAAATATTGCAGTGTTTTTATTTTTTAAATAGTTGTTTCAGTCAAATCGTATATGAATCCATTTCCAAAGTTAAAAGGAATGAGCATGTTATGTTATATACGCATATGCAAATGTCTCGTACCGTTCTCAGGCCCTTGAATCGAGTTGCGAAGGTATTTTGGCAGACCTTTACGATATCAGAAAATAATGAAACATCCTACTTTAAATAACTCTACACCCCTAGTAGTAGAAATTGTCAGATTTCCGGTGGTAGCAGAAGTAGTAGCAGTTGTAGTAGCACATCAGTAGTATTAAAAGCAGTAGTGGTATTAAAACTTGGACACATTCAAATCCATCGCATTAAGTTATATTGTTCTTTCTATTGCCCGTAATAAAAGTAAACGCTGTTGTGTTAGACATGTCCTCCGGATGCCTGAGTCCACTGGTCTCAGAGCAGTTTGTCAGACAGATCTGTAATCAGTCTCCCTCAGGGCAGTGATGTCATGATAAACTCAGGCCCCAGAGTCTAGACAGTCACCCGTCCTGCAGTGATGTGTTCATGAGCCAGGACAAAGAGACACTCATACACTAGAGTCATTGATTCATGTCGTGTCAATTTCACCCAGTTTTATTTGGCCACAGTGTTTGCCTTAAGGAGATTAGCTAAACAGTGATGAATGAAATGCTAAAAAAGCAATGATACAGTTGCTTTTAATCCTTTTCATGTCTTTCTGCTTCTATATAATCTAGCCACAGTGGAGAGTTTCTGATGAGTGAGCACAACATACAAGGTGCCATTGGTCTCAGGGGAGAATAGCATACCACACATTTACACACCATTGGCCCTGGGAATAATTGCAATTGGAAAATAGGTTACGCTTCTTGCCCACGGACATTGAGAACTTTCAGATAGGTAGAAAACAACTCTATCGCTTGATCCTAAACACCTTTTTCATTATAGATAAGACAAAGGTGTGCAAGTGTGTTTGTGTGTGGGTACACATGCCTGAGGGCAGCGTTGTGTGAACCCGAGGTGACGTCTAGTCTTGTTTACATAGAGCCGGTGGTTTGTATCACCACGGACGATGATTGGGTTACAGTGAATTTTGGTTGTGTTGCTGAAAAGATACTGTCACTGGAGATACAACTGTGAGAGAACTACACTGTTGAAAAGGTTTCACTTACACTCGCCGCTGTTTTAGAGTCTACTTTGATATACAGCTGATAAAGATAAATGAGGGAACAAATGGGTAGGGTGTCGGATCAAGTGGACTTTCACTTCAGGTGATTTCTTTTCCTTAATTTCCGCTGCATCACAGCTAGCACGCCGTCACCAGGACTTCACCTTTAATCTTTCTGGAAAAAGGTAACACAAGATGAGACAAGGAGTTAAAACTCTCGGGTATCAGGTGACTTTACATGCTGCTAAGTGCAGGGAGACCGACCAAAACAAGAGGAGAGATGGAACCAAGCAGACTGAATGGCTGCTCCCACTTCTTCTGATCTATAACTCACCATTAACTGATTTCGGTCAATACCGCAAATCAAACATGTAGTGTAGAGTGTGGAGGACATATTTACGTGAAGTGCAAAAACAGGACAGATTTCATGGAGAGCTATAACAACAAATAGCCAAAATAATTTTGCAGAAAGTTGTTCCTAAACCAAAGTGTTGTACAGATTTAACGGACTGTATTTAAATCAGTCTTTGGAACCACTCCCGTCCCAATTAAAGACTGACATGGGGATGGTGCAATCTGCAAAGTTAAAGGATTTGACAATTTCATCCTGAGGGAACCATGAATACCACATTGCATGACTTCCAATAGTTTTGGAGACATTAAACTCAAATGTACAAATCTCAAACTCATATTGGCACAAGCTAGACGAAAATACTAGTTAGATTCATGTCAAACGAAGTACATTTCTAGAAAGGTTTCATGTTATGTGTGTACTGTAAGTAGGGTTGAGCACAGTACAGTAAGCTGCCCATTCATCTAGTTACATTAATTCATTCATGACTGTGCTTTAACAACCTTCTTTGTGAGGAAGCTAATCGATAGACATTCTGTCTAATGGTCTCCATCATCAATAATACAGTGAGGCTGCAAATTTGGCCTCTACAATAGTGAACATCCCAGAAAAGCTGCATGAACTAGGTATGCTTATTAATATCCCTAGGCCGTCATTTCATCCCACAACTGTACACACCTTACTCACGATGCAGGATAAATAAAACAATAAAAGGATACAGATCATATGGTGCCACAATCCATGTAATGGATACTTAATGGTTTAGCCAAGATTCACACACAGGGCATAAAAAAACTTTACAACCCTCTTAAGATACCATGCAGGCGGTCCTGCCCTGAAAATGTCTGGAGGGTGGTGGCTTTTCATGGCCGCCATGCACATTTCTGGTGGAAATAAAGCTTTCAAAAACTAATGAAAGACAAATAGGTAAGCTAACCATTGCGGGAGAATTTTAAAACTCTGTCTTATTGAAGGATGGATCAGTCTTCGTTGTTGCAGTTGACATTGATATAGATATTCTTTAAGTAGAAGTACACTAAGATTACCAGAAGTACGGAAAAGGTTTCTCTGGAATTTTAATAGGACATTGTTCCTCAAATAATCCAAAAGATGAATACAATTAGATACAGTAACAAACCCTCAACTCCTCTGTATAACTTTGCTCGGGAAGACACAAAAGCAGGAAATTCTCAGGTTCCCACACAATCACATTTTCCTTCCTCAGCATGATGCATGCCATCTGATGGATGGAATCATCAGCGGCGGTAGTGGAGAGGTGGTGAGGTCACTGTGCACATAACGCAGCATATGCATTCACAGCACATTAACGGACAGGCTGAAAGCAAGACATGGAGCTTCTTTAGTTTCCGTAGTTGGAGTACTTTCTACAAGGAAGTGAGTGGAGGACTGAGGGACTTATGGTCCCCTGGCAAAATGATACACATCACCCCGTAACCCAGACTACACTGGTAAGCTTTAGTGTGATTCAATATAATTGTTATGTTTCAAACTACAAATATAAAATGTATCAGGGCAAAAGAAAACTATTTTTGGTTGTTGACTGAGAAAGGCAAACAGAGAACTCAACTTATTCTATTTTGAAATCAAATTTGGTCACAAGAACCGACAAAAAATGGTTTGGGGAGAAGCACTTCCTGGAATGCTCCTTGGAATCAGTACCTGTAGGCACGACAATTACAAGAAAACTCAGAGGAACTATTACAAACAATGATCAAGTCTTTTCCAGGAAGTGTTGCATAAATATGCCAGTTCTTTTAAACTCCAATACAACAATGCTTTTACAATAAGGGCATTTCAGTTGTTTGAAAGAGTGCCAGAGGATTATTGAGACTGAAAATGTGTTGAAAATGTCCCACCTGATGTATGCAGCAAATATAAAACATTGACAGACTGCTATGAAAAGTCCCATGACTATGAATATGTAAAGTGTGCATTGACCGGTTAGACTCTTGTCCTTTCTGTCATACAAATAATCTGTGTACAAGAGTGTACAGCAGAGCGGTACATATGTGAAGTGCAGAGCCTTGAAAGAACACTGTGGTTTTTCACTTTGGAGCAGGTGTGAAATTTGGATTTACAGAGAAATGAAAGTGCATGCTAATTCAAATCCTAAATCTAAATCAAAACCTTCCACGTGCTCTTTTTAGAATCTTAATATACACTTATTGAGCTGTTTATTTGACTCAGCGAAGAACTCTACCCGTCTGTTCCTCTTTAAGGACAGCCAACATTCGCCCAAAGCCACCATGCATGGTTTAATTTGGGGATAAACGCCTGGTGTCAGGTACAGGCTCACCGCAACCGTGTGACCTTACCGTGTAACGGAGCTCAGCCAGAGCTCTGACCTCTGCTGAACGCCATCTGCTTCAGGTCAGCATGTGCATTATGGCAAATTAATCTCACTATGCCTTACATACAGGTACAAGATAGGAAATTCGGGCAAATAAACTGATAAAAAGGATGGAAAATCTGTCTTCGGTTTAAAGAGGTGTCTTGATGTTTGCGTTGACACTTATAAATGCTAAAAACAAATCGCGCCAGAAGTGCAACCACTCTTAATCTGTATCATTGTTGTGATCCCATTTTTCTGGGTTATTATTACTTCGATGATGCATAACCTAACTTACGACATTGTCCATCAAATAAATACAGAAAATAGAAAATAAATAAGGTACAGTAACAAGCTAATACCCTTTGTATTGTTTTTTCAATATGACACAAACACAGGAGATTCTTACATTCGCACAAAGCAGTCGGTTTTCACACATGCAAAATATTTCTAAAAAAAGTAGTGTTTTTTTAGTTTGAATCTGCAGGATCATAACCCATAAACTTCCTTTTGAAAAATAAAAAAAAGGTGTTGTTTGGCAAATGTAATAAACATTTTCAAGAGTTGTGAAAATATCCCTGCTGTTTCGCAGTTTTTGTCCGATCCCGATAATAAATAGGAACTTGAAAGGGTTTTTTTGTTGCCACCTGACCATCATTGCATTTCCGATGGAAATCTCTTTATTTACCATCAGATTCTAAATGAACATACCTCTGTGGCAGGTTCCCTTTGAAAATGAGCTTTTGGTGAAGTTGATAGCAGCTCTATTATCAGACAAGAATCCCCACAAGGATCGCTTGCATACAATGGATTCTTTGTGTACCTCCATGGCAACTCCAAAAGCTGCTCTCCACCTTGCTCACCTACTTTGCCCTTCATTAGTAGCTATTCCCACCAGTTTGTCTAAGTTCCTTCTATTCTGTGAAACCTGAGGACACTTCTGAAAAGACATATGGTCAGGCTCGGGGAGTAACTGAATACATGTAACAGGATTACATAATTAGGATACAAAACCGTATTCTCTTACAGTAATATAAAACAAATATGTAGTCAGATTGCTGGTACATCTTTAAAACATGGTAAGTAGGATGACAATGTTGTAATACGTGTAAACTGTACTATGTGATCATTTGTTTTGTTGTTTATTTACTGCCTGGGTTTACTTAATGAAAGGAAGGTTTAAAAAAACAACACGAAGACACATTTTTAAACAAAATATCCATGGTTACATGGTCCTGTTATCTAGCAAAGTCATCTTGTTGACATTCACTTCCTTGTATTTATTTGAATTGCATTTGATAATAAGGTCTTGTATCATAAAGCAATGGAAGTAATCCGTAACTTTCTTTTTACTGATTACACATGTTTTACAGGTAGTTGTAACAGATACCATTTTTAAGTAACCCCCCAAACCTGAATATGGTTTTATTGAAGTTATTAAAGTGTCTTGGAATGGTTGTTCTGCTTTTTGAACACTTCACCACAACATTTTCACAAACGTCGAAGCAACATGTTGCCACTAGCAGGACGCGAACCAGGATGTGGGTTTCAGTCAGCAGCACCAAGCAAACAACAACAACAGAGCTGGTATCATGTGGAGGGTGGAAACACACCCAGCACAGCACCACCAAAACCCCTAATGACCGCACCAACACGTCGACCGTTGCAAAAATGAGCCCTAAAAATCTTCTGAGAAACAAAAACGCGACTGACATCTAGCTTTGTGTTCTTCCTCGTGTCCAACATGAAAGAGGTTTTAATAAAGTTTATTCACATTGAGCCTTCGTCGCGCGCTTCACTGACTCGTCAAAGACACGCTGGCAACATTTCCTCTGTCTAAACATGTTGAAGAAAAGCTTCTTACCTTTGTACTGCAACGAGTGGCCGGTTCGTACTTTCACATTTCCGCTAATAGACTCCCCCGGACCATAGACCACCTTGTTGTTGGTAAAAGTGATATCAAATTCTTGAAGCTTTCCCATGGCTCCGCTACTCCAACGCTCTGCGTCTCTCTGAAACAGCGGAGAGGCGATGCTGCGCGCTCACCTGCTGCCGCGAGCCACCCCCCCCCCACCAAACCCCAACGAGACCAGTGACGTCACTCCAACAACCAACTGAAAGGAATGGGAGGGATAACTGTCTTTTCTTAGATATAAACATGTGTATTAGTTTGTTTGTTTCAAAATCACTAGTATCTCAAAACATACATGTTACCATTAAATAGCCCTACAACTAATTACTTGTTGGACTATGCCGACGTTCAAATTGAGAATAGAAATGTCAATTATATAGTCAATTTCGAATATGATAAGAGGTTGAATTGAATTAATGTTTAAATTTAGGATTATATATATTGCGTTTTTCACTCATAAATGCAAAATAACAAAAGTAACCCCACATTTCACTGGATGTTTGTGCAAATGTAAAACAAATATATTACACATTTCAAACTAGTCAGCACACATTAAAAGTAATAACACTGTCAAGCTGTACTATGAACTCTCCAAAGACAACAAAAAAGGGTTGTATCGAAGTGAATATCACTTAGTCATTGTCTTTATGTGTCACTTTTTATCCCCCTGATTAATTGTTTTAATAATAGTCAAACATGTATACAAAGGATTTAGATCCTGTAATTGAAAGATGGATTTAGCACTCAATTGTTTTATTATGTATAATAATATTAATAATAATAAACCTAGTGTTGCAAATGCAGTTTCATGGCGGACATAAGGTATTTTCCAGAATGTTACTTTGCACTTTCTGAAAATGTTGTACATAAGGTTCAACCCTGATGCATAATTACTATTTTCCTAAGAATGCTTCTAGTTCTGTGAAATTCATTTGAGTTATTTTGAAGAAATTAATGACTATCATAATTGAATATGCTATTTTAACCCATCTCAGTTATAGCATGCTGGCATTTTCATCACCCACATTAAACATTCAAAACGTAAAACGATATTTGCAAGAACGTTACTTCCCATGTTGTATACTTCCTGTGTCTGAAAGCACTTCCTGTTTCTGATAGCGTTTCCTGTCTAAATGTGCAGCATCAGCAGTTGGAGCAGATATGAAAGTTATGAAGGCTGTGGTGCATTAAAAGATGACACCCTGCACGATTTTCACATGCAGCCTTCATCATGGGGCTGTTATATGTTGCATTTACCTTAAAAAAAAATGACATCAAGCACACAGATATGAACATTATTCTCTCTCCATGCCCTCATCTCACCAGGCTCCCTATATTCCTGCTAAAAGCTCTGTTAGACAGACGTTACTATGACAACAGACAAACATCACAGTTGCCAAGTTACTGCTTGTATCCATGGAAATCTGTTGTGTGCTGGCATCTGATCTGCTCCTCAGAATTCCTCCTTTTTTGTTTTGTTTACTCATGTTGCAAAAAAAAACCTCCCCTCAAACAGCTTGAATACTGAGTCATTTTGACACTGCCAGGCTAAAAGTGAGAGGATCGTATGTCGGGAAGTAACGGGATGAGATGGAAATGCCATATGTCAGGTGTACTGAGCATCAGGCTGCCATAACATGACTAGACGGACTCATTCATCACTAATTTCTTCCTGCAGTCCTCTTATGTTTCTGGTTGAATGCTCCATTATTCCAAACCACATCTCATTTATCATTCTCACAGTGCCACATAGACGGCTATGGTCGTATGTGACACTTTGACCTCTCTTCAGGGGTCTCTGACTGGTGTATTACAATTGTTTAAATGTACAGACAGGATGAGGAAGAGGAGAGCTACACCAGTGGCGCCATCTGGTGGTGTTCTGTGGTAGTGTTTTGGGCCAGATGATATTCAATTGTGTTTATTACCATAAATCACAAAAAACATTATCTCAACTTCTCAAAAGGACATTCTTTCAATAACTAATTGTGTTCTTAGAAGGAATAAGTTCACATTTTGTTGTGTTTTTTGTGAAAATTGTTATGTGGGTCCCAGTTTTGGTAGGGTGAGGGTTAAGAAGCACTTGATTTATAATGTGAATATGATGACTAAACAATAGGAAGGATTCACTATTATCTCAGATCACTCAAATCTCAACTACCTTTAAAAACCTGTGGAAGAAAATCCTTCACATCTCAATAGCCTGTTACATTAATCAAGTCTCAGACAGTATTGAATAATCATACTCAAATCTTTTTTTTACTTTACATTTGATTTTGCATTCTAATATTTAACCAACAAAGAAACAAGCAATCCAGACAAGTAGAGAGTATTGTGTCTTTATTTCACTTTACCCAACACGTAGTAATGCTTCATAATGTACATATAGGCTCAACATAAACAAAGTGATGTCTCTAACAACATTTAGAGTAGTGTTTAGGCACCTGAAAATGTATCTCATAATAAATATAGCAACAGCATTAAACATGAATCCTTCATGTCTTCACATTTTTCACGTGTCTAACTTACAGGCAGATGTATATTTTTCTACATAGCAGGTATATTCTCCTCTTCGCTCTCTTCCCTGTCTTCTGAATGAAGCAGGCAGGTGTACGCGATGGCCTTCGTCACGGCGTACGGGTCACAGTTAGCTGCAGGCCGACGGTCCTCGAAGTAGCCTTTCTTCTCTTGACCCACCTGGCGGGGGATGCGGATGCTGGCCCCTCGGTTGGCCACTCCGGCAGAGAAGTCATGGATGCTGGAGGTTTCGTGGTGACCTGTGAGACGCCTCATGTTGTCCTTCCCGCCCCTCGGGTCATACATCTTGATGTGCATGGGGTGCCTTTTGCTCAGGTTCTCGATGGCCTGCTCAATGTATCTGTCATCGGAGGAGAAAGATTTTTTTTTTTTGATATTGGATGCTGCGGAGACTGTCTATGGATGAATGTTATATATTTACACAAGTCAAGAAAGTTTAAGAGCTTTATAGAAAGGACGTGTATCCATTAATAAGTGACAACAAATATAACTTTTAAGCTTTGCAGCAAACAAAAATGAGTTTTGGAAAAGGTTTGTTTGTGCCTGATGCCTGTTGAATGCAAGTCCAATATTTACTTTCCTTTTAGCTTTATTTTGGTTCCCACCATATCCACATCTGTCTCTTTAGCAGCTAAATGTTACACTTAACCTCAGCTATGCTCTATCTTTCTCTGTCTTCCCTTTGTTGGTGAATAGGCAGCGTACAGAGGGTCATTTCTAGTTTTATAGAACATGTTTACTCACTCTAGTCCTCCTTCTTCCCTCATCAGCTTGGTGCTGACATTGGTGTGGCAACCAGCACCGTTCCAGTTGCCCTTCATTGGTTTGGGGTCCAGTGTTGCAACAACCCCAAAATCTTCACACACACGATGCAGCAGGAAGCGTGAAACCCACAGATGGTCGCCCATTTCAATACCTTCACAGGGTCCCACCTGGTACTCCCACTGAAGTAAGCAGAAGCAGCAAATTAGATTAATTAGGTGTGTTAAACAAAAAGGACGAGAAAAACGTATTCAAGTTGAAAGCGTAGTTTTAATATTCTCTTTCCACTGCGCACAAATAATGACATTTACCTGAGATGGCATGACTTCAGCATTGCTGCCATAGATATTGACCCCAGCGTAGAGGCAGGCTTTGTAGTGGCACTCCACAATGTCCCGTCCATAGGCGTTGTCTGACCCCACCCCACAGTAGTAGGGTCCTTAAATTGGGTGACAAAATGGGTCGCTTGTTAAGACAAAAATTAATATAAACCTGTACAAAAAAATGTGTCATTAATGCCAACACTGAGAGAACTTTATTTCAACTTTTATAACATAATTATTTTGTCACATTTGCTATAAAAAATGCACTTTCATCCTGACCCTAACCCAAACCCATGAGACAACATCCGTGAAAGCAAACCAGTTGCTCCCACCAGTGCTTCTAATTGCATTTTAAAGATCCCACTTGAATACACAAAGGAAAAAATCACAGCCGACGAGGAGTCTAACAAGCTGTCAATCATGTAGGTTCACTATGTAGACAAAAGGTTTGGGACACTCCTCTTAATCATTGAATTCAGGTGATTCTTTCAGTCCCATTGCCACAGGGGTATAACATCAAACACCTAACCATGCAGTGTACCTTTACAAACATTTGTGAAAGAATGGGTTGTCTAAAGAGCTCACTGAAAAGCCCAACTCGTTACACATATTCCTAACATTTTTGCTAATTGCTTAACTTCTACTACTACAACTTAAAACCCCTTTCTTAAGTATGCTTATTACCGGCTCTTTCTTGATATTTCTTCCACATAAATTAAAAAAGGAAGAGAATGACAGATGATTTACCTTGGGGTCCTGGGAATCCATTTGTGGGCCAACTATAGGGATGTCCATCTATTCCCAAAAGTGTGTACTCCTGCTCCATGCCAAACCAAATAGCGTGCTCTTTAACTTCCTCCATCACCTTGTTGCAGCTCATCCGATGGTTCGTTTCTAGACATGAACAGAGTGGTACAACTAGTTTGTCCTGATTTACTGAACAGGATAATAGTACATCAACAACATGACAAATATGTACCTGTAGGTAGGCGGTTGTATTTGAGGACCTCACAGAGAACCAGCTTGTTGGGGTCTTGGGTGAAAGGATCCCTGAACATGCACACTGGGATGAGGTACATGTCGCTGTTGGAGCCCTCGGCCTGGTATGTGCTGGAGCCATCAAAGTTCCACTCGGGAATATCTGACAAGATTAATTTACAAAAGGTATTAGCGTCAACACATTTCCATCAGCCTTTAAACGAGCTATCCTACAGTTTCAGCTTTGATGTCACCAGGACTAATTCCATATACATTGTTTGTTTGTACTTTTACTGAAATGATCCTCAATACCAATACTATGGAGCCCAGGAGGCACCATAAAAGAAAAGAACAATAGGCTATTTATCTATTTTACAAGTTGTTAGCAGTTAAATATGTTAAATGTAGACAGTTGTTTTTCCTGTCAGGTGAAGACCAGGTATTAATAGTTTGGGGGATTTCCATGGTCTTAGATCAGTTGAAAAAGAAGGAAGGAAAGATGAGGATGAAGGCAAATAAATAAATAGAATTAAAAAAAACATTTAACAACAACAGATCATTTTGAAGCTTTGTTTGAAACAAAAAGTTAAATGAACAATCATAGACCTTCTCGAGTTAAGCCTGCATATCAATGATGTGTCACCAGGAAGCACAAACACCTGTGTTATTTACAATGTAGGTGTGCAAATTACCTTTACCCTGGAGTCTTCCCAGAAGGAAGTACTAATTAGAGATAATAATTCAACATCTTGTTTGCGAAAACCCCACAAGGAACCTGTTCAATTCCTAACTCAGTCTTTAGTCTGTAAACACCCACCATTTCCTGAGTCTCTTACGTCTTAGACTTGCTTATATTAAGTTATTGAAGCCCTGAATGAATAATTCATATAAGAGCAGACTCAATAGTTATACCATATTACACTTTATTCCTTATGTGAAAGTGCAAAAGTTTCGAACTAAAGGGAGAAAAACGACTCCAAAAGAGGACATTAACCATCAATGGTTTTTGGCTCAAAGTCCAGGGTCCGGGTCTTGTTGCGTAGACCCTCCCCGGTGCCGTCAATCCAGATGTAAGTGACCTGGACCTTCTCCCCCTGAGGCAAGCTCATGTACTGCTGGCGCACAGCCTTGTTGAGGCGGGAGCTGAGCGAGACCGATGCCATGCTCACCTTCAATCAGAAAGAAACAACAAAACAAAAAGGTGATTTTTATTGCAGAAAGAGTCATGTCATGGTGGTTATCACCAAAGCGTCCCATTCATTCATGTTACTGTAAGACTACATTTGCTTTACCTGGTTATTTATATTTGCAAACTAAACTTCCTCTTAGATGTTTTCTTTCTGAGATACAAGAATAACTTGACAGACATGTTCCTAACATTTGACCTGAAGTTTCTGACTCTGTTTGATAACTCCATTAGACTTTTAAAGTAAATTAAAGCTTACATAATACTGGACATGTTAGAATATTGAGGAAAAACTATTTGCTCTGTCCCTATAATTTACTAATTCTGTTATATTCAATTAAAACAAATTCTTAGTTTTACCCTTAACATTAAACATATACATTTAAAACTGTTCCATATACTTCCATAAACACAATTCAAATATTATTCTTTATAGTATTATTAACTCCTGGTTAGTTAAGGCAACTCAAGATGCGTCAAGAGAAAATGACATTACCCTTGGCGTCACTAAATAACCATTTGTTGAATCAGCTAAAATGATGTGAGTTGCATTTACCAGATTACAGAATGTTATCCATCAGAGCAAATGAAAGATATTACCACACAAATAGTCAAACTTACTGTGTTACAGGTGACTTCAGTTGTAGCCTGGTTGCAACTACAGGACAGCTTGAACTGTAGCTTGTGTGTGTGACGTGCCTAAACCTGCATGCAGTATTTAACCGGAATGCAAATCACAATACCGATGACACAAGCTTCCATGTCCTTTACGTAACACGACACTGCTGTTCGTAGGTGTGGTTGTTTATGTAATTAATATCTCCATTACAAACAGGTTGATTTTTCCATTAGACAGAATAAGATCCTACATGTCTCTTAATTAAAACTAAAACTTTTGAATCAATAAATTAACTTCTGTATTTGTAGACACACACAAAACATTTAAATTAACCTCCTACTTCCATTATAAACACACATAATAACTCAGAGTTATTGCTGAGGTGGAGACAAACTCCCATGAGGTATAGAAAATGAACACCCACCTGTGCCAGAGAGGCCATCTGCTGAAAGTGTGTGACTGCTGTTTGCTGAGCTGAGAGTGTTGCCGCTCAGTGAACACAATTAGAGACTAGAAAGCTGCTTGTATGTTCAGTTTCCGTCAGGTTAGCTGTCCTGAGATCATGCAGGAGGGCAGAAACAGACCCGTTCACATGGGACTCTGTGATGGTGTGTTTGAGTGTGTGATGTGTGCACAGAGCCGGTGTATAAGGAGTAAGGCTCCACGGCCCTTAAACAACCATATGGGACTTTATGTAGTATACAACTTACCAAGAGCCTACAATTTCCTTGTTTCGATTTGAAAACAGTGTATTGTTTTAGTCTAAATGGTTTCGACAATGTTTCACAATGCATTGATTGTATCACGCAATATAAGCTTTTCGCATATGACCATACTCATTCCCAACATGATCAACTTCGTTATGTTGAGGCAACTAAACATATTGGTTAGGTTAAGAAAAACATCAAGATTTGGGTAAAAATATTCACCTTTATTACAAAAACGAAGAGACGTACATAAATAAGCTGCTTGACTTTCATCGCGTGTCTTTCTCTCTGTTCACCCTGAGCTCTCTTGCTTCTTCCAAATATTTGTGATTGACCAGCAAAATACCACCTTGAAGCAATAAATGTGTTGGGAAAACAACAAAAGGATCTAAGTTAGTGATGTGACATTCACACTCCGTTTAGTGAAACAAGGCTGTATTTTGAGCATTGCTGACCGTGTAGCTCTAACTTCAGTCTCTTGGCCAATTTACTGCTTTGTTCCAGGCTGAAATATTGTACCAGTTATCGTATGGATTGCCATGAATCTCTGTACAGATATGCCAGGTTTCCATAGGATGAATCCTAATGACTTTTCCTCTAGTGCCTTTGGCAATTAATTATTTCTGTTTAGTGCTGATGTAAGCATGCTAACCTGCTCAACACGGTAAAAAAACACAGCTGCTTTCATTAGCATGTTAGCATAGTCATGGTCGGTACACTATTCTAGCATGCTAATGTTAGCTTATAGCATATAGCACCGAGAGGCCTCAGTACAGCCTCACAGAGCTGAAGTTTAAGCTATTACAGTGACTTACAGTAATTACCAGCTTCCGTAAGTTCAAAGCATTAACACTAACATTAATCAGAAAGTGATGGGTGTATTTCTGGGTGTGTGTCTTTTACAAGTTAATCAAGGCCCATACATTTCACATATTTCCCCTTTCTTTAATGACAAAATATTATAGCAACTATCAGCAGCTTGTGATTCACCATGCCAATTCCATTCCTTCATAATATCTTTTAACCACAATTACAATATAGAGCAAACATGCAAGCGTAATACAAAAAAAAAACCATTTTCACCGGATAAAGTCCATCTACCTCAGCAGTTTTGCTTTTAAGGGTTGACATCTGCTTCCACCATAACACAAGGATAATGGAATTCTGTGCAATTGAAAACATAACATTTTTAATGCGTATTTTGATAAGTATGGCCACAGATACTGTGAATAATCAAAATAGTTTAGTGCCTTTAACACAAGAGTTCTCAAAGAGAATTTGAGCCTCAATGCAATCTGAAAAAAAGCTAGATTTGGCTCCAAATCATCACTTTAGAGACATATTCATATATCTCGCCCTCGGTAAGATGATTTCTGCTACTGGTTAAAGTTATTCTTCAACCAGTCTCCACACGTCTGGCTGCTCTCTATATCAGGCTTTTCTCACAATCCGTCCACTCTTCCGCAGGTCCCTTCCTCCTCTGTCTAGCCTGAATGACTGGTTGCTTGTCCTCAGAGCTCCCTGACACACCCCGGGGCTGTAGAGGCAAAGGTACATGTAATTAAAGCTCAGACAAACATTTCATAATTACCTTGAGGGAATTCTTTAATTTCACCTGAGGCCATCTTAAATAAAAAAAAACAGTGCAGGAATATTTCTTTCGAATACATTTTTCTAAACCTTTTCATCTACCTCTGAGTCTGGACTTAATGATTTTACTGCTGTACACTGTGACATTTTAGACGAGGAAAGACATTAGTGAGACTCCCAATGTGTGGCAAGGGGTTAAAAGGGCCCTGTTATGCTAATTTTCAGGTGCCTTTGCTGCATCGCTTCTTTTCACCCTCTGTCTGAAACAAGAGCCCAGTGTGCTCTGATTGGTTAGCTGTCTACCTCTGTGGTTATTGGTCAAGCAGTTAGAGATATGCCACACCCCTTGGCTTATCACGTACAATGTGTTGGAGCAATAGCCAATAGAAAGGTGAGTGTTATGACGTGACTATGTGAGTGTGTGGGAGAGAAAACTCCCTCTGGAGGGTACTTTGGGATTTTAGGCTTTGCAGACCATTTACATGCACAAAAACCTATATAACACATACAGTTTCAATTTAGTACGCAGGTTTCATTTAAAAGGTATGTCACAACAAGAGTATTATTAGTCTGACACTTTCATCAACCCGAAACTTGTCTTGGACTAGCACTTCTCTTAATATTAGCACCTGACTTCCTTATTACCTGGAGGAATGATAAAGAATGAAACAAACACTTCCCCTGCCTTTTTCCAGGAGCGTTTCTGAAATGTGCTCATGTGCACGTTCCACATCATCATACTGTTTATTATATATTTACTATTACTATCTAATTAACATGCTGTTGCGTCAAAATGTCCTAATTAGGGGTTAATAAAGTATGTATCCAATCAATAGCTGTCTGCATTTCCTCCATATTCATCAATGTACACACCCTGATGTTCTACTTCTGAACGCGCACATGCACGCACATGTAGGCACACTCACGTTGATCTGAGCAGAGGTCCAGCTGCAGGTTTGCGAGGCTTGCTGCTAAGTCTCCGGTACTGCATCCAACCGCAGAACAGCTCGTGCGCGATCATCACGTACAGCAGGAAGATGAGCACTGCGGGATCCATTCAGCCGCATGCACGCGCTGCTGGATGAGAACCGGGTCGGTGCAAATCAAGAGATTCCAGGATCCGGATGAGACCAAACAGCACCGGGCTGCAGACGGGTGGCGCTCTGGTGCAGGGATCAGTGAGGAGGATGAGGAGGAGGAAGGAGGAGCAGGAAGAGAGGGTCCTCGTGGACAAGCTGCCCCGTGTCCACACCAACTTTAAGCACTCAAGTCGCGAGACACTTGCTGCGGTGGGCATCCCCTAAAATCATCAGATAACCCGAGAGAACACGCTGTTTTTATTTCCCGTGTCATTGAGAACAGAGAGAGTCGCGGTGGTAACTGCAGAGAGGGGACACCGGAGGATGTTGCCGTAGAGACGCGACCGTTGCTAAGGACAGGATGTCGTCATCCACTAAAGATGAACGAGGCACCATTCATCCTCTGACCATTGATTACTCCCATCAATAAAAAAAATCCTCAATTGTCATTAACTGTGTGCAAATGTGAGTATACACATTGTATAACAATGAAATGACAAATATTCAGCCTCAAACTAAATGACCTACATATTTAAGAGAATCTGACTGACTTTTAAAAAATGCTTAATAAGTTATTTATTTTCCCAAAACATCAAGTTTGTGAAAAAAAAGAAGACTGTTGCAGTATGTTAAACTTTAATTCACTTATGTTCAGAGATCAATTCATTTATTATTCTCCAAGTGGCGTTATCCCTCGAGCAAATCCAAAATAAGGAATCTGTCCCACACACACTTCTTCCAAACTGCAGCATCATGTCAACTTTCTCTATGACCTTTAAATCCGTCTGTTGAAGATGTCCTTCTCAATCTCGTGAAATGGGCACTCCACATCTTTCTATAAAGTAGGGGGGCTTGTGAGAGACAGATTTATATTTAACTTTTAAATGTTATTCAAGCTCTTTTTCTCAAAATGCCACTTGGTAGCGTCCTTTATTGAATGTATCC
Organism: Eleginops maclovinus; assembly: GCF_036324505.1. Lineage (NCBI taxonomy): Eukaryota > Metazoa > Chordata > Actinopteri > Perciformes > Eleginopidae > Eleginops > Eleginops maclovinus. The sequence goes on from NC_086356.1 coordinate 4,815,481, forward strand.
CTCCTTGCCTCGTAAACTCACGTTCCTTCAAAGCTCCATGCACCTTCCTTACAGATCAGAAATGGATGCTAAATCTCTATGCAACCATTTTTGCCATTTAAAGGACATGCTAAGTCCTGATTTACAGAACTTCAAACTACTTTCTGTCCATAACGCTTTAGACGATCTTCCTTCTGACATCCAGCCGTCTGTCCGCAGGCAGAGAGCGTTGATCCTCGAGGGCTCCATCAGATCTGAGGCAGCAGCACCGATTAGACCTGCATTTATCATGGTGTGTGTGTGTGTGTGTGTGTGTGTGTGTGTGTGTGTGTGTGTGTGTGTGTGTGTATGTGTGTATATGGTTCACGTAAGGGCAACACAAGCAGTTCTTCTGCTGTGATATCACCTTATTTTCACAAAGCCACTTTATCATGGCAGCACCGCCACTGCTTCACACCTCATTCTCTCTGGTGTCAGCAGAGAACTGGAAAAACACAAAGAAGAAAAGTTGATGGATTATTTTTTTATGTCTCGTAAATTGCATCGTTGAGGAACCTCCCATCTAAGTTTTTCATACATAACATGATTACACCGTAGTTGTGGTTTGACATTGTAAAGGCCCCACTATAGAAGGTCTCAGAGGCAAGTGAAATTCATTTACTGATGTTTAGATGTTGTTCTCTATTGTGCTGATGACTTAAGAACAGGGGAACACAATGTTTTGCAAGTTCCTAATAAAAATGTTGAACCTGCCAATCATCCCCCACCAACACCTGTTCCCCAAATGAACAAAATATCAAATAAGGAACTTGGAAATATTATCCCGGCAAAACCTTTATTTCAGTAGTTATCATACAAACAGAGAAAAATGTCCTCCAGATCTGAAAGTGGATCACCAATTTAATTTTCACTGGCCTCTCAGGGCTTCCATACATTGTATTTCCCTTGCATATCCAGATCAGACAGATAAAAGTAATTAGCCCTTTGAATATTATTATAGTTTTCCTAAAGACCTTTAACCTTTAGTCCCCTAAATGACGTGTTTCAGTGTTTTCTGGGAGTCAATACTGAGGTGAGCAGTTTTATTGGCCTTCAGCCAGGAACTGCTCCAAGCTAGCAGTTTATTGGACTGTAGTGTTCAAGACACTTTCAGAGGTCATTAAAATGACTACAGACCCCTGCCCTTTTATAGCTGCTTTTATTATTACCTTTTAAGTTTCTTTGAACAAGTTCCAGCGTGCGACTTGGTATTCTGAACGCTGCTTGCTTGTCGTATAATCCTACTGAAATTTCCAGACTGAATCCCTCCATCCCGTACGCAGTGAAACAGGAATATCTCGTATTATTAAACTGCTTAGTTGAACACTTGATTCTGATTGGTCAATTTGGACATTTCAGAGGTTGCTAAGGTGGATCAAGGGAGGGAAGGAAAGTGGTTAAAAGACAGAGCCGCTTGACGTCAGAGAAATCAAAAGGTATACTCACACAGACATTATTGAACCCAGCTGCCATCGGATGGTTTTGCGTCGAAGGAATGTCCACATGATCATTCTGAAATGAACACATAATTATCCATGAATCAGACAAAATAATTCAAAGATACAGCCGCTACATGCATTGAATATAATGTTGTGTAAGGGGGCAGCATTGGTTGCTTGTTTAATTAGCGTCTATTTCAAATGTAGCCTAGCCTACTTATCATCCCAAGTTAATGAAACCTACATGCCTTTTTTTACAACTGTGAAACTAAATATGTGGATCTATTTTCTAAGTCCGATCTAAATAGTTTTCCTAAGAACAGGTGAAGAAAGGTATGCTAAGATAGTCTTTCTAGTTTCCTAAGAACAATATTACATCCAGATGTTTGTTGCTGTAATACTGATCTCGGTCACAAGAAGCTGAAAAGCGTTCGGTGTTTTTTTTCAGGTCAGCCTTTTCTCCACCTGTTAAGATCTACAAAGTTTAAAATGTACTCTCAGGGCTTCCGTAGACCATGTCTTTCATAGTCTGCTGCTATAAATGTTACAAGCAAAGGAATATTTTCTCCTTAAATGAAACCAAAAGATTGAGGGTATCGTAGAGAGCATATGTTGACAATCCCTTTGGAGGTGTGATTTGGGATTTTCAGTTACTCAGAGGAATGATGTCCAAATCCACAAACAGAAGATCCAAGGTGCAATAAATCAGAATGATCCATTTACATGCATCACACAAATGAACTCAGATGAACTCACTGTGAGGTCGGTATCATATGAGTCATTATTGAAAGCAGTGCCACCCAGGCAGGATGAATCTGGAACGGGCCCAGCCTGGTCTCTCTGTCTGGTTCGCAGGTAGTAAAACAGGAATGCGATCACTGTGCCGATCAGCAGCAGGACCACGATGATGGACGCTGCGATGCCTCCTGCATTGTCACCCTTTGGTTTGGCTACAGGATTAGGACAATGTGAATTCAGACAGGGCAACAACACTGGTTTAGCGTTTATGCTAGGTGACAAATAGACAAACTCCTTTACTGCTGGACTGATCTTAAAAGCCAATCTTAAAACCTCAGATACAGTTTACACGTTGGCTGGATGGTTTTTAAATAGTAGTGAAGCAAATGGACAACCATCTCTGCACAGTCACAACACCGGCAGGGAAATAGTTTCAGTAAATCCTTCTTACTTACTTAATTCTTACTTACTTAGTGAATCTGTGGCTTCTTTAGCGCAGTTGACTCCGATGGTGTACTCAATGTCATCTAGAGCTACAACTCCTGATGTGCCTTTGATTCCTTCAATAACAATCTGTAAACAACACAATTTACAGAATGACTCCATGACTCTCCAATGTAAGATATTTAACTCTGTGCAGAAGTGGATGTACCAGCAGAGGCTTCTATACACAGATAAAGGCACTAAAGTAGGTAATAGGTTACAGTATATTTGGTGTTTCCTGGCAACTGAATGTCTGACCTGGTATTCCTCTGCAGATGTGATGTTGATGTCAAAGCGTCTCCACGGTCCTCCATGATCGCTCAACACCAGCAGCTGAGCGAGAGCACCTTCAGACAGCCTCCATACCTTCAGCTGGCTGTCCGCTGCGTACATTTGAGTGGAGGACATGCAAGTGTTACAAAACATCAAATGGGAAATGCGCCACATATCCAGGCTGCTATCTCTATCTGTCACAATGACACTGATTCTTACATGAGTATGGTTTGTAGAGCCAGAATTTAAGACAGGTCCCTTGGTCGGGGGCAGGTGAGGGCTCAGCAGCCGAGCGTTCTCATTGGCTGCCGTCCGGTTGCTGCTTGGGAGGAACAGGAAGTGGCCTGGCGAAAAGGAAAGGGACGTGTTTTTTTTGTCTACGTCATACATCCTTGATGGTCCGACTCATTTCTTGAAAAATCTGTCTTCTTTTTTTTGCCTCTCCTTTAAATTAAAGCTGTTTTTGCCTGTGCTGTAATCAGGCTTCTACATTTGAAGCATTTAGCACATCATCCACAGTGAGAGTAACTCTGTCCCAGTCAGCTCACCTTTCTCTGTGCCCAGACTGTGGTCTTCGGGTGGGGTGGGGTAGTGGTTCTCCGCCTCCCGACTTGTCAGCTCCCAGTCCAGTTTGTCCAATTTGTCATTCTGAGTGTTGCTCCAGCTACACGTCCCACTCTCCAGAGTGCATTTAGACCCTGAGATATTTGTACAAAACAAGAAAGACAATAAGTGGGGTGCTCCTTCAAAGAGTTAAGGGGCTGCAATGGGAACCTTTTAAAACAGATGTTGTGGCTGCAATATACAGTAATATATTAAGTCTGTTGTGTATCTCCTTAAATTAGCTAGGGCTGCTACAAACCTGGATTTTCACATGGGTATTCTGAAAGGGAGATGTCATCCACTGCAATGTGAGTGTGATTGCCTCCTGCTCCGACTGCTTCGAACTCCAGCTGCAGAGCACGAGTAAAAAACAAAACCACATCATCATCCTGTTTTAAGAGACAAACACACCATCCTATATGTGGTCCTCGGAAGGGGAGGGGAGTTTAGAATTGGGGATGTAACCCGTAACGTTGGAACCTCTCTGCTGATGAAAACAATCACAATAAAGTAGTTTTTTTAAAATATAGAATAAGGATACGATAGCTCCAGCGGCCCACTGTACTGTACCTGCCAGTCCTCAAGGTCACTTGTGATGTTGCCGTTGCCATGGCGCCACACATCTCCCTGGTTCAGATTGTCCGAAAAAATGTTGACCCTTTTTCCGTTTACCGGCTTCATGTACAATGTCAGAGAACCTGCAAAGTACACACAGGTATCTTGATCTTGTATATTTTGTGTTGTATTATTTGTGTGTGTGTGTGTGTGTGTGTGTGTGTGTGTGTGTGTGTGTGTGTGTGTCTTACCAGGATTCTCTCCTCCCATGTGATACCAGAAACTGACACACACAGTCTTGGCGTTTCCTTGTCGAACAGGCGACGTAAGGACTGTTATTCCACCAGCAGGAAGGATGTGCGCCCCGGTGTGAGCCATCATGTAGAAACCTGAGTCACAAACCAAGTCTTAGTCTTACTCACTTAGTTTGTATTAAAGGGTTAATTACATAAAATGTGATTCTCTTATTGTTCTCTTACCCAGTTCAGTCTCCAGAGTGTGGTCAGTCTTGGGTCCGCTCACCGTGGCGCCGAGCCCCCTGCGGTAGAGCCAGTGAGCCGGACCAGAGCTGGTGTATCCACAGCGCTGGCCTTCAAAGGAACACTTCCTGGGCACGGTGCACGCTCCTTCAAGGAACGTCACATCATCAATGGCAATGCGCCCGTCAAAACCGGAGCGAACCGCTTCAAACATCAGCTGTTGGCAGAGAGTGGAAAAGGGAAATGTTTAAATATGGCATTGTTTATTCTTGTTTGTCGCTCCAACTGAAGTTTCTTCCATGTTTCCCTTCTGATTGTGGGGTTTCTTTGGAATTTTTTCTTGTCTGCTCTGAGGGTCTAAGGAACACACTGTAAAGCCTCCTAGGAGAAATGTATAATTGGTGATGCAGGCTTATTCCATACCCTGAAGTTAGTGAGCTGGTAGGGTACCGGGCAGTGTGCCTCGTGCCACTCGTTGCCATCAGCTGCACTGCGGGTCCACAGGACATTTTCATAACCGTCGTTACCTAACAGCTTCACATTCAGAACACCTGGAGGGGTGAGGGGGGGACAGACAAAGAAAAGTTCCAGCTTCTATCAGGTAAGTATGCAATATTTCAATTCAAACCAAAGTATGTGAAAGTTACTCATAGGGACGGTGTTTTAACAGGCAGACAGTACTTTGTATGATAAACCTCAGGTATCCCCCCCCCCCCCAAGGCTTAAAGCACCAGATGCTTCAGAATCTCACCTGTGTTGGGCCCGTACAGTTTGTAGAAGAAGGACAGGCAGTAATCTGAGGGACCTGGTAACTGTGTGAATGAGACTAAGCGTCCGAACGCACCGCGGAGAGCAGGACTCCACAAGTCCACGATGAGGCTGGTGCCTGGACAGAAAGACAGGAAGTGAAATGACATTAAATTATATTTCATTTGGCCGATTCTATCCAAAACAACTTACAAAACACCTCTATATGGACACTTGACATGTGGACTCCAGCAGCTTGGGATTGACCCTCTGATTGGAAGAAGCAGTACCCCTGAGCCACCCCATTTTATATTTAGCGGTTGTAGTGTGTTGTCAGGGAACCAGTATAATCATAATACAGTAGCTTGCACCCTTGAGGCAATGCTGGGACTAAAACTCTCACAACTCTTTAAATCTTAAGTCATTATGAACACTGAATAGAAGTAGTATGTATGGCAGTTAGCATTTAGGTAGATTATGAGCCATCTTCATGCTTACCGATCGTGATGGTGTGGTCCATCCCACCCATTACCGCCCAGTCAAAGTCGTCAGTGTTGTCCTGGTACCATCCACACAGCCCGTCTTCAAAGTTACATGACAGTCCTGATCGAAAAGACAAAAAGGTTAATCAAGCTCAGAGAAAATTCCCAGTAAAATATGAGAGAACTGCAAATAGTTGTCATCTACCTGTTTTAGAGTATGGGAAGTAGTTAGCATGACAGCTAACAAAGCTAACGTTTGTCACTTTAATCTTGGACAATGGATCAAGTTTCACAGCACGAGCTTCGAATGCCAGCTGGTGACACAAAACAAAGAAAACAGGAGAATTACATAAGGTATGTACAGTCACTTTTAACCTGTGTCCCAATATGCAAATGTGGCTATAAATCATCAGCAAAGGAAAAACGTCAAATGGTTTATCAGATGCCATGTTTGTAGATTTAGGGATATATCAGATATCTCCACCACCTAATATTATCAGAAACCTATTTGTTAACCTTAAAGACAGACCTCTTTTTATTTTTCAGAACAGTGATACAGATCTCTGTCAAATCTCTTCATCAATGCCAACATTAAATATGGGGAAATCAGCCCTTCAGGAGTCCAAGCTGACCTGGAAGCGGTCTTTTCTAAATCCAACAGGCACGTTGACGTGTCGCCACGCCCCCTCCTCGGTTCCTGTCTTCCCGCTGAACTCCCACAGCTTAGGCCGCATGCCAAGCAAGCTGTCAATCACCCTGACGGACAGCTCACCTGCGGCAGAGCAAATGTAAAACAGTCGTGTTAAAAGATCTTTCCACCACTGGCCGTGTGTCCGGGGAAAAGGTAAGAGGTGAAACAAAGACACATCGAATAACAAGAGGATTATTTTACCAATTTGATCTGGGATCCCAGTTAGAGCAAAATCAAAGCTCAGGTCGCAGGCGGGGCCGGAGGGGCCCAGGAGTGGGGTCTGTGTCTGGGCCTCGGTCAGCTGCTGGCCTGGGGCCTCGGCTACATACAGGTACTCCTCTAAAAACATCAAAGAAACACATTTTGTGAATGCTTTGTAATGTTTTCATTATTAGTTAATCAATAGTTGGGGGATGTTAGTTGTACCTTTGGACTTAGCATTTTCATAAAGCACCCAGCCTTGACTCCCAATGCTGGAGTCAGTCCAGCCTGAGCTGCCCTCAGTGTAAGAAAAGTCTCCTGCAGGAAGAGACATGCAGACATCTTGATCAAAATTGGACTAGAATCAAGTTCAGTGCGTGAGACAGGGGCCAGAAAGGTCTGCGCAACCCTGTAGTGACCCAGCTAGCTAAACTGTTAGCAAGCTAGCACGAAACCTTGAAGTTATCCCCAGCTACTTTACCCGTTACAGGCTTTTACATTATTTGAAAACACTAATCAAACTTAGCTAACAAATGGCGTAAAATGGTTGTTTATACGATTTTTGTGGAAATTAACTCTTAACGTTAGCCTTAGCGGTGCCAGTCAAAATGTTTAGTTCACTTTTATCACAAGTATGAAAACTGCACAAGAACACATCATACATGATAAAAAAAATAAAAAACTTGCGCTCATCGACTCACCACATCTGGCTTCATCCTCTGCTTTTACACAGTCAGTGTAGAAGTCACACATCTTGTCCGGTTCAGCACATGGATTTTTGGGAGATTTAGGAAATTTTTCCAAGGTACTACTGCCTGTAAAGAAGGAATGTGAGATGGCAGGTTTATTAGTCTTCACTGTTGATGTGAAAGTATTGAAGATCCCAAAGAGTATTAAAGAATTACCAGATGAGTTGCGGCATTCTGGAGACAACACAATGCTGTCCACAGCGATCCCTCCATAAGCAAAGTCTCTGATAGCTGCCATTATTAGAATCTGTAATGGTGTAGTAAGTCAGATTCACATGTAGATATAACTCAAAGTTTAACCCGAATTGTCATCAGTTCGGGTCTAAAAGCAAAAGTAAAGAAGCTACCAGATTACATGTTAAGCCTGATTTGAAAAGAAAACTATAAATGTAGAACTTTTTTTATACCATGTTCATAATGACCATATTTATCAAGCATTATTTAAATTGAATTAAACAAAATGTAACTTCTTGTCAGAGTTGTATATTGTGTAGAGTATCTTATGTTTATATTTGTTGCTATGAGGCTTTTATCATGTATTATAACTGACCCTGTTGATACTATAGATATATTCCTATTGTCTATTTGTATGTATTTACTGTTTATGTTTTTTTATGTACTATGTCTTGTTAACATGCTGCTGTAACAAAACAGATTCCCAATTTGTGATCAATAAAGTACCTTGAATTTGACATCCTTGTTTAAGGCTTAATCAGTGCTGTAGGTACAATCTCAGGTAAAGTACTCACTTGGAAAGTGGAGTTTGTGACAATCTCCACCTCTGCCTTCACCCAAACATCGCCCAGAGCACCGCCCCTCTCCCAGACCGGGGTGATCTGTTGATCTGCCACCAGCACCGTCAGACCGCCGGACCTCGGCCCAAACTGGTGAGTGTACATCACCATCTGCAGCGGGCACAGACAGAAAAATGATCCAATCAGGTTAAAAACTAAATTCATTCAATTGAATCCATTTTCTCCACCGTTATCTTCTTCTTTCCCAAATATTGAACATTATCGTTAGAGGTTAAGCCATTATTAGTGAATTATTGAGAAAATGCAGCATTAGAGTACATTTAAAACCTGTTTAATTGAAGAAGGAATCAGCTTGAGACTCACCTTACAAGGATGTGAACTATTGGTGGGTTCCATGCGAGGACTTTGAAAAGCCGCCCAGTCCATTTTGAGACCCCCATCAGGGACAGTGACATACAGGAAGTGACCTGCAACAATAGTAATGATATTCTATATTTGAAATGCTTTGTTTCGATGTCATCTCATCATACTGTTGGGTCCATTGTTTGTATTTATTGCCTGTAATAAAAAAACTACATAAATATACTTTGATTGATCAGAGTATGATACCTGTTGCAGAGTTGTTGGAGTGATCCCGGCCCGGTCCTTGCAGAGGATCCGTGATGGAGATGTCCTCCTGATTGGTCCGAACCCATAACAGGTTGGAGAATGACCTCAGGTCCCAATCGCACTCACCCTCCTCAAAGTCACAGATCCTGTACCCTTCTGGAGACACATTAATCACAGCTCACATTAACTCTCTGGATATATACAACATTTAGTGTGTAAAGTCTCCTCATCAAATTTCAGGAAAATATTTGAGTTTTGAGAAGTGCTTTCTATAAAGATAGAGTTGAGGGAATGTTTGTGAACTTTGCAAAGGAGCTACTTCACATAAACCTTCTAGATTTTATTCTACAGCTTTCATAATTTGTTATCTTGATACATCTTTGTGGCAGCGGGGTTTGGTTAGGGCGCCTGCTGCTGGAGTGGTAGGAGTGGCTCAGCCGGAGGCCAGACAGCTGATCGGGATCAGGTAATCAGGCGCTGATTAAAGTCATGGTCGTAACCTGGTTCTGGGTTCTGTTGCAGTAGACTGGGTCCTGAGGGAGAACTGTCTCCACCTCCCACGCCAGACGAGAGCGACTACCCAGCAAGAACGTTGTTAACGGGCTGTTCGGAAATACATTCATTTTGTCTCAAAGTACCAGTGGTCCTTCCATCAGTGGGAACCCAGGTGTGAGCCCGAACGCTCACAATCTTGTCATAATTAGTTTCGTTTTGTCAATTTCTTAAGACAACAAGATCTTTTATCACAAGAAAACCCCTTCTCGAGATCACAGGATAATTACAGAATACTAGAAACAACGTTTGTGGTTCATTTGATCATGTCTAAGATCATCATTTAAAATCCCATTGAACAGTAAGGCCTTAAAGTTTAATTTACCATGATTTAAAAAATTAAATAGCAAGCAGAGTCAATCTGGTCTTCCATTCTGTAGATACGGCAAAATGCAAAATGTTGTTTGGTTGTTGAACTGCCTCTTAAATCTCTTCTGCACAATTTGTCTAGCACTGTTTCTACAGACTCTATTGTTTTGCTCGATGTACAGATTTCTACATCATTTCTGTCCTCACCACAGTTCTGCTCATCTGTCCCGTCGCCACAGTCATCGCTGCCGTCACAGAGCTGCTGCCACTCCACGCAGCCTCCCCGCATACACTTCAACTCAGGTGGACACTCTGTATCATTAAGTGGTGCTGTTGACAAATTAAGAGAAAAAACAACATCAAAATAATCAAATACATATTTTAGCATCATTATAATTCATTGCTGGTGGGACACTCCACAGAAAGGCAGGTGCTAGAAACAGTATTAGGATCATTTGAGAGACTCACAGGGCAAAGCACAGTCCAGAAACTCCAGCTGGTCCACTGCCACATCTCCTTTTTGCCCCTCGGAGCGCTGCGAGTGAAGACGGATTTGGAAAGATGTGGGAACACGGCCCAGAAAGACGTTCGCCTCCCTCCAGCCACGCACACTGGTGGCCTCAGGACGCCACACTACGGCGTCCCGGGAGTCCTGGTGAAGGATGGACGCCCACAAGGGAATAGAGCTCAGACCTGAGTGACCTGCAGGTGGAATATCTGATTAGTAACTCAGCTGCTACGGAAAGTAGATCTCAGTGTGTACAACAATTATTAAGTCTGGTAGAAATAATTGTGTCGAAAGAGGTCCGGGCGTAGAGTCAGTCCAATTTACAGTTATAAAAAACGTCACAAGACATACAGTAAAAATTAAATACAGAAACCCTGAGAGTAGAAGCAGTCTGATCGAAATTGCACAAGTAAATAATAGAAATGTTGCCAAGATAATCCTTTCTGGAGTTCCTGAATATTGTATAATTTGTACGTTTCTTCTTCCTCTGTGACAAAAGATGAGTTCTTGTTTTTGTCAGGATAAGTATTTGTTGTTCTTATACTCATTTCGCCCACAAAACGGACCAAGAACATACAGGAAATGTTTCATCTTAGAAAAACAATCCTGGAAAACCATGTTTAAAACCATTAAGATCAGACTTAATAAATGAATCAACTGGGTTTTCTTTTTTTCAGGGCTTCCATAGATTAATGACAACAGATGCACAAAAATACATACAAATGCTGTGAATAAAAGTAGTAAAATAATTATGAAATCACTTTAAAAAAATGCAAGATATCAGAGTTTGGATCAGATTATAACCTGTAGTTATTAATAGTGTTACCTGAGTCCCACAGGAAGTATCTGAGACGAAGGCGACACGTTTGGGAAGACTGCTTCATCTCCGGAGAGATTAACACCGCAGTGCTGAGGGACTCTGTCGTCACCGCACTCACTCCCATAAACCAACCTGTGTGAAGGGAACATTTTGATATGTTATAACCAAAAATGGCTGATGTAAATTGAAGTGCTGGGAAGATGTTGTTGTTAAACTCTCAGGGGAGAGAGGGGTGCATACTGTATACAACATGAGGTCAGAAGACAATAAAAAGGGATAAGTATTTTTACCTGTAGCTGTCCCGGTGGTGTAGTCAGAGGACGGCCCGCTGTCAGGCAGCTTGTCCCCCCCTCTCTGACGCCTCTCCCAGCTGTACACTGATGGGTTCAAGGACTCGTCAGTCCATCCACACATCCTGGCTTCCTCAAAGTCACACCTGAATGCGTTTCCGCTGTAGCCTGGAGAGGTGTGAACACTTTTTTAATTGGCAGGTTAAAAAAACTTGGGATTAATCCATTAAGTCGCATTATTTTTCATTATTGACAGAGGATGTTTGTAATTGATTTCAGCAGAGAATGCTCAGATTAAATAAGTGGATTTTACATAAATGTTAATCATGAAGGGCTATCGTGAGATCAGGCGTTGAAGATACTCTCGATAAGCAAAGATGAGAACATGTTATAAACCATATTTTAAATCTTACCACAGTCTTGTTCATCGCTGCAAGCTTCACAGTTGCACACAAAGTCACATTTCACCTCAGGAGTCACACACGGATCAGCTGAAAAGCAATTCACTGTGCAACGACATAAAATGGAAAGAATAAATATAAAAGCTGTAATGTACAAAATATTTGTTTATATTGAAGACTTTCTGGGAAGTCTGATTTCTTCAAATGCATATCCAATTTGGAGAACACAATCTTTACTCAACGTCCATTGTCCATATTAAAACCACAATAAAAACACACCAATCAGCAAACATCACAAGCTCATCAAGACTGAGGGATAAGGTAAAAAGCTCCAGAATGAGTAAGTGGAGATTAAGAAGTTATTGTATTTAGAAAATCCTGCAAAGGATTCAACGCCCATCTCCACTATCTGGACTCATTACTGTCGAAGCTTTATGGCGACACTAATGGCGACAGGCTCAAAGGACAGAGAGAAAGTTAGCAGAAGCAAAGTGACATCCGTCCATCCAAAGGTCTCTGATTAACACTCAAGATTTCACCTTTCATAAGGAGAACATTTCAGAATACAGAGCCTGTTTGAACAGCAGTGGCATGATAGCAGAGTTTCTGTTGACTATTTGTATTGTTTCATGTGTTAATGTGGACAACTATTATTATTGTAATTATTATAATTAATGAATGATGTTGTTCTTAATTATTCCATAAGTCTTTATTAGTTAATTATTTACTCATGAATCATTTAATATTATCATGTTTTCGGTATTACATTTAACGTGGTTAAGGTAGTCACTACAGCCCTGCATATGAGAGACTCAAGACGACAGATTGAGTGGGTCAGCACCAAGGGGTGTAAGGGTGTTTTTCTACATTTTGTAAGTTTAACCTCAGCTCCTATAATAAGTTTATAATACATTTTATAGCTAACATGCATACTCTCACCTTTGACAACATTGTGCCCATTGAAACTCCTTAAAACCACAATTTTTCATCTTTTATTTTCTTATATTTTATATATTATCAGGCATTTACATTTAAGGCCCGGGAAATAAAATTGAACTTTTTACTTTACAATATTTTACAATAATAGAGCAACATTTATCTTTGCCTTATTTAGCAAATATATGCTTTGTTTTGTTTACAAAAAAATGAAAAAGCATGTAAATGTATGCTGTTGCTGATCATAGCTATATTCCGGACCCTGGCATTTATCACAAAGAATAATATATATATTTATGTATTTTGGTCATAAAAACAACAATGGCATTTTATAAACAAACTGCAACTTTAAGGGGTTGAAATTCTGAAGATTATTTAACAAATGACGGTGATGATCAGGACTATATTTAAAAATAAATAGGTAATAAGTGGGAAATATATTTATACATCATTTTATCTTTTTGGATGTGTCATACTTGTCTATCCTCATCAGAGGAAGGCACAGAGGTGGAATATTGTGTGTATTGAGCATCAAAGTTCATTCTTAGTTTCATTAGCTTTGAAAGGTTCTGAATAACTAAGGTATGTCTAGTTGTTAGGGCTTGTTCTAGGTGTTGGAACACTAGTAGTCATGTACACAATAGACTAAGATAAACGCACCCCTTTTATGACTTAAGTGTTTCTTAATCTAAGTGTGAATATTGTGAATGTGTTCTTACCAAACTGCAGAGTCAGCAGCAGAACGAGGGCCGGGGTCCTCCAGAGGAACATCTTATTTTCCCCTCTTCTCCTGATCTGTCCGGAGGTCTGAACACAACCAGGAGTCTTTGGGAGTTCACTCTGACCTCTTCTCCCATTCCAAGAGATAACACCTGAACTTTATATTCCCCCAGCATACAACTGCAACGAAGCATCATAAAACAGGTTCCTCCAACCGGCAGAGTCCCACAGTACATGCGTCCGTATATTGCACAATAAGTGAAGTAGACCCAGTCTGCAAGTGTAGTCGGGTATTCTACATGAACATATTGGAAGATACTATCCTTGTTTCACCTTGATTTACCTCTATTATGAGTTCACTGAGTTTGTTTCACAAGTGCTTTGCCTCACGTAACTTCTATAGGATTTTTTTCTTGCTGTACAAGGAAAGTATTTTCTGAGTTCCTTTATCTTTATTGAATCAGCTTTACAGGTGGATAGTCTTATAAATTACACACCTGCCAACAATTTGTTTGCCTGTTTTCACAACTGATCCTGGGAATTCAATTATGAAGACAAGATCAATACGTTCAAAGTCATCTGTAAACATGAAGAATATGTTAAGCCACAATCAGTGTAAAGATGAGAGCTGAAAAGAAACTGCATGCTCTGCTCCCAAATAACCAAACACCCACCCACACTCCACAGCTGTTAGGATCTACAATGGCATCTTGCATATTTGACACATTGAAGTGTGAAAATGTGACATTGTGATTGAACAAACAGCACTTGCAAAATGAGTACACAGCATCTAAAAGGTCCCCTCCAGCGGTGTTGAAGGAATGAGCCCTGTTACTTTACCATGAATGTATCGTTGCTGAAACCAGAAACTAGCATACTAGCAAATATTTACAACCTGTAAGTAAAACAGCTTTCGTAGTTGCTGGACGGTATGCTTCACTTTTGATGAAACACTTCTCCGTACTTCCAGTCTTTGCGCTGATGCAACTTAAAATGTTTTAATTGAAAACACATTTTTACGCTGATTTCTTACTTTTAAAATGACAAATAATTCGTGAATTATATGTCAAAGAATGCTTTTTTTTGGGGAAATGTTTAAGAAAATATCCAAGGTGTAAAAGTCTGACCAAATCTGATATTTTTTTCAAAATGGACTTTTTTTAAACCCCTGGTACAATTTTATATTTCTAGCTTGTTGTGTAATGTGGAAAGTGGACTGCTACTTGGAGAGGTCCCAGTTCACCTCCTATGCCCTGCTGTGGTGCCCTTGAGCAAGGCAACGGACACCTCCAATCCCCCCTCCCCATTGCTCCCCGGGCGCTGCACAATAGCTGCCCACTGCTCCTAGTACTAGGATGGGTTAAATGCAGAGGACCAATTTCACTGTGTGTGCTCTGCTGTGTGCATGTATGTGACTAATAAAGAGGGTTTCATCCTCCGATTCTATCTATCTATCTATCTATTACACGTAAAACGCCCCAGACACTGAAATGAATGCACAACATTCATCAGCAGTTTACAGTCTTGTCAGTGGACGAGAGGAAGACCAGTCTGCAACAGAAGGGACTAAGACTTTAAAGTAGATTTCATAAAACATTTATGAAATATCAAAACATAACTTAGCAATTAGTTCCAATGTGACTCTAAAACAAGTCAATGAGGGTTATTTATTTCATGATTCCAGATGATATTCCACGGTACTGATTACAATAACAATCATGTCTTTGTTTTACATCCAAAATTGAGTCGAAATGTGAAATGGATTAGTTTTTTAAAAGACATATTGTTACTTAAGATGAGTTCAAAACCGGCCTAGGACTTGTAGCTGTACGTCAGTTTTAGTCTTGGGTTATCAAAAAGCTCCTTATCGGAGGGGTTACAGATAAGTGCCATACTGTCCAGGAGAAAGGGCGCCCAACAGAGGCCGATCGGAGTTAATTTCAGTTCAGTTCAGTTCAGTTCAGTTCAGTATCCTTCGTTGTCCCAGGTCACCTCGTAGTCCGAATACTGAGCCTTCAGTATCTCAGTGGTTACTGCATGGTTTGCTCTTCCAAATCCCTAAAACAAAATCATTAGAGTTAAATAACATTTAGTAAAGCTGTAATAATTTATACTTCATACTGAATGCTCGAATTACGTTTGTATTCCACATGAGCTTTATGTACTGTTTCAATAAGGCAGAAATCTCTCACTATCGAGTATCCATAGACGTGGATCTTTTTGTCCTGTGGATCATGTTTGATCCTCCCTCCTCCGATACACTCACAGTCCAGGTGGCCGCCTTTCTCCAGTTCCTCAGAAACCTTATCATAGATATCAGCTGCAAGAAAAAGCATGTGATGGTGTAAACATTTTCTCATACATTTCAACTATATGTATCATTTTGAACAGTGAAAAAATGGTATACAGGCCTCAATATAACTGTGAGTAGGATGTTTGGCTTATGAATGAAGCAAGTAGTGTCCCATCTGTCCAACTATAGGATAATAAAGTGCATACTTGGACTATTGGTCAGTATAAAACAATAACTCTAACTTACGGAATAGGGATGGGTTAATGAGACTTAAAGGGATGTTTACTATAACTTCTGTAAAGCCATAAAAAAAAGGTGTCTTTAACAAATGTAAGGTAAACACTTCTAAGCATGGTTGGTTATTATTGCGATTATATCCAAGTCATAATTGTTTTTTGCAAGGATAATCTTGAAATGACATTTTCATTTGCTCCAAAGCCTTTTCAAAAATGACGACAACATCATGAATCAACACCTTTTTAAAAACACACAATGAACATTACAACCTTGATGAGGGTAGAGTGTGTTGTAAACAGTTGTATTGGACTGCATTCGTTTTGGTTAGGCGTTTCCACTGAGCCATAGCCTCATAAAGCCCATGTCTGTCATCCATGGGTGGAAATAGCACCTTGGACCTGTCGCGTTTTGTGGTGCACCCGTAGCTAACGTTAGCTTTCTTTGTTTTTTATTGCCCCTGACTCACCATGGAACTCAGCCCAGCCGTATCCTCGGACTATATCTATCTCCGAGTCGTCACCCTCCTCTCTGCTGTGCACTCTTATCAGTACGTACTTAAACACGCCGGAGGGGTCGATGTCTGCCCGCGGGACGTTAGCCATCAGGGCTGCAGCTCTGGTCTGAGTGCACATCTCAAGACTCCTCAGCGAGCTCACTAGCACACTAGCAAACAGACACAACGCTGGTATGTTCTTAACAAACTCCGTGTCTATATATGCACGGAGCTGAACAGCTTTGAAGTACGTTTCTATGTTCTTGTTTTAAATGTTTAAACTTTAACTCAATACACCCTGAACGCGGTTACTCCAGTCACGCTTGTTCCGCACATGAAAACTTCCGGTGACAGCGCTTCCAAAATAAAAGCCAGGAACAACTCATGATTGTTAGTATGTTAGTATTTGCACTCTATTTTTTTTACTTACCTGAAGGCAGGCTGAAAATAAGGCTTTTGCTGCCTACTCCGGTTTAAAAACTCCAGCTTGTTTCACATATGTTAATTGGAGTCATGTTAGTGCGCTGTTGCACCTGTTAAAAGCCCCAACATTGATGTCATTGGATCCTGAATTACACTTGTAAACCACTGGAGTTCAGCAAAAACAATATTTTCTAGAGTTTTTAGATTCATCTTTAAAAAACAAACATGCAGGTCTAGACCAAAGACTAGTCCCCAGCTTTATGTCACGAACGTATAGTTAATTTAAACAACCTAAAACTATTTTAATACAATTTTCCTTCCATTTTATAATTGTATAATCATAATGGTGAATCCGATTGCTAATATTTGAATGTGCTTAGTTGAATAAACAGCACAATATATTAAAAATGGCATTACTGCGAAACTCCCCACTTTTATTTTGACTGAAATACGACCATACCGGAAGTTATTGAACTGCCCGCCATCCTGGTAGAGCAATGCATTGTGGTTGTTGTAGTCCACAGCAGACTGGAACGATCATAGACGATTGAACCAAATACAGTAGACAAGTTGTACAAAGGAAAAAAATATATTAATTTTGTTATTTCGAGTAAAACAAATGACAAAACATACAATGTGACCAAACAGACACCAATAATGCCATGATAATTCAAAACTCACAATGCCATCATATTAACAATCCATTTAAAACGGCTAATGCTATGATAGTAAGGACTGGCAATAGTCATAACATGCTAAAAGCCACATCAAGTAAACTGCCATCATGTTCGACAGGAGTATCCAAATGTTTCCATTAGCAAAAATATAATATGCCACAAGAATAATTTGAAAGATCCTACAATATACGGATACATAAAAATCAACACACAGGATTTGAAAAGGATTTAGGAAATTCTTGTCAAATTCCTCCTACTATAATTCATTAGAGGTGGGCACACTAAAAGCAAAACAAGTAGCTTACCTTCCAATTCACGGAAGGGTTTAAATATGAGTTTGATTTACTATATATCATAAAGAAGGCATCAAGAAAACATTTTTAGATTGAAGAGTTGTTTTCTATCAGTTACCCACCTCCTCCAAACAACACAAGGTTTATGAAACTAAAACTTGTCTAAGTCAACAGATATTTCTAATATGCAAAAGAATGCTTTTGACTTGGGCCGGATACAATGTGAATTAAAACAGCTACCTTCAAAAAAATACATTTTTAAATACACATTAAAAAATAATTAAATAATGTTTGCTTGCATATTAAACTGGGGGTTACTTAATAAACCAGCACTTCATAGTAGTCACACTTCTACAAAAAATGAATGTCAGTGCCTCTACTATACAATACACTTAAGCCTACATGTTTGTTCCTTGTGTTTGCTTTATATTCCAAGAAATTACATTTGAAAGGAAAAATTGTGAAGTTCAATGAATTGTAGTAATAATGTGTATCCACTTGTGGATAGACACAGCCCTGCAGTCTCCTGCCCTTTATGTGGACGATGGGGACAAGTGAAAAACATTCTGTGGTTTAAAAACCTGTCATTGAATTTCCTTAGAACCTCTTGAATTTGTGAATCGGGCCTTTTTCTCCTGCTGCATTAACCTAAACTTGGGGGACAACGTGTGCAATGAGAAACAGCTCCCATCTATTAATGTAATCACCCTTACATAAACCTCATAGTTTCATTTCAGATCCAATATGTCGGAGTACAGCGCCAACACAAACAAAAACCTACTACTGTCTCGCTTTTTCTGACTGAACTTTATGTCGTTATATTATCTAGATGGCGCCGTCACTTCCTCCTTTATTCTTCCCATTACAAGACCGGAGTAAGACGAAGACCAGGACCCCCACGAGCAGGAGGACAGAGAGGAAGATGAGGGTGCCCCATGCTCCTGGAGTCAGGGCCTTCCTCAGCTCCACTGTCTCTGCAGGCAGTAAACTGCTCAGACTCAGCATGTAGCCCAGAGCCCAGCCCACCGAGGTGTCCCCTGCCTGGAAGACCAGCAAGCAAGTTAGTGGAAAATAGGCAGATGAGTATTGAAGATATACTTTTTTGTAAAATAGTGATTAAGTTCTCACTTTCTTCTGGAAGGAAACATGCGGGAATGACATCTCATCAAAGCCATATCCTCTCAACATGAGAGTCTTAACGAACACAGAGCCGGCACAGTGGTCCTGCAAACGAGACTTTTGGTTGGGATCACGAAGCATCAGCTGGAAGACAAAATAAAACAGTGTAAGCAGGTTGTAGAATAAAATATATTTACTAGAAAGTCAAAGTTGAATATCACTCATTCGATTGAAGTATTAGTAGTTTTTCAGGTATTTGGATATTAAACACACATTCATTCATACATGCCAAGACAAAAATTGAAACAACAAATGGAACATAAATAGAAAGGAGCATTACTTGATTGAAAGTCATGCCGCACTGAGTTTCGGCCGCGTCCTCCAGCTGTGAACGAGTGTGTGCAGTGATGCCGGTGGTACGCTGCAGCGCGAGGTGAGCGTAGTAGAAAGCAGAGAACGCCTGATGCACAAAGAGGGCGAAAAATACAAAAATCACACTGGGCAACAAATAGTACATCGAAAAATGTTTCACCAAGGGGAGAAATATTGACGCATTATAGGTTTTTCTTGGCACATCGAGGCATTGTACTTGTTCTGCTTTGAAAATGATGTGTTTGTACAAAGTCACACATTTCTTGCAGTTATTGTATTCAAAGCAGCTATTTAGTTACAGTAATTAAAACACATTAACGAGGCTGGAAAAGGGTTATAAATACAGGTGTCATTTGAGAGGCCTGTACTCCACTTGAATACTGTTGTATATTTGTTATTTCATACAAAACAGTTTATTTTGTAGTTTCATTTTTATTATTTGCTGCAAATAGTGTATTTCTGAATAGAGGAATTCACAAATACAGTTTTTATACATTTATAAGGAGTTTTCTTTACTTTTTTGTTATAAAATAGAAAGAAACACACAGATATATTTAAAAAATACTGTTTAAAAAAATTGGTTTCAGCTTTGATTTCCATTTAAAATATGACAATTTCAATAAGTGCTGACCAATATGAAAGGTCCTATTTTTTGTGTGTTTTGTGTTCTGGCTATGTTTATAATATTGGCTGTCTGTGTTTCAAGAAATGTCAAAAAGATGACAGCTTAGTGTCATCTTCTCCCTACAGCCTCTCTTACCATGAAGCTGCCGCTGACGTTTGGCTGGAAGACTTTATCGAAGGAGCACTGGGAGAAGGGGCAGCTGTCGAAGGAGAAGATCTCCGACACGTTGCCCAGACAGTGTTCGTACTGTCCGCTGCCCGTCAATGTGACAGAGGCCAGGGGGTCGTAGGAGGTGGGATTGTACTTTGCTGTACACGGAGATTTGAATATACTGTTCAACTTCTCGGTTCTGGAATAGCCTGCAGGATAGCAGGGGTGAGTGACGGACCCAGAGTAACCCTGAGACTGAGAGAAGACAAAAGACAAAACCATTGAAATAGTATTGGAATATATTATGGAAGTATCAGTTTTTTATCCTTCCAAGTAGCATGCTGCTGAACTGTCCTGCTTAGTAACCGTCAGTCAGAATGATCTTATAACCAAATATTAGGGATTTTTATTCTCGGTGTGTATCACATGCACATAATAAATATAGTATATTGAATTTTGCAATGTCTCAAATGTCAATGCAGCCATCAGTAGTGAAACTCCAGTAGTACTAGAGTAGTTTCATGTGGGAACCGCTTCCCTTTTGGGAACAGTTCCTACATGAAACTGCTCACAAAACAAGTCTGTAGATTATTTTGAGTAACTGGGTAATGATTTCTGGAAGGAGACATTGCTGATCAAATATTGTTTATTTGAGTGCCATTTACTCCCATTATGTTTAAGAGAAGGCAGACATCTCTACAGGCAATATCTCCAACACCCAGCAACTCTAACCAAAACAATTGAGATGAATCAATAGCACAACAGGTAAAAGCCATGTGACACTACCTTCAAGATGTGAGCCATGAGTCTCTTGAGGAACTGGTCCTTGCCGTAGCACAGGAAGCTGTGTGTGTACAGAGAGTAATCATAACCGTAAAGACGCAGCGTCATCAGGTCCTTTTTATCCTCCACATTATCCTGGGTCTCAAATGTGATCTGGGTGGACGCTCCGCCAAGATCAAGCGCCCCAACCGTGGGTCTGCCGGAGCTCAACCAGCTCCCCACGAAACCATACTAGAGGAAATGGTGAAGTAAACAGTAGCATAAGAGAATATTTTGTGGGGATCATACTAAGAAAGGCTGTCAATTTCATACACATGTTGACCACAAACATCAGAAGAAATAGGGGTAATCATTCCCGCTGCAGAGACCACTAGGTGTCATCAGTCACCCTCTAAAAAGAAGCTGGAATATCCATTGCAACAATTAAGTACAAAAATGAAGTTGTTTTTATTAAACAACATAAAGAGAAACTGTTGAAATAGAGGCTGCTTTTACCATTGTTGCTGCACACAAGGTGAATTTAAAATGGACCATCATTTGACTGTTAGATTGTCGGTGGTGGAATGTGACTAAATACATTTACATGTACTTTGCCTAACTTCACACCTCTACATGTACAGCAGGGAAATGTTGTACCTTTTAATGCACTAGGATTTTCTGACACCTACTAGTTAGTTTTTTAAAAGCCCTTATTATACTTTTCGGGGTTTCTCCTTTCCTGTAGTGTGTTATATAGGTTTTCGTGCATGTAAATGGTCTGCAAAGGCTAGAATCCCTGTGTTTCTCTCCCCCCTAGCTGAAACGCCTCCATTGGACTCCTTTGTTTACTTCCACGACATACTGACATATCTACGTAACACGCGCTTTAATTGGCCAGCCCTCCAACATATTGTATGTGATTTTTCTTAGGGGCTCTGGTTTCAGACAGAGGGTGAAAAGAGGTGCTGCAGCACAGGCAGTATGAGAAAAATAAAGAGCTTTTTGAACATAAAAGCATTGACACATGTCCCAGTATAGACACAAAATAAAAACAGGAACCTGAAAATGAGCAGAATAGGGCCTTTTAATATGAAAACATACGTGTGGCTTATATCATATTTCTTCGAAGGGTTTGATAGTGAAAAAAAAGAATAAAAACTGTATATGTTGCTGATAATACTTCTGTACTTTTACAAAATAACATTGAATCCAGGACTACTTGTAAAGGGTTATTGTTAGATGTTTTTTTTAACCAAAAAAGGTACTGCTTAAACAACTGTCTTTAGTTGATTTGGATAAGAATTGGGACTACAAAAATAAAACACATTTCATACGAGTTGTGGTACCTTGATGAAGTTCTCTAAGAGGTAGTTGACGGTGACCCAGCCGTACGCCCCCTCCTCTTGCCCGCTGAGTATAGTGGCCCCCCGGTAGCTGAAAGGGTAGGACTGGATTTTGTGGCCCACTTCGTGCAGAATCTGGTCCGAGAGCTCCGGGTTTGAGATCCTTATTGGGAGAAAGATGTCTTATTTCAGTTACAGCTGTGTGAGGGACTCTCATGGGTTGTCATTAAGAGTAAACAAGAGAGTTTATTGGTCAAACCTTGCCACCCCACGCTTCAGGTTTCACTGATGAACTCAAAAACTATAGAGATACAACTGTCAAAGATCTTAAGGGCTGGTTTACCTTTTAAGTATCATTGTGAGGCCACGGTGAAATCAGTGGCATGTGTGTCTCAGTAGGACCAGATGCACCAGCATGATGACAATTTCAACCATCCAACAAGACTCCAACAAGGCTTCAAAGTGAACATCTCCTACACGGACATGCTTTTCACCTTCTGATCTGTAACCGATGCCCAACTGTTGTTCTGTAATAATCCTTTTGCATGCAACAAGTCCTATGTTTATCAATAACCTAAATACTCTGTCCCGTATTTTACTCCCCAAACCTATTTGTATCAGATTAATCAACAGAGATGATTCAGAGCAGCGGTTTACGAAAGGCTGAGCCGCAACCAGTACTGAGGGTGCTCATCCCGATCGTTACCATCAGGAAGTAGGTTAGTTTATCTACATCAGATGGAGTTATTTGAGTGTCAACAAGTCATGATCGCAAAGGGATGTTCAGAGCGCACAGATATAAAATAGGCAGACTGTGTCTTGCCTCTCATTTTGAGGATTCCTTTATCTTTTGACACAACACAACTGGTCAATACAAAACAATACAGATAATTCTCAATACAGATCATCTTAAAAGAGTAAAAAACGGGCTCTCTGAATGTTTATGCAGTTAAACTCAGATAAGAAATACTCATTACAATACGTCAAGACCTTCTTCTCTGACCGGTTGCATTATAAACCAGTTCTGAAATCTGGATCTTTAAAAACCTTATTTTTTTCCCACCGGAGAATATCTAAAGACTAAGATATTTTCCCAGCCTGTCGTCCTAGGTTGGCTTACGCTACTTTAACTCGCTCCATTCCTGTCTCATTCAATACAAGTGCTCCAAACTTCAATTAGTTTAAAGAGCTGCAGCAAGACAACTCATAGAAAACACATTTCAGCATCTCTTCATGCACTGGTTAGCTGCTATTTCCAAAATTGTTTTTCAAATTTAAATGATAAATTAAGAGGAAAGGTTGGGCTGATTATAGTAACATCTCACAATCTTGAATCCAGCCTGAGATCCTCGGCTCTGTTTCCCCTTTCAAATCTCTCTTAAAATTAAGGTTTTTTTTTTGTATTTCACAGTTTTTGTCATTAAAACTGTAAAAATCCTGGTTTTGTTTTGTGTGTTTGTCTTTTCAACATGTTATGACTTACATGCACCTCCGGCTGAGTGATTGGACAGCTGTTTATTTGATGCATATTCTCATATATTTAAACCTCACACATAGGGATGTGGACAGTGTCTCAGTGCTCTGTCAACACCCCTACTAGGAGCTGTAAAAATTCACAAAGCCTCCTCGATAAATCAAAACAGATTGCTGATAAGACCGGAAAGAAGACAAAGATAATGACAAGGTAACAATCCTGCAAAGACCGTTGACCTCGTGCACAAACAGATATTCTACATTATACTTATTAAACAATACATGTAATGTTGCACTGCTGCAGAACTGTTTTAAGCAGAGCAAGGTTTGGTAAGTTCATATGTGTAAAAGGAAAGGCATTATATGTTTGTATTAACTGATTTAAAAAGATAAAAATGACCAACAGGGCGTGAAACACAACTCTGGTTCCCACATGTGTGATATACAAGATAAAATACGCAAGTACACTAAGTTTAGAACACATTCTCTTTCCTGTGTGTTCAGACCTCTGTCAATGTGATTGTGTATGTTTATTGTATAAGGTTAATGATTATGTTTTGAGAATCTAGTAGTGTAAATGAATGTGGTTTAAATATTATCACACTGTATAAAAGGATGGTACGGAAGCCCTTAGAAGCAAGCTAGGAGAAAACAGGTGATCCATGATATGAGTCTTTGATTTCTACTGTGTTTTTGACGAATGAAAAAGTGGATAATATTGCTGAATAACAAAACAACAAAAACAACAGCTGTTTGTTGTTGTAATACTCATTTCGGCCACATTTTGTTGCACGTTATGTCTCAGTTATGACAGTGGTGTAACATAATTTGCAAACACACAACGTATGTTCTGTTAGAGTTCAAGGAGAATTGAAGATTCACCTAGAATAAAACATAATGGGGTAGTGGTGCACTTTGCCTCTAGTGGCCAAAATAAGTATTACAACAATGAACACTTGATTCACCTACCAAAACTTTCAAACCTGCCAAAACACTCCCCATTACGTGTGCCGAGATCTACGTTAAATGACCATCAGAATATGATTCTTCTATCTTAACATGTGACGGTCTGATATGTATAGAACGTACATGAGGATTAATTCCTAGGTGTGAGAAAAATAAATAGAAACAAAGCAGAATAAACACAGCCAGTGACATTCTGGTCACACAGACAGAAACAATACACACACACAAACACTCTGACTCACTGCAGAAGCCTCATGCCAGCTGTGGCGCCAAGGTACACAGGTGTGAGCAGGTGTCTCTCTTTAGGGATGTCCTTCACCGCCTGGTCCAGACATACCTCTAAGCTCCGCCCTGCTGCTCCCTGTTGGCCCGCATAGCTGGAGATGCCTCCACCTGTGTGACAAAAAAAGGAAAATAAGGCACCTGATCACATTATCGACATGCACAATCTTGTTACTCTGTTAGATGTTGTAGACTCTGTGCATCATGATGTAATCACATCACACCCAGACGACTAGAGATTTTCAGGGGAAAAACAGCATGGCCATATGTTAACAACTCCTGACATGTAACATTCAAAGTTCACTTCTGATTGACATTTAAATTACGGAAGATGACAGCTGAAACATCAAGTCCATGACTAATTGGTGAAACAAGCATTTGTTTATCCAGGACACATTTAAGACCCTTTGACAGCACAGGAGTGGCAAAGCACAGAGCTCAACTCTGACTCATTCCTGATTCATGATTGCCCTGTAACAAACGTTGGCTTCACTTGTGATATGATTACATTTTCCATTTATAGGCAACAGCTGGCACTCTTCCAGTTCCTCCCACCCACTGGGGAATAAAAAAGAAAAATGACTCTCCTGGTATATTTTCACTAGAAGGTATATGCAACAAAAACCTGCGTTTTGAGTAGGAGAAGTTCACGTTTAGGGTTTAAAAGAAGTCAGGAACATTCACATTCAACTCGTGGTTATGTAAGGGTTCAAAATACCATGCATGGTAGATAAAGCCCTATTAAATGTTTTATCTTGAACCATCGACTTTAATTGGCCTTATTATGATGTGATGTTGGATCACCTGAGCAACTTCCACAAGCAGTGAGTGTGGCATTACAGTAACAAAGGAGTCCATTGAAACTTTTCAAACCACTCCCAAATTTCATTGTAGTCATCGTCCATCTCCGTATATTTGAACTATGTGCATTTTCCTCATAATAATAGAACATTTTGCAAGATATACAGCTTTTCTTTCAGTCTAGTGCAAAACGCTGGGCACGGAAAGTGTTGAACCCCTCCTACGGCATATATAAATGATTCGTCTTTGTTTATATTGCTGCATCTTTCATAAAACATGCAGCCCAAAGTGATTCACACAGAAAAAAAAAATTAGGAAACAGCGGGGTGGCATTTTGAACCAGCTGTAGGCTTCTTATAGTATATCCAGTGAAAAGGGAATCACTAGGGTAAATGGCTAGTAATAAAATCTGCACATTTTAGCATCTTTATAAACCAAAACAGATTACACTGTGACAATATTCCCAAAGAAATAAACGGTCCATAGATTAATGACAGTGAGACAGACAATGGCATCATTAGGGGTGATTCTGCGGGACAGAAATGTTCAGTTGTCAGTACAACATTCAAAATGAAAACATTAATCAAATTGGTTACTTCCGTTTATAGCTATGAGTTTGGCTTTAGCTTAATGTAGGTTTCTGCGGGCAATACGGAGATGCTAGCATAAATCTAAAGCAACATTTTTAGCTAATCCTGGTTGGGGTTGGAATGTGTTGTAAAGCTGAGCTGATCTACACACACTGCCCTCATCATAGAGTTACAACTTTTCAGATCCATCTCTCAAGTGTACGAGTTGGGAGTATTGGTACCATTTGATTTTTGGTGGAGAAAGTGATAATTCTTACCCTTAACATGGCACTCAGTGTGCTGGGTGACCACGCCTGTTCCATTCAGCTTGTCTGCGGGCCACTTGTATATATACAGAGCTGTGTGCGAAGATCCAGCATCCAAGACAATCCCATACTACGGAGAGAAACAGGCAGAAGAGAAACATCAAGAGAGGTATTTGTGCTGAAGGCCTTGAGAAGGGGAGTCTGAAGACATTCATGCTGGTGGCTGTGTACCCTTAATTGTGGCCTCTGGAAGCCATTTGGCTGCATCCTAGGTTTACTAGGGAAGTTGATCTTCAAAGAAACCCCTAGGAGGGATATTTTGGACAGAAATGGATGCATACCATATCTACTTCACCTATACAAACACAAGAATCTTTGCATAACCGGAGAGACTTAAGGTTGACTTGAGTACTGAAATTACACGTTGTATTGTTTCAGAGGATTAGGAAATTGCTATTGGGTTGCATAAGACCACAGCAAGGCAATATCCATTCTTAGAAAGAGTAGTCTCCTATAAAATGCACGTCTTGCATCTAGTCAATTTGTCAGGGTTAGGCAATATAATTCATGTTGCAACAAGTGTGTTAGAGCTCTTGACCGCTATTTGTGTATTGAGGTCAAATATCAGTTCATAATACAGTTCCATAACCTTCATGATCTGAAACTCGTAAACTCTTACAACACTCCTATATTAAAGAACAGGTCACCGCAATGAAATCTGCAGCGCTTTATTCCTCACCCTGCTTCTGATCTGTCCCAGTAATCCTGAGAGCATACGTTCAATTTCAGATGTGCCTGATCTGTACAATGCAAGAGAAAAAGGTGTCTCAGCATGTATCAGCGGTTAGGGTTAAGGCTTTAAACAAGTCATTTCTCCTTACATTTGGTAAGATAGTACTGACTTCCCCACTTGTTTAGCACTACATCTTCCCTCAAATACCATGGTCTACTCACTGTGATGGAAACTCTGTTGCTCTGACAGTGCTACCACCTTCATTACCATGTCGAATGTCAAGCAACTTTAATCTCTGCTCAACTGAGAGCAAACACTCTGAATGTGTAGAAATCCAGCCATGCAGGAAGTTATGTGGCTGACGATCGACATAACAGAACCACACACACACACACACACACACACACACACACACACACACACACACACACACACACACACACACACACACACACAGACGAGAATCTACGTGCAAAAGTAGATACACTTGCAAATTCTACACTCAAACACTCAACTTTTCAAACAGGTGAATTGCAGGAAAGGGGGAGTGTCCATCCTAATTTTGTCCGAATATTTTCTCATTATCACTGTTCAGTGAGTTGTAAGGACTCGCTCTAACACTTGCCAAAAACAGAGAGCAGCTCCTTGTTATCTGCTTTGTCCTTTCATTTGATAAACTATGGGAACTGTTGTGCAAAACCCCACTGTGTCTTGTTTTGTGACTGTTCCACCACATTGATACCGAGTGAAAGGGCGGCTACATTATACTAAAAAAAAGGAACCATGGGATATTTAGACGGTTACACAAAATAGAGCGAGTGGAGGGAGCAGAGGGAACAGAGGCTCCAGCTGACCTGGGGAGTAACCCCCTCTGAATGCCAAAGCTATTAAAGCTTGATTCCCATACCAAATGTATATTGCAGTCTCCTAAATCTTTCATGACAATGAAGCTACCAACAGTTTATCACTGTTTCAGCCATGAGGTCACCTCTGTCGAAGGCCTCTTCGTAGGCAAGACTCGACACATTTTATTTCACAGAGTTCCTTCTGGAACGAGTTTTCCCTTCATAATCCTCAAATTATGCCGCTTTGTTAACGAGCCCCTGGAGACACATTTTAATGCACCAGTTACTTCAATAGACTGCTGACGTTTGGTCATGGTTTGCATTGAAAAAAAGTTGAAGACTTTTGTTAGGTTTATCACGTGAGTAATGTGTATGTGTGTGTGTAAGTAAGAGGAAGTTAAAAGTGGCTTTTGATTTCACACGGGTCCCATCCATCAAAATCAACGTCCTGCCCACCCAGACTCTGTCGCCCTTTATACTAGGTCACCTGACTTCCTGTTTTACCCCCATCGTAAGAACTGCTGTTGAGGTTAATACTAGAATAATGGTTGGTTCATGCTGTTGTCATTAAAATGTCAAATATAAATGTGGTCCTTACCGGAGGAATCATGGAAGGGAAACCCAGTTATTTTAGAGCAAACGCCTTTGGCTTGAACCATTCATTCACACAAAGTTTAAAGATGACAACAGAGACATTTAGGAGGAACTCCAGAGCCCTGAGGCTGGGTTTACATAAACTGGATGACATTTGCACAATTGTCAAAGGTTATGTTAGAAATAACACTGTAAAAAAATCAATGTGATCCATACTGAGAAGGTGAACATGGAAGAAACAACGAAAAAAGGGTACAAGTTAAACAAGATAAGACCATTAATTATTTAATCACGAGCATTAATTATGACATTTATGGGACATTTTTTGTGGGTTTGTAAGAATTCAAATATCAAAATATTGTTACACCTGGTCTTCTAGACAATCTAAACCGAGTTGAAAGTAACGACATTCACTGACAGTACTTAAGTAAACATGTGTATGTATTTCTAGTACTGTGCTTAGTCTTAGAGCTGATGGGGCAGACTTTACCTTTAGGCATGATAAGCAACTGCCTGGGGCCCCCGACTGAAAGGGACCTGCAACAGCTAAATGTTTATTATGATAAGATATAAATAAAACACTGAATTATATTAATGTTCTAGTAATGTTCTTGCTTAGTACATTTTACTGCATTGTGCTGATAAGGCCACTCTTGACCTCTTCAACTTTTAGAAGTATTTTTTCTTCTTCTGGCAAAACCAATACTCCTAGTTAGAGAACTGGTGAGAAGTAACAAGATGGTGTTTGCGTGGGGCTCCAAAATCACTAGACTCGCCCCTGCTAATGAGTCCACAACCATCAGCATCTTTGTGCTCCCTGTCTGCAACCTGACCAGCACAGCTTTGCTTACTCTATCCCAAGAACTTGTACATTCACAAACAGGAATACAAATTGACCCCACAAAACCACCGAAGGCTTCAAAGCACTTTGAAATAAAATATGCAACGCAACTTAAATAACTATTGTGATTCAGAAAGAGGATCCAGAAATACCCAAATGAGCCCTAAAGTATTGCAAAAGGCTTCAAAGCAATATGCAACCAAACCTACTTACTGTGAGCTTCTTCAGAACATATTGAACTACTACGTTTACCTGACAGAGTGATGTTACTGTTTACAATGTTGATTTGGATTTTTACCGGCAACATATAACAATTAAACAATGCAAATTGAATGTAATTAAAGTAATGTTGTTACATACTGCTTTTATGGCAGTGTTTTATTATTAAGTTATTCATTTTACTTCAAAAATAGTTTTTAGTATGCATACTCCCTAAGTTCCACCTTGAACAGATGGTAAGTACATAAAGTACATTGCCCTGATATGGCTTCTTTTTCACCCTTCACTTGAAGTAAACACAAGACTTTATCATTGAGAAAATAATACTTTTACTTCAGTATAAAATCTTGGAGTATACCCATCTGCCTGGACCTGGGGCTCCCAAATCACTAAATCCGCCGCTGCTAATGTGACAGACTCTGCTAGTAACACCTTCTTTACATCTCTGCACCCTGGCCTGGCACAGCTTCGGTTACTCTAGCCCCGACAACTTATACCCTGAATCCAGAAATACCCAACCTTACCATGAACCCCGGCGGCTCCTGGACGTCTTCAATGGGGATAGTCAGGAGCAGGATAGCAACAAGTCCGAACACCAGCAGCGCGATGGACACCGCGGGGTGAGCGGAGCGCTGAGCCATGAACAGAAGGTGTTCCGCGCAGCTCCTCTCTGCGCCTGCTGGAAATGCGAGAGTTGACTTAACAGCGGCCACGTGGGAGCTGTGGTTGACTTGCCGGCGTTATCTGCTGCCTGTCTGCCTCCTGTTTAACATTTCACAAAGTCTTACCGGAATTTATGTTTCCTGCGCTGTCAAGCCCTCCTCCATGTGCCGCCTCAGTCAGTGTATGAAAGCAGCACCAAGGCTACTGGTGCCATGGAGGGAAAAATGTTGTTATCATAGTTAGAGTTGATAGAGAAGGTGCTGTGCATTCACAGGCTGTAGCTGTATGGCTTCAGTCTAATCACTTCCTAGTTGTAGACAATTAATTACCACATGAATCATAATTCTTCCAACAGCAATGGGGAAATAAGGGGTGGCTTCTCCTGGTAGAAGTCTACATTTGTTGCACTTCAGGAGCTGCAGGGCTGGCTGTTGTGTTAGTCCACTATTTGCATGTCAATGGGTGCAGTTTCAAGCCTGACTTGCAAATAGTGCCCTCATTTGAATGTCCAAGTAAAACATGGAAATTAAGTTTTCACTTGAGGCCTACACTTCTTCTTTATCTGTGCATGTAACTTTTTTTAAAAGCTATGTTTTGATGAGCCCTGTTCTGACAGAGTCTAAATTTAGCAGAATATATACTGAGTTTTTTGAAGGAGCTTCTGAATATTGCACTTATTTTTTTTTGCAGTTATTTTTCATCGTTGTACCTATGCTTTGCAATATGCTAGATGCTTAAAAATATAGGCTAATGTTGTAACTATCAATAATACATCTGATTTTGTCAATCTTCTGGGACATAAATGCCAGAATAGATTACAACAGCTCAAACTCTTCTATTATAGATGTTTTAAACACAGCTGAATTGCTGCCTCAAGTCTCATGACTACAATTTGGGTGCTGATCGCAGATAGATTTATCCAGTCTTTGTACAAATAACATAGGCTACTTTGAATTAGCAGACATGTAAATGTTTGACATCATTCCATTTTGGGCTTTATCAGGTCTTATACAAATGTACTGAACATGAAGTGGCCTCTTTGTTTATGAAAAGCCCAACATGCAGACTGCAGAGTAGAGAAGTAGAAAAGCAAGACCACAATTTTAACAAGGGAAGCTCAGACGATCTACATAAGAGAGATCGTGTCATATATAGTAGTGTAGTCACGGTTGACTTACACATCCTGACTTTTAGCCTCGAGAAAAGCACAATGTGTGATGTTAAACAAATCCTGCATACTGTACTTCCCATAATGCAACTCAATTGCGTTTTTCACCACAGCTCAAAAAATGTCGCCAAGCGCCTCAGAGGTGTAACTCATTTCAACTTGACCTTGTTTTTTTCTGACGTTTTGACGCTCAAGCAATCAGAGGCCAACCGAATAGAGCGGCGCTTGCTAGCATGATGAAACCACAGAAACAGAACTTAACCAAACTGAGCATTGCCGTGAGCTAAGAGCACATTGGGTGTGATGTGAATGCAGCTTTAGCACGCTATCTCTTTATCAGCTGGCATTTATTGGAATATGTCATTATACTTGAACAGAGCTAATGCTTTTTCTTACTTGAAAGAGGGATGCACACTTTAAGGGTCTACTGTATAATGTTCTTATGTTACTAGAGTTTGTTTATTACCTAAAAAGTAAAATCCTTTCTAACTTCAACTTTCAATCCCACTGTGTGTTCCTAGGGTTCAACCAGTAATTACCCTCAGGTTGTTATCCACATGCAGGACAGAGTAACATTTATCTCTCTGACAGAGTGTGACAGTGTCAGCTGTGATCATAGCAGAAGATCAATGGACCCGAACAAATTATTCACCTGACAATACCCTGCAACCCACCTCGGCTTTATCAAAGTCTGTCATTAATTACCAAATACAGCCGTGATCTTGTCCACACTCATAATTTAATTAAAGACCCCCGTACATATTCACCCGACGCAAGGCGCAATAATGAGCCTATTGGAGAGGGTTTGTGTCCCCTTGATAAATGTATGTCCAGTATCCACTCTGGTTTTGATTTGGTGTCAAGCCAAGTATTTTCTGTATGATTCTCTGCTGCTTCCTGCTGGACAGGTCGAAAAAAAAAACACTCGTACTTGTACAAGATGAATTCATGGAGTCAACATACAGTTTAAAGGCAGACCAAATCAAACAATACAAGAAGCCATTAGAGGGACTAACAGCTGTATATATCTTTTTGATATTCCAATTATTTTAAGTCTTAGTACAGTTACGTGCTTACTTTACTTTTAAACTCTCAAGGAAGCAGTTGTAGAAGCACAGAAATGTGATTACATCATGCGTATAACATTGATAATTCAAGTTATGAAGTAATCCACAAGTCATTCCAAGTCAAATTGATTGATCATTTTGACAATACATCAATCATTTAAGGCTGTCATTTTTGGGTTCTAATTCCTCAAATGCAACCCTAATTTGTTTCTTATTTCTTGTTTTTGAAGTTATCATTAATATGCAATGTGAGTGTGATATTTCTTAGAATTCCTTTGAATTTGTGCACAATACTTTAAATGGATTAATTAAATATAACATCTATTTATAGTGTTGTTGCGACATTAAATAACTATAACATCATAGGATTGGGTAGACTTGGCAATGCAAGTATATTTTATTTACAGTTGTATAAACAAGATGATTCAATGCAAGATCATTACTTGAAAAGGTAAGAAAAACAAGTGATGGTGTGTGTGTGTGACAATGTATGTGTGTGTGTTTGTGTGTATGTGTTTGTGTGTGTATGTTTCATGCCAGTGAATCACAACTGTTGTTGGCGTGTGTTACTAGACATTCTCAGCTGCAGTCGTAATACAAGCAGTACAATCTCCTCAAACCTATCTACACCAAATCTATTTACAGGAAGTGCTTGACACAGCTCGGCTGACTGTACACGGCAACAACACGCATCCAAAAACAAACACTGATTGTAACACGTAAGCATGCAAAGGCCGGAATGAGAACGTGATCAGAAAGCAAACTCCAGGTTCGAGTTAGAAAAACCTAATTCTGTTTTGTAGTTGTTTCCAAGGTCATTATTAATCTTCTAAAGGCTCTGTAAGAAAGGTATCTGTAGTGAAATGAAAAAGGGATTTGAGAAATTACAGTGGAGAAGTTAATATGTCTGACTGGTGTTACTCTGTTGTAGTTTCTTGGCAAATCGATGTCGTTATTTGAGAGTTTGGGAGACGCCTCAGCATAAAGTGCTATGCAGTGCCAGAGAGTAGACACGAGGTGATTCAACAAACAGCAGTGGTTTCTCAGCTCCAGAAAATGGGAAACGGCCTGTTTTTACGCCTAACCAAGACCTTGCTTTGAATTCACTCGGGTTCCATTCGTGGAAAACTGTCCGGCGTTACGCCAGGACGAGGTTTCGCATGAAAGACCGAGTGAGGGTTAAGTAAAAAACTTGGCCCTTTGATGCAACCCCTTAGAGACTAGAAATGAGAAAGACTGCTGCGGCAGGAGAGAGGAAGAGAGAGGGCGCCCCCAAAAGCAACATGGCTCACGAATGAGAACATGTTTCAGAACGTAAGAACACCAGTCTTAATTAACTGTTTGATCAGATCACAAATTACTCAGGGAGTATTCAGCTTGTACCTTGCTTTGAATGACAGTTAAGCTTGACAGGATGTCTTTGAGTTCTTAGAAGAACACAAAAACATGCATTCGGTTGATTAGGACATGATTAAAGGGGAAAACAACTACAGAATCTGGTATATAGCCTTCAAAATAACAATTTCATCCTTCAGATACATAAAGCTCTTATTCATATACAAGCGCTCACATGCTTCCTTCATCTTCACTCGTAGACAAGTTCCTTCTCATTAGTGCCAATAATAGTGCTTCTCAAAGAAAGCAACATCTTCTAAAAACCTTTAAGGTGTAGATAAAAACATAGGTAGTTTGCATTAAAAAATAACTGATATCCATTGAAGCGTACAGTACGTTTTGTATTGCGGTATATGCTGTTAGGAAAACCTGTCACTATGGAATCTAAGCCCTAATTAAAGGGATATGTAAAGTACAGTAAAGTACTTCATCCTTAAACTTAACTAAACTAAACCTGGCTTGCTAGACCTATACAGCGGGTCAGGAACTTTGAACATCAAACATTAAGTAAATCTCTGTGAGTGAGCAAAATGACAAAAAACAAGGTTAAATAAGTTTGCTAATAATATACATAAGGAAAAGATTGTATATGTGAGTCAGATGGGTTCTTCTCTGCATGCTCAGGGACCCTACAAATATCTAACGCCAGGTAATCCTGACTTTCAAAAAAGGTGCAAGTTCAGTGTTTTTCAGACACTTCTTCAGCAAGCAAGCTTCCTCCAAAGCTTCCGTCGGCCTGCGATGAAATGAAAGCCCAGACTTGAGCGGCGAAGGGAACGAGGAGATGGCTTCTCCCTTCTCCCTCTCCTCGTCCACTTCTTCCTCTCCTTTTTCTCCCTCGTCTCGTTTCCTCTCTCCTCGGGGAGCGGACCTCGACATCTCCCCTCTCTTTACACCACGGTGCTGACAGACGGGTCAGACAAGTTGAGCTGGCCCGTGATGTCAGTAGGTGGGTACTGCTGCAGAGACGAAGAGAAATGGGGAGGGAGGA
Source organism: Eleginops maclovinus (assembly GCF_036324505.1). Classification (NCBI taxonomy): domain Eukaryota; kingdom Metazoa; phylum Chordata; class Actinopteri; order Perciformes; family Eleginopidae; genus Eleginops; species Eleginops maclovinus. Next base: position 4,850,499 of record NC_086356.1, read on the forward strand.
AGAAGACAGACAGTCATTTCGAGACAAAAGCAGCATTTTCCAGAACGTTAGCACACTTATCTAAACATTCATATCTTATTTTAAGAACACCTGTGCTTCATTTCGGCAGAAATACAGAAGCATGAGGGTTCTCTAACCCCTCTCGGGCAAACCACAGTTTTGTCGTTTTATTTTGATGGATCAGTTTGGATTTTTTGCTAAGGTTGTGCCTGAGGTGGGCTAGTTGGGAGCAGACGTAAAGTCCGAAGTCTGGAGACAACAGCACATTTGAATCAGGCATCATTCGTTTTTCGGGGTGATAATTCCCTGCCAAGGGTAACACAGGCAGGTCGTTTATCTCCCCACAGTCATCATGCAGACAGGCGGCCCTTTCTAATTTTAGCTCATGGACAAGAAGATGAATGTCAGAATTTCAAAGTGCTGTTGTGCCGGACTCTTACGTCCATTCCCGGCTCCAATGTGCTTCTCTTAAAGCAGAGTGCATTGAATTATTAGGCGTCTACAGTGCTGAGAGGGAAAAACAAGATCCCGTTTTCATGCAGGTCCTTAGTTTCTATGGCAACTGTGATTTTGCCTTGAGTATTGAATGTGTGTGGTCTGACAGCCGTAAGCCATATTTTGCAGGCTGCTTTTCCTGCTAACAAGTGCAAATATAGAAACAATTAGTGCTTATCATTGTGAGTACAGTCGATTGCATCATACTTAGAGCTTGTAACATGCGGTTTTTAGCAGAAAAGGCTCATGTTTTGGAACACAGATCGTGTGGAAACTCATCTACACTTTGTCCTGATTTCCAACTTGCCAGCATAATCTTGACTCGCAGCACTATGTTGGAAAATCCTGTTTCAATAATCCAGTGTGCATGAGAGCATCTTTTGTTTACTTAATGCATTACTAATGGATATTTTACGTTGCGTAACCAAAACACTGAAGAGTCTTGCCTCAGTGTACCCGTCTTAAATGTACTTTTTGTTTGTCATTCTCAATGGAGCAAGATCTTAGGATTAACGTGCCTCTCGTTTTAAGCCGATAGAGCCAATACATTCAAGCATACGAGCTTAAGAAGCTGTTATGATGCAACCAACATGCTGACAGATGGAGCGACATCCATTCTGAATAGAGAAACGTCCAATCTTCTGACAGTCAGAGTGAATGTCCCTCATCTCCTTGACCCGCAGGTTGCATCATCATATGGCTTACAGCCCCCATTTGGGTCTTCTCATGTCTTGTACCTTGAGGGCCGGCTAACAGCGCGCCCTACTGGGGTCAAGTGGACCAGCAAAAAGAGAGACACCTCTCTGACATCACAACTACAGGTAATGGTTATAAAGCTATGTATGCAACACAGCTATGGTGATTCTTCTTAAGGTGTAACTACAAAGGTTATTTCTGTTGCTACGGCTATGACAGTTACAGTCGTCGGCATGCTTGCAGAGGGAGAGAGGAGCAGTGTGGCATGTGGGTGAGGGACACTGACACTCAAGTCCATTGATATCCATTAATATAAAAGAAGAACATTTATATAAAATCAAAATAATGGTCAAAGACTGGGAATGGGAAATCTTGCGATTGGAGTATCTACGCTGTTTTATTTGACCACTTTGAGCCATTATCTTCAGCTCTCAAACAGGCATCAGAAACCTTCTCCTAAAAATGACATTCCCATACAATGAAACTACATTGTCAATTTGGTTTTGAGGGAAACATATTTTCATATTCAACGTTAACTGTGTGCGAGACTTTGACCGTAATACAACGGGAGAAAATACCCCTGGAACGTTATTGAGAATGCGGTTTAGTTGTATGGGAACATGACTTTGTAGGAGACAAACATAGTAAGGCGATCCCACTCTTCTTCTCTTCATATGTGACCAATGCTATTGAGAAACCTCCAGGGGAGAGTAAAGGTGGTTCGATTCAATGCAGAAAACATCGATTTGAAAAAAAAAGACAGTTAACACAAGAGAAAAAGAGAAAGACATGAGATCAAATTAAAACACACAGAAGAGTTTTGTTGTGAGCCGTTAGCTTAGCTGACATAGCACACATCTCCCCTGGGAAGAAGCTTTTCCTTGAAGGTGTCTGTGCTATCTCCAGAGATGCTTTTTTAAATCACATGCCAGATTTGGACCAGCTATATGTGGAGGAGCAGCTGGGCACAAATGAGTGCAGTTCAATGGTTTGTCAGAGTACTCCGAGCGTATGGAGTACATTCTCCCAACCGCAATGAGCAGGACTTTTCAACTCGACTGTAAGGGAGCGGAGAAAAACCTGACACTCTCAATGTGCTGCAACAAAGGAGTATAGAGATGGTGATTTGAAGCAAAAGAAGGCATCGCTCATATTTGTAACACAGTGAGAGTCTAAGGCTTTGCAGTTTGTAGTTCGGAAAAAAACAAAAACCATAATTAAAACATAAAAGAAGACCGTCATCACCACCTGAAATATACCCTGAATAAGGCATGCACAGTTTGGATCACAAGGACACTGAAATAAAACCAAGAATTATGACAAAGAAAATATGATAAAGCCAAAAGTAAATTGATCAATCCATGAGTGTAATCCTGAAATAGACATGTTGATAAAAAAGATAAGACATTAGTTCTCTTCCACACGAGCACCGGCCATCGCGACAACCTTGAAAATGGATTGTTTTGGGGAGAAAAAATGACAAAACACCAGCGCATGCTTTTCCAACCAAAAGCAAAAAAACAGCGGCTGAAACCCAAACGGAGGAACTGGGAGGTGCAAAGAAACGATGGATATACAAAGGATCAAGCAAGTCAAAAGGACAGGACAAGGACATAAATATATCTTGTACGTAAAGTACAGTACACACACACCACAACGCCACCAATACAGCACACAATCGCCAGAATCCACGTCCAAACCATAGGCGGGGAGTAAGAGCAGCCCAAGACAAAACACCACTGGCAAACTGCTTGCTTTGTCGTGACCCCCCCTTGTTCAGAAGTCACTAATCCCATGAAAAGCCCTAATAGATCCTGGCTTGCCCGCCATATCCAGAGCCCAGCTCCTGGCCTGGCCTGACCTGAGTTCCTGCCCTGATGCCCTCCAGCCTGTAAGAGGATCTACAGATGCTAAATGGTGATGGCTGATCGATGGTGAACGGACAGACACGTGGCAGAGGCCGCGGAGCCGTGTGGAAATGGGTGGGTGACGACATGGGACTCCCTCGCGGTCGGAGATGGAGATGTAGCCAGAGAGGACAGAGGAGGAGAAAGGAGAGAAGTAGAGACAGAGGAGGAGGAAGAGTAAAGAGGGGGAAGATGTTGCTTCTTCGTCTCCTTACCGTGTCTTTGGAGGACCTACGTCTCTTGATGCTGGAGGCCAGGTTGGTACTGATGGACCTAAAAGAGGCTTTCTTTTTGGGGTCGGGCTCTGCTCTACCACTTTTCCTATCCTAAAATGAATATATGTAGAAACATTATTCATGTCCTCTGGCCAGGGTGACAACCGTGGTTTCACCCATTCTGTTTTCTCCCACAACCACCACTACTACCCCCCCACTCAATGACCTTATTGTATGTGGTCTAAATAGAGAGAGGGTCCTTATGAGAAAGACTACAGCATTTGGAAATGTCAAATGCGCAAAGAGGGAGAAAGAAAGGGATAAAGCCTGTTAGATGTGAGAGTGGAAGTAGTCTTTTCATTCTGAATGAGGGCATTGTTCTACTTTGTGACATTATTACACTAGGATTGCACAAGATGGCCCAATAGCCTTCTAGAAATGTGCTGACACATTCACTCGACCCGCTACAAATGCATTGGAATGAGTGATGACTAGTAAAGATGTCAGTGGGTGTGATACCTACTGCTAAATATATTCTGCCTGAACACAAAGATTCCACTTTCTCATTTCAACAAACAAGCAAATTTAAAATTGGAACTACTAAACAAATATGACTAAATGCAGTTCTTTCAAAAACAGAAATAGAAATGAAAAGAGAGAAGCATTTTTAACCGTATCCTTAAGAGATGGCCCTCCCTCATACCATCAGAGAGCCCCACAGCTACTCATGACAAAATAAAGAATAGTGTTTGTGTGCAAAATAAAAACTCATATTAAGGTATTCTTACATCCTGAGTCTCTAGAGAGGAAGAGGGCTGCATAGGGGGAGAAAAGGAAAATAAAATAAATTTCCATCCACTTGATCGTTATTACTTTAAAAAAGATCCTTAAGCAAAAGCCGAGGGAACCAAAAAAAGGGTGGGTGTTTAAAGAAGACTTAGCAAAGCAAACATCCACATCCAAAGCCAGGCAAGTATAAAAACGTCGAGCTTCAGTATCGGAGGCCAATAAATGCATATCAAAGAGCGAATACAGCAGCGACAAAAAGTCCGTAAGTTAAGCCCATTTAAAGTCATTATACCTCAAAGCGGTATAATGGAAATTCACCCCACACACAAGGGAATGGGATGGAGAATGGAGAAGAGTGCATTAAAAAGAAATGTAGAAAGAAATGATCAACCAACTACAGCTGCAAAATATATTCTTCATCTCAGTTAAAGTGCAAGAAACAAAAATATTTGCTATTCTCATTGCTATTTCTTTAACAAAAGAAAGCGTTCTAGGATGGATGTTAGTAAAGTATAGGTGGAGGATGAGTGAGTAGTTGCAGGGAGGGAGGCCCTTCAGCCGGGCGGGGCAGTGTGGTGTGAATTTCAACATGCCAAAACGTTTTTATGGATGGAGAGAGGGAAAAAAGGAGGAAAACATAGAATAAGTAAACACAAAACAAATAGCAGGACAAATCAATCCTGGGCAGCACTGGCCCCCGCAGTACATCCTTTTTTCATCAGATCACATGACTAGGCTCTTTTAGGGCACCATTATATCACCCCGCCATCCAGCGCTTTCTCTTTTTTGTTTTCTAACGACATGGTGGCGTTAGCTGGCAGGGAGGATAGATGAGCGCCGGCAGAGGAGTGATTGGTGCACGACATCACTCGATTTTATTGCAGGTATATAAAATAAAGTGCTTTTCCTGTTGAAAGATGACATCTCATGTTAGTAAATGGAGGAAGTGCCACTAACTGTATGCGTCTTCATTCAGGAAAAAAAAGGGCCAAAGTGAAGTCACTTCTTTTAATCATTACTTTCCCCCATATTTTACACATTTCTGAGGCAGCAGGAGCTCTGAGCCCTGATGAGGAGCTGCGTGTGCACAGTCCCGAACATGCACGGCATGCTGGACCATCCGATGAAGCGTGGCATGGTGACTCGCACAGCGTTCAGCAGCCGCCTGTTTCTGTTCCGAAACCAAGGCGAGCCGCTGCAGGGTTTCATCATTAAATACCATATTCATCATCATGACTTTTTTTGTTTTCATCCCAAACAGACTCCAGTTTCTGTCTCCTTCAGACGGTGCACTTCTGAGTAACATCTGGTTTCAAATGGAACACTGGAAGGCAGACATGTAGCCTCGTAGTTATGTAGTGGCTGGCAAAACCTTCCGCACCAGTGACCGCGGTAGGAGAAATCAGTAACATAAATCTATATGATGTACATTCATAGAGCAACCTGAATTTAGGGGCATTAAGACAGGGTGGCAAAAACTGTGCATGAAAATATAAAATATATAGGGATGTTTCACCAGTCAGACCGATGTAATGCATCATTTTTATATGTATACAAAAATGCAGTGTAGGTAAATACACATACAGGGAGCTTTTTATGTGTAATTGTTGCAATTTGTATATATTTCTTCAATTAACTACATTTCAGTGAGTTCTCAGTACTGATTTTTTTGTCCATTTTACAGGAAAGGAAAAAAAGCTGTGAACACAAAACTGACACATATCACCTTGTTGATAATGCAAAGTACTTAGCAAACAATTGCATAATTACATGTGCAGCAGATACAGAGCAACATACGCATTTATTGGGTGAATGTAAATCCAAACTTCACTCTTCTTTTTGCTTTGGATGGATTGCTGCCTACGGAGAGCTGGCCCAGGGCCATCACCTACATAATGTCACTCAAAAAGAAACGTTCCAATCAAAAAAACATCTGTAAAAAGATGACAGTGACAATGGAAAGGGACACAACCGGAAAGATAAACTAAATGATAAAGAGATAGAGAGCAACGAGACGTTAAATGACTATACACAGACACTAATGACTCCAAAGAGATCCAGAGCAAGTACAAAGAGACAAATGACAACAAAGAGACACTTAACAAGAAGAGGGAAAACAATGTTGAAGTCTGTATGTGTTACCCCTATGTAGGGGAAGTGTTTGGACCTTTTGCATGTCTGTTTCCAGGGTCTCATAATCTCATATTGTTTGTACAGAACATCCGTTACACAAATTAAACATTGAGATCAGAAAGATTTAATCGGCTAAAAAAAGGCTGTATGTTTTATCAGGATATACAAAGGTGCTCAATGAGAGCTAGTTATACCTCCCCACTACATCTCTGTGACTACAGCGGCATGCACCTTTATTCCTTAGTAAAGCAAACTTATATGTTGCGGGCGCATAAACAGATCTCGTTAGTCAGAAGTGCACGATCTCTCAGGTTACGTCTCATTTGTTTAAAGGTTTGAGGGTGCACAGCACTACACCCACCTGAGGCAGTAGAAGCACATAATGGCATTCAAACACACGCACAAGCGTTCAAAAGGATGTCAGCTATGGGCTCCAGGTTTCAGTGCTTGCTGCACTAAGGAAGGAAGAGGGCCACATAAACTCTGATCTTAGGTTTTCCATCGTGATGAGCTTGTGTCCTACATGACCAGAATGTCGATTTTTTTATTTGTGGGAATTAGATCACGGTGAATAATCTAATCTGTGCACCCAAACAGTATGAATAATATGCTGAAGAGAACAGATTGTCTGGGCTCAACTTCACTTGGTAGGCCAGTGTGCTCCTTGCATGAGACTCAATCCATTACCGCGGTTATTTTTAGAGAAAGATAGTGTGTGTCCGTTATTCCAGCTCCAGGGCTCACAGTGACGGTCGATGAGCAAGATGAGCATGCATGAACAGCCTTTGTTCAGCGATGCATAGAAATCGACACGATCATCGCTGACATGAGTCTGAAGCGCGAGGTCTACGGGCAGTTTGGTGTGTCCCTCTCCCTTCTCAGTGACCCCCGCCCGCCTGCATGCAATTCGCCTGCCGTATGGGCCTAGAGGACGCACATCCATATGAGGACACTCAGACAGTTACACACAGTAGTCAGGTCGATGGCAGACACTCTCAGAAGGACAGTGATTCGCTGACAGGCACTTGTGATATTATACTGTACCTTCCTCCAGCCCTGCCGTTTATAGAGACAGCAGGGCCAAACACTAAGCATCGGCTCGATGTTTACAGAGTGTGACGGGCCATTAAATGTGTGAACCATGCAGCTTCCAAGCTATCCAATCAGGGAGTGAACGGGTGTATGGGTGGAGGTGGAGATGGAGGAGGAGGGGGTACTCCAATGCTCAACAACCAACATTTGATTGCATTAGAAAACGGGGGCAAATCATGTTCCTTATCAGCTGAGCGGAGGACCGTACTTCTTGATTGTAGCTTAAAAGGATGGCTCACTCAAATTACGAAACATAAATTGATTCAAAGACAGATACTTAAATCTGCATAGCCAGACACAGTTGGACAAGTAGAACATTTGAAATATATTTTTAAATGTGGGTGAGCTGACCCTTTAAATTGATGCCTGCTTCTGCTTGCATGAATGAAGCCCTCTGGCATGCAAGATAAGTTTTAAGTCGTGTTTGGTGTCTGCACACGGCAGTTAATAAAGAGACACACTGTCACGTTTACAGTGTTGAAAATACTAGCACTGCGATGTGATTGAGTGAGGGCATTGATTTGAATCTTTATGCTATTTGCATTGTTAGCTCCTGGCTGCTGTTGGTATGACCTTCAGAGTGAAGGCAATCAATGATGACACAAACAAAGTGCATCATCCGGGCTGTAGTTATTGTTTTTTTAGGAGGTTTCTGGCTGGACATTTGCTAATTTTGACTGGCTTTCCATGTCCACGTCATCTGACCTTATGAAGTGTGTAAGCGCCAGGTTAGAAAATACCTTAAAAGGTCATGCAATGGACGTAGGGGAGGTGAAGTGTTACTCAGTTGTCCTTCATGTTAGAGGGTCGCAATGCTAATTATCTTATTGTTAACCTAACAGCCAGAGATGGCATGGGGTGGAGATGGCTAGTTAGTTACATACTAATGAGGGGGTCCCTCCCATCGCTTGACTTCCAGAGACCTCCTTACTGTCCTGCAGGCAAACACAAGAGACACGTTGGCCTCTAGGAACTGTGATCTACACGGTGGCCACTGAGGATGCCTTACAGTGCATGAAGGCATCCGAGATCACCGTTTCTCAGACAGTGATCTGGCAATCTGACCACAACTCATGGGCAAAATGAAAGGAACCTAAAGAGGCTGAGAGTCCAATTGATCCCCCATTAGTAGGGGGCTCTGTTGGCTCTATCGAAACAAAGCCTTTCCAACCTGGGTGTGAGCGAGTAGAGGGGATCGATCTTACCTGCAGGTTCTTCCTCCAAACATTGACCGCCGCAAAGGCCAGCTGCATCTGCTTCCTGCGGGCGTCTTTATGGCGCTTATAGGCGATTTCAATGAAGATTAGGAAGATACCTGCTGCAATCCCACCGGCCACCAGCATGAATACCCCTGTTGGCAGAGACAAGCAAACGCAGAGCAGAGAAAGAGGTATGTTAGATGCCGATCTATAACATCGCCGCTCCCACTGATCGTGAATGCATGGTCTGCCAGTCAGGATCAGCGGTCGCCCCTCCTTTTTCAACCAGCTCCTATTGACGGAGGCAACTGCAACTCACACAATATTAATTGAACCACAACCGCACAAGTCACAGCACAAGATACTGTACGGCACACTTCCACAAGGCACCCACGCCGACACTAACACAACGATTTTGTAAAGGTATTGGACAAAAAAGGGCTACAGTACCTTACCACTGCAGTTTTTGTCCAATCACTTTTAACGCTTTTTCTATGCCGTGTGGACCATACCTGCCATGTTTTCAAAGGTGAGTGTGGCTGGGGCATTGCTCCTTGAGTCACACTCCTGGTATCTCACCCAGGTTTTATCTAGGTCTTCCATGAAGCCGTTCTCATGAGAACTGCAAGGGGTTGGGGTTGGTGGAGAGAGAGGTAACAAAGTTAATACACGCTGCGATTGGCGCAATACCTGAGCTGCCTACTCCCAGATCGCAACACAAATGAGACGGAGACAGCAGGACAGGTGCACTAACAGACAGACAGACAGATAGGGAAGGAAAGGGGAGATACAGAGATATAAGATGTGACATAAGGCGATGTATTAGATGGTTAAAAAAAAGGTCAATACCTGACCATGAAATCATATTGATAAGAAACCAAAAAAAGTCATACGAGTAATGCAGCTTCGGCTGGGACAGACCTGAGAATGGCCAGGGACACATTCTGTTTCCAGGGGCTGTCCTTGCGCATGCCTATGCCAAAGCCCGAACGGAAAAACAGCTCTCCCGTGGTCACCAGGTCGCACTTCTGCGAAGCTTCAAACTCCAGCACCGCAGAGTCCCAGATGAAAGCATGCAGCTTGCTGTGGGGGAGGGGAAGGGAGGAGGAGTAGGAGGGAGGAGGGAGGAGGGGAAGGAGGGGGTTACGGTGCAACAGTACAATGATTTACATACACATTTACGGCTCCCACCCCTCTCTCTCTCGCACACCAGATCGTGTGTGTCATTCAGCGTTTACCAGCAATCTCTACCGCTCTTTATGGCCCAAATGAAATCCAATGCCAGATGGGTGAGGGCGCGTCCCCCATTGGATTCCCCCCATCTGAAAGATGTTCCTCTTGGTACAACCTGAAAAAGGGTGCTCCTTGACTCAATGTTAGCTTAACCTTACACTTGTGCCAATGCTGTTGACACGCCTCTTCCTCCTGTCCCTGACGTCTGTCCTGGCTGGGCAATGGGCCCGGATCAGAGGGACCGCTGCAGTAAGTCCTGCCACCTCCGTCTGATCCAAAGGTCCATGTCCCCCCCCCACTGAGCTGACTGGACTGGCCCTGGTCTGTGTGTCTGATAGGTCGAGCAGCCGGCCGACACTAGCTCTGGTCGGCCCGGCCTGGCCGAGACTCACTTGTCACGAACAGCCTGGATAGCCTCGGCGGCACTCTCATAGTTGTGCTTCTCCATGTGGCGGTACATGGTGCTAAGCTCCACCTGCCGCCGGAAGTAGATGTCCACGGAGCTTTGCTTCACCGTGGCGTAGATGAACTTGTCCGATGGGTTTCTCAGCTGGACACAGAGACAGGGACAAGACACAAACAGTTGAGTAATGATTACTACGTTTTAAATAACAAATGTAATTGAAGACATATACAACCGTGAAAAAGGAGAAACACATCAAGATACAATCTGGGACCCCATCTGCTCATGTCTGATCATTTCATTTTTGGTTGTTTAAAATCAGCTTGTTAACTGGCTTCAACCTGGTTGTAAACATTATCTTTCTCCATCAACTCCATTCTTGCATATCAAGATCCTAATTGGACAGAAAACCATTAAACATCACACTGGAGAGGAAGTCTCGGCCAAGATATCCACTGGCTTCACGCTGGCTTCCAATATAACACTAACGTTGGTCCTTGTACCGCCCTGTACACACCCTTGGGTCATTGATGCCGGTGATGCGCTCCTCAGGCCGGTCCAACACCAGGAAGGCAGCCAGGTTGGCAGTATAGGATGCCACAATTATCATGGCAAATCCGGCCCACACCATACCTAGGATTCTCGCTGAGAAGCTGCGCGGTGCACCTGGTTAGTGAGTGAAAAAAAACCAACTTTAATTATAATTTCTTCTACTTCAACTACTACTGCAAATACTGAACCCTCTACCCGTATATTACAATTGCATAACTTCAAATAGAAATACAAATATAGCCCACTAAAAATACCAGACATGAAAAGGAAACTGGAAGACAAATGAAACAGATCATTAGAACAGATGTAAGCTGTTTAAAGATGGGCTCTGTCACTTTCTTCCTCAACTAAATTAGATTCGAAAGGAATTCATTTGTCATCCTCAAAGAAAAACATGACAGCAAGGCATCGCCTGGAGCCACAAATGCCTTCATTTTTGTGATTATTCCGACTACAAAACTGTGTAAAGACAAAAGTACTCAACAGCATAGCAGTGTTCTGACAGAAAGGCAACATTTACTTCTGATTAAATGAAGTTTAAGAGATTTTCAGGAATGGCTTTTCTTTTTTAATCTTACCTTCTCCAATACCAGAATTCAGCAACACTCCCCAGGAGAACCACATAGCCGATGATAAGGTGAGGGCATCTTCTTCTTCTTCTTCACTGTTTACTTTAAATCTTCCAAACGGGCTAGAGGGAAGAAATTGGGAGGGTTGCAGGAGATAAAATGAGAAATTGCCGATAACCTGTAATGAGGAAAACCCTGGCGACCCCAGGCAGGGAAGCAAACTGAAAATGAGCGGGCAAAGCAAGTAGGAAGACGAACTGGGAAAGAAAAACAGACAAAGACAGGGACAGAGCGGTGGGATGGTTGGAGCTGATCTTCACCTCTGTCGGCCTCCGTATCCATACCGAGGTAAGATCTGCAGCGTTCAGGAGTGCATGTACACACATTTCCGCACACACACATTCACTCATTCAGTTGTGAGTACACGTAAACACACACATGGGTACACGCATACACACAGATGTCCCCCTTGTACCTGAACCGGTCTAGTAGGTAAAGCATCACCGCCACCACATGCACCGAAAGACCCACCAGTAGCCACAGCGTGCTTTGGAACGGCTGCATGAACGAGTCCAGTGTACTGCGAGGTATTTCCTAAAAAAACACAGATTACAGTTTGTCATTTCAAAAACAACACTTTAAATTCCTTTACTTCTACAGAGTATTGTCACAGTGAACTTAAAGGTGGCATTTTTATCAGAAAAACATGGTCATTGCAAGTGTTAGATACACAAGGATTACAAATCAAGGAGACAATTCCACAATACAGCTGGACTAATAGATCCTCAAAAGGACTAAAGACACTTACCTTTTTAACAAGGATCGTGAGACCTTGATATTTAAAGGGCTTGGAGAATTCGATGTACTGGGCGCGTTCGTTGTTAATAGTCAGCGGGGCTACAATCATGTCAGCCAGGCCCCCCAGGAGCTCTCCCATCATGCCATTCCACTCTTTCTTGTTACTGTTGTTCACCTGAAGCCCCAGAAAGAAAGTGTTGAGATGAGAATCAACCTGCTGTCGTCTAGACCACAGAATGTTTGCAGACTTTAAGGATTTGGTTTAAGCCAAGTGGGGATATAAGTTCTAGTCGTGCTCCAAATCTCTGAATCTGGCTATGTGGGTATTATAGCAGAGCTTGCTTATTTATAGGAATCAATAAGATCATGCATTGAAGAACACACACATTGTTGAATATCGTGCTCATGCATTCTTCCACAGAAAATCTGTTTGGATAAAATGAAGAGGAAACTTGGCCACAGCAAGCTGCAGATTCAGGTGATTACTCTTTGTAGGTTAATCGTTACGAGCGACCCCTGCTATTTTTGTCACATTGATTTTCTTTTGAATGATAGCCGTATTAATGGATTGTGCAAATGGATTTAAGTAGAGGACTATTAAGTTTTATTGCTCACGTCCACATTAAAATTCTCTAAAATAAGTTATATTTATTTAGGGATAACAATTAAGCAAAGGTTGTTGTAAAACCTGATTTATTGTCAACACCTTACCTGATGGAACAAGCCCTAACCAATGAATGGTTTCTGTCATTCTGCTAACCGATCAATTCAAAACAACACTCCCCATAGAAGACCTTAAACCTAGGTTATAGATGCACTAAATATGGGATTTAACAAACTAATTAGTAGTGTATGATGTTTAATCCTTCCATGTTGATGCTAGTCATCAACCTTTGAGGCATCAAATCGTCAATTTATCTAGAAAATATCTAACCTTTATTCCTTCCATTGTTAGCCAATGTTAGCTAAGCTAGTGTTAGCTCAAAAACGTGAGCTAAACATCAAGCGCTAGCTAACTGTTAAGAAACCGTTACTGTGTTGTAAATGTAAGTTAGCAAACTCAATCTTTTAATCTTAGTAGAGACATTATATTTTCATTGCGGCCGCTTGACAGTATATTACTTATGTTCAGACTGACCGTGATAACTGTTTTGCCAGTGAAAACCAATCTGCATATCCTAGACTTAAACCCTTTTGGTGATAGCTGCTCAGTGTTTAAAAGCTGACACCAGTTGACCTGCTGCACTTTTGATACCTGGGGGTCTCCGTTTTATGACCGCCTATTGCTTCAGCTCTGAATAGTTGTTAGATCACTACTGTTAGTGGAATACAATAGGAAGATTAAAAAGTCGTTACATATTGAATGTGAGGATTTGCGTGCACCATGTGCCTCATGCAAACATACAACAAATATTGCCGTGTCGGTAAAACTAACCCGCTCCTGCGTTCCAAATTTCCCATCAGCCACCAGGTGTACCTCATAGGTGAAGTTCATGGTCATAGCCAACTTGATAAGGAGATCAATACAGAATCCGTAACAACATTGGGGTACAATTGGGCGTCCTGCAATAAAACCAGCGAAAGTTAAAAGTTACAATCACTCTTAAGGCAACACGTAAGTTTGGAAATCTAAAGGCGGCGAACGAAGACGGAACGAAATGTATGACACTGCGGACGACCACACACAGTCACACTGTTGCCAGAAACACAAACACCAAGCATGTCCTATCATCCCCACAAACACACATTCTGAATGGCACACTCAGCTACATGCATACATATATAGATACCTACTGCATATATATGTATGCATCTCCAGTGGGTGTTTGGCGGGTGCAGTAAAAGCACAGAGATAATATAAACGTCCCTGATAGGTTACCTGGGATGGTCTCATTGGGCCCAGTGCAGATAACCTTTTTTATTAAGACTCCATTTAATGTCATTTCCTCGTGGCATGTTCCATCCGGTTGAGTCGGCTTCACATACACAAATGGCTCCTGGTGAATCGTCACTATCTACAACAGATGGGACAGAAAGCTGTTTATCACATAGACAGATATGGATCAGTTAAGATCCTGAGGGACTTTAGGGAGAGCGAGAGCGTGAGAGAGAGAGAGAGAGAGAGAGAGAGAGAGGGAGGGAGAAAACATGCATGAAAAACCCAGCAGATACACAAATACCCATGTACAAAAACTCCCAGATATACATGGACGCACACAGACAGATGAATGTAAAAATAACTGACAAGGATACAGATGAGATGTTCTTTGGAAGCCTAAGACAAATTTGAAGAGATCAGAAGTCATGGCAAATATATCACAGCATAGATTTTCTTCACTCCCCTGGGAGGAAGAAGTGCAGGCGAGCTGTCCAACAGTGCATATCAGCTCAGGTCCGGATCTGTGTAGACAAAACTGTCAGATTTCAGCAGCAAAGCAAAGGCGCCCTACCTTTAGTCGAGTGGACATCTGGAAGCCCTGTGGTTTCTCTGTCTCTCCCCCGGGCCAGATGATCTTCCGCTGATTGTTCATTACCACCTGCGAATGCCACACACACGTACAGCATCATCGGTGAGTGCTGACACAAGGCGTAGAGCTGATGAGGCTCCAGCAATGGGGGGTGAGCACCACTAATGAGTCAGCTTTATATAAGAGCAGCTCAGCGGCTTCTTTATTTACTTCATAAACCTCTGACTCATACCTGAGGGTTTCAGGAACTTAGTATTATCACATCAGCAGCAGAGTGAAGTGCTGATCCTCGCAGTGCGTGCTTTCACTGTGTTTGGATTGCCGGCCCGCTTCAATATGCAACATTCACCACAAATGAATTTCATTTGACAGAATCATCTCAACCCTTCGTCAACAAGCTTGTTTTCCCAGAGATACATCTAAAAGTCTTCCTCGGGCTGCTCAGTTCTCATTGAGCTACTTCAAGAATAGATGTAGAAATGGCTAAAACAAACTACTGCCGCCAGGAAAGGGTGGGATATATTTCTGAGAAAATGCACAGACTAAACACGAAACTTCTACGTGGAAAACACTGAATATTCTCTGAGATTAGAGTGTCATAGACTTGCAAGAAAAAACCTCTAAAATTCCCGGATTTTCCTGGCATTAAAGTTTTTCAATTTAAAGAAATATTACTCATTGAAACAAAAACTGAAATAATGAAATTAAGTCTTTAGAATCAAATTAATTGAGTTATGAAACATTGGAGTGGAGCACATGTGTTATATAAGAACAGGTTTGCAGCCATAGGATACCCCAGTTGATGAGTCTTAATAATCAAATACATCTCATGCTTTTATTGTTAATGCACACCTGTTTTAAAGGGATTCAATGCAATGCTTGTTAAAACTTGCATTATGGGTAATGCAATCCAAGAAACATTGTGTGCTTTTCCCATTTTTGTCATGTTATATTACAATGATCGGGTTAAAGAAAATGGATGATCTAAAGTCAACTTGTTTTTATTGTCAAGTCAAACTCCAAACAGCAATATTTGCAATACGGCTGTTTCTTACATCGTTCTTTTCCAACAGGCACTCAAATCTTGAGTGTTGTTGCCATGTCCTTTGATTTATGTACAACAATATCAGAATCAGAACAAATGTGCCTCGTGGGGGCTTGTTGGCACCTTGGTTTTTATATTGAAACAAATGGAAAACAGCGGCTGCCTGAAAGGTGGGACCTTCGTCTGAAAAATTAGGTTGAGCTTTGTAAAATGCTCTGCAATAAAAACAGCATTGTATCCCTACTTTAGGACTCATTTTCAGTAGCATGCAGCTTCTGGTTGCCATTTAGGTTTGATTAAAGATAACAAAACCCCTTTCATAAGTTTGCTGTCATTTTTAACTTTACACACCCCTGAAAAGTGGGTGTTACTGACGTCTTCTAGGAGACAGGTGAGACACACTTTAGAAAGAGCAGTAGGTTTAGCTTATATGTCATGTTCCAATCATTTAGCACTATTAAAAACATGTGGTATTTGCAATACCTTCCACAAATCCACTGCGACACACTGCTGCATCATGGTGTTTGCTCTGGATGAACTGCAGTATTTCTGCCCTAAATTAACTGTGGTGTACTATAGATAGAAAACTGGAGCTGCATGTCCAGAACAAATGCAAAAAAAAGAGCAGATCTGACCTACTTGATCAACGAGAATGAACTACGGGTTAAACTTTAATTATGGAGTAAATGATAAACCTAACTTTACTTCAGTGCCAACCAGTTTACCTGTGTCCCATTGTAAATGCCGACTTGAATGAGGCGACTCTTCTGGTAGTTGAGGATACTGTAATGGGCGTACTTCCTGTCCCCGTCGTCATTGAACTCCACGCGACCTGTGAGGCCCTCGGGGTATTTGGAGGACATCAGCACCCTGGGGCGAGCAAATGAAAAGGATTATCTGTGTGAATGAGCACACGTGTGTCCGTACATCGGTGTTGTGTGTCACCTATTAGGAACGCTGCATTGCATTTTATTGCGATTGGTTCGGCGAAAGGCTCTGAGGCTAGTGGATGTGGTGAAATGTCTGCATATGATGAACAAGTTGCAATATGAGCTTCCAGGTTTTTTTTCTTATTTGTTTCGCTTCTGAGAAACTACCATAAGTGCGTCAGCCTAAATTTAATAACCTGTTACAAGGAAGTGAAAAATATAGAGTTTCTTGCTCATCTTGGAAACACTGAAGACCTGACACTCCTGAAACATCAAAGTTATTCCTTTCAGAATCCAAATCTGATCAGTTGTTATCTGAAATTAATTGTTAATTGCAGCTTTAATAGAAATCGATATTGTTCACAATGTGAAATTCAACAGAAACTGAGTAAACATATTTTCACACATTAAAAAAAGCTGTTTTTAACAAGTCAGGATTGAATGCAGCTAGCTAAATGAAGTCAGATTTAAGTTGAGTTTAAGTTAAATGGGATAATCTTGAAAGCCATTAGATTGTTTGTCAAAATAGCTGAATCATGACTCAGCCAACAAACAATACATGATCCGATCAAGCGTTTTACATCAGTAAAGAAAAAGAAAGGACTCAGTTCCTCCCGGCTGTATTCATGCTTACCGTTTAAAGAGCGGCCCTGTTTTCCAGATGTTGGTGTTGCCCACACATCCTCTCGGGGGTTCTGTGATATTCTCCTTCTCAAAGAGCTCCTGGATGGACTGCGCCACCACAGCCACCGCATCATTGATATGCGCCGACTCATTCTTCCCGTTGATGAGCTGGAGGCCGATCAGACCTGAGACCAGGCCAACAACAGAACATAATCACTGACCGGAGCACACTACGGCCTCTCTGGATCCGTTTGCAATGCACACAGTGTAAAAACTTATAGGGCCGCCGGTTTAGACATCCTGAATAAAGGTCATACATCGGCCGCATGATCCATCTTCGTTGCCCGTTAATCTAATAACCCGTCTGGAAATATCAAGATCTTGTCATTTAGGAAACGAGGCAGCTGAAAACATGGATCAATTTGCCGATGTTGCCACTGATGACCTTTTCACAGCATGTGTAAAGAGTCCCTTGAAGTTGGATTACTTTTTTTTTATTAACACCCTACCGGCTATGGTTTGGGAATCAGCACAGGCAAAGCATTATTTGTGTTAAGGAAAAAAAAGAACAAAGGACCTAAATTTAATCCAACAACAATCCAACTTCAGCTAAGTTTTCTCATTGCAACCAGGTCCGTCAGCCTTGCAGGCTCCTGGAAGAAGCTGCAGTGGATGTGGAAGAGACGGGACATAGACGGGACAACAAACGCTCTGCAGGGGTTGGTTGTGTTAAGAGTGCCCGGGGGGAAAAGACGCTGGACGTTTGTGACCACAAAGTGATTAAATATTGTGAGTTACAAAAACAAATCCAGGGAGTAGAGACAAGAAAGGCTGATGTCGCTTACCATTCTATCAGTTATGTGTTGAAAAAACTTTGTAGTTCGTTAGAAATCAGGGCATTAATGTCACAAAAAGCACAATGGTCTGACTTATCCGCAGCTAAAAGTGTACCGTCGATACACGGCCCATTTAAACCTTTAAACACAAAGTGCTTAAACATTTAAATGCTTAACACACAACAGGCAGTTATACAGATAATCATGTAAAGCATCCATCGTTTATCTCTCTAATCCTGTATGTGTTATGATCGGCCTCTGAGTAGAGCCCAGGATTAACTCGTGCATTCCCGCTGATCTCTGCTGGATGAACATACCGTCTGGCGCCTCGCTCAGGGCTTTACCCGACATCTCCCGCTCGCCCACCAGCCACACGTACCCCGAGCCCGTCATGTTGAGGAAGCGGGCAGCCTTGTACACTGCAGCAGCGTCCTCCTCACTGAAGTTTGACAAAAGATTGTTTCTTTGTTTGTTTGACATCACAGCACGTGGAATGAAAGTGAAAGGAGCAGATGTTGTGTTCATTTCTAGGAGGTGATTCATTGCCGGTTGTTTGGGATTGGTGCATGTCCAATTAATTATAACTACATTTTACGACTTTAATGGTTTAATTGTTTGGTATTTGTTAACTCCTTTATTGGATAGTTGTCAGGAAACGATAGGAAAGACACCGGGACATTACAGTTCACTGCTGGAATTGAGCGAGGAACGTTCACCTGCTTCCAATTTTATCAGTCGATTAAATCAGCTTCTATCGAGAGCATAAATCTAGGGCTCCCTACTCTACCTCCTAGTCGGCTCAGTAGGCATTTATCATCCATTTATATGATGGATCACCGCAGGAAGATAAACCTTTTTTAGGTGCAAGCTCCAGTGTTCGTATTAATAACAACATGAGCAAAACAGGAAGTTAGGTGACCTATAAAAGAGGGACCAAGGAGGCCAGATGTCAGGTTGATTGATAGACCCAGGAGATCACTGTTCGTGTCACAACTCACCACATGGACTTATTTTAAGTTATATACTGGACTTAAGGTATGTTACAAACACATTATTTTAATGAAAAACAATGACATTTCTGCAGAATTTCATTTTAGTTTTGTTCCACAAATTCAAGAGGTTGAATTTCTATTCAATAAATTGTAAGCATTAGAATAATTAGTGAATTAACAAAGAATAATCTGTTTCTATTTTAATCTTTTATGGTGTTTGTAAATGATCAAGCACAATTACCAAAATATCCAACTTTAAAAATGTTGGATTTTCGATTTTTTTCTGTCTCATATTAAATCTAAAATACTTCTGAAGAAAAAAACAATTTTCACTTTTTTATAATAAAAATAATGGTTCGTTTTTACCGTTGAAATCTATCTATCTAGCTTGCTTATGTTTTACCCAATTCTTTCTTGAATCTTATATGCCGTTTTAAATCAGGTTTGAGGTACCTTTTCTACCTTCACCAATGCTCCCGTTGGGAGAAACGTATGTGTAGTTTGGGATACAAAGCTCACCTGGCGGACAGGATGATGACTCGGGCCTCCAGCTCTTTGGCCTCCAGCAGCAGGGCAGTTAAGTTAGTCTCCTGGCTGAACTGGAGGACTTTCTCTGCCTGTGATCGGGGCATAAGAAAGGTCAAGCCAGCTACTTTTCCCTACCTTAGACACCATGCTGCCTCTTTACCTGTTTGGTTTCGAGCTTGGTCGATTTTGTTTGAAAACGGGAGACAGATATAAAAAGGAAAGCGATCCAGGGGAACCGGCTGAACTAAAAAAAAAAAAAAAGCTTGGAGGGAAAAAAAACTTTTGCATTTGTTTGCATGCAAACTGAGGGTTATCAAGGCTCCAAAGAAGGACGTGCATGTGTTAGGTAGGGGGAAGAAGAAGGTCAATGCAACCAGTAACTAAAAACGGGTGAAGGGGGGTGAGGGGGACGTTTTCCCCTAACGAAAAAAAACTGCTGAAAACTAGGGAAGTGCTACAGAACAGGAGGAAGTAGCATCTGGGAAACGGTTTTGTCCCACACTACCGGTTCTCCACAAAGGAATGGACTTGCAAACTCTTTTTGTGTGTGAGTATGTGTGTTCTGAGTTCATGCATTCCTTTATTGAAGGAGAAAATGAAAATGATAAAAGCGGGGCGCTGTTCACTGACTCTTTTTTTTTCTTTAATGACCGAAAATTATAGATTTTTCATAACAAAATCATTCTTCATTTAAATCATAGGGAAATGTCTCAAAGTAAAAAATTAAAGAAAACACGTGCTACCAA
Source organism: Eleginops maclovinus (assembly GCF_036324505.1). Classification (NCBI taxonomy): domain Eukaryota; kingdom Metazoa; phylum Chordata; class Actinopteri; order Perciformes; family Eleginopidae; genus Eleginops; species Eleginops maclovinus. The sequence continues at coordinate 4,870,748 of NC_086356.1, forward strand.
GAGAGGAACATTTCTGGGTCGGCTGGTGACTGGTTTGGGCTGGTTTCTAGTTGCTACGTTTGGAAAGTTGGTGGGCGGCGTGCATTGACCATGCAAATATACCTTAGGTCCTCGCTTGTTGTCATAGGACAGTTGGTCGAGGTTTTCATAGTTCCTTTTTTTATTCTGATGAGTAATGTGCACAGAGAAAATATGCAGACACAGAAAAATATTATAAACAGTTGAAAATGGAGGGCAGTAAAGCATTCCAACAAATCTCCACTTTTCTGCTTCAAATTGGGAGCTTTAACGGTGGGGCTTGCAAAACATCAGAGATGACCGCTGGATGGAAGCGCTCTGGCTCCAGCAATAACCAATACAACAGCATTAACATACAACTCAAATAAACAAATAAACGTTGGTCGTCAACACGAGCCATAAGAACATCTACACACCAACACACCATCTTGTCCGAAGTATGATCAAGTTTTTGCAAAATATCAAAAGGATAACTTATCCTATTACCTCTGGAGGTAGCACAACATTTTTACCATCCTTAATGCAACACATCATACGGTGGAAACCAGCATACCATCTACCAAAATGTGAGTTGTACTCAGATCGTATCAAAGCAAGCTAATGAGTCCCAACGGAAATGGAAATTGTTTCTGATGAGTTCAGCAGCAATAGATACATTTGGGAAAGAAGTAAAAAGAAATGTGGCTCAGAATTAAGCTCTTGCATATGCAGAAATGCCTCATTTCAATGAGAAATACGGGATAAATTGCTATATTTCTTTATGTTTGATAATGCATAATGGATTTTTTGAAAGCACTCATTTGTATTTTGACTGAAGTGTCGTAATTCTATCGTATCGTGGGGCCCCTGCTGAGCCACACCCCAAGTATGTTGACATCCGATATACTATATTGTTCCCATAAGGTAGATTATATACTGTATTGTAATATAAAGTAAAGATGTTATAGTACTAACTGTGTGCAATTAGTATGTATGGTATTCGATCACAGCACACAATGTACTGACTCTCAGGTCGGACTATATTCTGTCACCATAGGTGTCATCATTTTGGATTCGAGTCCCGTTCTGACGGAGGAGACTCTGGGGCCCTGCCTGAGACTGGCAGCCATTTTGCAGGAGAACACATAATCTTTCTGCTTCATGGGGTTCTTATGCAGCTGCCTGGCTCCACAGCTCACACCTCAGTGCAGTCTGAGTCCCACCTTCACAAAAGGTGACTATAGTAGACAACCTGACAAGCAAATTCACATCAAACGCCATTCAGAAAAAACTCAAAACTAAATGTCAAGAGCTAATTGTTAAAACCTCAAACACGATTACAGAAAAGCAATCATGAGACTTCAACTGCCGTGTAATTACTGCGTAATACCATTTGATCATAAAACAAGGATTTTTAATCATCCACAAGTACCATCCAGCAGCACTGCTGACAAAAATAAAACACTTTGTCCTTTTTTTTTACCCTGGAGTGTTGCTGGGCGCTCTATTTTAGTATCCTCACCGGCTTTAATATTTGATGTTCTGTTGGTCACGTTTGCCACTCTAAACTCTCCTGTGTCCAGAGCCTGTGCTGGTTGTGACTGCGATCCCCCTGCGACGGTGTGACCTCGCTCACTACTTGCCACGAGGATAAAAATAACACTTCAATTTGCAGAGTCTATGCAGCACAACAAGGTGGTTAGAGAGCACAACACCACTTCTCATCAAAGCATAATGTGACAACACTGACGTCGGACACATCCGAACTAACATCCATCGACTGAAAACCGTCCAAGCTGTCGATGCATTTATAGTTCAGCTGTTTAGCTTCCATTGTTTCACAAACATACATGCAATGGGAGAGCTATTACAGGTTTCATTATCCCGCTCATGTGGTGACATACATGCCATGTCAGAGCTAAGACGAAAAAGGAGCTACGTAGCTGCACAGGGAGGTGTAGCCACCTAACCCTAACCCTTTCTGTGCTTATTTTCTTAGCACTTCAGTATCTAAAGGTGGAATATCTAATGTTGTTATAGCACCAAGGGGCCAATCTTCAAATGTGCATAGCTGCGAAACACACCGAGTTTTGAGATGTACTGGATATATTTTATAGAGACAGTTTTTAAAAAATGCATATTACATTTCTATCAGCATGACACTTTACCAGATATCTTTATTTTCTTATCCCATATAATATTCACCTCTCCGTACTTTTCAAATTCCCTACCCAGTGTTTGGTGATGAGGTTCATGGTTCTTATTTAAGAGCCTAATCTTTTAAAACTGGGCTCTGTAGTTTCAATTAATGTCACTTATAGCAGGATTACATTGACATTTGTCTGGGACTATTTTCAGCTGTGGATTAATACACATTTGATGCTCTAGTGAGAATTTACAGCAGTAGCTCGGTCCATGCGGGTCCAACTCAATATAAAATACAGTGTGTGCTGATTGTAATTAAGGAGCACTTAACGCAGTGTAACAGTGTGGCTGTTTAAATGGAGATCTATTGAATAAGATATAATATCAAATACAAAGGGATAGGAATCATTAGGCTTTGTAAGCAGGACAATAGGATCAGCAGGAGGGTTTTTTATTGGATTGGTTTATTGTACAATAAATATAATAGCCCTATCCTTTGAGTTTGACCAGGCTTTTAGTGTAATTATGGCTGCGCACTTTTGGGATCTTGAAATAAATCGTGGTTATGGCGCCAAATTAGCTTGAGTTGGCCGTGTAGTAATGACTAAATAGATGGTTAATTAAATCTGAGAAGTAGAGAGAGTCATCCTGAGTATTATGAGTTTGAATGGGACGCACAGATGGGTTCACTTTGAGATCCAAACTCATAAAAAGAAATCAAAGGAACTTCCTGGATTGTCATCAAAGGGCTTTTGATACACAGATTTAATATCAATAGTTCAGGATGTGAGTATCATCCAAGATTGAAAAGTATAATTGATTTAGCTGCAGGGATTTGGATGTACTCTCCAACTTAACGTTTGAAACTTTTTTCCTACTGGTGTATCAATCAATCACTTAATTTAAGTAGCTTTTGCTTTGGCTGCGGTTGCTTCTGTGAATTCTGTGGGTGTGTGTCATTTCCAGCATCTCTTCAGCTTCTGATTTAATTAAATCTCAGAATCAGGACTCATTTCATTCTGAACACACAATTACAGCAATGTGCCCCAGAGAGAGAGAGAGGCATCAGAGAGTAGGAAGAGAGAAAAAAAATGTCCCAAGGTAACTTCGTCTTATTAAAAGGATGAAATAGATGGCAGTTGTTTTTTCCCCTTCTCTCGCTATCTTTCTCTGTTCCTAAAGGGCACACATCATCGCGGTCTCAAGTCTGTTTTGGCTCAAAGACGATCAGCATTTCAGTGACCCACATACAGTGCTCAGAGCTACACTTAAAATGGATGCATCAGCGCGATGTGAAAAGGCAAGAACAATCCCCCGTATCATGTGCACACGCGCTAACAGGGTGCAATAAACAAAAGGCCTCTGTGTACAATAATGAAGCCGGCCATTCATCACGCTCTGAGAGGAAACACCTGACTTCCGCCACGGGCCCCGATTACACACTTCAGTCTGTGATGGTTTGCAAGGCCCCACGTTAAAGTCCGCTATTTGGCTCCCAAATGTGGATAGACACAGGATAATTTGGACTATGACGAAAAGCAACGTGAAGATGAGCAAATAAAGGTACAAACTTTTGTCAGATTAGACCACATTAGACGCTGTTGATGTCTCTAGGAATGTTAGCCAATGTTTACACAATGGTGAGAAAGAGATGTGGCCACACAACAGAAAGGAAAACAGTTACATAGAAGACCTTTTGAGGTTTAAAAACCTTAAACACTCGCGCGCTCACACTCTTTCGGGGAGCCTGGGAGCCGGAGCATCTCACCTTTGTTTCTCTCTCCTCCAGCAGGGTCTCCAGCCTCTTTTGAGCAGCGCGCCCCTCGTGGTCGTCGCTCACTATCAGGATGATGTGGTTCCAGTTGAACTCACGCATCAGGTCGAACCACACGTGCGCCTGGTGGGAGTAGGGAGGGACTGTCCGCAGAAAGGACAGGTGGATACTCTGTGGAGGCGGGAACAGGACGGGGAGATTAAAGTTGCGTGGTTTTCCAAAACAGCTTAATTTTTAATGCATGACTCATCGTTAAGAACATGCCAGTAAAGTGGACAGATGATGCCTCATGGGTGACTTCCTTTTGGTTCTTATATGCATGAATGCTTTTGGAGGGGACTCGAGCCAGGACGATGTAGTTCCAATTTAGTCATAATAATGCTCCAACATTTATATATATCTAACACCAATTGGTCCAGCAGTTTAAGAAGGCCCTTTCCTGTTCCAACATGACAATGGCTCATGTCCAAAAAATGTAATCAAAAGAGGAAGTTTGGTGATGTTGTTATAGAGGCATGGTTGTGTCTAAATAGTAAAAAAGACTCACAGCAAGATAACCCTGTTCAAACGGTAAACATCCAAGGTCAATGTCTGACCTCAACCGTCGCCCAAGAGTTTCTCAAATCTATGTTACCATCGTGTCAGGACCAAGAGCAAGAAATCTATAGAGCAAGAGGATTTGGGGCGACTGGTTGGGTCCATTAAGATTTCTGACTTAACTGCAAGAATGGGAGTCTTATTGTTCACCTTTGGTCCTTTAGTCATTCTCTAACCTTCGAGAAACAGTAATTTAAACCTAATCCTGTTTTTCTAACCCTAACCCTAATCCTGAACACGCCAGTGTTTGTTTAGAGTTGCTACGACCAATAAGACGCAGACTTGGTAAAAGGGATCCCAATTGAGTTTGAATCCCCTTATACTAACCCTAACCAAGTCCTTTTGTGCCTCAACCCTCAACCACAGCATTATAACGTCATATTATGTCATGTTGTCAAACCATGTCCAACACTTGGTGGAAGATTTAAAACACAGAGTCGTATCAGGTTGGACCAGAATAATGCTGTTGGCTGAGGTTTTCTGAAAGGGAAACCATGCATCAATAATAAAAACAGTCAAATAAATCACTGAATTTAATGCCTTTGATTTCATTCAACCTACAATAGTAGAAGACATGTCAATCAAATAGGCTTTAAATTGAGTTATTAAAGTCCTCGACGTCTTGCTCATATCATTGCTTCAAAGGTTCATTTCAGTGGCATGTGCTTCATAAAAACAAAACTCGGGTCAAGCGCATTATTAATGACGCTCTTTCAATTTTCAGCAGGAAACCCATTTAATCACAGCTCCCCTAATGGACAGTGATGGGACGTTTAATCTAGAAGGCTTTTGAAGCCGCCCCACGGGAGCTCCTCACTCGCTCGCTCCGCCTTCACTCTCTGCCTGTTTTCCTCTGCCTCTATCTCTCTTCACATCTCATCCATCACTCACCTTGTCGGAGTAGATGGACATGCGGGTGGTGAGCCCCACCACGGGGATGCGGTAGAAGCCCGCAGTGTATGAGACAGGCGTTGGAGTGAGGTGGTCATTGGACTGGGGAGGGTGACTCACCAGGATAGCGTAGACCTGCAGAGGCATAGAAGAAGAAGACTCTGTTACTCTGACACTAGTATTAGGAGCAAATGGAGGAACCTCTTCCGTTACTCGAAATCAAATTGTAAAAGGGAATCCGATTCAGACTTTTCTTGCTTCAACAATTACCCATTTTTACCCATCATATTTAAACATTTCTAGTACGAAACGACTTTGTAATGCCATTTGTTTTATTAACATGACAGTGTTTGCTAAGCACACTTGGAAGATGACTGTATAATATTGACCTTATAACAATATCATATCTGAGTCCCCGAACTCTCCATTCTAATTTGGTTAGAAGAGGAATGAATGCTTGTGTTTAAAGAAATACACTGCGTAAGAAATTACTTTTTTAAGGCAGAGCCTCGAGATGAAGTACATATGCAAGAGTCACTTTAATTATTTAGTCAAAATATCACACACTGATTGCCGTGTTGAATGTAGGGCATCCAGGGCCCCTCAGCATCTGTCTGCCTTGCATGGTCTGTAATCCTTGACAGAAAACATCTGTCCTTTCACCTCAAGTTTGATTACATTTGTGGTGCGCACTTAAAATACAATATCGTCATTTTTTATTTAGCAGGTGCGACTGCTGCTCCGTAGAGTTGTATAACTGGTTAAAAATAACATTTTGGAATAAATTGTAGAGGAGCAAAGAAACATCGTCTGAGAGCTCAGCGTTGAGAGATGCCTCGGAGATGGAAGAGGAATAAGTTGGCATGTTTGTGCGCAGGCATGGATTTCTGGATATGAGCTGCCCGTATGGTTGGGTCAAAAATGAGGTCTATCTTCCAAAGACTGCTCGCAGGCATCTACTCCTCCATCTGCCACAGACTTTCCTTCTCAGTAACTGTATTCGCCCACAAGCCAAAAGCTCTTATACTGAAACCCTCCATTGACCTTCTGACTTATTATTGTGACTACCGTGTGGATTACAACAGAGGCATGTTGCACAACTGAAGCATCGTTGGTGCAATTTGTACAGCTTTATGTGTGCTTATACTTTGGAGACCAAGTGAGACAGTATTATTCCACAAGCCTGTATCAATTAGAGGCATTACACTCAGTGGAGAAGCACAAGAACATGAAAGCAGCACTGAAGCTGTGGGGTTTTTTTTTCTTTCTTGTTGTTAAGCCTCATTATGTGTGTGGGAGAAACAAGAGCGAGAGCGAGTGGGACTTGACGCCCCAACGTGCTGTGACATAACGCAGGCGCTTTTTAAGAGCCATGTTGAGCATCACTCATCATACATTACTTATGAAATATGAGTTGTTTGTTAGATCTGCAGCACACAAATGTATGACTCTTTGCTTCTTTGTGTACTTTTTTAAACGGGGATCGCATAGAGCAAGAATAAAAGAACATTTGTTCATCTCATACGGACTGCCTGGAGACAAACATACAGAAAGTGTCAGCCTCCCCCTGCAAGAACGATGTTATGGAGCACGTACATAGTGGAGTGGTTCATTGTAATGTGATGTATACTGCACATTTTCACTCCTCACTGGTTCCTTTGCAGTTCAGTAGATCTGCAGCTGTGTGTCCTGGAAACATATACTTGCCCTCTCATCCGAGATATGCCCCGAACCCAAAGCCTATTTCTGGATGTCTGTGTGACAGATGGGTGTGTGGGGACTTCACTGTATTAGCACTAAACACAAAGAGGACTCATGTGTGCGTAGAGTTAGTGCCAAATTGGATAAATGACAGGCCTGTGGTAATGGGATGATTTCTAGTGTGCTGATGCTGAATGGACATCTAGTCTGCTACTGTAAGGATGAATAGACAACTGGTTCAGAGCTCTAAACTGATGATGACAAACAATCTTCTTTTTTTGAGTGGCCCTCACTTGAATAAAAAACTAGCAACTATCTATTGCAAGGATTTGTTCCAAAAACACTCCTAAAAAGAACCAGATTTGCAGTTGTGTGGAAGTGTGCATGGATCATATGTAACCTATGACTCAGAGATGATTTGCTTAAGCACCCATGCATGCAGAGGTAGTGAGAGTACCTGACTGGAGATGAGGTCCTCGCACACGGACAGAGCCATCTGGATGGCGTTGGGCTTGTGCGTGACGGAGATGGCGGTCAGCTTGAATTTATCTCTTCCATAAACCTGGTTGGCCTGGGTCACGGCATCTTTGAAGACCTGCTCGTATCTCTTCTGGCTCAGCACGGCCCCGATGTTCACGATCTTCGGCTCGCAGCCGGCCCGCGCGCAGGAGCACCAGAAGAGCACCGCCAACAGAAACAGACGCATCGTGTGGACCACCAGCAAACAGCTCCTCAGTGCAGCCCGGTCGCTTTTCTCCCCGGTGGCGGGTCGGCTCCACCAGCTTCTGGACGGCGGCACGGCTCAGCCCGTTCAATGCACGATCCAGGTGGGCGGTGAGAGCGACGGGTGGGAGGGGGGGAGGGCCAGAAGAGGAAGGAGAAGACAAAAAAAAAAAGATGGATTTATGTGCAATGCGGAGGAATGTGCATGCTCATATTAACAGCAGCCTGTCAACTGTGGACATCCAACCCGCATTGTCCATCTTTTTTTTTATTGTTGCTCTCCTCTGCAGAATCGCTTTTTTTTTCATAGATAGTTAAATCATCCTCCACGCGGCTTGTCCTCCGGGGCGTGAGTCGCACCCTCTAGCCGCTGCTCGGTGCGCTGTGTGCGGACTGATCAGCCCGATGCGTCGCTGACTGCTCGCTCCGAACTGAGCAGGCTGCTGTCCTTGGTGCTGACAGCTGTGCATGCGCGCCGCGGTGCTATACTGCGCGCTCCCGTCGTATCTGCTCCAGCACTCCTGGTTTTTGCGCGTTGGCGTGCTGCTTCTGCTGCTGCTGCTGAAGATGATGATGATGACGATGACGATGCAGGAGTAGAAGCTGATCGTATGAAAAGTAAATGAACCTTCGTGTTTAAAATCCACTCGACCACGAAGCTAGTCATAACAAGATATGGAAGTGGAGATGGAAGGGGAGATGAATGAGAGCATAGCGTTTCATACCTGCAGGGCGTGGATAGCCTGCTAAATTAACACGTAAAGACGTAATAGCCGGCTAACACTAGTGCAGATAGGGGAGAAGGGATGGGTATTTATACCAATTTAACAGGTTACAGGTGAGATGTAAGCAGGGCTTTTATGAGTTATTTTTTCATCCAACTGGAAGCAGAGACGGGTTTGTCGCGTAGCTCTCTCTGCGTAAAGTGGACCGCACTCTTCACCGGATGGCTCATTAATTACGCAGCATGTCAGGGACAGATGTCACATGTAATAATGTGTCTTGAGTAAAATCCTGTGCCAGTGTTGGTGATGTTGTGTAGCTAATCAATATCCATATCTGCGTTTTTGGAGTGTGTCAGTAGCATTTTGGAGCATCCCTGCAGAGAGACAGAGCTTGCATGAGCAGAATCAACCTCCTGGTTACCAAGGAAACAAGATGTTGTACGCGAGCGCATAATCACACATAATCTCACACACACACACACACAATCTCACACACACACACACACACACACACACACACATAATCACACACACACAATCACACACACACACACACACACACACACACACACACACACAGAGGAAATATTCACTGACAAGCCGACAGAGAGTTTATTCATTACAGCAGGCGACGTTAAAATACATGAAAAACAAAACAAACAGTCATTCCAGTGAAGTACTCTAACAGCAGTTTATATCATTTTGATTATTAATAGTCAAGAATCTGGACATTTATCCTCAAGAGATTTTGTGTTGTGTGTTTATTTCGACTGATCTCAAATCATTCCACTGAAGAAAGAGGTGTTTATGAAATGAGGCCACTTTAAAGACATCGAACAGTGTTCTGAATTATAAATCGCACAACACGTGTGTGTGTGTGTGGGTGTGTGTGTGTGTGTTGATAAATTAATCACAAGGCTGAAGGACTCAACAGTCATCAGCTGCTGGCTGTGTGCTCCCATAATGAGCCTGTCTCTGTGATTAACTGAGCTTTTTTGACGTGAGACAACGGAAATGTGATTTATGTGCACCATTGCGCACATAGGTTCAGCTTGTAAATAATACCTCACTTTGCTTTTAATATTCCTTCCACATTTTCCCTGAATGACAGGCACTTAACGCATCATTTTTGAAAGCACTAACACCCAGTGTGTACAAGTAAAACCAAAACAGGCTCTAAATACGTGATGCACAGGAAATGCTTATATTTCAACATGATCCACCTTAAATCACCACAGTTTTTCCTTTTGAAATTCACGATTTCCAGATTCTTCATACAGAAGATTATGCTCTGTCTTGGGTCGATGTTGATTTTCATCATCTGTATTTGACAAAAGTATAGATTTAAATAGTATGTTGTGCCTCTACTGGGACATGTTTCCAGGCTTTAATGTTCAAAAGCTCTTTATTTTTCTCATACTGAATTGTGCTCACAACAAATGTCTAAAAAACATTGGAGTCTAATGAATGTATCTCTAAAATGAAAACCTTTCATGACAGAAGAACAAAACGAAACATAAAAACATGAAGAAAAAAAACCAGCAAGAACATGGAGTTGCCAACGTGACTGTGCCAACTCTCAAAAATCAACAAATGCAAAAAGAACAGAAGCAGAGGAGAAACAAACCCTGAAGGCAACAGAACAATATTACAGTTTTAAAAGGGAATACACATTTCATAGCCATTGTATAACAGCGCCAAAGCAATGTGACAGTGAGCATACATCTGGGAGAAGCTGACGCTGGTTGGATACAGGGTTTTAATACACAGCGTCCCCTCTGGAGCCTGCTTTCAAAGGCTTGTTTTATCATTGAAGTGAATGAGTAAAAGTTAGGACAGTCTGAACCCACAAAACACCCTGCCTTTCAAAATGCCAGACAGGAGGAGACAAGGCCCTGCCACCATTAAAACACTGAGTATAAGTGGAAAAAATAATGGTGTTGAACAGAGCATCTAATGATTTCCCTCCCGGCCTCTGCATGACTGCCACAGCCAGTTTGTTAACTCACCACTTATTGGATGGCCCTGGCGGCGCGCTGGCCTCTTATTAAATGAGGTTATGAAGCCCTCCTCTCCTCCTGCACACTCCTCCACCACTCACACATCAATAAAGCTACACCAATCTGCTTCTGCAGCCATTATATAATACATTTGCTGGAGGAGCGACACAACACTAGAATTTATGTATGAACAATCTCCAGTTCAGGCGGACTGACGTACACAAATAAGCGAAGGCCGTCCGGCACACATTGAAGGCAGTTTTACTTAAGCATGCACACATATTACACCGAAGAGCACTCACACACTCTTGAGTTTACACTTCAATCTGCCGCCCACACACACACATACATACTCATACACCACCCACACAGTCTTCTGCAAGGCTAGGAGAGGGACGTTGTGCGTGTACTGTAATGCTTCAGTTTATAATGAATACAATTTGAGCAGAAATGGAAATTAAGATGCTTTATGTATGGAGTACCCAAAACGGACAAAATGTAGCTAACCTTTAACCAACAATACAACAGAATACACCAATAAATAATATTCAAATGTAATACAAACCCACATAAAAAGCTGTATTATTGTGCCTAACCAACAGTCATTGGAAGTGTTTCATAGGGGGAAAGGAAACATCATTCATTTGCACATAGCACCCAAAACGCAACGATACAAGCTGTCTGAGAAATCAGCTCAAATAAATCGTTTTTTTGCCTAAAATTTGCAATGTTTTTTACATATTACCAATGTAGCATAGAAAAGAAAGCCTGAAAGTTAAGGTAATCCAAAATTAAATATCCATTTGGAATCATATTAAAGAAAAAATTAGGTAAAAAAAAAAAACCCAGCCAACTATATTTTGTAAAATAAATGGCAGTATAAAAGTATATTTGGAGCCAAACACACAACAAACAGGAGGCAGGTTTAAACAACAAAGAGTGGGTTTTGATGAATGTAAAGCTGGCTAAAAAAACTACACACAGAACTGAAGTAGCAGGCCAAGCTAGTAAAGGAAAGGCAGCAAAAACAAATCAAAGAACATACCTGGAAGACATGAGGAACACAGGCAGCGAATCCATTGAGAACACGGAATAATCCAGGGAGGAACACAAACAGAAAACATCGAGTAACTTCGACAACCACCGGACAGGAACAGTGGATAAAACAGGCCTAAATACCCTGACCTGATCCCACTAACAAGACACACCTGGAGAAACACAGGCAGCAGGGTGATTAGACACATGTGAAGCCAATCAGGGGCGGGGCCAGCTATCACAAAAAGGAGGGAAAACACAAAGACAGGAAGTGAAGCCAGACATGACACAAGGAGTGTGTGTTTTTTTTTACAGAATAAAACAGGAAACAAGTGAAAGGAGGGGTTCTGTGGATGTTTCCAAAACATAATTTCCTGTTTAAATAAATGCTTAACACAAAAATGGTGAAAAATAGATTAATGCTTCAACTCCACAACTTAGTATATAGTTTAGATTATTATTACTTTAGTTCTTCTAACTCTTTAATGTGTTCAACAACAAATCTAACATTTCACTTTATATGGATTTTTAAATTCCCACATATTCTTGAGAGAGGGATCAAACAGGTTCATATTTCAATTTAGTATCTCCACTGTGACTCGATAAATGCTTTAATGTTAAAAAAAGATCTTTATGTTCCTCGTACTGCCTCTGCTGCAGCACCTCTTTTCACCCTCTGTCTGAAACCAGAGCCTAGCTTGCTCTGATTGGTTAATGGCTTTGAGCTGCTCCGCCCTTTCACCTATGACATACATTGTGTTGGAGCGCTGGCCAATAAAAGAGCAAGGGACCTTTGGGATTTTAGCCTTTGCTGATTATTTACATGCACAAAAACCTATAACACTCTACAGGAAAGAGAAATCCCCCAAAACCATCAAAGGGCCTCCTATAAGAAAAACTGACTTGGTAAAACTGGAGGAGGTAAACTTTATTTTCGAACCACCCATGTATGAAACACAAAGTGAAAGAACAGGCAGAGCATGTCACACTTGAACTCGTACATGCATTAGCGCTTAGCAAGACACCTGCGTATTTGTCTGCAAACTGCGTGTCTCCTGCTCTTCGTGTTGCCCTTTGTGTCAGATGAGAGCGTTTTTCAGAACACATTTCTCTCTAACTTCAACATGTCCAACTTGAATGGTGTGAAGCGGCTCACCATGAATATATATGTATAGACAGTATGTGTCACTTAGATGCTTCAGGCAGCATTTGGCATGGAGCTGATGTCCGTGGCGGTTGGACGCCTGCACTATCTGATCAGAGCTTGAAGCAAAACAGGTCTGCCAGTGCAAAGACACAAACACAGTCTTTGGCATGGATTGCCTCAGTGAGTCATGTGCAGATGGATGCCTGCCTATCTGATGTGTTTCTCATGTAGTGTGAAGTCCTCGCATGCATTTTAGATGAGTGAACCCCCTCGGTGCTCGCTTGTCCCGCTGCTGAAGTATTCATGCTGCAGAGAACACAAAGAATCTCCCGGATTTTATAACCCGGCCAACATGCTGCAAAGCCTTGTGGGGGAGGCCAGATCAATACGGATCAATGCTTAGTTTCACATTAGAGGGGCCTGTCAGCTCCAAATTCTTGCTCCAGTAGGCTAATTGACACAGTTCCCCAAGTCAGGAGAGAATTAAGAGTACATGTAAAGACACCACCAAGATCCTGATCCTCTTTTTAATGACACACTACCTGATATACAAGTGTGGAATACACACCCAAGTTTATAAGAGAATGCCTATGTTGTGCAGCTAGGTGTTATGCCTCTACATCAGTGTGCCAAAGACAAGACATTAACTATTGTTTATAGTACGTCATTAGACTTTATAGCCACTGAACCAAGAATAGTGGGAACCTAACTCAGGACATCTCAGGAAAAAAAGATTCTAAGTTTAGGATACTGAAGCAAGATGGCGAAAAAGATTATGTCCATCGTAAAAATATCAATGTTACATATGAATTTAAGGTAAAGTCAAATTATATACAAATCATCTGTATAGTTGAGATCAATTTATATTTTCAAAACCCATAATCACCTTAGACATCCCTACGGAAGCACTTTGGGATTGGTTATATTGCCCAAAGACACTGCCCAAGTTTAGTCATGTATTATTTCCTTTGTTTTTTGGCCACTAGGGGGCAGCAGGGCAATGGTGAACATGTAAATAATTAACATGTTTTTTTAAACAGGAGGTATTATTTCTGTCCCTAAGAGTGATGTTTCTGCCCAACTCATGAATGTAAATCCAATAATCTCTCTCCTGAAAAAACAAGCAAGTTAAAACAAATGAAGCCATTGTACGCTCCGGCAAAACGAGGATTACTTTGAATGTCAACGTTTGAAAAACATTATATAGACAGTTTATATCAGTCTTTTATTACGCTTGCAGAAATGTATAATTCACCTCTCCTTTTAAAACGGCTGGTGAGGCTTAGCAACAACACTTCTTTGCTAGGCTTTGAATCATCATCATTTAGGTTAAATAAAAAAGCTATAACCTCATGGGAACGTTATCACTTTTTGGTGCACGTATTAAAGCACGTAACTTTTAATGATGGATACCTTTCTAAACAGGGTTGCCAGAAAAAAACTAGGCAAAAGCCAAGATGGAAATAAAGGCTCAGATCCAGTGGTCAGTCATTTTTTTGGGGTTGTCACTATGAGTGACTCCTTTCATATTTCACATTTAGGAGCCAACAACTCATGTCACATTTCTGCAATGTCCAGGCTCCAATCCAGCCTTGGGACCTTTGTTTCGCGTCATATGCCTCTCTCTTACTCACCCTATTATAAATCTCTGTCTGTACATTGTCAAAGAGCAAGGCAAACATTTTCTTTTATGGGTAAAAGCATTACTAATGTTTGGTGATATAACAGATTCCTGGATGGATTCATACTGTTGATGTGGTAAAGTTACCTTAATCCCTTAATGCATTTTCAAAGTCTTCATAGAACCAAATACTCATATAGTACTCATATTTAGTAGGGGAAGAAAGGAGCTTTAATTCCAGCTTTCATCATTGCTCTCTTTCTTTATCTCTTTGAGTGAATAAGATGGATATAAAGGATTAAATTGTAGGGCCATGTCTCCGCCATGTGCACTATAAAGGAGATCAAGCTGGAGTTTTGTTGCTAAGAATATGCAGCCGTCACAGCTGAGAGCATCCAAACTGTTCTGATAAGAAGTAGGTCAGTACTAGACCTAGAAAGAGATGTAGAGTTTTGTTCCAAAGTCAAACTTCCATTTATCTGTGGCACCAAACTCTACGGTACAAAGCTGCAGCACTCTTCAAAGAAATATCAGAGGTTGACAAACTGATAAGAGAGCCTTTTAGTTTGGGAGATATTTTAGAAATGTTCTACAATGAGCAGTTCTGAAAAAAGTTGCCTTCGTGGTTTGTTGGTTTCTGTTATCTGTCAGCATGATTAATCATAAAACTCAACCCAAATAAAACCTAGTGAAAGGGTGTAGAATAGGCGAAGGAAGAACTTCGTAAATGTTGGATGTGATCTGAAAAACATGGCGGATACACTTATCATTTAACCTTATAGAAACCGCCTGGCATACGTTGTGTTCTTCAGGTTCACGAGCAAAAGTCAAGCTAGGTTTTTACCAAATCCAAAGTGGACTTTTTAGTATTTATAATATCTCAGGGGTGTCCAAGCTTTTTTCACGAAGGGCTGGGCCACCCACTAGAGGTGAGGTATATTGCCTCATAAGTTAAGTTATAAGTCAGCAAATGTAATCAAATTTAAATGATTCTTGATTCAGACTGCTGATAATAAGGGGAAATAGGAAGGCTATATTTCAAACTTGTAATGCAAATAATTTATTAGGATTTTTTTTATCAACTAAAATTAGTTTGAAAATGTTTTCAACTTTAACTGACTGCATTTATTTGAAAATTGGGCTTATCAACACATGTAATATATTTTTAGATATATTTAAGATGAACAATTTAAAACAAGAACAAGTTTTGGCCATATTCCATTACACTTTTAGAATTTCCCGCGGGCCAATAAAAAATGCACCAAGGAACTCATTTGGCCCCCGGGCCATAGTTTGGACAACCCTGATCTTCATTCCAAGATTGCTACACAAAGGTGAGTCGGGATTAATCAGGTATCATTTATAAAAAGGGTTATAAATCATGTTGACTAAAGAATGGAAGTATAGTTGACATTGAATAGTAACTGTTTGAGGATAAATGGACTCTTCCAAGCTGTGTATTATTCCCTGTTCAATGTGCCAACCATACTGATGTTTGTATTCCCCCACCTCAGTCAAGTTTTGACCCAGCCAAGGAGCTAATGTTTCCGGTCGGTCTGTCTGTCAGTAGGATTATGAGGTTGGAGGGTATCCCAAACACTGGCCGTATACAAGAATCCTTTTTTACTTTAGTTTACGTTGGGAGATATGGCCTTGGTGGATGTGTCTTATTGCCCTTTCAAGTATCAAAATAGTTATCAAGCAGTTACAAAGTCAGACACCTGAGATTACTCGCAATGATAATCTATGTGTTACCCAGAAATATATGCAGCATTACAACAGGAACTCCTATGAACAGGAAGCATCCCAGCATCAGCAGGAAGACCAGCAGCAGGGTAGTGATGGACGAGCAACAACAGTTTAGTCGCATCAATCCCCTGCCGCAGCATCCACGTGTGTTTCTGTGTGTGTCCGCAGCAAAGACAGCCTGAAGTTCCGCCTCAGGAATCCCGACGAGGGCCGGTTCCGGCTCATAAGCGCTGCTACTGTACGACTCCTCCTGCAGCCTCCTGATCTCCCACTGCGGGAACGGGGTGGTCTGTCGACAGAAGGGGCACTGCAGCCGGCTCTGGTCCTTTGCCCGTATCATGATGCCAGTTGTGCATTGGTGGCACAATGCGTGGTTGCAGTTGAGGAAGGTAACACAGTGAGAGTCGAACAGCTCGTTGCAGATGGGGCATTCGTGCCCACTGCTGTCACTGCACAAACTCCTGACACTTCCACTGCAGCTGGGCTCACGCCTGACAGCCAAATCCAGCTCTTCTGGAACAGATGTCTTTGGGTCAGCCCCATCTGGTGCCCTTTGCGTGTCTGTTTTGTGATTCTGCTGTTTGTGCTGCAACAGAGGCTGTACGACCGACTCGCTCTCGTCTTCCTGCCTGTTCCTCGTGGTGTAGAAAACTCCTAAATAAGTCTCTTCTGTAGCTCCCAGGTGCTTTGCTTTGAGTGTAACAACGCCTTCCTCCTGGGTTTCAAGGACTACTGCCTCAGCCATCCTTTAGTTAAAAATACTCTTTTGCCTTTAACACAGCCCTAACGCACACTCAATGTTTCCTCATTTTACCAAGTCTGCTCTCTTCCTGGAAAAAGCTCAAGTGAGCCAAATGTTGATGTAATGCTTCAGTAGAACAAAAGGCACCATAAACCCAGATAAGATAAGCACATTCACAGATAAGGAGTGCTTAGCATAAAATACAAGCCTCACAAAAGTGCCACTGGACAAGTAATAAAAACACATTTCCTTATTCCGCTTAATTAAACACACTATTGCATTCAGCGAAATGAAAAGCTTTTGAGTTGAAAAATGCACCAGCAAAACACATTAGACAGATTTATTCTGCATATTTAAATAATCAATACATATAGAGATCAGCCAGTGACAAAAATACATCTTAATATTGAGAGGGAACATAGATCATCTGACATTAACCTCAAGTACTGTGAGGGTTTTTTACATTGCTTTGTATTGCGTCTTCTCTTTCGGATTTTAAAATGTAATGCCGAGCAATCCAACATAATCAGCCCCAATCACCCATGGCAACTGAAGATTATTGCACACTAGTTTTATTCAATAAAGCCTTGAAGCATTGCAGTCATCACTAGGACGGAGTCACCAGTGTTTGCTGGGAGTAAATAAAGAGACACTGATGTCTTATATGTAGACTTGCCAGAGCAGTGATGGAAACATCATGGAATAATACCCAAACAGTGTGGTAAGAGGAACATGAATGATCAGAGTTTAGCTTTACACTCATTTTAAATAAAGGGTTTCATTGTGCATTTGTCAATAAAAGACACACGTATAAATAAAACATTTAGAGTAAAATTATTGCACATACTTGCAGGTACCCCCGCCCTATCAATCCATGCCTGTTGATGATATTTGTTTGTACTGACTTTGAGTCCCTGAAACAGCTATAAAAATATCATATCATTATGGTGTGAGATGTGAATTGCATGAAACCTGCAGTTCTTCTAATGTCCAGCAGGGGGCGAATCAGATAGTATAGAAGTCTATGAGAAAATTTGCTGATTTCTCACTTGATTTATGACCTCAGTAAACATTTTCCCTATGAGTTCATGATCTCAATCGCTTGTTTCAAGTCTTCTCTAAAGCATCATCATGTTGTTTTAGTAAAATTACGAAAATCCAGGTCCGTATGATGCAGTGTTGTCCGCTCTGGTGCGATATGTGTTTTTGTTTAATAAATAAAATGAATTGTAACATTTGGGTTACGTTGCAATGAGCTCATCAGGCTCGGGTCACCTGTGATTGTTGTCGGATTTATGGGAAAGGAGGATAAAATTCACCTCTATCAACTTTACTCAGAATGATGTTTTTTTTTTTTGCTTAATCCATTTACAAATTGCGAAACACTTTTAATGTTTGAATTAACTTTGTAATTGTAATTATTTCTCAGAAAGAACAGTCAACCCATGGAGCAGTACTGCTAATCTATTTTTCACCCCAACTCATAATTCCCACTGGGTCATGACGACCCAAAATCCTAAAGATTGTTATGAGAGATGAGGAATCGACGTTGAAGGAAAAGCCTTAAAGTTGTCATTCGATACAGCTTTTTTCTAAATAATCCCTATCAGCCAACTGTTGAGTAACCTGAGATATCAATTAAACAACAAACACACCTGCCGTTATACCTGTGGCAGAAGAAGATAAAGCCAAAGTGAGAGACAAACATATCGAATCACATGACAGCAGTTTCCCCTAAACTCAAAATAGAGGTTTATATATTAACCCATATAAAACATTCGAAGAAAACTGCTTGAAAGTCACTTAAGAAGAATACAGTTACTACATGTATCACAGTAAAGGTAATCATTCACATGTTGCAGAGTAAAATTGCTCTGACAAGTTATAAACGAGGCAATAGTGGTGATCTCAGTATTGCTTGCTTTGTAGGTTCAGTCACTTATTACATTATAAATAATATTATATTCATTCCAGTCCAACCAGGGGACATGACAGCTGTAGGCACTTGTGTATAAAGCTGTAGATCGATACAAGCAACTTCAGTAAGACTGAAAGAAGGGTAATTTAAGGTTCAGGCTTTCAGAAGAGCCCAGAAACAGGTCCATCCTCCTTTCATTTATTATATATGACAGTTAAAACATCCAAGCCAAGACTTCCTCCCCTGACACCTCTGATTGATGTCAACCCTGGTCTGACCTGACATCTCTCCGCTGATCTCTCCTCCTGTGATTCAGGGAGATCAAAAGTCCAAAGTGTCACGCTGGTGTCGCAGCCGAGGGCTGTTGTCGCTGTAGAACTGACTGAACCAGCGCCTGTGCTTCTGGATGGCTGAGTCCTCCTTCACGAGGAGAGGTTTGGAAATGTACTTCTTATTGTTCCAGATCATTACGTCCCGCTCGAACTAGACTCAAAAAAATAAGACAGGTTGAGGAAGGTCAGTGGACACAGTTGTGATTCGTGTCACATTAGAAACATGTTTGTGTTTGCTCCCAGCACTTCGTCATAACTTCCCATGAGCACTTGATAATCAGCAGGTGGCCCATTTTCAGAAGATTTAAAACGGAACTGACTTTCACTTACATAATGAGGAGGCAGCCATCTGTATTTGTTTCCTGTCTTATTGTAGGATTTGATTTATTATAATATATCAGCAGGGATTTCTGTGTGAAGTGTTGTTGATTAAATGTCACGCCACAGTTACTCCATCAGTTGCTAGGATTTGGCATTTCACTCCACCTCTTGAAATGTCCTCCAAAATTGCACTGTGTGAATGCCAAAATAATATCGTATATTTCTTCTCATGATTTACAGTTGCTTGCGATTTACATTTGATAAGTTTGGCTTTTTGTCAATTAAAGTAACCTAAAGCATCTACTGATCCACTATTATGCTCATTTTCAGGTTCATATTTGTGTTTTGTGCCTCTACTTTGACATGTTTACATGATTAATGTTCAAAAAGGTGTTTATTTTTCTCATCTTTTCACCCTCTGTCTGAAACCAGAGCCCAGTCTGCTCTGATTGGTTAGCTGCCACGAACCCTTATCACGTACAATGTGATGGAGCGCCAGCCAATAGATGTGCAAGTGTTACATACTGTAGTGTCCCGGAAGTAAACAAAGGAGGGAGCATGCAGATTGGAGCCTTATCAGACCATTTACATGCGCAAAACACACTACAGGATCGGGAAACCCCTAAAATGCATTATATGGCCCTTTTAAGGTGACAGAATGATACACATCTCAACAGCAAAGACAGATAAATTGTCCTTGTGTAGACAAAAAAATGCTAGTGACTCCACCACGATAAAGGACTGTGAATTAGAAACACAATCACCAATGAATTAGATTTCCTTTCTTTCAAAACCATGACTGTGTTCTTTCACTTCCCCACACGGCCAATTATCGAGTTTAGCGAGGGCTGTTTACACCTCTCTCTGTGAATGTGTGGTGTTACTTCTGGTGGCAACGAGGAGGCAGGACTCAACCAAAGGCGGCGTGAGAGGCAAAAGCACACAATGATCCCATCCCGTCAATGCAATCCTGAATTATACACGTACTAGCAAAAGTCTAAATGCACTTCATTCATGCAGTTCATCTTTGTCGTACGGTTGGATGTAGCAGCATATATAACATGACGGACTATACAGTATGATATTCACAGTAAAAGGTGAGTGTGTGCTTTACCTGAATGGACTCTCCTTTGAGGATGAATTTGGGGACCAGAGGAGGGATATTAGACTGGTAGAAGATGGTGTGAGTGACAATCTGCAGCAGAGGCTCCACTGGAGTCACACACTGCAGGATAACGCCCCGGCCCAAGAAGCTGTGTTCAATCAGCAGAAACACGACTCCTGGACCCACCTGCAACAGAGCCACATGTCAGATCATTGCAGCTGGGTAAACAAGATTAAGAAAAGGCAAGGACTGCATAGTAATTGCTAATGTTACATGCAAAACTAAAGCATGTTCAGTACTTATTTGGTATTCAAGCCACTGGTGTTTTATATTTAGTTATAAAACGCTCTGTTCGTGTCCTTTGGGTTCTTTTTATGAACACTTAAAGGTTGCAAATCTTTCACAAAAGCCAGAAACCATGTTCATTTTAACTATATTTAAAGTTATTTAAGGAATAAAAGTTCTGTTTTCTTGAGTTGAGGTGAAACATTATAAATTTGGGTGAAATCCATTTACATTTCTGATCAAATCGTGGAGAAGTTTAATGATTATGCCGTCAATAGAATTTAAAACGTTTGAACTGTACCTGTCTGGCCAAAACACTGACATCCAGAAGAGGCCAGGTGCATCCGAAGACAGTAAGAGCATGTTTCACTAACATCTGAGAACAATGCTTGTTGGGCTCTGCCTCTGGCTCCCAATGAACCTTGAATAAAAACACATACATAAGTACACACAATGGCATGTAAACACAGAAATACACCAATCAGAAGAACTTCATCCTCCTAAAAAACATGTATTCTGTACAGTCTGAGTAGAATCAACCCGATTGAAGAGTGTGTTGAACGCTTTTGAATGTTGAGAAATGATCTGGCATCCTAAAAACTATGAGGACTGTTAAAGGACCACCATGTGAGCTCCTTACCTTCCAGTCATGCCGCAGGAATTCCCAGGTTTTGCTGTTGGTGTATCGCAGATCTACTCCGCTGACAATGGCCGGCGTGTGAAGGTGACCGAGGTGAGCGATGTCTGCTGCGTTCTCAGGAATCTCCTAAAGTTGGAAGACCATGAAAGAGTTAAAAGTTAGGTAAAAGTAGAAAAGCCCCTTCTTTTCCTTAATAAATTGGTTTCTATTTAAAATCTCTAAATCCTATTCATGTAAGTAACAACACATCCATCCACAAATGCACCTACTTGTATGTGAGCGTTGATAGCGTGTTCAGTTCTCCCGCGGTACACCCACTCTCCCGTTGTAATTTCCTGCTGCTCCGGGACCAGCCACTGAGGATCTTCTCCATCGCAGTGAAACCAAACCAGGACCAGCCCGTTGAGCTCACAGCTGGGCCAGATGCGCACCTTGGCAAACTCTGGCACTGGAAGACAAACCAAAGACGGTCTCTTTAATCAACATGTTATCTCTGAATCTGCATATTAAACAGGAATCTGTAGGAAATAGGACAACATGTAGGTAATGTGAGCATTCTGGTTTCCGTTTTATCGCCAGTGTAGTACGGACTTCCTCTCCCAACATCTGTAGACTCCCTCTTCTATGGTGGCTGCATTGGAACTCTTGTAATATAGTCGTTGCCCCCAGAGGCTAAATAATGGTCAAAGCTTTAGCTGATGGGTTCAGAGTTTAGTCAACATGTATAGCTACTTTAAAACTGGTAGTATTTCACATTGTCCTCTCCATACAGTCTGTTTACTGATTCTAAGATATCTTCAGCTTGTGTTTCAATACTATAGAACATTAATTGTGGGTAACTAATCATATTCATGCTCCTGGGAGTATGTAAGATATTTATTTGGGGCACATCTTTTTACTTTTGACACAAACTGATGCCCAGTTTTAGACAAAATACTTTCAAATGTGCTGTAAAAATTCAAATATGAATCTAGTTCTTCATTTTTCGATCTTCAACCTTTCTGCTAGTCTAACTGTAGGACCAATCTCTTTAATTTTACACTCTCAACATAAGACAACTGTTACAAGATGTCCTATAGCATCCCCTTCAGGACAAGTAGCACTAGCCAATTGCAAGGCCTTCATTCTTTTAGAAAAAGTAATGCATGTTTTTATTTCAAGACAATGAATGTATAAGATAAAATCCACCCAATTAGGGCCCAATAGCACTGAGACATTGCAAGTCAATTTTTACTATCCACGAAACTCCTACCCTTTTCTGCGTAGGGGATCTTCACACACTTGCCATCCGTTCCCCGAAACTGCCATCCATGAAACGGGCACTCTATGCAGTTCCCCACCACCTGTCCTCCCACAGCCAGGTTGGCACCCAGGTGAGGGCAGTAGGCATCCACCACGTAGGCTTCCCCATCCTGGCCCCGAAACACTGCCACCTGCTCACCTACAGCGATTCATGACAGTAGGGACATACATTTTAATGAATGAGCTGCCACTAATTGGAATTCAGTGGTATTCTAAGAGGTAGGTTATAGGATTGGGCAAATACTTTTTACGATTTGCTTTGGTTGATTTTTTGGGTGATTTTTTCATTTATTTTGCCAATTTAATGGTTTGTTAATTTGTTGGAGCACATAAAACGTATTGCCCAACCGTACTAGGGTAAATATTAATTACAATAAAGAATAATAGTAGGCATGAGGCTCCATAAAAGGATTCTCCATGGGAAATTAATGAGAGGATTTAAATTAGACAGGCAAAAGCAACTATCCATACAATATATTTAAAGACTCTTATAAAAGGTTACTCCAATTATTTTTAATGAAGCCTGTTACTATAGAGGCGACTGGCAAACAGAGATAGTGTAGACTTGCTTTGTCACTGTGTGGACTGCAGCGACTGCTGTTTTAAAATGATATAATTGGTTACAAGCTAACTGGCCCCAAATACATTTTATTTGAAATGTATTGAGTGCAACCAAAGTCTGAATCAAATGTTGCAGTGATTGGATTTCTTTTTATTATGTGTGACAATTTTTTTAAATGACTTCATCAATAATGAAAACCCCTCTGAGTAGAATTGGAAAATGTGTGTAATTATTAAAATGGCCTTTGTTTCGTTTGTAGCAAATGCAACTATTATGGTAAAACGAGTAAAGTATAATTAGTTGGGCTAGGTGTGCATGGATTTTCAAATTCAATACATAGTGGCTATTAACATGATTCATTTAAGTCACTTCAAATGCTTATTTTGCCCCTCACCACCCTAACTCAACCGTTGTACTCAACCAGGACAAGGATTACAGCACAGTGTGGCATGGCACCCACTTTGCATGGTGCGTGCTGAATCCATGCACGGTCACACAGCACATGTTAAAATGTCGTCCTCCTGTCTCTCCTGTTTTTGGCTTGACCTTTGGCTGACCTACACTCTTAAGATTTCTCCCAGATTAGCATAGGTGGAGAGCGTGTGTCCCAGCGTTACCCCTGAGCCAGCTCTAGCAGTGCCTAGTCAGGCTACTCTCCAGAAACAAATTCTAAGAAATCCAAATGAAGGGTGAGACAGCACTGCACTGCCGACCCCAGACTGTTGAGAGGCAGAACTGAACCACAGCGTAATGTATCGCAGCAGCAACGGGCAAAAGACAGACAAGGCAGAATTTAATACATGATGCAAATGGATGACTGCACAGAAAAGTTAAGAGCAAGGAGCTGCAGTTATTCACGGCAGGACGCAGATCCTAGAGAGAGCTAAGTTTGGATTTGGTTCAAATGAATGTGGGACAGTAAAATGGAGAGGGGGATGCAGGAAAAACGTGTACTGAAAGAGGGGTGAAAGCACCAGATCATATACAATTTTCTACATTATATTAAGCATCATGGACCAAGAGGTTGTCTAATACAGAGCCTGTACCAGGTTGAGTGTGTAGAAGCTTTAAAACACTAGTGGTTGCTGAAAATCTGCTATCTAGAGAAGCTAACAAGTGAACAAATGATCAGGATTCTTAAAATGTGCATCAATATTAAGAGTTTTCACATGGCAATTTACATATTTAGCATTCTTTGATGTTGTTTTAAATCACAAAATCCATTGTAATTTATTTACTTTTTGTCAAAAGCATGACCATTCATTCTTGACAGTGGGAAGATTAGTTTGGCAAAAAAAAAAAGCCAAGTCAAGCTTTCACTACTATTAAGCTTCAGAGGATTAACCGTCATGATACTAAGCGACTCCTGTTAATGACATAACAGAATTGACAGCAGCTTTGATTGACTGGATCTGTTATTCTTATGGTCAGTAGTCAACTTAAAATGGATTCTCAAGAAACACTGTGAGGATTTACTGCTTTTGTTTATCATTATTAGTTAGAAATCTGTTTTTTAGACACACAAAACACATCTAGTGAACTGTTTTGATTGTTTAGAAAATATTTCATAGATGGGGCATTTTATGGCAAATACAGCTGATAAGATTTTTCGGTTAAAAGTTTAATTATTTTAAGCGAAGCTGTATGCATATCCGCTCCCCAAGAGCAGCTGTCTCTTCACCAGTGGATACGTTTTTTCAGGTAGGAAACCTTTCATATACTGCGCGTTTATTTATGCCGGGTGATGTGACAGAAGCATGAAAGCTCCACACACTCTTTGAAACCGTTTTGAACTCTAACGCAAAGAAACTCTCTGAAGAGATCAAACAGTCCCTCCGCATAGCAACACAGGAATAACTCATCTAAAACGGGAAACACGTCTGTTTTAAATCAGGTGCGTCAATGAAAAAATGCCCAAGTAAACCACATAGGTATCGTTGTGGGAAATAGATGAACACTTTGTAACAGAGTTTATGCATACCAAGCAGGTATGGGAGGTTTTATATTTTACTTCTGGGTCAACCATCTGTTTCCGCTGAAAATAACAAGCAACAAGAGGAATCAAATGACCTGAAATGTTGGGGGAACCACCTCGGCCCCCATCTGAGGAAGGTTTAGATCATAGGAGAATTCAACGGGGTCGAATGAAGCTGTCTCCACCCCCATGCCCTCTATCCTCAACACCATATCTACCTCCTTCATCCCAAAAAACCCCATCCCATTCACCCTTCCGGCCTTCTCCCCCTGATGAAGGAGTTGGTAAGTAAAGAGGTCTACAGTATTAGTAGTAGTAGTAATAAGCTTAAATATTTTGCTGAAGGTTTTCTAGCCCTGAAAAGAGATTTTAAATTGGCAGAATATCTCTCTACTTTAAGAGACAAAAAAAGAAAGCCAAAACAAGTACAGGCCAACTGTTAAAAATCAGGTAATCAAAAAAGGAATACATTGACCTTACCTGTCCAACAGGGAATAAGGTTGAACAAAGACCTTCCTGCTGGCATCAGGTCCAGCTGGATAAACTGGATCTACAGTAGATCCTGTGCATCATTACAACAAAG
This sequence comes from Eleginops maclovinus, assembly GCF_036324505.1. Taxonomy (NCBI): domain Eukaryota; kingdom Metazoa; phylum Chordata; class Actinopteri; order Perciformes; family Eleginopidae; genus Eleginops; species Eleginops maclovinus. The sequence continues at coordinate 4,896,618 of NC_086356.1, forward strand.
AGAGTAGTTGCCAAGCAGACATCCAAAAGTAGAAAAATACTTGATTTATAGTGAAACCTAAACTAAGAAGATGAAGAAGAAGATTCAACTTTATTGTCATTGCACAGAGTACAAGTACTAGGACAACGAAATGCGGTCTCTGCATTTGACCCATCCTAGTGTTAGGAGCAGTGGGCTGCCATTATGTACGGCGCCCGGGGAGCAGTGTAGGTAACCAGTGTCTTGCTCAGGGACACCACGGTGGCACTTGGTCTTTCGGGGACTTGAACTGGTGACCTTCCAGTTCCCAGGCCAAGCCCCTATGGACTTCGCCACCACCGCAGATCATATTGAAATAACAGAATCCTTGGTCTGAACATGGATTCTCTGTAATAAATGGGATAACACAATGTTGATTAAACCAATGGCTTACTGACAATAGTTTTTCAGTATTTGAAGTGCTACGATCTGTGGCGACATTCCTGAAAAAAACGCTATGTTTTGTTACTGCTAATGCTGATACTACTGCTGCAGCTCAACGGTAAAGCATTTCACTGGCAAAACACAAGTTAGCTATAGATGAAAACAATTGTTGGATTACTTCCATTACATTATGATTTAATAAACACTCCCGTTTCCAAGACACATGGAACGTGATCGCTTAACTAACATAGATGGTAGGCCATTGTGTTTAGAATGTATACTTTAAGTTAAAAAGAAATCTGGTAATATGAACTTGTCTCTGTATCCCGGCAATTAGCCACAATACAAAGCTACCTGGCAACAGAGACCAGGTGAACTGACAGATACCAGAGCGGTAGAAAGGCAATAAAGCCTAAAGTACTTAAAATGACCTTTTTTTTTCTAATTCAAATATACCTTCAAATAATATGAGGTGAATTTTCTGTATTAGCAATTGCACCTTCTACCATTTACTTTAGGTACTGAATCATAATCATTCAAATGTAGCTTTCCACTAAGATGGGTTAAATGCAGTGTCTAAATTGCACTGTTGCATGAAGATGAAAGATGATTTAATCCAAATGTTTCATAATTATTTCAATAATGAAGACTCTATTATGGGATGCAATTAAGGACATAAAAAGGCAAGTGATTTCCTCTCCGGCATCTCCAGTTTCACACAGCGTAAACACACCCATCTGCCTCTCACATATCTGATGCCTCAAAAAGGGGTGCACTGTCAGCACATTCACTACCTGCCCCACTGCTGAGCCCATTTATCCATCTCATCTTACCAGATCTCCGTTTTGACACAATTTGATGTTTGAACAACCTCTTATTCCTAGTTAATTGTGTTATTTATGATGGTTAGACACTAATGGACGTGTTTTTACTGCATTTACATGCACTTTAAAAGCATCACACCCTATAATAATGTGTCAGCTGGTCTTAAAAGTTTGGGCTATTTAGCTTTTCATAACTTGTGTCAGTCTCTTACAAACTTTCCAGGTTAATTCCCATCTACTAAAGGTGTTTACTGAAGGGATTGTTCATATGTGACTCACAGCCTGATGTATTATTATATCCTTCAAACATAGGACATTATTTTATTATTATTCCTATGGCAAGATGTGTTTTGTGTTTTTAGATTTATGGAGTGATACAAAGATATATCTCAAATTCCCTCTCAAAAAAATATTGACTCAATCATTTTGAACTTGACTTCAGACTGGATCTCAGACTTCTGCTCCCCAAAAAGTATGTAAATCAGCCTAATTTGCATATTCAAACACGCTTGATGTAAATAATCAAATACTTGTTTTTACACTACCCTTAAGTGGCTTAGTAATTATCTAACCAGCAGTACATCTCACAGCCTACCTAGCACCGTGATACTCCTGACCTCTCCCCTCGGCAGCATGTGTGAGTCCAGCACTCGGTACCAGCCGTTCGGATACACCGGGGGCAGGTCTCCGGTTCTCCTTCTGCGGCGGACCTCGTTTGCAGCCTGGGATTTCGAGCGACCGTTCTCGACGATGTATCCCACATCATCCGGCCCCCTTAGCAACTCCAGGGGACCGAAGAGGAACCCGTGTAGCCAGCCTAGGGTGAAGAGGAAAGCCCCGGCGATGAGGAACACCCCCGCGCGTGCGAGCAGCCCGGTTTCCCGCCATACCGGGTACCAGGAGTCCAGCGGGTCTCCACTTTGTATTATAAGCACCGCAGCTACTCCCAGCCCAAAAATAATTGCCAGCTTCCCAGGGGACATGCTCTTACTGCAGGATCTGAATCTGGTGGTGCTTCTGTCTGTTAGTTTCATCTGACAGAAAGCCACACCTAGTGTTGGCATGGAGGCTTAATTTTGATTTGTCAGCCCCCTCTTTTGTCTCTGCTGCTATCAGCCTGCCTGGATTTAGACTTGCTAATTAGATTACTGAAGATCAGATCAGTTCAACTGCTAAAGTTTTCAAAATAAAAGCACTGGTCCTGTTTTTACTTTCACTCATTTCACATACACGTTTATACTTTCAGACTGCATATTCATTTCCCTGTCAAACCACGAGAGCAGCATTGAATATAAAGTTCTGAATGGGCCTTATGTAACAAGAATATTTGCATACGTTTTGCAAATGAATTAAACATTTCATGTATCCTCAACACAACAGCATCACATTAATCACTGTGGTATTTGTTCTATCTGGATGTTTATATTATAAGATAAAGGATCCTGTATTCTTGTCAAACCATAAAAACAGCCAGGGGTTTTCACATACTTTCGAGTATGAAATAAAGTGTATAGGGCAATGTTATAGTATGGTTATGATAATGTCAGTTATAAGTTGTATGCATTATGTTTTTTATTATTTAGATTTGTTAAGTTGAATGGTTTCTTAAATGTAAGACTTAGGCCTTTTTGGTAGGCCTGTATAATTAACCTGTAATGTGACAAGGCCTGACTCCTGAGCTGCATGCGCCCTCTTGTAGGCTGTTAGTAGTAATGCTCTTAATTGTAAGCTCCTGGACCTAGACTGTGAAGAAGGAAAGGCTTCTTCGATTTTTATTGGGAGACATTGGAGCTCCACAGTTATTGCACAAGATCAAGCCTTAAGTGCAGTTTAATGTAGGCTAGTATTGGACATAACCAAGAACATACCAAATGAAATGAGGTTTCTTCACATCAGTTTCAAATGAAGTGTTGATTATCTGTTCGTTGGTGGGTTTTTTTTACTGTTGTTGGGACAGTAATAAAACCTGCATTGATTTGAAAGGCTTTCTAAACACGCACACTTCTGACACATCAGTGTGGATAGCTGCTGCAGGTGTTTTAGAGTTCTGTCTGCCTGCCCGCGGGGAACAGCATCTGCCCCACATGGGAGTGAGCACAGCTGAAGAGAAAAACAACAGGACATCATATGCTTTCTAAGGCCAATTCACATACTGTTTAGACCATATAATCATCTGTGTAGGGTTGATAAATGATAGTAAATAGGTCATCACTGTAACTGTAACTGTTGTTCTGACTATAATCAGTCTCACCTTGCCTGCACAAACCTTGAATAAAACCTTATCTCTGAGTTTTCTGTTGCCTACAGTCTCTTGTGTTTACGTCTAATTGCTCCAGTACTCATGACAGTGACAGAAAATGATGGCTGATGATCACAGTATGTTTAAAAGCCCTTCAAATGATGTGGGTTGGAGGTTGTGTCAAGGTTTATCATTTATTCATTAAGTGCAAAGTTGTTCATTAAACATCCACTGCTGATTATAAAGGCTACCAGCAGTCAAGTGGAAACGTTTAGTAAGCCCCCGACTGATTTATTCACTAATCATTACATTTGTTGTATAATTGGTGGTTTTGAAATGCAATAAATGCAAATTCATCACTGAGCATCCGTGACACCATGTGATTGGAGGTTTGGAATGGTACTCGTCCAAAGGCGAACAAATCGTAGCCTCATTTCCTGTCCAACGGAGCTCTCATTCATCTTAGCATTGATTTCCAGGAACTGGTGTGCAGTGCTGGTGAACTCCGGCCAGGTCACAGGAACCAGCATGTTTCCTTTGTTGGGGTTTCTGTAAAAAAAAAATAAGTAGAAAAAACCACACACATGACACATTTCGTATCAAATAATCTTAAACTGGTCCACTTCGTGTTGCACATGCATTTACCCAGTTCTGGCGAAGTTAGTCCAGTAGGCGATAATATAGCCAGACAGGTCTCTGTGTCTGTCCCCATAAGCCTTTGGTGTGGTGAAGGGTTTTCCAAACACGTACTGCAGGTCATCAGCGTGGTCGGTTCCCACCCAGTCATTGTAGGGTTTGCCCGGTCCAGCCATCAAACTGGGCTCGGACAGCAAGTAGGAGAAGGTACGGCCAGACCTGGGAATGATATCACAGTGTGTTGTATCTGTCAGATATTACTGTTGTCAAAAAAGATGACGATGCCAGTTGCAAAGTTTACTCTCAACTTCCAAAGACATAACAGAACGCTTACAAATTATAGTACGTCAATTCATAGGTTTAAGAACAAACAGTGAAGGAGAACTGCAAGATCTGAACAATGGCATTCATCTTGGTTCATTGCACTTCAAGAAAGATTCTATATTTGGTGGTAGATGTATATGAAGGTAGAAAGGGTTAGGGTTAGGTAAGGGAATGAAGCAGTTGGCCTGACCTGGCGTTAGCTGCATGCAGGTAGATGGCAGTCTGTGCAGGAACCAGGAAGATGAAGTCAGTCCCAATGTCTACAGCAGCTTTCTTAATGGTGGTCTGGGTGGGTGCTGATCCCCAGTTGGACGAATATTCAGCAAAGGCAACCTCAAAACCAGCTTGGCCTTTTTCTTTCGTATAAGCAGCAAGGAGCCTCTTAACATCTTCTCTGCAGTGCAAATAAGGCAAAGAGCTCGGTTAGTGAAAAAACTCTGAGGGCCAACCAAACAAAAAGCCTTCCAAATCATCAGACTTACACAGAAGTCTCTCCATTCTTGTCACCAATGGAGGAAATGTCCTTGGTGGTGAACAAGTGTCCGTCCATGTTGTTAACCCCTGACAGGTAATCAATATCAGCCGCATTGTGGAACAAGTTGGCAGGCTGATCGGGGAGGAAGTCTCCGTCAACAACCGGAGCCAGAACCAGGTTTGTCACCCCGGGAGCTGAGAGAAAGTGGCACAAACATTACGTCATGTTACACCATAAGTTTTGAATTGTGATTGATTGTTATATTCTATATGAAGCAGTAAGATAGACAGAAGATAATACGTACAGTCAGGGGAGCCCATTTTGATGCTGGGAGCAGCCATGACGAGAGTTGCAGCATCAATTGATTTCAGACAGGCCACCAGCGTGTCATCGATGGGACAGCCGACCTTCTCAGCAACCTGTGCACATGGTGATAATAAAGCAGGTTTTAAAGCAACTGCGAGGACATTTTATTTTGTGTGGAATTCAGTTCTATTTAAATCCCTACACTATAAATTACACTATAAAGGAAAAATAAGGACTTTTTTATGGTCCATCTCCGACATAAAATAATAACACACCTCCTCTGCGGTCTTGAGCGGGTTCCTGTTCATAGCCCAGGGGCAGAATGCAACACCGCTCTGGGAGATGGCTCTCTTAAACAGCCCTTTATTGTGGGGGGAGAGAGTCTGTGTAGGAATACAAAAATAAAATATACAATTAACACCTGTGGTTATGGATAATTTATGAAATAGCACTTTTCAGGTCTTACTTGACACTTGTGACATAGTAGAAGTGAGAGGGTTAAAAAATGTCAAATGGAAAAGGTTGTTAGGGGTGTACACGTTGAAACTAGTATCTTTATTAAACCCCATCGCTGAGAGTTGGAGGTATTGGCCAAAATAAGAAAACTCATGAATGCTTTATTTCAAAAGCATTCCAGATATCATAACCCAATTTATTTGCAGTGCCTTCAAGTCCCATTGCACTGGAGAGTGGGTAGAAATCTGAAAAACTGCAGGGGGTTGAAATGTTTCTTGAACTAAGGTTGAAACTAGATAAGCCATTCATTGTTCCTTTTAAGCATTTCACCTGGAAGCTGACACTAGCTCCACCTGCAGACTCTCCAAAGATGGTGATGTTACTAGGGTCTCCTCCAAAAGAGCGGATGTTCCTGTTCACCCAGGCGATGGCAGCATGCTGGTCCCACAGGCCGTAGTTACCTGTAGTGATGACGAAATTTTAGAATTATAACAAAGCCAACAGGTCTGCTGACATACAGGCATCCAGGATACCCCACTTTTTTGCAGCAGTTACTGAATGTAAAGAACTTCTCTTACCAGGTAAGCGAGAATCTCCAGTACTGAGGAAGCCCAGGGTTCCCACACGGTATGCCACGGACACCACGATGACACCACCTTTGTCTGCAATTGCCTGACCGCTGTACAGATAGTTGTTTAAAAAATTGGGCCCCATTGAACCACCAACTATGAAGCCTCCTCCATAAAACCAAATCATGACGGGGAGATCTGATGACACTTTGGGAAAAAGAACAAGCTATTTAATTTTACAAGCACATGTGTATCAATGATTTGAGAAATCAAAGAAGAAAAAAGCTACCTTGTCGGCCTTGAGGAACCCAGATGTTGAGGTAAAGGCAGTCTTCAGAACCAAAACTGGAAGTCTGGAACATGCTGATCTGGGAACATCTCTGGGCAAACTTGGTTGCCTTCAGGACGCCTGGGGAATCAAACAATATCATTCATTTCTTAAAAGTATTAAAGTTTAAGTGAGATTTCTAAGCTGCTGTTTATGCTATACACAGATAACGCATTGAATGTTTGGTCAGACAGGGTTTTAAACGCACCTTCCCAGCCAGGGTGAGGTTGGGGTTTCTCAAATGTTCCAGGCTTTGCAGCGAAGGGAATTCCTTTGAAAACATCCACAGAGCGGAAAAGTCCAAGGGGGACGTTTATTCCTTGAACACTGCCGCCTTCTGTTTGCACCACGCCAAGCTAGAGACACGACATACAAGAGCTTTGACCTTCAATGACATGGATAGATTACTGAACAGGCAACAAAGAGACACAAAATAACTACAGAGAGGCACAAAATAACCACAAATAGAGCCAAAATGGCCACCAACAGCCACAAAATGACCACAGAGAGACAATAAATGACTAGTAATAACACTGAAATTGTAACATTGTGCAAAATGGGTTGGATAGATTTGAAAACATTTGCTCCAATCCTTTCACCTTCTTTCCCCTTAAATCATTTAAAAGAGTTTTTGGAAGAAAAAAAAAACTATTTATGTTTTGTAAATGGAAAAAATAAGTGATTTTGAGAAATTGCATTCATTGGACATTTGCAGAATTTAAGAAGATGTTGCTTATGCTGAACTTAATCAATTATATAAAGTTGACAGGGGATTGGGTGAACTTATTATGAGTGAAGGCAGATACCATTTTAACAATTATCACATTCTATTAACAACAGATTTCATTCCCTCCCCCACCCCCCAAAAAACTGATTTATATTTTAAATGCATGGAATATATTAATTGCGCCATGTAAATCGAGAATGCCTGTGATTAAAATTGAAGCAGACTTACAGAGGCTGCTGAGGCCGTCCCCAGAGATAAGACAACAGCAAGCAGAATCTTCAGTTTCTCCATCGCTGTCCAGAAACCAGCGAATGCCTCACAGTGCGCTTATATACACGAGACCCTCCCTGCAAGAGAATGAATGGTAAATATAGCTGTTCACTTGTGTTATATAAGTTTTACATCAATACTTTTTCCCTTTGTCGATGACTTGACCTCAAATTCCTGACCCCTGATGGGAAACAACCTGATGTGCACCATGCCATTGTTACCCAAATACAATTTATTCCAGCATTTTGAGAAGAACTCAATCTACTATTCTCCACCATCTTTCCTTTATTAGACTTGAAACTGTGATGATACAAGTAATCAGCAAAACATAAAGATAATTCATCCAAATGACAGGTCAACACTGAAGTTAGCAAATGCTTCTGTTGACACCAGGTGGACTGGTTCTCAGACGAGCAAATAACACACAGTTTGAGATTAGATAGGACTACAAAAATAATCTGAGGTTAAGTTGTTGTTTGAAAAATGTTCTTGAACTTAAATATTCTACTAAATGTAGAGATTCAGAGACAGCAGATGTTATTAGTGCAACACAAAATGTGAGATAAGAGGATCATTTTACATTGTTATACTTGTCTTAGCAAGTGTCAAACTGTCGGCAGCTATGCTTATCTGTATATGAAAAATACTAAAATAGTAGACCTGCCTCGATCAAATGTATGTTTTGAATTAATTTGTATTAATCCAATCACTTCATTTTACATGTTTGTAGGCTATGCCTCTTTCTCAACACCTTAGAGGCTGCAACCGACTTTAGTGATAACTTTGTAAAACTGTTAGAAAAGCAAACACTGCACATGTATTTGTTGAGATAGAATAATAATCAGTGTTTGAATTTATACAATGTAATTTAAGTGAGTCAATCAAATAATGTTAGGGTAGTCTATTGATCTTTACTTTACCCCACTCATCTGCAATATAACTTCTCTGTATTTGCCTCAATTGACATTTTTTTTGTTGGTGACTTATAGGTAAAACATGGTTTATAGGCAGACAAATGTATTTTCTTACACTTCAAAGTGACCAGAATACATTTTTAATGATCAGATTCTGAATCACCCTACTACCAAATTCTTAAACTCCTAAACTGGTGTAAGAGAAAAGATTCATTTAAATCCAAACTTACCTTTTCTTATTTCCTGCACCTACTCTTGAAGGGATACATTTTAGTAGCATGCTAGCCTAGCACTAAGCTATAGGCCTCACTATTCTGGCTTTGTAAATCATTATTTAATTGCCATGTCAGCTTACTGTTCCAACTAATTTATTTTTGCCTAATCTTTATTACAACTCAAATGTCTCTTCCTTGAGTGAAATTATGTGGAGCAGGACAAAATAAACAACTGAATGTTGATTGGCAGCGGCTAGGACAGCGGCTAATACAGTGTGTTCGCTGGTTACATGCTGCCATTCCGACATTGACGTGTAATTGTCGGAGTAGCGGCACTTTACTTTTTTTTCAAACATTCCGCCATTCCGACATGGTGCGTTGGGTCTGCATAGCTCCACTTAAGTGGAAGCATTTCGGAGCGGTAGTTGACACTGTCAGACACGCAGGGCCCCCCCCTCCTGGGCGCTTCTGATAGCCCTCCCGAATCCACCGCCACTGCTCCTCCAAGTCTCTCCATCGTCATCCCATCAGCTCCGGTCTACAGCTCCGCAGAATTGGG